>NC_037346.1:55205928-55846067 GCF_002263795.3 Bos taurus
GCCTGGTGTGCTGCGATTCATGGGGTCGCAAAGAGTCGGACACGACTGAGTGACTGATCTGATCTGATTTTATGATAATTTGTTTTCATGTCTGGCTTTTCCACTAGACGGTAAGCAAGACAAGAGTCAAAGCTTTATTCTTGTTTGTTTGCTTTTTTAACTCTTTAAGTCATCTTTATTGAGGCATAATTTACATACAATAAAATGCATCCATTTAAAAATGTACAGTGCAGTAGTCCCATAAGTGTATACACCTATGCAGCCACGACCCCTTCGTGGTTTAGAACATTTTCACCCCCCAGAGATCCCCTTCACACCCTTTTACAGTCAATCTCCATCCAGCCCTGGCCCCAGACAGCCACTGATCTGCTTTGTGTCACTACAGCTTCGTTTTGCCCATTCTAGAATTTCATATGAATAGAAGCCTACAGCAGGTACTCTTTTGTGTCTGGTTTCCCTCAATTACCCATGCTGTAGCTCGTAACAGTCGTTCATTTCCTTTTTAATTACTGAGTATTAGTCCATCAGATAAATATACCTCAATATTTTTATCCATGCACATGTTGATGGACATTTGGGCTGTTGGAACTATGATTAATAAAGCTGCAATGAACATTTTTATACAGATCTGTCTGTGGACATAAGTTTTCATTTCTCTTGGATAACTGCAAGGGAAACTGCCAAACTGGTATCCCCAGTGGTTTGCGTTGCTTACATTCTCCCAAGCAATGTGTTTCAGAGTTACGCTGGTTCCGCACCCTCAGCAGGACCTGTTATGGTCAGTCTTAACGCTAGCCATTCTTGTGGGCGTGTTGCAGTATCTCACTGTGGTCTTAACATGCATCTCCCTGTTGACTGTGATGTTGAGCATCTTTCTGTGTATATTGGCCCTACGTATACTTCTTTATGACGAGTGTATTAAAACCCTCCCTTTTTTATTGGCCTATCATGTTACTGACTTGTGAAAGTTCTTTATATATTCTGGACACAAGTCCTGTCTCAGATATTTGCTTGGGAGATACTTTCTCCTAGTCTTTCCGGTTTTGATTTAGTCCAGTTTATCCATTTTGTTTTTATGGTTAGTGCTTTCTATTTTCTGTCATCAAGATTTCCCTTTCTCTGTTGAATCACCTTTGTCCTGTCTTTGGATCCCATCAATCTGTGTGTATGTCCTTTGGAACTGCCTCCTCCGCCGCCCACCCCTCCGCCCTGCCACACTGTCTTGAACTCTGATGGTGCCTCCTCACCCTAGTAAGACCGCCGTGGTCTGCATGTTCTGCCCCCTGCCCCCCCGCCGCAGGCAGGGAACTGTCTGAGGCAGATGCCCAGGAAGTCGTGAGGTCACCATCCTGTGTGCTGCCTGTCGTCAAGTGTCTGTTTCTTATATTTTGCTCAGTTTTCTAGTTGTTTGTGGCAGGAAGTCTTAATTCACTTTGGCATCCACAGTGCCTGGCACACAGACACTCCATAAATGTCTGTTGAGTGAGCGAGTCCTTGTTAGCACCTCCAGACACAGTCCATTAGAGTCTCTTGATTGGGAGAAGTTCTGGGGCCCCCAGAGGTCATCTGATTGGTCCCCTTCATCTTAGTAGTTCTTTTCCTGAGGACAGCCGTTAGTCCTTTCCGTCGCCAGTGCCAGCCCACCTGATTCCCACACATGCCTGTTAAATGGGGAGGTGGAGGTCCAGAGAAGGAACCGTCACGTGGTCAGGCAGTGTCTGGCTGGCAGAACTGGGCCTGCCAGGCCGAGGTCTTGGTCTTGTTCTAACTGGAAGGGCAGGCACTGTCTCTTTCTTCGCTGTCTCACTCCCAACACCTAATACAAGATTTGTATGTTGCGGGCTCCCAATATGTGCTTGTCAAATAAACAAGCAAGTGAATACATTAATAGTCTCCTTTAATGCTTAATTCAGCTGGCTTCTGCACGTAACATTAAGTGGATGTGTGTGTCTTCACCAAAGAATGGGATTGGCCCTTCCCACTTAGGCTCACAGGTCATAGTCATGGGTTACTTCTGTTTTCATTTTCTGTCCACCCTCTAGGCTTAGTCCCCACTAGGGGGCATGTGCATCCCTCAGAGAGGGTCTATAGTCCTTATGTACCAGGACTCATTTCCAGTTTAAGTCAGGGGCTCCCTCTCAAAGCCACCTGCTCGAAGCCCTCCCCCTCCTCCAGCTCCCCCTCCAGCCAGGCTGCTGGCTGTGTCCTCTCTCTCTGCCCTGGTTGAAGGGGACAGCAGATTGGCAGTGGCTTTGAGTGCTGGCCTGTCTGTCTGTCACCCCTGCTGGTGGCCACTGCCTCCTCCCTGAGAGGATGACAGATCCTGCAGAGCCCGCTCTCCTTTCCCCGGTCAGCTGGCAAGCAAGGACTAGCCATTTCAGAACCATGGGTTGAACCTTGAACCATGGGTCCCAGAAGAGAGAGCACACAGATAATCCTGGCAGAGCCCTCCCGGCCCACCTGCAGAGGCACCGCCCAGGCCAGGCCACGACTGGTTCCCTGGGCCTGGAGGCCGGGTCACCCTGGCTTTCCTCAAGACTCAGGCCCTTCCTGCCCTGCCAGCTCATGAGCTCCGGTATCACATTGCCCGAGCACAGGTCCTGGCTTTGCCACCAGCTGTGAGTGACCTTGAATGAGTTCTGTGAACCTCACTTTCCTTATTGGGTCAATGAGGTTAACAGCAGTTCCTGCCTCATAAATGAGACAGTGCTTATAAATAAAGCTCTTGGCACAGCGCCTGGCACAGAGTGTTTGAGACCTATTAGCCATTATTATTAATAGTAGTAGTATCATTATCATCATCAAAGTAAATCTCAGTATCAGCCACTTGGCTCTTCTTCTGTTGAGGCTCTATCTCAAGATCTTGAGCTTCTCTAGCAGTGGGGCGCCTGCAGAGGGGGCCCGGGAGCAGCGGGGCCAGCTGGGCCCCCTGCTGTTGTGTCAGCGTGGCTGCCTCAGATGGGGCCGTGTCCCGCCAGTCTAAGACTGGGCCTCTGCTCTCTGCCCCCGCCCAGGACCGTCTTGTCCGTAGACATACAGTCACACATTTGGGATGGGCCAGTACTCTCCCCGGTTGCTTCTGCACCCCAGGGTCATGCCAGACGCAGCTGCTGCGGCTGCCTCCCTTGCTCCCCCGCCCCACCCCCGCTGCCTCATAAGTTCTCTGGTCGTGTCCCAGTCTCCCAGGCTCCAGGAGAGACTGGCAGCGGCACTGAGCCTCAGCTGCAGAAGTCGCAGACGACAGCACCTCCTTGCCTCCTGCTGCTGCCCTCGGCTGCCCTGCAATTCCTAGCAGCCTTTTCCCTGTCACTCAGGCTTCCATGGCAGGGAGATTAGCATTCAGACAGAGGGTAGAAGAGCATCAGGGCAACTGCCGCCTGTCTTCTCTGGAGCTAAGAAGCGGAGCCTCTTGGGGGGCAGGTGTCCAGGCCAGGACCGTCCCTACCCCCTGGAGGTTGGGATGGGGTTCTAGGTACCCAGAAGCGACAGCAGCAGGCTCTTGTACCGTCTCACTGGGTGCTGGGTCTTACTTGGTGGCCCCCACCCAGCAGTGCCACCCTCTACTCTTTATTTCAGAGTTGCCAAGTGCCCGGTGGTCGTCTATGTGGAAAGACAGGCCAGGAGGGCTCTGGGAAAGAGGGGAGGGACTCTAGCTGTTAGATTTACCTAATGATTGTTCTATAATTGTTCAGTAACTGACAGTTTACAAACACAATCCCACTAGCTCACATATATTGAACACTTAGTAACGTGGTAAGCACGCTACTGCTGCTGCTAAGTCACTTCAGTCGTGTCCGACTCTGTGCGACCCCATAGACGGCAGCCCAGCAGGCTCCCCTGTCCCTGGAATTCTCCAGGCAAGAACACTGGAGTGGGTTGCCATTTCCTTCTCCACGCTACACATATTATCTAATTTAACATCAATCCTGTGAGACAGGAAACTAACACTATTACCTCCGTGCTATAGATGAGGAAACAGGCACAGAGACGTTCAATAACGTACCCAAGGCCACAGAAGTATGAAGTGGCAGTGGAGTCAAGATTTCAACCTGGTGCTCTGACCCTGGGCTCCTCGCTCTCAAATCCTTGATCATTATTTACTAACAGCCCACACCCTGGACCAGGAGGGACCCAGCTCTCTCTCTTGAGTCTCCCCTTAATCCCCTCCCTGTTGTTACAGCTGATCTACCAAGCCCCTGAACTTTTCTGCTCTCATATCCAAGCAGCAGCTCTTACCAAGGAAATGGGAGAGAGACGGACTCAGCTTCTTGGGAACACTGGGTCCACACACCCCCGCCCCCCCCCCCCACGGGCTTCAACCCAGCTGCTGGGACGGGAGATAGTGGGCCGAGGAAAGGGCGCCTCGGCCCCGGGCAGCCTCCTGAAGAGGAGTTCTCGGCCGAGGGTGGCAACTCTGCAATAGGAGCTGCCAACATGCAGACTGTGCAGAGCCCAGGGGTGGGAGAGCCCTGAGAATAAGAGGCGAGCGTGGGCTGGGCGTGTGGGGAAGGTGTAAACACAATCTGCTCCCACCAAAGCCAGCCTGCTCCCTGGGGGAGAGAGCCCCTCCCAGCCAGCCCACATGGCACCCCAGCTGCCAGGGCCTGGGCAGCCTCCAAGCCCGGCAGACACCTACCCCCACCTCCAGCAGCCCCTTCCTCTTGCTTTCCCTCCCTTCTTCCGGCTAATGGTCCCCAGGGGCGCCTTCACCTCCTGGGCAGGCTCTGAGAACAGGGCTGCAAAGGGGTGTCACTCTGTGGATGTGTGTCTGGGCGGTGAGCCAGCCCTGGTACAGCGAGCCGACCTTGCTCTGACAGTTCCTCAGCCCAGTGGAAGGAGACAGGCAGAGAGCGGCAGCCAGGATGAAGTGACAGGAATATGGCAAAGAGATTAGAGAATGAACGCAAAGGTAGGATCGGGGAGCACAGGCCAGGTCCTGGGAACAGTGCCCTCTGGCCCTCAGCCTGTGAGTCCTGCCACCAGGACGGTGATGCCTCTCAGAGAAAGACAGGCTGACGAGAGCTGAGACAGGTGGTCACGAACTTGCGGCCCATATCAGGCGGGCAGTGGGGCTCTGACTCAGCTCCAGCACGGAGCTCCTTCCCCTGGTGCGACCCTTACCCTGCCTCCACCCTGCCCTACTTTTTGAGGCTCCCACGGAACTGCCAGGCTCCCTGCAGCAGGCTGTGCCTCCTCCCTGTCCCTTGAGAGTGGGTTCCCCGAGTCTGCTGCATCTCAGCCTTCCCTGCTGTCTACAGAAGCTCCTCTTTCTTGAAAGTCAGGGAGCAGGGCTGGCCAGGCAGAGGCCTCGCTCCTGGTGGGAGGGTGAGCAGTTGGGGCTGGAGAGGGAGGAGAGATGCACGTGGGAGGAGGGGGGCTTGGGAAAATGAATGGCCGCAAGGCAGTGTGCAGCAGCTGCCTGCCGGGTCTGCGCCTGGATCTCAGGGAGCAGAAGCGGAAATCTGCTTTTATCTCCACTCGGGATCAGGCAGGATCGTAAAGAGAGAGAAACGGCAGAGCAGCTGGGGGCAAAGGAGGCCACCGCCGCCGCTACTGAGCAGTCAGCAGACTGACAAAAACAAGTGTCACGCTTCTCCCTTCCCACATGCTACTGCCCAGTTGGAACACAGGCTCACATGCATGCGCGCGCGCGCACAGAACAAGCTGTGGGTTGCTTCCATCCAGCTGCAGGCAGACACCTCATAGACCCAGCTGGCCCTTCCTAGTGATCGGTTCAGCAGAGCCGCCAGCAGGGTGAGCTCTGGGGAGCTCTGGGGAGCTCTGGGGACCGGGCAGCGGCAAATGTCACAGGACGTGAGTGCCACTGCCGCCAAGTGACACCATACAGCTCTGGACAAGCTGAGCTGCCAGCGATGGGTGGCCAGGCCAGCGAAACCGCTTCTTCCCCTGAGCAGCTACAGGTTCCAGGTGGTTTCAGGAGGCTTGCACCCCTCCTCCTTATGAGCCTGGGGTCCCCCACTTTCTGGCTGAGTGACGCTGGGTAAGTCAGCGAACCTCTCTGCGAGTTTCCTCTGTTTCTGAACCGTGGATGATCGCGTGACCAGCCTGCATGGGTTATTGTGAGGGTTCAGCAGAGGACGACAGGCAGCCCCTCCTCGGCAAACGTGAGGCATGGCTGTCCCTCACTTCTGGAGTCCCCTCACTCCTTACTGTTCCCTCCTGTCACCCCCTAGGTGGCAAGAGTTGCCCCAGAGTTAACAGGGCTGGGGCACCCCACTGAGTCCCTCTCTCTGGGTCGCCTCCGAGGAAGGGAGCCTGTCCCAGAGCTCAAGACCTCCAGCCCTCCCACCTGCTTGACCAGGCCCACTTCTCCAGGAGCCCCACGCTAGGGCCTAGGGTGGTGCAGACCAGTGGTCCGGGCCAAAAGGGGAGTCTACCTTCTCGACAACTGCTTTCCCTGGTTCCCGTCCTGCAGCTGCTGCTTCCAGCACATCGTCCTTCCGGGGTGGGGGGCACGCTGGGACTTGAGCTGAAAGAGAAAAACCAGCTGATGGGCTGGCTCTTCCATCCCAGAGCGGGGGCTTGCATTACAGAGTGGGCATCCCAGAGTGCCACCTCCCTAAGAAGTCCTCTAGACAGCCCTCAGGCCCCCAGCAGGACCACCACCTCATCCCCAGGCCTAGAAAATGCTGTTGAGATGACCCCTCATTCTCTTAAAACTAACCCTTACGTTGTGACCTGGAACACAACAGGCTCCGGGAAGGAGGCACCGGAAGGAGTCCACCCTCCTACGCTCAACCTCCGACGTGACCACAGCCTGACATGCTCCCATGCGGCCAGGCTTTGTGGACTCTGTGTCCTTCCCGCCTTGTCCCCAGCCCTGCCCTCTGCCCTCGAGGCTGCAGACCCTGCCCTACCTGCCGTGGCCAGCTGATCCCAGGCCCTGGGGCTGAGCTCCGCCTCAAGAGACCAGGGCTTACTTCAGAGGCTCTTTCTCCCTAAACAGGAAAGAATATGGAGTCAGAGGACTGGGGGGGATGACCCGCCCCTGTTTCCAGTCTTTTTCTCCCAGCCCTGCACCTAGAGATTCACCCTACAATAGAGGAACAGGAGCCCCCCGCTCCCAGAAGCTAGTTGGAATTAACAACAGTGGAATTGGAGAGCAGAAATTTCCCATCTACCACCGCCCCCCGCCCCACTCCCCACTTCCAGGCGAGCCTTCCGTGGACCCGCTGTCTGCGAGAGGGGTAGATGGGAGGCCAGTTTCTCCAGTTAGCTGAGTCCCGAGGAGTTAACAGTCCTGGCAAGGCCACAGCAGACCAGGCCCGGCCAGATGGTCCCAGATTTGGCCTTTTCTCTCCTGACAGGAGCTCCAGGGGCATTTCATGTGGAGGAGATGGACTCTGAAGTCAGAGACCTGCCAGTCCCACGTCAACCACAAACTGGGCGGACAACCTCTAGCAAGTCCTTTCCATCTCCCTCTCCCTCCGTTTCCTGCAACACTGACAAAAGCCAGAAATACTTGAAGGGCCGGACCTCTGGGGCCAGGGACTCTTTTGAGTGAGTTAATGTATGAGAGCCCCCCAGGGAAGAATAAAGCAGTGATGTCATAACAGCAAGAGAGAACCTGGTGTTAATTGAGCAGTTACTCTGTGCCAGTGCATTATAATGGTTATCTCACTCAAACTTCACAGAGACCTTGCAACCTCTCTGTTATTAATCTCAGTTTACATATAAATAAAAGATTACATAATTCGCTCACAGGCTCTCAGTAAGAGGGGAGGTGGGATTTAAACTCAGGCTGCCCCACTCCAGGCTTCCCTGGTGGCTCAGTGGTAAAGAATCCACCTGCCAATGAAGGAAACATGGGTTTGATCCCTGGGTCGGGAAGATCCCGCAGAGGAAACGGCAACCCACTCATTGCCCAAGAAAGCCCATGGGCAGAAGAGCCTGGTGAGCTACAGTCCATGGGGCTGCCCAGTGTCGGACACAACAGCCACTGAGCATGCATGCCTGCCCCACGCTAGACCCAAACCCCACAGTGAGGACCAGGGCACTTTCCTGGAGGACCAGTGGTTAAGACACTGCCTTCCAGTGCAGGAGGTACAGGCTGGATCCCCAGTCGGGGAACTAAGAGGAAGGGCATCACAGAAATGACTCCGCTTCCTGCACAGGCCCTGGGCTTCCTGGGGACCAGGGGAGGTCAGAGAGATGGAGTTGGGGGTGGGCGGGGAGCCGGGGAACATGGTTCTGACATTCCAGACCTAGGGGAATCCAAAGACTGAGAAGTAAGACCCATGTTCTATTGCCCATCTCGAGCTATCAAGGGGTCACAGCGCAGGCACGTTCCCCACACCCTGGACGAGGCATGGGGCGTCCAGACAAGCGTGCGAGTGCATGCTGTCTGTCTCAGCCATCGGAGCCTGTGGGGAGACAGCCTCTTCCCAGGGTCCCCCGAAGCCCAAGGCCATCACACTCTGTCTTTCACGGGGAGTAAGAGGAGCAGTGCTAGGGGCTCAGAAGAAGCTGTTACAGGAGAGAACGTCCCTCTTCAGCTAGGCCCCCACACCAGGTGGGCCCGCAGGCACAGACCAACATCTCCCACAGTGTGTCCCTAACAAATATTGGTCGATTTTTCAGTGTTTATTGTTGGGCATAGAGCCCCTCTCATCAAAGGACACTAGTCACCCGGGGAAGGGAAAGTCCAGACGTTACCCCCCCGCCCAAACTTCACCCCTTCTAAAGGCCGCATGGCTTCAGAAGAGGAAAGAGTTAATTTTCTGGCCACTGGAGACAGCGTCCTGCCCGCAGGGGCTGCCCAGCCAATGGCACTCGGTGGCGGTGACGTCATGCGCCTCCCGCGCCTTCTATTGGGGACCAGACAGCGAATCCTGCTGGAGGTTCGGGCAGTGGAGCTGCCGAGGCTGGGCGGGGCCGCGGGAGAAGAAGGGGGAGGGGAAGGCAGGCCGAGCATCACAGAGCTGCTGATGCCTCCTCCCTCTCTCCTCTCCCGCTGCACTTCCCAACGGCGGGGCCCTGGGGACCACCCCACTCTCGGACACGCAAGACAGAACAGTTTGGGTCCACAGGGGAAGGCTGGGACTCCCATACCCAGCTGGAGAAAACAGACATTCAGCCTACCCAGTAGGCACACAGGGAACAGGCGAGCTGGGGTGAGGGGCCAGCCTGGAGCACACACACGTACACACACACACACACACACACACACACGTACACACACACACACACACACACACACACACACACACACACACACGTACACTCCAGGGCCTGGGCAGGGAGTAGGGACAGTGGCAGCCTCCTTCGTGACGCCCTCCCTGCTCCACCCGAGGCTCTTCTGCCTTACCTGCCTGACGACTGGAGGTCTGTTTCCAAGCTGCTGCCCGAAACTGCCCCATCGACTCCATTGGGCTCTCTGCGGGAGGGAAAAGAGGTCGGCAGAGCTGTGGGTAACACCCAGATCCCAGAGCTCAGACCCCAGACCCCTCTCCTGCTTCTCTGGAAGACCTAAGCCATATTGGGTTCTGGGGACCGGAGGCCGCAGCCAGCACCTTCGAAGAACTCGGAGTGCCCCCTACTCCAAGGGGAATCCTCTTAGGGCTCCCCGGCAAGCCCCTCCCAGCCTCCCTGTGAGTCCAGGCAGCCCCTGCCCGCCTTCAGCCCAATCATTTTCCCCCATCCCAGCCCGGGCCCAGTGATTTTCTCACGGTTGGACCCGGTTGGCAAATCGGCGGCGCCAGAGCATGGCCAAGGTGCTGAGCAGGAAGAGGGTGGTGCACATGTCTCAGCTGCCCCATCCCCTCCAGACCGAGTCTGCAGGAGAAGGCCAAGATGGCCCCCACCAGCTCTCCCGAGCCCCTGCCCTCCGTCCTGAAGTTCCTGCTGGCGATGGATTAGGAGGCTTAAGCTGATTAGTGGGGTCAGCAGACCCGACCTTGTGAAGCCTGATTAACCTCACTGGGCCCAGGTTGTCCCCCCAGTGGCTGGGTAAATTGCCCTCTGTCTGTTGTGGATGTAGATATGACTAAGCGCTGGGCCTGGCCCTCTAGGGGCTTAGAGTCTAAAACAAACTCCCTGGCAAGTTAAACAAATGGCCACCACCCACCGCGAAGAGACTCAGGCGATTAAAGACGCCTACAGAAGTCTCTGGGAATTACAAGCATCAGGAGACACTTCAGAGAGAAGTTGGGCTCTCTCATCTTGGCTGAATTTGCAGGGGCTCAGGGAAGAGTGGGCCCCCAGACAGAAGACTCTGCCAGGGCTGCAGGCGTGAAAACTCAAGGCATGTTCCAGCAACTGAAATTCGAGTATTGGTGGAGCCGTGATGTCACAGGGGAGATGTCAGGAGGGGAGGAAGAATATAGATGATGAAGCCAGAAAGACAAGGGAGGCCAGGGAGTGAAGGGCTGGCTAAATGGTTCACTGCTAACCTCTGGACAGTCCTCACCCAACGCTTCCGATTACATACCCTCTTCAGTTAGAAGCAGAATTTAAGTGTGCACTCATGAAAGAAACATATAGGTACACTCATAAAGGAATTATATGCATCCACTCATGAATTATACACCATATTACTGTGCAAATGCAGTCCTGCCACCAGAGACATGCATAAAGCTTGTAAAGATTGAGATGAAAGTAAATTTCTCCTACTTTCTGTCCACATCCCAGGGGAACCTCTTGGGCCGCCGTTTGGAAGGCCACTGCACTGGCCATGGGAAGCTCTCGGAGGAATTTCTGAGGTGGCCCAGCACAGCGTGCTCTGCCTTGGTCCAGGCAGCATGCGCAGCACAGATCAAAAGCGAGGACACAGGTCTGGAGTGGCCTAAGCGACGAGCCCACCCATTCTCCTCTATCCCTCTCCAAGACCCCCAGAGGAGGGCACTGGCGTTGCCCTCCCTCAGCTGAGACCTGATGGCAAGAGACCTCCTGCCAGGGTTCCAGCGAGGTACCTGGACCCTGAACTCCATCGAGGCCCAGACCTGGGGCTGTGCCAGGGCACTCTACTTGGAAACATGATTTTTTAAAGAAGCACATCGACCAAAGCTGAAGAGCCAAGCTACACCTCTTGCAAAACTTGAGCAGTAGACACAGAGTTGGAAAAGCAGGGTCACCAGGAAGCCTTAGGGAGAAGTGGACACACCCGACAAGTGCCCTCGCAGCTTTCAGATGCTTGCAGCCTCTGGCTTCAACTGGGAGTCAGAGGTGGGACCCCCACCGTAAGGGTGGCTCTCAGAGGTACCGTCCCTACTCTGGTCCAATCGCGCCTCCCTGAGAAGCCCACCAGGACTTGTCTTCTCCACCCACAGAACCCCTCCCTAACCCAGGCCCTGGCAGCTGAGATGGCTCCGATGTCCTGGCCCTCCCCAGGACTTCTTGACATCCTGCCATCCCCACCGCAGGGCCCTTTTGCCCAGTTGGCTGCCTCTCCTTCAAACTATGTTCCTCCAGGGCCAGCATTAGGGGAGTCCCAGGTTTTGGCCTGCCTGTGTCATTGGTAAGTCACCCAGGGCCTCCAGGGCCTTCTTTCTGAGGCCACGTGCGTGCACCGAGGGGGAGGGGTGCTGGCGGGAAGCAAAGAGGGGCTCAGACCTCTTGGCCGCTCAAGTTCGACGGCCGCCCTCCTGTCCCCGCACCGGGGTTTTCCTGTAAGGTGTTGGAGCAGGGAGATGACTCCAGTCCCAAACCCTTCGGAGTCTGGGGTCCGGAGCGCTGGGGGTGGCGCCAGGGCCCCGTGGCTGGCTCGGGGAAGGCGGGAGTCGAGCCGGAGCTCAGCTCCCACCGCGGCGCTGCCGGAGGGGCTCGCCTCCGCCCCGTCGGGCTCGCGGCCACGCCGCAAATGCCCGGGAGTGTTTGACTCAGAGTCAGTTCCCTTTGGCGGGAAGGGTGCACACACGCCCCCAGACCCGCACCAGCGCGGCGCACTCCTGTGCGGCCCGCGCAGCCCCGCGCCCGGTGACTGCCAGCCCCCTCCTCCCGGGACCCCCAGTACCTCCGCCACACCTACGCCCCTGCCCCGCCCGGCCATCAAACTCCGGTCTGGAGGGCGGGCAGGCGCCACCCGCGTCGCCCCCACCCCGCCCATCCTTCACCTTGCCGGAATTGGCTCACGGACACGGGTTTGGGGGTTTGGAGCGGATTTATTTTTTTTCACATTTTTTCCAGCAGACCACATCCCCGCCCCCCGCTCGCGGTCCCCCGCCCCCTGCACATATACCCTACACACGCGCACACACACACACTCACACACACACCCGGCGCGCACAGACAGACACGCTCCCTCCCTCCGGCGCGCTCTACCACTCGCCGCCCGCCGCGCACGCAGCCGGCCCCGGCTCCCCGCGCCCCGCGCCCCGCGCCCCGCCGTCGCCGAGCGAAGCCGGGCTGGGCTTGGAGCTGCTCATGGAGAAAGTGCCGGGCGAGATGGAGATTGAGCGCAGGGAGCGGAGCGAGGAGCTGTCCGAGGCGGAGAGGAAGGCGGTGCAGGCGACGTGGGCCCGGCTCTATGCCAACTGCGAGGACGTGGGGGTGGCCATCCTGGTGAGGTAGGTGTCGTCCCGGCCCGGCGACGGGCCCGGGGGAGGGACGGCGGCAGCGGCTCCGGGCAGAGGCGGGCTCGGCCCGGGTCCGAGCTCGGGCGCCACCTTCCCAGCTGCGACTGGGGCCCGGGCCGGTCGGGGGATTGCGGGTAGCCTGGGGCGGCTTGGGGTGGGCGAAGCCCTGGCCGAGCCCTTCTTAGCTCTGGGCGAGGGGCTCACCAGGAACTAGGAACCAGGCACAGAAGGAAGGCACCTCCATCCCCCTCCTCTCCCGGGCCTCAGAACTCCTGGTTCAGCCAGCCTTGCCTACCTCGCCGCGACCTCAGCCACCCGCAGCTGTTTTGGACACACGTTTTACGGCCTTTCCAATAGAGGTCGTGGGGGCTTCCCATTCTAGAGACAAGAAAACTGAGGATCAGCCAAAGAGGACAAAGAGGAGCAAACCCTTTTCTCCAGCTCAGCCCCTTCCCGTATGCAGAGACCTGGAAGGGCTGCGCAAAGGGCAAAAGAATAGAGGTCAGAAGAAGTGGACCCCAGAGGTCCCACTTTCCCAGCTGGTCCCTTCCTGCCCCTGGGGCCAGGCCAGCAGGGAGCTCCCAGGTGAGGTGCAGGTGAGTGGAGAAGTAAACAGTCCCCACGGATACAGTCCCTGCTGAGTTTGATGGAGGGAAAGGGAGAAGCTTCAGGAAACAGGGCCCCATCCTGAACCCCAGGTCTGGGGAGGAAAGGTCATGGGTCTTGGGCTCAGGGGTCATTCAGGAACCACATGCCCCCAAGGGATGCACACACAGAGTGACACTGTTATTCACACTCCTACACACTAGTCAGTGCACATGCATGCCATTCCCACAGAGTGCATAAGCTAGTACCTGACTACTGCTCCAGATCACTGCTCTCTTCCCACACATGCTTGTCCCTGGGGGGTGCAGGCAGGGAGGCCCCAGACCCACACTCACCCCCAACTCTCTGTCCTTGGCAGAGGGAAGCTATCAAATCTAGGACAGATCGGGGCAGTCTTTTGGTTTAAAGATGGGGTGAAACCTCCCATTGGAAAGGACAGTTGAAGTGCATGCCTGTCTCCCAGGCTTGGCCCCATCTCTGGCTCCTCTTTTTCTCCCACACTCTCTCCCTTCTGCCTCCCCCAAGCCTGGGACCTACCCAGCTCCATAATGATGTGCCCTGATTCCAACTTAGAAACAGATTTTGGAGGAAAAAAAGAGCAAGCAGCACTCTTGAGGAGTTCCAGGAGGGCGCCCAAGGAAGAGACAGCTATTTGGGCAGCTCCCAGGCTCAGAAACAACCAGGGTGGTGGAGAAGGCAAGAGGGGATTTCAGGTTCCCAAGCCATCAGACATGGGAGGTGCATCTCTGCACTATCGAGCACCCACACGGTGGGTCACAGAGTCACAGATGCGCCAGACTGCATCCTGCCGGGGGGGGGGGGTGGCTTTTAGCACTGAGGTCTCAGGATGCACGTGGAGGATACCCACACGGGTCACCAGGAGGAAATGAGGTGAGGTTAACAGGATCATGGCTATTTTTTGTCCCGACACCCTGCCATTTGCCAATAAGGACATGAGAGGAGGGCATGGCCACCCACTCCGGTGTTCTTGCCTGAGAATCCCATGGACAGGAGCCTGGCGGGCTGCAGTCCATGGGGTCACAAAGAGTCGGACACGAATGAGCGACTAAGCCCAGCACAGATGTGTCCACAACTCCGCTCCTGGGATCCCACCCAACTTCCCCAGGAAAGGGGGGTAGGGAATTGCCGAGGAAGCAACTGAACCCCGAGGTGTTTCTGGAGGGTCTGAGCTCTCAGCAAGGTTTTCTTTCTCTCTCTGTGTCCCTCTAGTTCCCTGGGGGGAGCTGGTTTCTCAGAGGGGACTGGGTTGGGCTGGGGAGGTGTTTACCAAGTGCGCAGGCCCACAATTAACCCAAGAAGAAGACCAAGATAGCAGTTAGATCTGGCTTGCTGATAACCCCCGGCTACACTTCACCTGACCCCACCTTGGTTGCCCGGAGCCCAGCCCAGCCTGGGAGAGAAGCTGGCGGAGCAGACCCTCCCCCAGCCCCTGTTCCACCAGCCTCCCTTTTCTTTCACTCCTGCACCTGCTATCTGCCCCAGGGTGGGTGGTGTTAGGTGGCAAGACTGATAAGCTTCTCAGATCAGGCCCCTCCCCAGATCCTACACCCCACCAGTTTTGTCCTGACCACCTCCTGTTTTCACGGGCCATCCACAGGCCAGGTGGAGCCTGAGACAGTAGCCCTGGGGCCAGTCTCACCCCCTGAGGAGGCAGCAGCCACAAGGAAGGTAGCAGAGGGGCCGCCCAGACCCCACACCTCCTTTCCCTGCAGGAAGAGTCCCAGAGGGAGCACCCATGCTCCAGGAAGGCTCCCCTCCCAGTTGTAACTGCCGCCTTCCCCCAACGCAGACAGGCCTATTTCAGGCTCTCTTGGAAGCCCAGATGCCTCTGGAAGCTGAGAAACTCCCCAAGGCTGGCCGCTGAGGCTTCTCCCAGCAGCAGCGCAGGCCGGGACTGAGAGGGTCAGGAGTAAACACAGGGGCCTGGGAGAGACCCCAGGATGAAGGGGCAGAGTGCAGGCCCTTAGACTCTCATGGCTCAGAAGAGGGACCTGGCAGGACCGTCCTTCCTTGGGGCCATAACGTGGTGCTGGGTGTTGTTGGGCAGCGGACCCGCTGGGTCCCAGGCCACCATCCCCAGCAGAGCAGCCTCTGAGATGGACTGGGGAAGTCATCAATGTGGGAGCTGCTCCGGCTCCTTCCTGGTCCTGCTACCCACTCCGCTGGGCAGCCTTGGGCAGCAATTCCTCATTGAGGATATGGAGATAAAAACAGTGCCAACCTCAGAATGGTATCCCAAGGATTTATGAGATCCTATAGTAAGTGCTCAATAAATAGCCCCTGTTACCTCCTCATCATAATACCCACCTGGTTGTGGCATTAAAGGAAACCCGACAAATGGACATGCTCTGCATGTTGGTGTTCACCAGCCAAGTAGAAATTAGTATTCTTATTGCCGTGTAAGATCTCCAAAGTCAGAGATTCCCCATTTAAAGCCAGATTGCGTTTTTCATAGCTGTCCTTCACTATGATGCTTTTTTCCAATGTATTTTCAGACCCATCACCTCATTTGTCCTCACCAGTATATCTGTGAAGTAGCGAGCAGTGGTGCAGGGACTCCTCTCACACTTTTGCAGACAGAAGGTTGTGAAGTGATTTGTCCAAGGTCACACTTGGCCTCTGAGAGGGGCCCTCCCAGCTCTCCATGTGGACTGTGTCCCGGTCACTCCCCCGCCAGCCTCCGTCTCGTTGCCTGCAAGGGTGGCGGGGGCCAGCTGTTCTCCCTGCATCTATCCCAGCTCTCAGATCTGAGACCTGCCCCAAGGGTCATTTTAGCAAATTACCAGTTCTCTCTGATCACAAAGGGGAACACTCCAAAGGTGTGAAAACAACCTGAAAAAAACAGGTCCAAGACGGTCCCTCCTTTTTCTGAAGTTTCAGTTAAGTTACATAAGTTCTGATCGAGTCTGGCCACGTACCTCCCTGTCCCTACTGGGAGAGAGATGGAACGCGAATGTCATCACCATCCTGTAAACCGCAGGGCCCTGGGCCAGGGTGAAGGGTCAGAGGGTGCGTGAGACCCGGGCTCTGCTCTGGGGCTGTGGGACCGAGACGGGTAGAAAGGGAAAAAGGCGTGAAAGGTGGCAGGGAACCCACTGATGGCCTTGGAAGGAAAACAGTCCCCCTGGCCCGGGCTGTGTGCTCCTGGAGAGGCCCGACTGACACACGGAAAGAAGGAGGGAGGTGGTCCGTTGTGTGGAAGGGCAGGCCAGCTCACCCGAGGAATCTTTTACCGATGCTAAGTGAAGCTGTTGGGCTGGTGCATAGGGACAGAATATGGACCCCGTGTTGGAGAAGCAGGTGTGGGGCAGTTTCTAACAAGCCTGGAATCTTAAGGAATTTTGACTGTGTCCGGTAGGACAATGGTGAGCAATGGAATGTTTCTGAGCGGGAGAGCGACCCAGTGAATGTGACGTGCTGTGTACTTAGTCGTGTCTGACTCTTTGCACCCCCTGGACTGTAGCCCACCAGGCTCCTCTGTCCATGGGGATTCTCCAGGCAAGAAAACTGGAGTGGGGTGCCATGCTGTCCTCCAGGGGATCCTCCCCACCGAGGGATCGAACCCAGGACTCGTGCATAGTGGATGTGATATTTGGGGGGAATTAGACAATTGCAGATAAACCCGAGAGGGAAGGGGTAGATCACCCTGGGGTCTGCCCCAAGGTGTGCACAGGCTGGCTGGAGAGGTCAGATGTACAGACAGACTGGAAGGACTTACAGAACCACACCAGGCAGGTGACATCAAGTGATATCTTTAATTAAATCAACCGATGACTGTTTACTGCAGGCTGAGGAGGGAGGCAGGGAAGGGACGAAGTGAAGAGGGAAGGGACGGCATTGGGAGGAGGACTGAGTCTCATTTCTTCCCTTCCCTTCCCTTCCGTGACAGGAGTTAAGTCATGGTTGGGGCCCTCCTTTGTTTAGGAAGAGAGCTCTGACCTTATCATAACAAAGGCCTTCACGGAGCACCCTGCGTCCTCACTGCCGGGAGCTCTCTCATTGCCTCCTCCCAACATCCCACAAGGACTCTCAAGAAAGGAACAGCGGTGCCCGTTTCGTGGATGAGGAACTGAGGCTCAGAAAAGTTAACTGCCCCCCAGATCAGCACCAGCCCATGATTCCCAGAAGGCAGGCTCTTACCCTGTGACCTGCAACTGGAGCAGGCCTTGAAAAACGTGTGGTGTCTGGGAGGAAGGCAAGAGGCAAGGGAGCAAGGAAGGCAGAGACCTGGGAGAGGACATGCAGATCTGACTGCTGGAAAAGGCTGGGACCCAGGGAGGGGCTTCATGTCCACCAGCTCGGCCAGAGGAAGGGCCGGTGTTTGAGGGACGGCTGCACGTGGTGGCATGGGAGTGGGTCCTGCCTCTCGCCCCTCACCCTCTCCCACCTGTGGGAGCTTTGGGGACCAGACACCCTCAGGACCCAGCCCCGTCCTGCTGCCCCTACTGGGCCCTCCCTGCGCTCCGCCATCATCCGAACACTTCAGGGTGGGGCCCAAGGCCGCCCCCTGCTCAGCGCCTGCCTGCTGCCTCCTGCAGGTTCTTTGTGAACTTCCCGTCAGCCAAGCAGTACTTCAGCCAGTTCAAGCACATGGAGGAGCCCCTGGAAATGGAGCGGAGCCCACAGCTGCGGAAGCATGCCTGCCGGGTCATGGGGGCCCTCAACACAGTGGTGGAGAACTTGCATGACCCCGAGAAGGTGTCCTCTGTGCTCTCCCTGGTGGGCAAAGCCCACGCCCTCAAGCACAAGGTGGAGCCCGTGTACTTCAAGGTGGGTCCCCAGATGGGCGCTGCCACCCAACACCAAACCCCATTCGGCTCCCGAGCCCCACAGTCAGCGACAGCCCGGGGTGCCACCCAGCCTCGTCCCCCGGCGTGGCTGTCCCTGGGAGGGGCAGCAGGATGGGGCTGGGTCCTGAGGGTGTCTGGTTCCCAAAGTTGCCAGGTGCTGTGTCCTGAATGATGCCCTCAGCCAACCACAGGATTCTGCGGGCGGCTGGGGGCGGGGGGACCCCAGGGTTCACTCCCCGCTTCCTTTTCTTCGTTCTCAGATCCTCTCTGGAGTCATCCTGGAGGTGATCGCTGAGGAATTTGCCAACGACTTTCCCCCCGAGACGCAGAGAGCCTGGGCCAAGCTTCGCGGCCTCATCTACAGCCACGTGACCGCTGCCTACAAGGAAGTGGGCTGGGTACAGCAGGTCCCCAACGCCACCACGTGAGGAGGCAGCCTCCCTGCCGTGTCCTCCCCTGTCCCCCGGCCTCCCACCTCTTCTGACTCCCAGGGGCTGACCACCCTCCAGGGCAGGGACACTCCCAGGGAGGGTGGCTCTGGAGTGGACAGAGAAGAACAGGCACGATAGGAAAAGGCCCACTCATGCCAAGGGCCCCAAACGGATTCTCCCTGGGTAGAGCCTCCCCTCCCCTAGAACTTGGGGGGCACACCGAGCACCCCAAGACCGAGGCTGCCCCAGGCAGAGAGGCTCGGAAGGTTCCTGGCAGGAGGCTGGCTCATCAGGCCCAGAGGCAGCCCAGGCCAGCTCTGGCCACTTCCTCCCCGGGTACCCATCACATGGGGCTGTTTTTCATCTCGTGCTGAGCAGCGCTCCCTCCCGCCTTGGCCTCCAAGCAGGCCGGAGCCAGGAGAATCACGGGGATGCACGCACGTGCCGAGCCCACTCGGGGCCAACGTGGGTGTCCCTCCCACGCACACCAGCAGGGTGGGTGTGGGGGAGGGTTGCTTCCCGGCTGACTCCGGAGTCCACGTTCCCAGTTCTGGGGTGAGGCCCTGGGGACGGGCTCTGAGAGGGTGGCCAGTAGCCTCCGGGTGACTCCAGCTGACTTGGAGCACTCGGGGAGGGCTGGCCCCCAGACGTGGCGGCTGGGAACACTCCAGCCTCCCTGGGCCCCCTTGGGGCTGGGGCTCTGGGAGCTCAATGGAGGGGCGGAGGCCAGGCCAGGCTGGAGGCGGGAGGGGGGAGAGGCGCGGGGGCGGGAAGGGAATGGGAAGCAGGGGTCAGCCAGAGGCTCGGGACACGCGTTGGAGAGAAACAGTCCCAGCAGTTTCCCAGGGAAGAGGCGGCGTTCCCCCTGCCCCCTCCGGGGCTCCAAGCTGGGAGCTGGCCCGTGGGGCCGGCCGGACCTCTGCTCGCAGGCGTCCCCGCGCAGCTCAGGTCCTCCGAGGGCAGCCTGGCGAGGCCCTGCCTCCCGGCCTTCCTGCCACTGACCACCCTGGCCCCCACCTTCTCCTGCTGCCTTCCCTGCCTCAGCACCACTCGAGGGAACGGAGCCCTCGGGGACTGCTGGCAACAGCCAGGGGGCCGCTCCAGATGTTTGCAGCTGGGCCCTGGCCGGCCCCAGACCTCAGAGCAGATGGACAGGAAGCCGGCAGGCGGCTTTTTACCTGCTCAGGAGGTGCTGGCAGGGCCTGCAGAGCTTCCGGAAGTGCCGGAGGGGCCAGGAGAGGGTCAGAAGGAGGAAGGGGGTTTGCCCTCCCACGCCTCTCCCCAGGCAGGCTCTGCCGCCAAAGAGGAGCTTGTTTACAGCCAGGAGAGGAGACTTCCTGCTTCTAGAGAAAAGGGCTTTTTTATAGGGGCCTGGAGGGCCGGGGAGAGAGAGCTGGCCGGTGCGAGTGAATCAGAGCCACATGGACAGCATTTCCCGACACGAAGCCCCGTCGCCTCCCCTCTCTTGCCTCAGCCGGACCCCTGGGACCGAAATCTTGCCAAACCCTAAACATTAGGAAACCGCCGAAATCTCCCGCCTCCCCCATTTCTGCTCCTGTGGGCTCCGTGGAGATGGGCCACCATGGGGACTGGCCGGGGCCCTGCACCTTCCTGGGCCCCAGCACCCCACGTTTCTGGGGGAATCCCCTCATCCCTTTCCACACTCTCATCTCCTCGGGGCACAGATGTAACCCCCAAGAGAGTGTGTCTGCCTGGGCCCAGGGCCTGCAGGCCCAACTACTGCTGAGTCCAAACGGGTTCAGAGGGTGGGATGGAGTTCCGGGGCAGAGTTCTAGAAGGCCTCCATCTAGCTTCTCTTATCAGAGACGCAATATTCGGCCAGATGCCACTGTTTATTGAACTGTCTCTGCTTAAGGGTGTGTGTGGGTGTGTGAGCGTGTGTGTGTGGGTTTGATGGGGGCAGTCAGGAGGTGGTGATGGGGGTGGGGGGCGGTGAGTGCCAAGGGGACACCCATGGGTGGCCCGAGGGGGTACCACAGGCCAACCTGGGAGTGTCCACATCTTACAACTGAGGACAAGCACTCATGTCTATATGGTTCGTTGTAGTTTGTGAAACACTTTCAGGCAGTTCCATCACTCAGTTCTCATGGAGGTGGGCGCTGCAGGCAGGACTCAGGATTTAGAGGAAAAGAGCTGAGGCTCAGGGGGCTGGCGGAGGTCGTACCGCAGGTTCCTGGCAGAAGAGGGCCTTAGAAGCTGGGTACAGTGGGCTCCTTTCAGGGGCCCCACATGGGTCTCCAGGAGGGTAGTGTCTGTCTCACCAGTCCCTGACCCCTGGCCCCTCCGCAAAGGTCCCCTGGCCCCATGCCGAGGCCCTAGTAACCTGTCACCTCCTTCTGTCTCATCCACAGCCCACCGGCCACGCTGCCCTCTTCGGGGCCATAGGACCCTCTTCTTCTCCCCCGTCCCTGGCAGCACCTTGAGCAGAAGGCCGAGTTCTGAAGACCCTCCATCTCTGGGTGCCAAGGAAGCTGGAAGAATCCCTGACTCATCTTCCTGGAAAGAGGCTGCCTCCGCCTGGGCCACAGTCCCCCCCGGAGCCACCGGGAGGTGATACCGGCTACCCGGATGCTGACTCCAAGGGCGCCAAAGCGGGTGGCCTGTGGGGATGGGGGACCCTCCCTCCTTGAAGAGCCGGGCACACCCTTCTTAGCTTTTCTACTCACTGTTAGAGACCGGCGGGGATCAGGGACAGGTCTGTGAGTCACTCGAGGAACGAAGAGGCCTGTTTCTATCTGCCTGGCCACACGCCGGTCTGGTCTCCGCATCACTTATCTAGAGTACCATGCACACGTCTATTGCATATACAGATATATTCTATATCCAATCTCTATATAAATATATATATATATATACATACATATCTTATAATGTGTACAGTGGGGCCCAGAGGTACGTATGAGGCTTCGGTTCTGCTCACCTAGGGATCCTGGCAGCTTCTGGGCAGAGATCAGAGTGTTCTGGAAGAGACAATGGGGGTCCCACAGATGCACAGAGAGGGCCACATGGCAGGGCGGAGGCAACGCAGCTCGCCAGCAAAGCCCAGACCCTTCTCTCTGACCAGCTGCCCACATCCCAGCTCTCGAGACAGAAAGGTTTTGGTGCGCCCTACCTCTGCCCCCTACCAAAGGAGGTGGCTTCCTGACTTGCCCCCAGATGGGCCGGGGCAGGCAGAGGGGGCCGGAAGTTCTGGACGGGGTGACTGCAGCCAGCAGGGGAAGGGCCGCGGTCAAGAAACCTGGAATGCCAGGTTCCATCTGCCTTTGCCGCTAAGACAGTGGGAGGGAATCCAGGCTGCTTATCTGCCAGGCAGGGCAGTGGTGATTGGACCAGATGCCTCTGTCTCGTCCTGGCACTCTGAGGGCCACGGGCCTTCCCTCCCCTGCCTCACCTGGCTGCTGGCTGGTGGTCGGGCCTGTCCATCCATCCAGGTCGGCATTGCTGGGATTCCCCCGCCCATGTGTGCCCCTGGGTTGTGCGTGTCGTCCTCAAGGATGCTTCGCTGCTGTGGTTTTCATGCTCGCCTCCTCCCGTCCCGTCTTCGTGCAGCCGTCTGTGTAACTGCCTGTCCTCCTTTTGTAGTTTCTGGCGTTTGTAACCAGACCCAGCCGTGTCATTAAACAGACTCGTTCTTCCCGTGTCTGTGCACACTCCTTTGGTCTTTTCCTGCCATCTGCCCCTCGCCTCTGTCTCCCCATCCTGAGTTAAAGACCGGGGCATTTTTCTTGGAAGGTGACCTCCCCACCAAGGGCCCCCCTCACCTGCGTCTCAGCCTTGGCTGGTCGCGGGCCCCTCTGACTGGGGCTCAGGACGGTGGTGCGGATCCCCCTGGTGGTTCAGTCGGGATCACAGAGCTGCAGACTGGAAGCTGGGCTCTTGGGGGTGGGGTGGGGCAGAAAGGGAGTCTGGGCTTGTTTTAAAATGTCCGGGAGACTTTTCACCTTTTGTTCTGGAAATCTCCCTGGTGCGGATAGGATAAGCGAGGGAAGACTCCAGGGAGAGATGTTCGGAAAGGAAGGTCCTGCTAGTTTAGTGAGCCAAGCAAGCCAAGGGCGAGGCCTTGACCTTCCAGACCTGAGCTGGCTGTCCCATACCCTGCTTGCCGCATGAGGTTCATGGGTGGGGTAGCCTGTGGGCGTTTGAGAAAGTCTGCCCTTATAAGCCTTATCCCGTAGGCCCACCCTGAACCCTCAGCTCCCAGCCCCTTCTGTCTCCCACTCCACAGCCTCAGGCCAGGCCTGCCCAGCCCCCACCCCTGATGGCGGCCACAGTCAGCAGCACAACTCCCCGAGGAGCAGAGCGACCGGGAGGTCACCACCCCCGGGGTGGGCTGCAGGGGAAGCAGGAAGCAGCGTCTGCCTCTGGGGAGGGCTCCGGCTGCCTGGGAAGATTCAGCTGACACACAAGGAAAGTCTCATCTCTCCAGGCCGTGAACTCCTTGAATGAAGCCTGAGCCTCCACTGCCTGGACCTGGCACAGCCGAGGTGCTGGATAGCAATCCAGGGAATAAATAAACTCCACTCTTAGAAAGCAAGACCAGTACCTGGGGCCAAAAATGAGCTGGGCGCTTCACCGATACAGGAGGCACGTGCAGGCTGGAGAGGATGGAGCGAGGGCAAGGCTACTCCAGGGACAGAGCGCCCGGCTCTGCAGGGACTGTCTCCCTACGCTGTGTGACCTTGGGCAAGTCACTCAGACTTTCCGAGCCATGGGCCACCTCTAATTTAAAATAGGAGTGAACATGAGACCTGTCTTGCGAGGCAGGCATGAGGAGACCGAGGATGCATGCCATGGTCCTGGGGACGTGGGAATGCTCAGGACAAAGTGACCGCCAGGTCATTGGAAGCAACAAAGAGAAGGACGGCGGGGGTGGGCAAGGAGCTGGCTAAGATGAGTGACTGCCAGACTTCCAGGTTCCGGGCCTCATGGTCCCTGGTGGGCTCAGACTGAGCCAGAGCCAGAGGGCTCTGGGTGGCGGTGGGGACCTCGTGGCTGTGGTCCCCACAGTGGCTGTGGCTAAGAGAAGGGACATCTGTGGTCGGAGGTGGGGGGTAGTCTCTAGAAAGAAAAATCCCTCCCCATTTCACTTCTCTTGCCCGGAGTGTGGTGAAGGGGCCTCGGAGATGGGAGTTTTTCTGGAATGCGGCTCTGGAGAAAGATTCTCTCCACTGCCCACCCCACAAAGAGGGGACATTGGCAACTGGTGATTTACCCTATAGTTGGGGGAGGGGTGTTGCTTGAGGAGGGGCCTGATAAAAGTCTGAACAGAGGCGATGATGCTCGGAAGGGCTCACCGGGTCCTGGTGGGTGGCAGGCTGGAGGCAGGAGTCTACCGGGTACAGGAGCAGTGACTGGCGTTTTATTTTGTGCTCTGTGCTGAGGAATAACCTTGTCGCCGACCGAGAAGAGCAAGTGGGTCAGCTCCCCTTGGCAGTGAGCGATGGGGTGTCAGGAACGCGAGTGCAGAGGCTGTCTCCTTCCCTGCCACGCGGACCCAGTGAGGCAGCCCCACAGTGACGCCTGCTGGCCGAGGCGGGAACGTCACGCGGGAAGAAGCCTCAGCCTGAGCGGGCGGGCCAAATTTTTCCTATTTTCCTTCCTCTGGGGCTCACGTTCCTCCGTCTATTTATTTTTGGCCGCGCGTGGCTTAGTTCCCCGACCAAGGATCGAACTCAAGTCCTCGGCAGTGAAATCCCAAGTTTTAACCACTGGACCAGTGGGGAATTCCCTCTCCCTTGCTTTAGAGGAAGTGGTGCCCCAACCAAGCCTAAAGCCAAAAGAAAAAATGTACACCCCATGTATATTTATGAAAATATCCTCCCCTGTTTTGACCCAAGTGGGAAAAAAGTAATTTTTAAAAGACTATACACAAAGCCCCACATTTGCTAAGCTGTTAGGTTACCAACATCAACAGATAAACTCACTTAATTGGAGACACAACAGCCTCGCAGGGGTTACCAAAATAAACAACGGGGACTTCCCTGGTGGTCCACGGGTTGAGAATCCACCTGCCAGTGCAGTGGGCGTGGGTTCGACCCCTGGTCTGGGAAGATCCCAGCCCCGTGCCACAACCGCTGAGGCCCTCATGCCCTAGAGCCCACCCTCTGCGACAAGAGGAGCCACCTCACTGAGAAGCTCGGGCACCGCACCTAGGCAGTGGTTCTGCTGGCGGCACCTGGAGAAAGCCCGTATGCAGGAGCAGAGACCCAGCGCAGCTGGAGGGGAAAAAAACAGTGGCCTTTGTTTAAAATTTTTAATTTTTTTTGTTCATCATGGATATTTTTGTTTTAATCAAGTTTTCTTTACTATTGTATTTATTTCCTTTGATTACTGCTCCCACCCTTAAATATTGCGTCCCAGGCAAATGCCTCACTCATCTCACTCTATTCTCAGCCCTTTCTCAGTACATCCTTTAAGACATCCCAACTGAAAAACACTCATCTTTGGCCTCAAAAGTTTCCCTCCTCCAACCTTCCAGGGCAATGGGTTTCAGAGCGGCTCATCTGATACATCTGGTAAAAGCACTGTGGCATCAAGATAAGAGCCTGGACCGGGATGGTCCCTTAGGGTTGGTGACACTGGGTTGGAGGTTTTGGTGGCGGGAAACAGAAGTCCACTAAGGCTCACAGAATAAGGGGGTCTGGGAAATGTGCCGGTGGTCCAGAGGTTAGGAGTCCACGCTTTCACTGCCGAGGGCTGGAGTTCGATCCCTGGTGGGGGAACTAAGACCCCACAAGCTGTGCAGTGCAGAGAGTCAGGCCTCGGGGAATCAGGAAAAAACCACACGGCCCAGCCTCGCTGGAAGCAAGGACCCCAGCACAGCTGCCCAGGAGTCTATGAACCGAGCAGGGGCCTGGGAGAGGGCAGCTCCAGGTCCAATGATCCTTCGGGAGCAGACTCACCTTTCCATGCTCTGAGGCTCTTCTCACCCCCCCTTCTTGCCTCAAGCCCCCTGAGCACCTCATGCGCACTGGCTTCTCAGTTAATGACCTTAACTCTCACTTCATGGAGACGCCTTCGCCGCCCCCCCCCCATCTGGTCTCCCACCAGAGGCACAGCCCACCTCTCCGTCTTCCCAGGTGAGTCCTGTAAGAGCCACCCCCTCCCTCTGGAGCGCTTCCCTTCTGCCATCTTGGCCCTTGCCCTGTCCCCACTCTCCTGACTCGGGGTCCCCCACCCCGTTCCATGCCTCTTGGCTTCTGCTCCTCCACCGGGGGTCAGGCTCCCCTGTGTCCACTTTGCATCTGTCTTAACCACTCACTCTGGACGCTGGCCAGGACCCCCAGGAATACTCTCTGGACAGCTTCTGGTTTTGTCTCACCCCCTCAGCCCATCCCCCACCCACCATGGCCCCTTCTCGGCTCTTCCCTTTTCCCCTGACCTCCGGGGTGTCTTCCGATACTGTCTCATCGGTGAGCTCACCCAGGCCCCAAATTTAAGCCCCAGCTCTGACAGCACCATTGTGCTGCAGGCTGCAGTGGCCAGCTGCCCCCTGAACGCCCTACAATTTAACCTGGATGAGCCAGAACTGTTGATGCTCCTCCTGCCAAATCCTGTTCTTCCTGGCGATTTTCCCCTAGAAAGTGGCCCTTCCACTCGCTAAGGTAAACAGACCAGAAACCTCAGACCCATCCTCACTGTCCTCTCTTGCAGTCCCTCACATCCTCACATCCAATCCCTCCATGAATCGTGTCGGACCAACTTCAAAACTAGATCCCTACTGGGTCTCCTCCCACCACCTCTGCTGCTACCCCTGGTCCAAGCCTCTGCCCCCTCCCTCTGTCTCCTCCACGCCGCTTCCCGCAGCCATCATCGTCTCCGCCACCAAGCCGCGGCTTTAAAGATGTTCTGCCACTGGGACTTCCCTAGTGATCCAGTGGTTAAGAATCCACCTTGCAGTGCAGGGGATCAGGGTTCGATCCCTGGTAGGGGAACTAAGATCCCACATGCTGAGGAGCAACTAAGCTGGAGCGCCACAACTACTGATCAGGAGTCCATGTGCCGCCACAAAAGATCCCACAGGATGCTGCTAAGATCCAATGCAGCCACATAAGTAAGTATTAAAAAAAAAAAAACCAGCAGATTTTATTCACAACTATTGCAGTTGGGGGAAAGAGAGCTCAGTTTAGAACCAGCTCAACTCTAACACCTGGTGGGTGAGTGGAAATTTCCAGCCAAGAAGCGAGAGTGGGAAGGGGCGGGGAGGGGGGAGGGGGGAGGGTAATGTAAGACTGTACATCCTCTGTAATGTGGATGTTAGACTGCTAGGGGGCGACACTGGGGCGCGGATGTGGCTTCAATGACGGGATCCTTGGGGAAGGCAGGCGGGGCCTCAGACATCATGGAAGGCGGGGCCTCAGACATCAAAACGCGTTGTGGAAGATGAGGGTGTAACGGATTCTAGCTAAGCCAACTGAGCTGGAGGCTAGCTAAAATTGGACAATGCAGATGAACCTAGAAGTCCAGAGGTCAAGCCTAGTAGTAGAAAGATCGGGAAAGTCTGAGTTACAGCTTCTTTGTCACTTTCTCCCTCAGCCCCTGATGGCTCAGTGGTAAAGATTCCGCCTGTAATGCAGG
This sequence comes from Bos taurus, assembly GCF_002263795.3. NCBI lineage: Eukaryota > Metazoa > Chordata > Mammalia > Artiodactyla > Bovidae > Bos > Bos taurus. The sequence continues at coordinate 55,232,908 of NC_037346.1, forward strand.
AGAAGCGAGTTCAACTCCTGGGTCAAGAAAATCCTCTGGAGAAGGAAATGGCAACCCATTCCAGTATTCTTGTCTGGGAAATCCCACGGACAGAGGAGCCTGGCCAGCTGCACTTCACAGGGCTGCAGAAGAGTCTGCTATGACTTAGCGACTGAGCACACACAGCCTCAGACCATAGGGGAGCACCAAGTACCACCACGAGCCAGGGATGAGTCCTGAGTAACTGCACAAGGGCAGGTGGGCAGGCCTAGCCCGGGGTCCTCCAAATGGACTGGTCTCATGGAAAGAGGCAACACCCTCACAGCCCAGAGTGTCCTCAGAGCCCCTCCTGTCTCACCCATCCCTCCAGTGTGGACTGGGGGGAAGGTAGTGAGGAGGGGTGGGGGAGGGGAGGAAGGAGGGGGAGAGGTGGGCAGAGGGGGAGGGGAGGAGCCTCCAGGGGCAGGTGGGAAAGTGAGCCCTTGACCTCATGTAAGTCCAAAGACAGAACGTGCAATACCATTCCTTGTTAAAAGCAACAGTTTTATTATGCAAAAACCAAAAAATTTAAGTGCGCTTCAGAAAATGTAGCCTCACCCAGAATCCATCACCCTCGCCCAATCTTCCAGATGTCTTTTGTACACATTAAAAATTTTATAATGCTTGAAATTTTTATACGTAGCTTTAAAAATAGCATTCACGAGGGGGGTGTTGTATGATTAGGAAAGCAATACATGATCATTGCAGGGAATTTGGGGATGAAAGGAAAACACAAAAGAAAAAAGTCACCTGTGATCCCTTCAAGCAGAGGCAATTCATTACTGTCAGCGTTTTGGTCTAAATCCTTGCAGCCTCTTCCCCGGGCTGACATACCTCACACCTGCCATGTACGTATTGCGTTGTACGTTAAGTTGGGATCCTATGGTTCACGTTGATTTCACCGAGATCTCTTTGCTAAATGGCGCCTCTTGGAGTTTGTGCAAATCAATGCTTCACGTCCGGGTCACATGGTGACGATGACAGCTGACTCCACAGCGGCACATGTGCCAGACATGTTTCCAGGGAGATTCTGGCCCTTAGTTTGTGTGTTTGGTTTCTTTTGTTTGCTTGTTTTATTTTGTTTTAAATTTACCTTGGCTGCACTGGGTCTTCGTTGCTGCGCACAGGCTTCTCTAGTTGGGGCGCTCAGTCTCTAGATCACATGGGCTCAGTAGTTACAGCACGAGAGCCTAGTTGGGGCTTGTGGGATCTTAGTTTCCCAACCAGGGATGGAATCCGAGCCCCCTGCACTGGGAGCGTGGAGTCTCATCCAGTGGCCCATCAGAGAAGTCCCTGGGTCCTCAGTTTGAAATGAGCCAGGGAAGGAGGCCACCGTCTCCTCCCAGGCAACCAACCCCAGCCTGCAGTTTCCACTCCCACCCCGGTGTCTTCTTCTCCACTTAGCACCCAGAGAATGAATAAGACTGTATCAGCCCTCCACTCACTCCCATCAACCCCCCCCCACCACCGCCCCCACAGCTTCACACAGTCACACTCAGAACGCAGAGTCCTGGCCCGGCCCGCTGGATGGCACCGTTTACCCCAGGGCCCATCTCTCCAGCCTCGTTTCCGTCTCCGTGCTCCAGTCCCACTCACCTCCCTGATGCTCCTGAGAGGCACACGTGCCCACTCCCGCCCCAGGGCCTTTGCACCTGCTGCTCCCTGTGCCACAGTGCTTTCCTTCTGCCTCATCTCATGGCTCCATCCTTCCCTTCACTCAGGTCTCTGCTCAAAGCTCATCTCCTCAGAGAAGCCTTCCCTGACCACCTCTCCAACACAGCGGGCCCATCCCATCCATCTCTCTGCGCCCTGGTCGAGCTTTCCTGTGGCTCTGACCATGACCTGATATTACACTTTGGCTTGTCTGCTTCCCTCATTGGCACAGCCTGCCATGGGGGCATGAACCTCACGTGTCAGATCCGGAGTAGGATGAGGTGAGTGAGGCACTCGCCTCAGGGGCAAAACTCACGGGGCATCTCAAAGCCCAAAAATCAAGAGAAATCTTTTTTTCTGTCCACACTCAGAGGCATGTGGGATATTAGTCCTCCAGTCAGGAAACGAACCTGCCTTGAAAGTACGGAGTCTTAACCAATGGACCACCAGCGAAATACCAAGAGAAATCATATTTTAATGCATTTCTTTTTTTTTTTTTTTTTTCCAGCCATGCCCCTTGATTTGTGGGATCTTGTTGTCTGACCAGGGACTGAACCCTTGTCCTTAGCAGTGAAAGCACAAAGTCCCCTGGACCACCAGGAAAGTACCCCCTGCAATATTTTTTTTGTTGTTAGATAGAAGTTAATGCCCACAAAATCCGTGATGGAAAAAAATCAACATTTTTAATGAAGTCAGGATCCATTTTCCCTGCCCTTCTGTCCTGTTTAGAGCCGTCCAGCCACAGCTGACGCTGGGAAACATTCCTGAATGAATTAAGAACAGCCGGGGAGAAAGCGGAGTCGGGTGGAGGCGAAAGACCAGCGGCAGGTGGACAGAGGGAGGAAGGACAGAGAGGAGGGGTCGCCCCCACAAGGGCCAGGCCGGGAGTCTGGAGGAGCCCCCTGCCGGGAATGCAGCTGGGGAAAGAGGTTATTAGGTGCAGTCCTGAGAACGGGGCAGGGATGAGAGGCAGGGAATTTGTTACTCGAAAACTGGGCTCGACTCGGTGGACGTTGCGCCAAGAGACACAGTCAAGCCAAACAGCGGGAGAAGGAAGCATTTATTACTTGCAGCAAGTAAGGAGAAACACTGGGGAATCTTTCCCAAAGCAGCAAAAATGGGGACATTTTTTAAGCTAAGGGTATGCGTATATTCATGAAGTGGGGTGGGGGGTTGAGTGAGATATGTATATTCATGAAGGGGTGGGGTTGATATATGTATATTCATGAAGGGGTGGGGTTGAGTGATATATGTATATTCATGAAGGGGTGGGGTTGAGTGATATATGTATATTCATGAAGGGGTGGGGTTGAGTGGTTATATATATTCATAAAGGGGGGTGGAGCAGAGGAAAATGAAGCATCGAATTGGGGCAAAGGTCAATAGAGACCAAACTTTAGCTGATTGAAGTCATGAGGGTCAGAAAAGGTCACCAGCATCATTCTTGAGGTTCTGGTTGACATTGTGGCTGAGGGGTTTAAATTCTGTAAAACAGTTCAAGAAAGGGCTCCAAGCTAATCTTTACCATTGAAACAAAACCCAAAGTCTTTACAACTGATTTATTATCTTTGCTATTATTACTTCTCTTGCCTGATAACTTTTTTTTTTTTTTGGCTGCATTGGGTCCTAGTTGTGGCAGGCAGGATATAGCTCCCAGACCAGGAATCAAACCTGGGCCCCTTGCATTGGGTGTGCAGAGTCTCAACCTCTGAACCACCAGGGAAGTCCCTTGCCTGCATCCTTTTGTTCTCTTAAAATCACTAGTTACTGAAACCTGTTCAGCAAGCACTGTGGCCAGGCTTAGATCACAAAAATGACTTTTTAGCCAAAAATAGCATCTCTTCTGTCAAGAAAGCAATGCCTGGTTCTGGGGACCCCCTACCCTATCTACTAATAAGCTGGGCTTCTTAAAGGAGTGCAAGAAGCTCTGACAAGGAGAGTCAGAGCTAGAGCTGGTGGTGTGGTTTTGGTGGTGGTTGTTGTAGAACTTGAATAACTCAATGTGTTGGTTTCCTGGGCTTCTAGAACAAATGACCACAAACTGGGCAACTTAAAAAAGCAGAAACTTTTCTGCTTCTCTCACAGTCTGGAGGCCAGAAGTCCAAAAGGAAGGTGTGGGCAGGGCTGCACTCACTCTGACAGCTCAGGGGAGAATCCAGGTTATTGCTGTTGCTGTTCAGTTAGCCAGGCGTGACCGACTCTTTGCAACCCCATGGACTGCAGCATGCCAGGCCTCCCTGTCCCTCACCATCTCCTGGAGTTTGCCCAAGTTCATTTCCATTGCATCAGTGATCCTGTCCAGCCATCTCATCCTCTGACGCTGTCTTCTCTTTCCACCCTCGATCTTTCCCAGCATCAGGGACTTTTCCAGTGAGTCGCCTGTTCTCATCAGAGGACCAAAATACTGGAGCTTCAGCTTCAGCATCAGTCCTTCCAGTGAATATTCAGGGTTATCTCCTTTAAGACTGACTGGTTTGATCTCCTTGCTGTCCAAGGGACTTTCAGGAGTCTTCTCTAGCACCACAGTTCGAAGGCATCAATTTTTTGGTGTTCTGCCTTCTTTACAGTCCAGCTGTCACAACCGTACGTGACCACTGGGAAGACCACAGCGTTGACTTTACAAACCTTTGTCGGGAGAGGAATGTCTCTGCTTTACGACTCATTGTCTGGGTTCGTCATGGCTTTCCTGCCAGGAAGCAATTGCCTTTTGATTTCATGGCTGCAGTCACCATCTGCAGTGATTTTGAAGCCAGGATATAGGGTCCCCTCCAAAAATCCATATGTTGAAACCTGACCCCTCAGGTGCTGGTACTTGGAGGTGGGGCCTTTAGGAGGTGATTGGTCATGAGAGTGGAGCCATTCTGATGAGACTAGTGTCCTTATCAGAGGGATGCCAGAAGCTCCCTTGTCCCTCTGCCCTGTCACGTGTGCAGCCTGTCTCCGCCCAGCAACACTTTCTTAATCATGTGGCCCCAGTTCAGACCCAGATGAGTCCTGAGATCTCACAGAAGAAGCAGCTGATGGCCGGGGAGGGAGGGGAGTTGGTTAAGGAAGTGGATTATGGACCCTGGATCTGAGAGTGAGGGGAGCTGGTGGGAGACAGCAAGTGTTTGTAGACGTCATGTGCTCAGCTTCTTCTGATAGCATGCAGGACCCTGTGGGCTTCTGGGCACAAGGCCTTTCTGTGTTCCCCCACTTCTTTGATTCCAGGAAACTGCCTTTATTCAGCCTCCATGATCTTTCCTGTTCCAATGGGCAGATTCAAGCAGTTGTTGATAAGGGGAGAGGATGGGAGACCAAGGAGAAACAGTCAAGAGCAGCCCTGGGACAAGATCCTGTTTCTTCATTAAGGGACACACACAACAATGTCTTTGAGCTGTTTTGCAGATACTAAACCCCCCTCCAGGTGGGAGAAGTCCATGATTAAAGAAGTCATGTGCTGCCCACAAGTATGGAGCCCCCCAACCAGTTGGACCCAAAGGTTGACAATGCTGACTCCTACTTCCCTCACCACCAACCCATCAGAATAATGTCCACAAGCTGATCATGCCCCTTTTGGGCAATTAATATAAAGCTTCTCAGTGTGTCCAAGTTGGGATACATGGGGATACATGAATCCATTGTGTCCCCCTTCGCCTGGCAAAGCAATAAAGCTATCCTTTTTTATATCACCCAAAACTCTGTCTCCAAGATTCGATTTGGAACCAGTGTACAGAGAAGCGGAGCTTTCAGCATCACTTCTTGTCCTTCTTCTTCTTTTAATATTTATGTATTTATTTGGCTGCACCGGGTCTCAGTTGCAGCATGCAGGATCTAGTGCCATGACCAGGGATCAAACCTGGGAACCATGAATTGACAGCATGGAGTCTTAGCCACTGGATCCCCAGGGAAGTCCCCATGTGCTCAATTTCTTATTCCCAAACTGAGACCTGGGCTGATAGTGAGGGGATCCAGGTGTTTACACACACACACACACATACATACACACACTCACATCTTAGCTAAACAAAATCATACTTGAGGCATTATTTTGCAACTTGCTTTTTCACTTTGAATATCTTAATATGTGTTGCAGATGGTCTTAGATCAGGTGCCAGGTTCTGGAAAGAGCCCTCTTCTGGGGTCTGAAGTTGGCAAACTTCTCATTGTATCCTCCTGTGGCAGAAGGGGCAAGGGAACTCGGGGCGGGGGCTCTTTTCATATGTACGTATTTATCTGGTGGTGTCAGGCCTTAGTTCCAGCCCATAGGATCTTTCATTGCCGCAAGCAGGCTTCTTGCTAGTTGTGGCACACGGACTTAGTTGGCCCATGTCATATGGGATCCTAGCTCTCCAACCACAGGTCAAACCCGCATTCTCTGCATTGGAAGGCCGATTCTTAATCACTGGACCACAAGGGAAGCCCTCTTAATACAAGGGCACTAACCCCATGCATAGGGCTTCCCTGGTGGCTCAGTGGTAAAGAACTTGCCTGCCAGTGCAGGAGACATCAGTTTGATCCCTGGGTCAGGAAGATCCCCTGGAGAAGGAATATTCTTGCCTGGAGAATCCCATGGACGGAGAAGCCTGGCGGTGAACAGTCCCAGGGGTCGCAGAAGAGTCAGACAGGACTTAGCAACTAAATAACAACAACAATCCCATGCAGGAGAGCTCTGCTTTCATGACCTAATTATTTTTAAAAAGCCCCACCTCCAAAGCCTCTCCTTAGGAGTTAGGTTTCGCTATATGAAAGGGGGGATGTGCAAACAATTATCTACAGCAGAAGTCTTTCTGTCTCAGTGGGTGGAGCCCTGCCACATTCTTCATGCGTGCTCTTTGGTACTTCCCTGTGTGGATGTGTTTTAGGAAAAACTCACTCACTCACTGTTTCCTTCTGCTTACGCTTGCAACAGTTCTGACGCCAGATGTGTGGGTTTTCACACCAGGCAATTCTGACCCTAACAGCCTGGGTTAGCGGAGACCCCATAGGTTCAAAGTCCCAGCCCCACAAGACTGTAAGCCATGGGTCCTTAGGTTACCTACAACTTCCATCTGACTCGGCTACCAATCAGAGGCTTCAAGGACCCCCTCTTTGGGTTTGATAATTTGCTGGAGGGTCATAGAACCCAGGAAAAGAGTTTACAAACTGTTGCCGATTAATTACAAAGGATACATTATTTTCATTTTATTTTTCACTTTTTTTTTTTTTTTAAACATTGGAGTATAATTAGCCCTGGGACATTGGACACCCTAATACTTCCCCTGAGGAGCAGGTGATCAGTCCTTGATGGGGGCTCATGGTAGAAATGGCTCATGATGTTGACCTCGCAAACAAAGAATAAAATCACAATAACCCTTGAGACTGACCAAATTGCCCAAACGACACTCTGTTTTGCTGATGGTGCCTACCTTCTCAAGGCTACAAGACCACTGGATTCCAGACCTCCGGCTACGTGACTGCAGGACTCAGCTACAGGCTAAAAATTAACCATCCCTTCAGAGCATTCTTCATTGGCGGGGTGTAAGAAAAACCCCGTCAGAAAGGGAGGACACTGGTTCTCTTTAAGGGCCAGTCACCCTCTCGTTTTCCGTCTAATAAATTTCCTTTTCTTGCCTGACTTCCCAGTTCGCTCTGTTTTTCTTCACCCTTGCCTTCCATTCTGGGAGGGAAGATCCACCTCAACAGGGTGGGCTCCTCTCACGAGCCCACCTCCGGCGGCCCCCTCCCTCGGACCTTGCCAAGACACCGAGACGAGCTCCAGGACAGGACTCTCCACTTGCCTTCTGGACTGACATCCACACACTGGCCCACATTTCATCCCTCAGTTGCAAGGGTGAGTGAAATCCCATTATCTCGAGTTCTCTCTCTCTCTCCCCCACCCCTCTCTCGTTTCCAAGTCCTAGAGCTAGGCGGGAGGATACCTATGGACCTCACTTTGAAATAGGGGACACCCATTTCAAAGCAGACTATCATTCTTCTCTGAGAAGGTCCTGAGAATGGAGATACCTTTTGTCTGGGCCCTTTCTCCTTGTTTTCTCTCGCCCTCATCTAACCTCCCTATTCGGCCACAACGGGAAATTCTCAATCCCAGCCCTCAAGGATTACTCCTCTAGGATGCCTTCTCTGAAACCTAAAAGCCTTGGGCTTCCAATGGGAGATAAGACCAAAAAGCCTTATTTACTGTTCTAACACTGGCCACATTACAGACTTGAAAACAGGTCCCAATGGCCAGAAAACGGAACTCCCGACCTCGAAAACCTCTGCAAGCGGTCAGAGATCCCTTCTGTTCAGGCATTCTTCGCTCTCTCCACTCTGGACCCTCCCTCTGTGAATCCTGTTCTACTTCTCAAATACTCAGCCTACTCTGGGCCACATCCTCCGCATATAGTGTCTCCCATCCCTGTTCAGACTTTCCTTCTTCCTTCAACCTTTCCGACCACAGCCCACCCCCTGTCGCTCCCAATCCCCTTGTAGCCACTCCAGATCCAGTTCCACAACCTCCACTTTACGGTCCCTTCTCCCTCAAACCCCCTCCCCTGCCTGTTCCAAAGGCAAGCTCTGAGACCCCAGCCCCACCCTCTATCCCGAGGGTCCCAAGGCTTTACCCCAACCTCCGTAGATGCCCTCCCCGTAGCCAGTCCTGAACAACATTAAAACAGGAAACTTCCCCTCAGGACCCCGCTCCTTCCCCTGCCCGACTCCTCTTTTCCAGGAAGCAGCTGGAGCAGAAGGCTTTGTTTGGGTTCCTGTCCCAGCCTCCCTCACTGATCTATCGATCTATTGCAAATCAAAAAGCAGCGTCTTGGTTCCTTCTCCTCAGACCCGGATAACTATCTAGAAGAATTCAAGTATCTTACTCAGTCCTACAACTTAACCTGGCATGATATTTACATCATCCTTTCCTCCACCTCCTCCCAGAAGAGAAGGAACAAGTATGGCCAACCTCCCGGCTGCAAGCTGATGAGATACACAGGGCTGACGACACAAAGCCTGTAGGGGTCACGGCTGTCCCCTCCCAGAGATGATCCTGGGATTATCAGGCAGGGAGACCTGGGCCAGCAGCCTGTCATCACGTGGTTGCTTGCCTCATTGTAGGCCTTCAAAAGGCAGAACATAAAGCTATCATCTTTGATAAGCTTTGGCTAATAATTCAAGGGCTAGACGAAAACCCGGCACAATTTCTAGCCAGGCTAACGGAAGCCCTACAAAAATATACAAGATTTGATCCCATTTCAGCAGAGGGCACCATTGTCCTTATCACCCACTTTATCTCCCAATCGTCCCCAGACATCTGAAAGAAACTAAAAAAGGCAGAAGGCCCTCAACCCCCTCAACAAGACCTTTTAAATTTAGCCTTTAAGGTTTTCAATAATCGGGAAAAACAGGCAAAGCTAGAGAAGGCCCAACGAGATCAGGCCAAATACCACCTTTTAGCCACTGCCCTCCATGGCTCCAAATTTCCATCAACCAACAAAGGCAGGAAGCCGTGTGGGCCCTGCTTCAAATGCGGCAAAGAAGGCCACCGGGCCCACTCACGTCTAAAGCCAAGGCCCCCTCCAGGCCCGTGTCCCAGCTGTGGCACAAAGGGACATTGGAAGGTTGGCTGCCCAAATCCCCCTTAGGGATCCGGACATCCCCTCCTGGTCTCGAGCAGCAGTCCTCTGACCCAGCTCTGCCCAGCCTCCTTGGACCCGCCGTTGAGGATTAGAGGTGCCCAGGGCTCCAGGCCCCGACTCTTGCCACCTCTAAGGAGCCCAGGGTAACTCTCACAGTGGCAGGTAAGCCAATCTCTTTTCTCACCGACACAGGGGCCACTTACTCTGCTCTGCCTGCCTACTCCGGAAAAACCAAGGTCTCCCAGGTCTCTGTTGTGGGGATTTTCCAATAACCGAGCCTCTACCTTGCACACTTCAAGATACCCCATTTTTGCATTCTTTTCTCATACTCCCCAAATGCCCCACTCCTATTCTTGGAAGAGACCTTCTCACAAAGTTCAAAGCTTCTATTACTGTCCCAACCCACCTTCCAATCTAGCCTGGTTGCTGCTCCTTAACACCCACCACCTCTGCAACAACAGGCTCCTTTCTGTTTTCCTAGACAAAACTCTGTAAACAATTCTCACCCTCAACTAGGAACTGTAGCATGGCACCCCTGTAATTACACTTCACATCTCTCCTTCCGTTCAGGCCGATCGGTCTACCACGTCTCGGGAACTGCAGGACATTCTTTCGCTTTCTCAGGGAGACTCCCTTCTACTCCTCTTGTAGGGGCTACGCTGGCGAGGTCACTGTCAGTTTCAGAGACTACTAACAAGTTCCCAGAAAGACTCCTATTTGCTATCGATTTCAGCTGTTGTCTTCTTACTGCTGGAATGTTTTTCTCATGTGGAGCCACCGCCTATTTATATCTTCCCATTTATGTCTTCCAGCTAACTGGACAGGAACATACACCTTGGTATATCTGACCCCAGATACTTCAATTACCCCTAACAATCAGACCCTCCATATCCCGCTAACTCATAACTGACCCCAGACGGGCAATTCATTTCCCTGTTGATCAGTTTAGGAACAGCAGCTGGGGTTGGGACAGAAACCACAGGACTCACAACCTCTTTAAACTACTACCAAAGCCTTTCTAAAGACCTCACTGAGAGCCTAGAAAAAATGGCTACCAGCCTTATAACTATCCAAAACCAGCCAGATTCCCCGGCAGCTGTGGTCCTCCAAAACAGAAGGGGGTTAGACCTTCTAACATCAGAAAACGGGGGCCTATGTCTATTTTTGGAGGAAACTTGCTGCTTCTACACCAGCAAATCAGGCGTTGAAATCAGCAAGAAATCTGACAAACAGGCCAGAATCTCAAGAACACGCCAACACCTCAGGAATTCATGGGAAAACTGGCTGAACAATTGGAATTGGATGCCCTGGGTCCTACGCTTTCTAGGCCCTCTCCCTCTACTTACCCTTATTCTAACTTTCAGCCCACGTTTAATGTGTCTTTTTTCAAAATTTCTTCAGGGCTGCTTACAAGGCTCCACCAGCCGAACTATCCACAAGCTACTTCTAACTCACTCAAATTATCAAAATCTTCGACCCCACACAGATCCCCTTGACCCACATTCCAGCCTTTTCTTATCTCATCCCCACGATGCCCCTGTCCCGAAGGAAGCAGTTACAGAAGACTGACCGTTGGCCCTTATCCTAAATCAAAAAGGCTGGAATGATAGGGTCTACATGGGGGCTCATTGTTAAGATGGCTCATTATGTTGACCTCGCAAACAAAGAATAAAATCACAGTGACCCTTGAGACTGACCAAATTGCCCAAATGACTTTCTGTTTTCTCACTGATGTCTACCTTCTGAAAGGTACAAGACCACCAGATTCCAGACCTTTGGCTACATGACCACAGGACTCAGCTACAGGCTAAAAATAAACCATCCCTTCAGAGAATTCTTCATTGGCGGGGTGTAAGCAAGACCCCGTCAGAACGGGAGGACACTGGTTCTTCCCAAGGGCCAGTCACCCTCTCGTTTTCCCTCTAATAAATTTCCTTTTCTTGCCTGACTGCCCACCTCACTCTCTTTTTCTCTGCACTCGCCTTACAGCAGGCAGTTCTCGGGGTGCCCGGGGTCTTGTAATCCTCAAGCACCCCTGTAGAGGGTCACAGGACAACCTGAAAGACATTCAGGATGGCAGGGAGAAGAGTTACATAGGCTTTAGCATCTTACCGACACTCACTAGTCCTCTTAAGAGGCGCGCCCGAGGCCTTCTGCCTGTAACCTTTAACTGCCAAGTGTATACAGAGGAAAGGAAATCTCCCTGCGTCCCTTTGACCACAGGTGGCATCCCTTGGTGCAGTACCGCTTAGCGACACTAGGTGGCGGCCCTGCACCATCAATGCCAGCAGCAAGCGGAGGCAGATGCTGGTTCCCTTCTCTGGAAAACCCCTCCGTTTCACCCACCGAAGTCCATTCTTTCCTGACTTTGTCCTATGGAGCCCGTGGGTGAGGGGAGGTAAACCTAGAGCATAAACGGAAAGGAACTCTAGGGTCTTGTGTTGGCTAAATTCTGAAGAGAGAGGATGACTTTCTCAACACACTCCACCATTTGGGTCTCCAGGTCCCGCCCCTTTCCGGTCCCTGGACTCTTAGCAGCCTCTTCACTGGCCTCCCCATCTTCATCCAAACCAGTCTGTTACTGTGTGCTCCATGGAAAGAGCTGGAAAGAGTGTAGGACTTGGGTCCAGCACTCTCCTCTGGGCTCCACCAGCCGTGTGGCCTTAGGCACAGCCCTAAACCTCTCTGAACCTCAACAAGAAAGTAGACATATCCCTTCATTCAATAGAACTTCATTGTGTTCTAAAAAAAATTGGAGGGGATATATGTATACATATTGCTGATTCATTTCCTTATACAGCAGATTGACACAGCACTGTAAAGTAATTACGTGTGTCAGTCGATCAGTCGTGTCTGACACTCTTTGAGACCCCATGGTCTGTAGCCCGCCAGGGTCCTCTGTCTGTGGAATTCTCCAGGCAAGAATACTGGAGTGGGTTGCCATTCCCTTCTCAGGGGCTCTTCCTGACCCAAGGATCGAACCTGGGTCTCCGGTACTGCAGGCAGATTCTTTACTGCCTGAGTCACCAGGGAAGTAATTATACTCCAATAAAATAAAAATAAATGAGCCTGTAGGAAGAAAAAGAAATTTAGTTTAAATCCTAGCTATGACTAACAATGAAACCGCTAATATTTTACTCCCCAGGAAAGGTATGTCATCAGAGCTTTTTTGAGTTTGCGAACTGATGACTTCAAGGTCCTTTGCCCTTCTCTCCCAAGGGTCACGATGTCTCATCTCCTTGATCTGAATGTCACGAGGGAGCCTTGGGATTGCTCAGACGTGAAAGGAAGCCTGTCATTCTGCTGGGTTGGTCGGTGGTTTCTCCTCTCTGCTGCCTTCCTGCAAAGCGGTGCGTACAAAGGGCAAAGCTTCTCATTTTAAAACTGAGTGTGTGGTCTTTACTCACAAAGCCTGTTTCCTCATTGTAAAACTCGCCCTGACCTACCTTGCAGGATCGCTGTCAAGATTGAAAAATGTAAACATGTCTGACAAAGCCCCCTTTCACAGAGAGCTATGTGAGTATAAAATAGTAGAATGCAATTTCTCAATTAAAAAAAAAAAACACAAAAAAACCCACCATTGGGACTTCCTTGAAAGTCCAGTGGTTAAGACTCCATGCTTCCAGTGCAGGGGGCGTGGGTTTGATCCCTGGTGGGAGAACTAAGATCCCACATGCTTCACAGCACAGCCAAAAAATAAAAAATAAACCAACCTCCATTACTTACAAGATAAAATAAAAACACTTTATCCTGATCCTTCAGAGTCTCCAGCACATGCCCACCTGCCTGCCCAGTCTTGCTGCTGTCCACCATCCTCCCAACATGTCCTGTGATGCAGCCCACCCCAGAAACCAGAAGTTTTCCCCCAGAATCACCCCTGTGTCTTCCTGCTTGTTCATTCCACCTGGACTGTCCTTTCCTCATTCCTCCCTATCAAGATCTTTCCTATATCTTTAGGCGTATTAAAAGAAAAGCTTAGACTGTGCTTTTTGGTTAGTTAGAAAATTAATGCATGCATATGGTATGAAATGAAAAACAAGTCTCTGTTTCTCTTCTCTTAATTCCCCTCCCTCAAATGCAAGGTCACTCCACAAACACACTTCCAGAAGTTTATGTGGATCTACCAGCATATATATGTACATTCTCTTTAAATGTAGGTAAATGGAATTATCACTTCCCTGGTGGTTCAGTGGTAAAGAATCCACCTGCCAATGCAAGAGATGCAAGAGACTTGAGTTTGATTGATCCCTGGGTCAGGAAGATCTCCTGGAGAAGGAAATGCCAACCTACTCTCGTATTCTTGCCTGGGAACCTACCATGGACAGAGGAACCTGGCGGGCTACAGTCCGTGGGATTGCAAAAGAGTTGGACATGACTTAGTGACTATACAACAACAAATGGAATTATAGCTATACTTATATATTAACATGTAACTTGGATGTATTCCAAATCAACATAGAGAGAGGTGGGCTCCCTGCTTTTAACAGCTGGGTGAGGGACTTCCCTGGCAGTCCAGTGGTTAAGACACTGCGCTTGCAATGCAGGGGTCACTGGCTCCATCCCTGCTTGGGGACTAACATCCTACATGTTATGTGGTGTGACTGGGGGGGGAAGAAAAGCACACAGTTGAAAAAGATCAGAAAAAAAAAATAACTGGGTGACATTAGCACAAATTCCCCCTGTTCTATTTAACAGCCTTCTCTCCAACAGGTGCTTGCTGTTGCAGCCAATGCTGTGATGAGTATCCCTGCCCCATGTGGCCGGGCAGGGAGACGTTCCCATGGGACCATCCACGACGTCAACCTCCACTGCAATCCCTCCCCTCCTGGGGTCTCCTGCAGACTCTCCTTGGAGTTCCTGGGCTGAGCATTTGCCAGAAGCTAGAGTCAGATGGGGACTAGGTTCAAATACCAGTTGCTCCATCAACATCTCTCCCTGCGTCAGTGTTCTCATCCCTACAAAGGAGACGATAATCATGGTACCACTTCCGGAGTTGTCTTGAGTATTACATGCAATAACGTGTTATAGCCCCTGGATCAGGGGAAGGACTCAGGATGGCTCGCTGCCCTCTCCTTCCCCCTCTGATATCCCATCTACCCTATGGAGTCCCAAGCTTTGCATGTGGGCCCTGGTCTAGTCGTCTGCACCCCGCAGCTTCCCCGGATGTGGATGTGGTGGTGCACAATAAATAAATGGCCCCTGCATGTGCCGTGAGGCGCAGTCCTCCAGCTTTGGCCTGACCCCCACTCCGCTAGGCCTGGGGGATGGGGAGGAGTAGAGGTGCCTTTCTCTGGATGGTCCACAGCACCCCCGAGTCCCTCCCCCTCTTTCCTTACCATCCACCCCCATCCGGGTCAGTGATAAATAGCAGGAAGGTGGGGGTCAGGAGCTTCATAAAAAGCCAAGGCCCTGGCACACCCTGGGACCAACATCACTGTCTGATTCTGGTCCCCACAGGGACCAGACACTGTCTGCCTCCCCCACCCCTGGCTGGTGTCTCACTTCAAACTTGGCTCCTCTGGGCCAGCCACGTCTCTCCCAGGGGTGGGTCTGGGGGGAATAAGAGCCTGCTCAGGGCTAAGAAAGGGGCATTTGGACACTGGAGCTCACCCGAGATCTCACCACCGCCCCTGCGCCCCCACCAATGATTTTATTCGTCTAGTCTACCGCAGGAGGCTAGGCCAGAACATCAGCATCCAGAGGAGGGAACAGGGGCACCTGGGCAGCCAGACCCCAACCAAGGGGTGGGAAGGCCAGGACGGAGTGACTGGGCACCAGCAGGGCGTCAGTCGGGCCCACACACACTCGGGGGACCAGTTAGCTGGGTCCTGAGGATAGATGCCTCTGGGAAAGGAAGGTGCAGGGGTTTGGGCCCGGCTGCAGGGCACATGCTTGAGACGTCCTGCAGAAGTGGGCACCTGGGGTGGAGGGGACTCTGCCTGCCCCCACCCCAGTCGAGCTACAGGGCCAGGGGCGAGGCTGCAGCAGAGGAGGGAGGCTAGGAATCAAAGCTGAGCTCCTCTGGGCTGAGAGCAAGTAGAGAGACTGGCTCAAAGTTGAGGAGACATTGAGGTCCTCCTATGATAACAGTAACAGCAATAGCGGTTAACAATAGCAGCTGCTCACAATTATGAGCACGTGCCTCCTGCCCTTCAAGGGGCTTCTTATAAGAGACAGGGCCTATTTTTCAGTTCAGTTCAGCCACTCAGTTGTGTCTGACTCTTTGTGACCCCACGGACTGCAGCACGCCAGGGTTCTCTGTCCATCACCAGCTCCCAGAGCTTGCTCAAACTCATGTCCATTGCGTTGGCGATGCCATCCAACCATCTCATCCTCTGTCCTCCCCTTCTCCTGTCTTCAATCTTCCCCAGCATCAGGGTCTTTTCCAGTGAGTCAGTTCTTTGCATCAAGTCCCCAAAGTATTGGAGCTTCAGCTTCAGCATCGGTCCTATTTTTTATCAGGGCCTATTTTTATCTCCATTTTTATTTGTTTATTTATGCAAGATCTTAGCTCCCTGACCAGGGATCGAACTTAGGCTCCCAGCAGTGGAAGCACAGAGTCCTAACCACTGGACTGCTGGGAAATTCCTTTTACTCCCATTTTATTTATTTATTTATTTTTAAAATGAATTATTTATTTAATTCAATTATTTGGTTGCACCAGGTCTTAGCTGTGGCTTGTGGGATCTAGTTCCCTGACCAGGGATTGAACCTGGGCCCCAAGCCTTGACAGCACAGAGTCAGCCACTGGACCACCAGGGAGTCCCTTACCCCATTTTAAAGAGAAGGCAGCCGCAGGCCCAGGGAGGCTGAAGGATCTGAGACTCCTGTGACGGTAGAGATGCCGCCACCAGTGGTTTCATGGGTAAGAAGGTGGGATAGGGTGGCTGCTATGTTGAGAACAGGCTCAGACAGGCTCTGCGGCCAGAAGGCTGACCCCGCAGTCCAATCTCCAGATCTTGAGTGCTTTCCTCGGACGCAGGCACCTGTGAGAACCAAGGTCCTGCCCCATTAGGAAGGTTCCGTGTCACTGGGCCAGAGGCCACACGGGTTTGTGTGTTTTTTTCAACTGGGTCTCCCCTAAAGGAGATTCCTGGAACTTTACCAGAGACCCCGCCGCCACTCAGGCACTCAGTGAGGGCTTCTCCCAGTAGCAAACCCCAGGTCCCCTTCTGTCCTCGGCGCCAGGCCTGGACGCAGTGCCGGGGGCGAGTGGGCGGGGGAAGTTGAGTAAGAGCGGGTCTCAGCCAGGCAGGGAGCCTTCGCTGCAGCAGGATGCGGGGGAGGGCGCGTTCGCGGTGGACTAGAGTCTAGAGCAGCGATGGAAATCAGAGGAGGCGTCCCGGAGGCGGCAACCGCAGCAGGACTTGCAAGACTTGCAAGACTCTCCAAATGAGTTAGAAGGAACGCCTGAGGGCTAAAAGGCCCGAGGGAACAGGCTCGTTTGATCCAGGGATGAAGGCTCTGGGAGGGGGCTGTTATTGGAGAGGCTTTTCTTGGAAGTTGACGGGATGATGGCACTTCGGACCTAGATTATACGTTTTATCGGGGGAGGAGAGGACGGCGCCTGGATGAGAGTAGCTCCGGCGGAAAATAGGGTTTGCCCGGGCGGGGACAGCGCGACCCTGGAGCTACAGAGGATGCTGGCCTAGGGGACCGAGAGAGGCCCCGCCCCCAGAGCTCGGGCCCGCCTCCAGGACCCGGCCCCGCCCAGGCGTCCGGCCCCGCCCCCGGCCCCGCCTCCGCCGACCGCGCGCAGGTAGGGAAGAGGCGGAGCGCTGGGGCCCCGCCCCCGGGAGCCACTACCCAGCGGCCGGCCGGCGCAGCTTGGAGCTGAGTCCCGGGGACTTGGGGCCGCCGGGAGGTGAGCGCGGGGCACCGGGAGGGGCCGGTTCGCGGCAGCTGGGCGCCGGGCGCCAGAGGGGCCGCGGGGTCGCGCCCGGGGCGGCGGTGCGTGACCGACGAAGGTTCCGGCGCTGGCTCCACGTGGGCCGATACCGGAGGCCCGGGCTGGATTGGGACGGGGCCCCTGGACCGGGTCTGCCGGCCCCTAGGCTCAGCTCGGATAAGACACCTCCCGGGTCCCTGGGCCACGAGTCACCAGAGGCGGGGACAGGATGACTGAGCCGCAGTTTAAAGTCCCAGGAGGAAGAGCGGGGGGAAAGCCCCAGGGCAGGACCGCGCAGTCCCGCCTTGCCCCAGAAGCGCCCGGAATTCAGACCTTCCCCGCCCCTCCACTTTCTCCTGGGTGAGCTGCAGCGGCCAGGGTGGAGTTTGTTCGGCCTCCCCGGGGTGGAAACAGGTGCCGCAGCCAGGCCAGACTGGAGCTCAGAAGGTGGACCCAGGAGTCCTGACTTCTGGACAGAGGGGCTTGGGAAGGTGCCCCCCCACAACCTTCTCCGTTCCCCCAGGGTACTGCGTTGGGTTAGAGAGGAGTATGTCCCTAGGAGCCCGGGGTGAAAGGCCAAGGGAGAAGGTCTGGAGTTGGAGCTGAGAAGGGAGTGTCTGAGGAGGGGAGGGCTTGCCGACTGACCCCCCACGTGGACTGGCTGCTCTTTCCCAATGGCTAGCCTTAGGACCCTGTGTGGGTGGTATTTGCTGAAATGTGATGGGCCCAGCGTCTGTGTTGTGTTACTGTCACTCACGGTAGGTGAGGCAGAGCAGAGTGGAAAGTGAAGCTTCTTTCAGAGCAGTGACCCTCAAACGGGCCTGGGGGAGTGATTTGCCTGCCAGGGAACATTCAGCAGTGTCTGGAGACGTTTTGGTTGTCACACCTGGGGGTGGGGGGGGGGAGGGTGAGTGTTGTGGCTCCCAGCATCTAGCGTGTAGAGGTTGGGGATGATGCTAAACATCCTGAGGTGTGCAGGACAGCCCCCTACCATGAAGAGTTATCCAGTGGGAAGTGTCAGGAGTGCTGTGCTGAGCTTGGCGTGGTACCGGGTCCATCAGATTACTTCTCACTGACTGCCCCTCCCTGCCTCAGTTTCACCAGGTTAGAGGAGAAATAAACCCAAATGAGATAAGCAGTAAGAAGGCGTGAGGGCAGTCCTGTCCTAACAGCAGGCCGCCCTTGGTGCCACCAGCCTCTTCCCTACTTAAACCCCGGGCCCTGCATTAAGCAGTTCTTGGTGCCATGGGGGAGGGGCTGGAAACAGGGGCTCTCTCACAGCTGGGTCCTGGAGTGCTTCACCCCCAGGGCACCTCCCACGCTGGGTGAGCCAGGGCAGCCCTGGGGGTCAGACATCAGCACAGTGTGGAGGGTGGGAAGGGGGCAACTCTGTGCTCAGAAACTGCCCAACCCTTGATTGCTGGGCGGGCCTGGATGCCTGACACCATGTGACCGGCTGTCATTTTCCCTTCTGAACCTACTTCTAACTCCTCAGTCACTTATACCAGGAAAATAACACCCGAGGAATAACAGGACACATTCCTTGCCGCTTCACAGTCTGCTTCCTGCCGGCAGTAAAACGTTCCACGGTGGCTGTGGGAACTCTGGGTGAGATGAGAGACCCGGGGTGGGCCCTGATGCTAGACAGCGAGGCCCCCCCTGCTCATGGTGTTAGCAGAGCCCCAGTGAGAGATGGGGGTCATCAGAGCCACAGGCCAGGGGGTTCCCCGGTAGGGACAACTCTGAATTAATTATTTGCGTTGGGCTCCCCGCTGTGCAGGGAATTGCAGCGGGGGCTGTCATAGAAAGGGCAGGATGGGATGAAGCAGCCGTCCACGCCCAGGAGCCCAGGTCCCCTCACTGCCCTCCCTGCCCACTTCTTGACAATCTCCATTCCCACGCCCACCCTCCATCCTGCTTACTTGTGGTCCCTGGCCTCCTGACCTGGGAACCCTGGTGGGGTCAGAGGGCAAGTGGCAGTTTCTGGTTTGACTTTTGCTTTGGGGGGGCTTCTCTTTAATCTTTTAACTTTAAAAGGCTGGAGTGAGGCTTTCACCTTTTCAGCTAAAACAAAAACAAAGCAACCTGTAATAGCGACCTCCCATCTTCTGTGTGCCTCTGAAGGCATAAAGCAGCAGTCAGACTTGCACAAAGCTGTTCAGGAAGTAATCAGCAGGGCCTCACGTTGAACCTGGGCCACCCCTTCCCAGGTCCAGCCCTAAAACCCTGTGCCACCAGCTGGCAACAGAGTACCAGGTGACTTCTACCTCACTTACTCATTTCTGAGTACCTGGTGTGACACACATGGACACACACACACACCGGCACACGCTCACTGCCCAAGGTGGGGACTCCTGGTCCTCTAAGAGGAGGAATGAGTCACGCCATAAAAGCACTGGGGGCCGCTGGGGTCCAAGCCCAGCTCCGGGTCAGTGGTGGTGGCCAGACTTCTCTGCAGGGTGTGTGACTTGCTGTGTAAACTCTTCCCCAGGTGAGGCCTCAGATGAGAGCAAGAAGTCAAGGGATGGTGTGTTTGTGCCTGTGACTTGAATGAGCCATCTGGCACTTCCCTGTGGGTTGGGATGAGGGGTGGCGGGATTAGGGCGGCCCCGCCACCTGCCTGCACCCTCGTGTAGCATCAAAGGGGATGTACACTCCAGACTGCAGGTCCTCTTGGGTCTCCGTGACGCCCACTTTGGGACAGACCTTAGTGATGCCCTGGCCACCCTTGGGGATTTCCAGAGTGAGCTCACGCCTCTGCTCCCGGTTTCCCGTCCAGCTGGGCCAGCCTGGGGAAGGAGTGGTGACCGCGGTGGGGGGCCTGCAAAGCAAGGGCTGCTCTCGGGACCAGCATAAAGAAAGCATTTTCTTCTCCGCATCAGAGCAGTACAGACAGCCTCCGTGTCCACGTTCTCTCATTCAGTAAGTTTATCTAGGGACCCAGATGCAAGGCTTGCGGTTTCAGAGCCTTGGGAAGGCACATTCTGAACCTTCCAGGAAAGTTGTTCAGTCGTTCAGTTGTGTCCGACTCTTTGCGACGCCATGGACTGCAGCACGCCAGGCTTCCCTGTCCTTCACCATCTCCCGGAGCTTGCTCAAACTCATGTCCACTGAGCCGGTGATGCCATCTGACCATCTAGGAAAGTGGCTGGCACTAAGTGGGCAACGCAGACAAGGTGGGCCCATCAGGGATGCTGGCCGGGAGGGTGGGGGTGGTGGTGGGAGGGGCTGATTCCCAGCTGGGGGAGCCAAAAAGCAAGGCCCAGATTCTGGCAGGTGCCTGGGCTATGAAAGTGTGGTCAATAGGATGGGGCAGAGGGTCACTTAAATCTGTGCCTCAGCTTCCCCAGCGGGGTCACAGTGGTCTGCCTGGGAGGATTCCAGTGGTGGTTCATGTGAAGCTTGGGCAGGTGTCTGGCTGCACGAGGAGCGTGGTGAGGGAGTAACAGAAACATCGCAGTAACAGGGACATGTCTGTGTGCCCTTGGGATGGACTCGTGGTGAGGCCAGAGGTCTTACCATGGCCTGTTGGGGGGACAAGCTGAGAACAGGCTGTGGAATGGCATCGTGGCTGTGTCATCCTCTAGAAGTGGCCGGGTCCAGGGTGGGGGACCTCAGCATCATGGAGGCCACGGGAATGGAGGATGGGTTTTGGAGGAGGGAAGGGAGGACCAGGCTGTGAACTGCTGGCCCCCACCCTCCAGCGTGTGCGTCATGTTGCTGGGTGGGGTGGGGGGGGGTTGTGGAGGCCGTGACCCTCAGCCCTGCTCCCCGCTGGCCGGGCTGCCTGGAGCTGGGAGCCGGGCCAGCTTGGCTTTCTCTGCCTCCCACATGTGGCCCCAGAGCTTGTGCCACGAGGATCCTCGGGTGGTCGTGCCCTCTCCTGGTGGCTCTCCCAAGGTCCTGCCCCCTGGTGCAGACCCCAGAAGGCCTGGAAGAGAAGGGGTACCTACGCAGGACTGGGTAGAAGCCAGCCTTGGAACTGCAGTCTGGCCCGAGTCCTGGCTCATTAGCTGATGGCTTTATCAGCCAGTGACAATCGTGAGATAAGGACAAGGATGAGAGAATGGTTGTGAAAGCCCTAGATAAGCTGGGAAGTGCCACCAAGCGTTAGATGATGTCATTTCTACTTGGTGGGGGGATGGGAGGGGCTCATGAGTCAAAGGCCTGTGCACCCCAAACTTGCCCCAGCTCCTGAGTCACCACCCCCTGCCCGCTCTTCTGCCATTTCGCCTCACCAGTTCCCAGATAGCAGGAGGCCACAGCCCCACGGCCTAACCGTGTGACCTCGGACAGTTGCCTTTACCTCTCCGAGCCTCAGTTTCCCCACCTGTCAAAGATCTGCTGCCTCCGGGGCACTTGGCTCAGATGTAGAAACCACGTCAGCCATGGTGGCGGAGGCCAGCCAGGAATAAAAGAAGCTACACATTACCCTCCACCAATTTTCCCAGGCACTGGGCATTCACAATCTCATGTCATCTCTGCTGCATCACCCCATTTCACAGCAGAGAACACTGAGGCTCAGAAGTCATAACTTGCTCATTCTTCCAGTGGATAGGTGGCCAAGCTAGAGTGTGAGCCCCCTCAGCTCCCATTTCTCGATGAGAGGACCTCAGTGGCTCCAAAGCAAGGTGGAGAGATAGAGCTGGTAATGCGTGTGGAGAGCCCCTCTGGTCTGAGGGGCCTGGCTGGCCCACGTCTACGTGTCCCAGAGCCCTCGCAGCAGGCATCGGGACTGGGGCCAGCTTCTTCCAGGGACGGAGCAAGCCCCAGGGCAGGATTCTGGGAAGTCTGGTTTATTAGCTCCTTAATGACTGTTTACAAGCTGAAAAGTGTCTGCCTGGCATCTTCACTCTGTGCTAACGGCCGACCCCAGCCTCCAGGAGTGTGGGGCACCCTGCACCCTGTCCTGAGCGTGTTGAGGTGAGCGACCCCGGGCAGCCCAGGGCCCGACAGTGGCTGAGTGACAGCGGGCGAAGCGTTTAACCTCTCTGTGGAATATCAGGCTTTGTCCCTCGGCTCCCCAGCCTCCCAGGGCGACCCCATAACACACCGAAGCTCAGAGACGCCAAGTGGCTTGCTTAATATCACACAGCGCTCAGGGCCGGGCCTCTGACCCCGTCTCCCCGAGTAGGACAGCGTTCTCATTGTCTGGAGCCAGGCCACAAGGCGGGGATGGAAACTGGGTGGCCTCCGCCCTCGCGAGCACACCACAGAGGCCTGTTCTGTGTGCCGGGGTTGGTTGTGTCTGCAAACGCCTCGGGGTCTGGAGCCCCTGGCGGGAGGGATGTGGGCCTCTCCTCCTCCCCGACCCGTGTTGCACCCATCCCCTCCCACCACTGAGCGTCTGCTAGGTCCTACCGGTTCCGAGGACCAGTGGAAACCCAGCTCCCAGTGCCTGAAGATTCCGAGAGAGGCACACTCCTCAGGAGTGTCTGGAGCAAAGCCTGGTTCACGACAGGTCTGGGTGAGTGTGGTGCCCGGTGGTGCAGGTACCCCCACCCCCTCAGGCTCCCTCCTGTGCCCTGGTATCCAGCCTGGATGGACCAGAGCCTTCTGGCTATGCTCCAGGAGCAGTAGAACCAGGAGGGAATAGACCACCTTCCCAGAGGAGGCCAGGCTGCCGGGCAGAGCATCTCAGGACCCAGCCACTCCATCCCTTCCCGCTGTTGTCCTTGAGCAGCCTTCGGCCCCCAGCTGCTAGAGGCTACTACTTTCCTGAGGTCTGGAAGGTCTCTGCCCAGCTGTGTCCCTGGTCTGCTTCCATCAGCAGCTCCTGGAGGCCAGTGGGGCCTTGGGGAGGGCACTGTGGTGGACAGGGCACAGCATCGTGGTCGGTTGGGGCCATCTGGTGGCATTTCCCTCCCAATAATGCCTGTCCCCCGTATGTTACCAACAGCGGCCCACACCTTAGGATGGGGGGCTGTGTGGCTTGGGCAGTTCGAGCTGGGTTTTGGAATTGGGATCCCCACAGGGATGGGGCATTCACATCTCTGCCAGCCAGCCCCGCCCCCCACTGGTGTGTGGTCCTGAGCAAACCTCTGGGTAGTACGGGGTGGGGGCTGGGAACACGGCAACCTGTCCTCCTCGCCCCTGCATGCTCTTGGCAGCGGCCTGGAGCCCGGCGCCCACGTCCCGGGTCTGTGGTCGGCCGTGACTCCCAAGCCACCCCAGCCAGGGAGCCCAAGCCTGGTTTCGGATGGGGAAGGTTACCAGGTCCTTGACCCTGTGCTCAGATTCTGTATCTTCTCGAGCTTGAGCAGAAAGCAGGATCAATCCAGGCCTCCCTGGGCCAGGGCCCTCTGTGAGTGGGGCCTCTCCCTGTGGTTGGGGCGCCAACCCACAAGTGGTTTCATTTTTCCTCTCTGTTGGGGGGAGCTGGGCTGAAGGGCGGCCTGTGAAATAAGTCTGCCGGCTGGCTCCCCTGGGGAAGTGGGTGCTTACCAGGAGGCAGGGGGTCCCGGGGAGGGCTCCCGCTGGCCTCTGGAGACAGATGGGCATCCCCTCCCCACTCTCCTTCCTCTAACTCTAATGGTGGGATTTGCGGCCCCCACCTGGGAGACTTGCCTCCCTCCCTTTTCATCTGTCCATTTTTGGTCTTCCTGATCCTGTCTGACCCTCAGCTGGCCTTCTTGGCTCTTTCCTGCCAGGCTCTCCTATCCGCACTCACTCTTGCCAGGGCAGGGAGGCATTCAGGGTGAGTCACTGGCTGCTCGGGCCAGCGTGGGGCCGCGGGTAGGGAGCCCGGCCAGGTGGCACCTTTTACATAAGCTGCCCCTTGCCGGGCCTTGCAGCAGCCAGAGCAGCCCCCCACTTCCCCCCGGCCCCCACCCCAGCTCAGCAGAGCCAGGGCTTTCACTGGGGGATTGCACACTGCCCAAGGGCCTGCTTCCTCCTTGCTGCTTTTTTCACAGCGGTTCCCAGAACAGCTGTGGGGAGGAAAAAAGCAGGTTTCGGTTTCTGTGACAGGGAAGCAAGTGGGGGGAGAGGCCACTTCCTTGCCCTCCTCCCTCACCCCGACATCCTGTGATTCAGCGGGGGGACAGGCAGGACCCAGCTGCCTGGCCACCTCCCTTCCCTCAAGACTGCCCGCCTGCCGCCAGCTGGGGGGAACCTCTGGGCCAGATGGTGGTTTCTTCTTCCTCTGTTCGGGGGGCCTGAGGCCCTCGTTTTGGGGGATCCCCTAACCTTCCTGACCTTATGGTTCAGAAAGCCCCTCTCAGGAGGGGCTGCTCATCCCTCCTCCCAGGGACCCCTCCCTCTCCTGTGTCCCCACGTCTGGCCACACGCAGGCTGAGTCCTGTGTCAAGTTGCCCTGCCTGCTTCTGGCTCAGGAGGTCCTCAGAGCCCCAGGGGGTGTGGAAAATCCATCCAGCGTGAGCAAGACCCGGGGTGGCTTCAGAAACTGCTGGTGTGTCAGGGGGGTGGGCAGGTGGAGAGAGAAACAGGACACCAGAGTCAGATTCCCAGGGATGGAACCACACCTGGGGGCAGGTGGGGCGGGGACAGTGGGCCCATGCAGCCTGGGGATGGAGCAGCTGCCCTGGTAGGGCTCCGGCGGGGGACCCACTGCGGGGAGGCCTGGCTTGCCCTGGCTGTGGCTGCCAGGACAGGGCTCAGCTGGCGGTGCCCGGCCCCGCCCTGTGGGGAAACCGGATTCCCTGGCGAAACCAGCGTGCAGTGTCTGAGTCTGCGTTTCTGCCATGTGTGTCTGATCCTAGGCTATGCCTCTGGGCGTGGAGGCAGTGGGGTTTTAGACTCTGGGTGTACCTTGGGGTGACTTGAACTTTGTACTGCACTTGCTCTGGGTATGTACCCCCCTAGTCCAGGGTGGAACCCCTTCCTCTCCCCAGGCCCCTTTGGGGTCTCCTGGGTACCTTGGGACTGAAGGCCTTTTTCTGGGACAGGCCCCCAACAAAGTCCGAATTTTATGGGCAGGTGGCAGTGGTCTAGCCAGGTGGGTCCTGCCCTCAAACCCCCCCACCCCCGACCCTGGGCTGGATGCTGCAGCAGGCCTGGCGGGGGATCTCAGAGCAGCGGATGTGACTGGTCAGGAGGAAGCCTAGTCCCAGGACGCCACAATTTCCTCTGCAATGAGCAAGCAGTTCTGGGGCGCGGGAGATAAACGTTGGGCGGGGCAGGCGCTCCCAGCGCTCCAGCACTTTTTCTGCCATCTGGGCTCCTCCCCGCCCTAGACTGGGTTATGGTGGGCACCCAGAGTCTGTCCACAACCCCTGAATCTACCCCAGGCACCTGCCACCCCCAGCTCCTCCCTCCCCGAGTCCAGAGGCAGGGGCTGGGCTTCTGGTGCCCCCACCCCCCGTGTCTGCATCAGCTGGGGGCATACCCACTACGGGGGGAGAGTGACGGGCAAAGTGGTGTTTGTATGCCCAATATGTGGGCTCGAGGATGTCACGGCGGGGCATCATTTTGTCCAACCCCCTTGCGTAGCAGAGAAGGAAACTGAGGCCGTGGAGGTCACGCTGCTTACAGGCCAAGGCTCTGGGCACCACGCTATGAGGATGGTTAAATGGCTCCGCATGAAAAGGCGCCCCTGCCCTGCCTCTGCTCTCCGGGACTGGCCACTTCTCTTCGGGACTGCTAAGATTTCCCCGGGGTGGGTCCAGTCCCCCCTCCCCCAGCCTTGGATTGAGTCTGCCCTTCTTCTCATCAGGAGCTCCGAGTCACCCAGGGATCCAACTGTTTGGTGACCTTACTGAGCTCAGGTGTGGCAGCCCCAGACTCGCCCCCAGCCTTCCCCCCGATGCCTCCACTCGTCCTTGGTGCCAGTTTCCCAGGGCGGTGCCTGCCTGGTGCCCTCTCACTGCGACCTGGTCCCAGGGGGTGCCCAGCGGGAAAAGTTTCCGTGCTGGGGCCCCAGGCGAGGCTGTTGACTTGGAGCGGTCCCCTGAGTGGTGCCAAGTGGCGTCTGAGGCGCCTGCCGACAGCCCATCTGCCCTGGGGTGCAGGTCAGAACTCCCCACGTGTGCGAAAGAAGGAAGGATGCCCAAGTCTTGGCCAAGCCTTAAGCAGGAAGCGTTCCGGGCCACCAGCTGGGCCTCAGATAGCTCTCTGGCACCCCCTGTCTACCCAGAGCTCTCATCTGCAGTTGTAGGACTGGAGGTGAGAGGCCTGCTCAAAGCCAGAGGAGTGCTACCCTGTGGAATCGGGGGTCCCGGGCCCTCCCCCAGCCTCCAGTTTACCCCATGGTGGCCCCTTGGATACTTCTGGTGACCCAGACCGCTGAGAAGCACAGTTTGCAAAACGCTGAGATGTTCGACCAAGTTTCTCTCCAGGCTGGACTCTGCTCTGTCTCCCTGATAGGAGGCTCTCTGGCGGCAAGTGTATTCCTGATTTAGGGAGAAGGGGCGCCTGTTCCCAAAGAGGCTTCAGGCCCTGTAGCCAGAGCAGCCTAAGTCCCAGCTGCTCCCCATCCTGGCTGTGTGAGCTTGGGCAAGTTACTCAACCCCTTTTGAGCCTCCATTCTTATCCACAAAAAGGTAGTTGATAATATCTACCTCAAAGCAAGTTTTGAGGACAGTAGGATAATGCATGTAAAGGGTCAGGCAAGGCCTGGCCCACCTGGGGCCCTGACCCTGTCCTGCCCCCAGCGGCCTCAGGGGCTCCATCAAGGGGCCCCTCCTCTGCTATACCAGCATGTCCCCTGTGCAGGACTTCTCAGAAACAAAGCCATGCCCTCAAGGTGTTCACTTTTGTTTTTCTTTTGGCCGCAGCGCACAGCATGTGGGATCTTAGTTCCCCAAGTAGGGATCAAACTCTCACCCCCTGCAGCAGAAGCACAGTCTTAACCCCTGGACCACCAGGGAAGTCCCACGAGGTGTTCACTTTTTAATCCTTTTATGGTGTGTGTGTGTGTGTGTGTTAGTCAGTTGTATCTCTCTGCGACCCCACAGACTGTAGCCCACCAGGCTCCTCTGTCCATGGAATTCTGCAGACAAAAAAAACTGGAATGGGTAGCCATTCCCTTTCCATGAGATCTTCCCAACCTAGGGACTGAACCCGGGTCTCCTGCATTGCAGGCATAGATTTCACCTAAACTAATTGTTAAAGAGCCGAAACAACAGCAAAACACGCCTGAATCCTTTAAACACTGCCTTGAATATCTGCCTTTGTCTAATTGAAAAGAAATCTTGATCAGAAGATAGCCAATAATGCCTGCATTTTTAAAAGTTTAGTGTTTCTAATGAAGTTCTCTAGAAACAAGAAAAGAAAGTAGGGAGCGTATTGATTATGGTTCCCAGCCCAGAGCCCAGGTCTTTATGTGGTTTTGTTAGATACACGCCCAGAGGCCCCTGGCGTCCGGGCGGTCTAAAGAACCTAGCTCATCACCACAAGGGGAGGAGAGGGGTTATTTCTTAATCTCCCACCTTTGAAGCTGGTGGAATTATCCCCATTTTATAGATGAGGAGACTGAGGTCAAGAAGATGGAAAGATGCGTTGGTCCTGACATACCCCCTTGAACCTGCCTCCCCTTCCTTATAGGCTGTGAGCACCAAGGAAGCAGCCCTGCCTGACCCGGAGTCATCTGTCTGTCTTTCCATCTGTCTCTGCCTCCAGCCACCTCTCCACAGAGCTGAGACTTGACCCCAGAGCATCTCTGCAGAGTGAGGAAAGGACTAGAACATGCTCTAAAGTCCTCAGCAACAAGACTCAGGGAACTGCAAGCTCAGCCCACAGCCTGAAGGTAGGTAACTGGGTAGCCGAGTGGCGTGGACCCCGGGTACCAGCTGCTTTCCTTGCTTGCTTACCTGACTTGAAGCAAATATGTACTGATGCTACCCATGGGCCAGCACTCTGCTGACAGTAGAGATGCAGCTGTGAATAAGGCAGAAAGAGGGAGACGAGCAGGGTGAAGCGACGGAGAGACACGTGGGGTGGGAGGGGTGCTGCCTCGGGCAGTCCGGGAGGGCTCCTTGGAGGAGGTGGCGCTCAAGCTGGGACCAGAATGATGAGAAGGAGCCACCTGCATGCACAGGTGCTAATCTGATCTGGGGAGAGCCAGCAGGGTCCCAACCAGAGGCCCAGCATTTATGGAGCACGTACTTGTAACTTTTTTTTTCTTAACCGTCTTTATTGAGTTACAGTTCACATTTAATCTATACAATTCATGTAAAACTCATCTACTTTAGGACGTTTTCATCATCTCAGAGGGAAACCGCCGTCCTTTAGCTGTCACCCCCAGCCCTGAGCCATGACTCATGCTTCTGTCTCTGTAGATGTGCCTCTTCGGGACTGCATTTGGACCCCTGGCGTACGCGGTCTATTTGTGTCTGGCTTTCATTTAGCATGAGGTGCTCCGGGTTCACCTGTGTTTAGCCTGTCTCAGCGAGTCATTCCCCTTCATGGCTGAGTAATAGCCCCTTGTGTGGATTTAGCGCATTTTGTTTACTCATTTGAATGTTTGTTTTTCCCCATAGATCATAGTGCCCTTTTTTTAACTTGTATTTTGTATTGGGGTGTAGTTGATGTATCATGTTGTGTTAGTCACAGGTGTATGGCAGAGTGATTCAGTTACACATGTACATATATCTACCTTTTTCAGACTCTTTTCCCAAACTGCAGAATTTTTTTTTAATTGCACTGGGTCTTCGTGGCTGTTCACGGGCTTCCTCTAGTGGAGAGAAGAGGCTCTTCCCCGTTGTGGCGTGCGGGCGTCTCTTTGCGGTGGATCCTCTCATTGTGGAGCACAGGCTCAGGCACACGGGCTCCAGGTTGTGACTCAGAGGCTCCAGAGTGCAAGCTCAGAAGTTAGGATGCGCAGGCTTAGTTGCTCCGCGATATGTGGGATCTTCCAGGACCAGGGTTCAAACCCGTGTTCCCTGCATTGGCAGATGGACTCTTATCCACTGTGACACCAGGGAAGACCCACCGCAGAATACTGAGCAGAGCTCCCTGATCTATATAGTAGGTCCTTGTTGATTGTCTATTTTGTGTATAGTGGTGAGGAGGAAGGAAGGAAGGGGTGTGTGCTCAGTCATATCCCACCCTTTGTGACCCCGTGGACTGTGTAGCCCTGCCAGGCTCCTCTGTCCATGGGATTTCTCAGGCAACAATGCTGGAGTGGGTTGCCATTCCCTTCTCCAGGGGATCGTCCCAACCCAGGGATCGAACCCTCGTCCCATGCGTCTCCTGCATTGGCAGGCTCATTCTTTACCTCTATGCCACTGGGAGCCCCAGATATAGTAGTGTGTATACGTTAATCCCAAGCTCCTAATCTATCTCTCCCCCTTTCCACTTGTATTTTGACGAGCGTTTGGCTTGTTTCCACCTTTGAGTTCCGGTGAACGTGGAGCTATGAACATTCTGGAACGAGTGTCTGTGGACGTGCCGCCTAAGTGCGTGTCATGCGTGCAGTCACGTGATGCCCAGGATGTCTCTTTAGGGGAGGGGGTTATTCCCCCCATAAGGTGAGGACCTAGGTGACCAGTGATCAGAGGCAGGTCAAGCCCCAGGCCACCCAGCTCCTGTCTGTGCTTTTGACCATGACCCCCCCAGCACCTCCTAATAGAGCGGCAGGTGTAGGGCAGTGAGGGATCCCAGGTGGCCCCATTGGGGTGAGGGTGGGACCGAGGAGGAGATGAAGGGATAAGGAGACTCACCAGCGGCCCCAGTGAGAAGTCTGGACTTGGTTTTAAGTGAGAACTGGAGATCCCAGCCTAGTGTTGAGCATGGTATGATTTGTGTTTTAAAAGGCGAACTCTGCCACTGGGTGGAAATGGTCCTGGGGTGGGGGCTCGAGGGGGCAGCAGATCAGGAGGAGTCAGGGGGCTGCTGGGACCCTTCAGGTGAGAGGTGAGGGTTGGGGAAGCAGGCAGGCTCCAAACAAAGGTGGCTGCTGTGTTGCCCTGACATCCAGCACCTTGGCCTCATGTGGCCCCACCCCGATCAGAAGATGGATGTGAGGGAAGAGAAATCAGACCTGCCCCAGCAGCCCTGGAATGCAGGGAGAGGAAATAGCAAAGGATTTTAGCAAGACAGAGGTCACAGGGCAGAGTGAGAGGTGAAATGGAGAGATTAGTCAAGTCAGAGGGTGCTCGTTCTGTTGGGTCAAAGAGGGTGTGGGAGTCAGTGGCACCTGTGAGGATGGAAGAGCCCCAGATGTGGGTAAATCACTACTTCCTCCTGGCTGGGCCATTTGGAAAGTTCCACTGAAACTCAAGACGCACTTATTCTTCAGTCCAGTCGTTCCCCTTCCACTGTTTGTCTGTTATAAAACTTGGAGGTGGCGCTAGTGGTAAAGAACCTCCAACGCAGATTCATAAGGAGACAGGGGTTCAATCCTTGAGTCAGGAAGATCCCCTGGAGGAGGGCGTGGCAGCCCACTCTAGTATTCTTGCCTGGAGAATCCCCATGGACAGAGGAGCCTGGTGGGCTACAGTCCATGGGGTCGCAAAGAATCGGACACGACTGAAGCGATGTAGCATAGCACAACACGTGTGATGTAGGCAAGGGTGTCCTTCACACTGGACACAACTCTAAGCAACCATCAGTCTGGAGCTAAGTAAATCTTGGTACATTCCATTCTTAGAAACCTTCCCAGTCTTCAAGACAGATCAGGTAGATCTGTCTGTCTGCATTGACAGAGGAGGATGTCCATGCTATAGAGAAATGATAGAAGTGTTAAGTGGCCTTCCCTGGCATCTCAGGGATAAAGAATCTGCCTGCCAGCGCAGGAGACGCAGCTTTTATTCCTGGGTCGGGAAGATCCCCTGAAGAAGGAAATGGCAAACCATGCCAATATTCTTGACTGGAAAAATCCCATGAACAGAGGAGCCTGGTGGGCTACGGTCCATGGGGTCTCAGAGTTGGACACAACTTAGCAATTAAACAACAACAAGGAAATGTTAAGTATCGTGTCCTTTTCCAGGTGCAGAGAAGCATGCGCACACCAAGCTCTTTCCCGGAACACGGGGTGACAGGCGGGCCAGCAGTTCACTTTCCTTTAGTTGTCTGAGTCTTTTTCTTTTGCAATGCTCGTGTATCATTTTTATCACTAAGATGTAATATTCTTCCTTTGTGAAAAGAAAAAAGTGACAGATGGCAGTTTCACTTACCTTTGAAAGAGGAACTTGGCAGTCCAGGGGGACAGGGACTAGCACGGTGGCTTTCTCATGCTCCCAGGAGTTAGGTTGGACCTTCCCTTCCTCGCTTGCAGCCCAGGGATTCCTTCTCTGAGAACCACCCGCTCCCTGCATAGCTATGGGTCCCTTGTTTGTGAGCCGCCTGGAGCCTTCTCCCTATACGCCCCAAGCCCTGTCCCAGGGACGAAGGCAGGGCCCTTTGTCCAAGGAATCTGCCTTCCGGGCCCCTGGCCTGCTCTAGCCCGACTGATGGGCAGGCCAAGATCACATCCCTTCTGCATCCCTGGTCCTCACATTCCTTTCTGGGTGTGGTCCTCGCCTGAAGCAGAGAGACCAGAAACAGAACGAGGTGACAAGTTGGGGACCTTCCAGGCTCCTGCTGGCCTAGAATGCAAATGAAGGGATGAAAATAGACCTTCTCACCATACCCCACCCAGTCCGATCAGTGTGCTGCTGCGGGGTTTAGTATCCGGAGTCAGTTTTGAACCAACTGTCCATGGGTTGTTCTCAATCTGGGCTGCCCGCCATGGCACGCCCTGACACCCTGCACTGTCCCCGTGCCCCCCCACATCCTGCTGCCTCTCGACGATACACCTGTGCCCCCTCCGTTGCCCTTCCAGTTGCCCTGCCCCCTTACCCACCATGGCCTCCGATGACAAGAACGGAGAGAGGGTCTCCTCGGTGTCCAGCAGCCGCCTACAGAGCCGGAAGCCGCCCAACCTGTCCATCACCATCCCTCCGCCCGAGACCTCGGCCCCCAGCGAGCAGGCCAGCATGCTGCCCCAGGTAAGAGGGGCCCCCTCTGTGTCCCCTGGCATCTCTAGGGCAGTTTCACTTCCTGGAAGGGGGCCCTTCCGGAGCCTGTTGGAGCCCCTGCCGTAGGCTTCACCCACTGCTTCCTGGCCCCCAATGTCACTGGGAGTGACTTCTGAACTCAGGAACTCAGTCTCGTGGCTGGCCAGGGAAAATAGGAAACTCCTGTCAGTCCCACCTGGGAATCAGCTGTTTCCGGCCCCAGTCCCTTCTTTTATTTATTTTTATTTGGCTATGCCAGGTCTTAGTTGCAGGATCTAGTTTCCTGGCCAGGGTCCTGAACTTGGGTCCCCTCCATTGGGAGCACGGAGTCTTAGCCACTGGACCACCAGGGAAGCCCTCCGGCCCTGGCTGTTCTGCGGGCGGTAGACTGTCTGTGACTCAGGGGAAGGGGCACCCCGACTCTCAGCGCTTTGCTCATGCAGGAGAACGGGGATGAATCACTGTTGCCAGCATCCCAACCAGTGCTCCATAAAGAGTCCATTGAGAACCCGCTGCTCACAGCGTGGGCTCCCGTGCAGTCCGGGGCCCCGGGGTGGCGGTCTCGTGCCACCCACGCAGCCAAGGGCACTTTCAAACACACAAAGCCGGGCCAATCTGCAGCTTAGCCATGGCCAGGACCTAGAGAGGGAACCCTGGGGAAGTAAGTGCCAGGCTCCCAGACACACTAGAAAAGGGCCCATCTGACCCTCAGAATGAGAACGCGGCTTGGGGTCAGCTGGGGTCGAGGTTTGTCCTGTCTTGGTTTTCACATCGGAAGCCAGAGTAGAGGCAGCCGGGGAGGCTCGGAGCTCTACAGAGTCACAGCCCGTCTCCCTCTCCCACCTCCAGGAATCCGGAGGGCAGAGGCACAGGAACCCGGCCCTCCTGAAGAGCGTCAGCCTCCAGGAGCCACGAGGGCGATGGCAGGAGGGCAGCCCAGAGAAGCGTCCTGGCTTCCGCCGCCAGGCCTCGCTGTCCCAGAGCATCCGCAAGTGAGCACATGTTCCGCCCCCGCCTACATGCTCCCCCACACAGCAGACCCCCCTTCCCCACCCGACGGACTCTGACACTCCGGGGCCCCAAGCCCCTTTCTGGGAGGCGTGGACAAGCAGCCCATGTTCCAGGCTGGGGAAACTGAGGCCCGGGTGGCTCTGTGCCTGGCAGGAAGACCCGGCAAGGAGGCTGCAGGGGGTCAAGGAGCTGGGGGTGGACCCTGCACTGCAGAGGAGGGTCCCCCTCTCTCCCCCCGGCCCCGGGCTCAGCCCTCAGGCCCTGGACTTTATTCCCCTGCCTCTGCCCATCCAGTCCCTGGACACTGAGTCGGGGAGTCAGTCTGCCCCCCACCCCCCACTGCGCCCACACATGTCCTGTCCCCTCCCACTGCACACACACGCACCCTGTCACCTCCCCACACACGGGGCCTGTCTTGCTCCCGCCGCCATGGTGACATGCGCCCTGTGCCCTGTCCGCCCCCGCAGGGGCGCGGCCCAGTGGTTCGGGGTCAGTGGAGACTGGGAACTGAAGCGGCAGCACTGGCAGCGCCGGAGCCTTCACCACTGCAGCGTGCGCTACGGCCGGCTCAAGGCCTCGTGCCAGCGGGACCTGGAGCTCCCCAGCCAAGAGGTGCCCTCCTTCCAGGACACTGAGTCTCCAAAGCCCTGCAAGATGCCCAAGGTGGGCTCCAGCCGGGGATGGGGCCATCAGGGGACTCGGCCCAGCTCCCGGCGGCCTCTGCTCACTGCCTCCCTCCCGTCCAGATTGTGGACCCCCTGGCCCGAGGACGGGCATTCCGCCACCCGGATGAGGTGGACCGGCCCCACGCCCCGCACCCACCGCTGACCCCCGGGGTCCTTTCCCTCACCTCCTTCACCAGCGTCCGCTCCGGCTATTCCCACCTGCCCCGCCGCAAGAGGATCTCTGTGGCCCACATGAGCTTTCAAGCTGCTGCAGCCTTGCTTAAGGTAAGGATACCTCTGCCCGGCCTGCTCCCTCTCTCCCCCATTCCAGGCACCTGCGTCTGTGCCAGGGCAGTGGCTGCTCCGGGATCCCTGGGCGGAGAAGGGGGCTACAGCCCAGCAGGCAGACTCACCCACATCCTTCTAGCCCCGCTTCTCCCTAGTGCGGGCAGCTGGTTTCTGCACCGACACATACACAGGAGAAATAGGAAGTGAAATGTACAGTCACCGCTCCCTGACCCATGTTTGTGGAGCCCCTGTTACATGCTGGGCACAGGG
Organism: Bos taurus; assembly: GCF_002263795.3. Classification (NCBI taxonomy): domain Eukaryota; kingdom Metazoa; phylum Chordata; class Mammalia; order Artiodactyla; family Bovidae; genus Bos; species Bos taurus. The sequence goes on from NC_037346.1 coordinate 55,267,193, forward strand.
GCACTGCAAAGAGAATTGAGCCAGTGTCCCTGCCCTAGAGGAGCACTCAGCTCGGGTGAGGGGAAGATGTCACCATGCGGTGTGACAGGTGCTGGGGCCCGCCCAGAGGAAGGGCTGCCCCGTCTTGCCCAGGAGAGGGGCTGATGTCAGAGAGGGCACTTGAGAGGTATAAAGAAAGTTTCACCAGGAAGGGAACAGCATTCTCAGCAGAGGGAACGGCATATGCAAAGGCCTGGGGGTAAGAGGCAGTAGCAGGTAGATTTAGTGAAGGGTGGTCACAAGAGGAATCATGGGAGGTGGAATCAGAAAGGTCAGCAGGGGCCCCGTGTGCTGTGCCAGGAAGCCCGAACCTTGGGAGTAAGGGTGCAGGGTGAGTGGTGGGGTGCCAGGTACCCAAGCCCAAAGGCGGGAGGTTGCCAGGAGAAGCTGGCAGCCAACTGCAGACAGAGTACTGTGTGCAGGCCTGGGGAGGAGCTGCAGCCCAGTCCCGGCCTCCACAGACACTCCTGCTCTGCGCGGGGTCCCACCTCCCTGGGAGGATGGCCTTGACACCCCTTTGGTGTCGGGGCAGGACCACCTCCCCTGGGCCTGACGCCCGTGCCTCTGCCCCACACAGGGGCGCTCAGTGCTAGAGGCCACAGGACAGCGGAGCCGGGTGGTCAAGTGCAGCTTTGCCTACCCCAGCTCCCTGGAGGAGGACGTGGTCGACGGGGCGGAGACATTCGACTCCTCGTTTTTTAGTAAGGCAAGCACGGGGTGTGTGGGCCCTCCGGGTCAGGGGGCTGGGGTGGGCAAGAGCTGTGGGAAGAGACCCGACTTCCCATCGCGCTCTGCCGGGAGGCCCTCAGATGTCCAGAGGCCTGTCCGTGGGATGGGGGTGCTGCCTCTCGGAGCTCCCAGGCTCCCCATCTTTCATTGGCAGAGCGAGGGCCTGGGGTGGGGCAGGTGCCAGCTGGGAGGGTCACCATCAGGGCCCGCAAACACGTGCCTCCCCTCCCTCTCTCCCCGGGAGCCTGTCCGACGTTGTCCTGCCCTTGAATTGAGCTGCTGGGGGGGCAGGCCGGGGGACAGTGACTCCTCACACTGTCTCTTGCTGTGTCCCTGACTCCACCCCTACCCCAGGAAGAAATGAGCTCCATGCCCGATGACGTGTTTGAGTCGCCCCCACTCTCCGCCAGCTACTTCCGGGGGATCCCACACTCAGCCTCCCCAGTCTCTCCCGACCAGATTCCCCTGTGAGTTCCAGGCAGTCCTCCCGGGTGTGGGGGGCGGGGTGGAGGGGTTCCCCAGATTGCAGGTCCCTCCTGGTCCCCTCCTCGTGGCAAGGAGGGGGTGAGGGTACCCGGCTGAGACCACCGTCCTCACCAGGAAGGAGTCCAGCCGAGCCCCAGTGCCCCCCACCAAACGCGGCAAGCGCATTGCCTCCAAGGTGAAGCACTTTGCCTTCGACCGGAAGAAGCGGCACTACGGCCTGGGTGTGGTGGGCAACTGGCTGAACCGCACTTACCGCCGCAGCATCAGCAGCACGGTGCAGCGGCAGCTGGAGAGCTTCGACAGCCACCGGTGAGCCGCCAGCCAGCCCGCCTGCTCCGAGACCTGGGGGTGCTCACTGTCCCGGAGGGCTGCTCCCAGGAGAAGGCCCAGGGAGAGGGGCTGGGAGCCATCCAGGAGGGACCGGGGGCTTCCAGATCCCCCTGGGCCCTCTCCTGGAGCATCCCTCCTTGTTCAGCGAGCCTTTGATGAGCACCTCTTATGTGTCGGGGGAGCAGGGACAGTCCCCGGGGTCACCCTGCGAGTGCGCACGTCACCCGGGAAGAGTCGTCAGGTGTTGCTGCCTCTCCTTGCTTCTGGGCCCGCTTTCTCCCTGGGTCCCAGACAACAAGCATTCACTGAGTGCCACACAGGCCCTGGGACAGCAGAGCAGGGCAAGTGTGGTGGATCAGAGGCGTGGTTAGAAGCGGTGACCCCGAGTGAGGAGCCTGTGGAGAGGGACTGTGTACAAGACCTTGGGGAAGCCAGAGGACTGGGAACAGGCCATTCTGTGTACAGTTAGCAGCAACCTGCTAGACTTTGAACCCCAGATCACAAAAAATTAAATGATAGCAGGTGTGGAGTGTGTCCCAGAGAAGGAGGACAGAGAAGGGAGTGAACCAGAGGCTGGGGAGGCATGTGGTCAGGAGGAGCAGCAGTTAGCTGGGTGAAAAGAGAAGGGCAGAGCATCTCAGGCAAAGGAAGCATCATGTGCAAAGGCCCCGGGGCTGCAGGGGTGCATTCCCAGAACTGCAAGAGGAGAGGAAGGAGGCCAGGAAGGTGGGCAGGCGCAGCAAGGCCTGGCCACCAGTGGGAGTGGGCAGCATTAGACTTGATTCCCAGAGCAGCGAGAAGCCACAGGGAGGGTTTCAGCTGGGAGAGAAAGGCATAGAGGTGCGTGTTAAGAATTGCGGTGGTGAAGGACGAGTCTGAGCAGAGCAGTGGAGGGTTGGGAGCAGGTAAGAGCTGTCAGCAGCTGGGTGTCACAGGGCTGAGGGTCGGGGTGTGAGTCCAGCTCTGCTGACCCGAGGCCCTGCCCGCAGGCCCTACTTCACCTACTGGCTAACCTTTGTCCACGTCATCATCACATTGCTGGTGATCGGCACGTACGGCATCGCGCCCGTGGGCTTCGCCCAGCACATCACCACCCAGCTGGTGCGTGGGGCTCGGGAAGGGGGTCTCCATCCTGGGAATCCTAGCCTCCCCCACAAGAGGCATCCTTGTCTTGGGCCACCTGGTCCCCCCGAGGCACAGACCTGGCCCAGGCAGGAGGGGCTCTGGGCTCTCCTCTGCTTTGCCTCTCAGCCCCTTCCTGGAAGCCCTTCCCTGGGACCGAGAAAGCCCTGACCCCGCCTCCTTCCACCCCTGCGCCAGGTGCTCAGGAACAAAGGTGTGTATGAGAGCGTGAAGTACATCCAGCAGGAGAACTTTTGGATTGGCCCCAGCTCGGTGAGGCGCCCAGGCGCGGAGGCATCTCAACAGGGAGCCCCCTGCCCCTGTCACCCCCAGCTGCGCAGAGAGGGGGGTTGTGTCTAACCTGGAAGACCCCCTCAGCAGGACCACCCTCGGGAGGAATGCTCCCGGCCAGGTCTGGGCCTGAGCTCACCACCCCCTCCCCGGCGGCCCCCTCCCCAGATCGACTTGATCCACCTGGGAGCCAAGTTCTCACCTTGCATCCGGAAGGACCAACAGATCGAGCAGCTCGTGCTGCGGGAGCGAGACCTGGAGCGGGACTCGGGCTGCTGTGTCCAAAACGACCGTTCAGGCTGCATCCAGACACAGAGGAAGGACTGCTCGGTGGGGGCCTGGGCCCTGCAGCCCCGCCCAGCCCCGCTTGTCTGCGCTGGCTCCACTGGCCCAGCCTGGGGGAGGGCCCGGCAGGGGCAGTGTCAGCACACTGCACCCATCCTTGTCTGCCCTCCCCAAGCTCATGCCCCCTCCCTGGCTTCACACCCCCCTCCCTGGCTTCACACCCGCCTCCCCGGGCTCGCACCCCCCGCCCCCTGGCTTCACACCCCCTTCCCTGGCTTCACACACCCCTCCCCGGGCTCACGCCCCACTCCTCGGGCTCCAAACCCCCCTCCCTGGCTTCACAGCCCCTCCCTGGACTCACACCCCCCTTCCCTGGCTTCACAGCCCTTCCCTGGCCTCACACCCCACTCCCTGGCCTCACACCCCACTCCCTGGCCTCACACCCCCCTTCCCTGGCTTCACAGCCCTTCCCTGGGCTCACACCCCCCTCCCTGGGCTCACACCCTCCTCCCTGGGCTCACACATCCCCTCCCTGGCTTCACAGCCCCTCCCTGGGCTCACACCCCACCCCCCTCCCTGGGTTCACACAACCCCCTCCCTGGGCTCACAGCCCCCTTCCCTGGCTTCACAGCCCTTCCCTGGCCTCACACCCCACTCCCTGGCCTCACACCCAATGTAGGCAGCCTGGCACAGGGAGAGTATCAACCTCCCCAGCCCCAGAGAAGTGAAAGCTAAGTCCTGGGAGTGTCAGCGAGGGGTAGGGGTCTGGGAGATGAGCCAGAGACCTGGACAGCAGGGAATGAGCCTCTGCCCTAGAGGGGCCCCTGCCCACTCTGATGGGCATGACCTTGTCCAGCCTGCCATGACCAGCCCTTCCCCATCCTCCAGGAGACTCTGGCCACTTTCGTCAAGTGGCAGGATGATACAGGGCCCCCCATGGACAAGTCTGATCTGGGCCAGAAGCGGACTTCTGGGGCCGTGTGCAACCAAGACCCCAGGTACCCACGGCTGAGCTCTCTGAGATGAGGCTGAGTGTCATGTCATTGGTGCCACCCGTGGGGGTGCTGCTGGTGGGCGTGGTCGGCTGGGGTGCTGGCTGGTGGGCGTGGCCGGCTGGGGTGCGGTCCGGGGGGCATGGCAAGCTGGGGGTGCCGAGGCCCCACATTTTGCCCCCTCCAACGTCTACTTCCAGAACCTGTGAGGAGCCGGCCTCTAGTGGTGCCCACATCTGGCCCGACGACATCACCAAGTGGCCGGTGAGTGTGCGGAGAGGAGAGCGGTCCAGGAAGGGCAGGGAGGCACCTGCCCGCCGCACAGCTCCATCTCCACTCCGTGCCCCTCCCGGCAGATCTGCACGGAGCAGGCCAAGAGTAACCGCTCGGGCTTCCCGCACATGGACTGCCAGATCCGGGGCCGTCCCTGCTGCATCGGCACCAAGGGCAGGTGAGCCGGCCTGGGCCGCGGGCCCGAGCCCCTGTGCTCCTCCTCTGCCGCTGTTCCCCCGCCCCCTCCATCCATGCTGTGAGGGTCCCTGAAGAGGGGCACCCATCTTGCCAGCGACGCCTGCTGCGGCCAGGCGCTGGACACCGGGCGAGGGATCGGGACTCCGTCCCCTGACGTCCGCCCTTGCCTCTCCGTCCCCAGCTGTGAGATCACCACGCGCGAATACTGTGAGTTCATGCACGGCTATTTCCACGAGAAGGCCACACTCTGCTCCCAGGTGAGGCGGGGCCCTGGGCACGGTGAGCAGCCTTCGCGCCCTCCCACAGTGGGTGTCTGGTCCCAACCCCGCACACCAGGGCCTCCCACCCGGCCGGGTCCCGGGGACTGACTGCCGTGCGCTCGGCCCAGGTGCACTGCTTGGACAAGGTGTGTGGACTGCTGCCCTTCCTCAACCCCGAGGTCCCCGATCAGTTCTATAGGCTCTGGCTGTCTCTGTTCCTCCACGCTGGGTAAGAGGCCCCTCACTGCCCACCCCCCAGGCCCCCGTGGTACCACCTGGACCCCTGGAGGAAGGGCCCCTGAGCCAGGGCACAACCTGCCGGGCCCCGGTGCCCCCCAAGTGCCTGGCTGGTGGCCACGGGCGGAAGCCGATGCCCGTGTGTCCCCGCCCAGCGTCATCCACTGCCTCGTGTCTGTGATCTTCCAAATGACCATCCTGCGTGACCTGGAGAAGCTGGCTGGCTGGCACCGCATCTCCATTATCTTCATTCTCAGCGGCATCACTGGCAACCTTGCCAGCGCCCTCTTCCTTCCATACCGGGCAGAGGTGGGGACTCTGGGCACTCTGGGGACTGGGCGGGGTGGGGCTAGCCCTGCCACTTCCTTCCCCTCCCCACCCGACCCCCACCACTACCCGAGGGACGCACAGCCCCTGCTGTGTCAGGCTCAACAGTCGATGGACAGCTAAGCTGGGGGCTTCCTGGCCAGTGGGCACGAGGGAGCAGCGATGCCCCCAGGTCACATGTAGGGTCACCTCCAGAAAGACCTTCCTGGACCCCCCCTCCCCGACCCCCACTTCATTTCTCCCAGTGATCACAACCACCGCCGGCCAGCACGCCCCTTAGCTACAGGCTGGGTCATATGAAGTCGCCCTCGTGTGGCCTTTCTTGCTAAGAAAGCAGGGTTTGTGGGTCAGTTCCACCTCACGCTCCGGGCTGATTCAGCGTCTGTCCCTGCCACGTGCGCTGCCCGGAGCAGGCTGGCTGTCCTGCTTGCTGTGCCCACTGTGCACGTAGGGTGGGCGGAACGAGTCCAGCTGGGTTCCGGCGGCGCTGGCTGCACCTCAGCCCTCAGCTTCGGGGTCCGCACCCTGGGAGGGCCTCACGGACAGGATGACCTGGGTCCCAGGGCTCCAGCCTGGCTGTGCCCAGGGCTCCCCGCGGGCTCCCACCCGGCGCCTGGAAGTGACCGTGTCCGTGCCCCGCCCACCCACCCCAGGTGGGCCCTGCAGGGTCGCAGTTCGGCCTCCTGGCCTGCCTCTTCGTGGAGCTCTTCCAGAGCTGGCAGCTGCTGGAGCGGCCCTGGAAGGCCTTCCTGAACCTGTCGGCCATCGTGCTGTTCCTCTTCATCTGCGGCCTCCTGCCCTGGATCGACAACATCGCCCACATCTTCGGCTTCCTCAGCGGGCTGCTGCTGGCCTTCGCCTTCCTGCCCTACATCACCTTCGGCACGAGCGACAAGTACCGCAAGCGCGCCCTCATCCTGGTGTCGCTGGTGGTCTTCGCCGGCCTTTTTGCCTCGCTGGTCATCTGGCTGTACATCTACCCCATCCACTGGCCCTGGGTCGAGTACCTCACCTGCTTCCCCTTCACCAGCCGCTTCTGCGAGAAGTATGAGTTGGACCAGGTGCTACACTGACCACCTGCCCAGTGGGGCCGGCACGGCTGCTCCCACCCAGCTCGGAGGATGCAGGGACTGTGTCTGGACCGAGCTGTCTGCCTGCACAGCGCCCTGCCCACACCCCAGAGACCCCATGGGGCCAGCCCTGCTCCCAGGAGCCCTCCCCCAGGAGAGGCCAAGTCCGAGGGGAGACGCTCCTAAAGGCAGCCTTCATGGGGGGCCAAGGCTCCCCTTCCTTAGGCCTGGGCTGGGGGACACTCGGAGCCTGTGCATCTCTGCAGCTCGGGGCCCAGGCCCTGACAGACCTCCACTGCCCGGCCGTCAGGACCCCTCCTGGTCCTGGGATGCTGCTCAGCTCCTACCTCCGGCTCTGCTGGTACGGTCCCCAGCCCTCCCCATTACTGTGAGCTAGCTCCTCCTGGGGATGAGGCTGGGGTTCCCGCCGGGTTCCCAGCCCTGCCTGGCCACGGTCCCCTTCCTATTGTCCCTCCCCTCTCTGTCCTGTGAGTCCATGCTCGGCTTCCATCAGTGGCCTGGTGAGCCTCCCCATTACGCTCCTGGACCAGACCTCGAGGGAGAGGCTTTGGCCGTGGTCTGGGACAGAGAAGGAGCAGAGAGACACAGCTGGACTGGGAAGCTGAGAGCCTGGGCTGTTACCCAACAGAAGCTGAACCCACCAACCCACTCCAGGGCCCCCAGGCCCTCCCAGCCAGCGCTTCCCCTCGAGTTAGTGTTCAGCCTCCTGGGGCTGGACTAATGCCAAGCAGCTCACCACCCTCTGTCTCACTTCTGCCAAGAAAGGGGCAGGGCCACCCTGTGGACCTGTGCCCAGGGGTTGCCAAGGTCAATCAGGACTTTTTTTTTTACCAATTTATATTATGGTCCTAATTTTTTAAAGTAACGCTAACTTTGTATGGACAACGTCTGAAATGAATTAAATGAATTAAATTCTTTAAGATAGGACTAGCTTTTGACCTGAGGCCTCAATAAAATAAAAGCTGGAACTTTAGGGGTGGGGTGGCGGGGGTCAGCCATGAGGAGCAGGGGTCAGAGGCGTGACCCAAAGGAACCGTGGAAGCTTGTGGGAATTTTGAGGGATTTGTTAGGGGCAGAAACCAGGTTGGGGTCACCTGGAGGGTTTCAGGAGGTATGCTGAGACGATACTGGTAAATCCTTGGACTCCTGCGCTACTCCAGCCCCAGCTGCTTGTAGAGATAGTCAGGGGTCTGGCTGGGCAGAGGGGAGGGCCAGCCTGGCAGAAGCGGTGCTGGAGCTGGGGGTGCAGCTCTTGGCCATTCACTGCACGTCCCCCAGCCCTTCACCCCACACCCGATGGGGCACAAGCACAGTTACTGTGGGCAGGGAACCTGGGGCGCTGGGGTGGTGGGACAGCTGGGAGGTGGCCCCTGCCCTCCCCTCCCACCGGCTGCCCCCACTCCAGGGATGAGGCCCAGAAGGGGCAGCCGTGGGTCTGGGGGCATAGGGGCTCCTTTGGTGAGACGCAGAAGCAAGGCTGCAGGATGCCTCCCACTGTCCCCAGTTCACGGACCCAGCACGTGTGGGCGCAGTATGGATGCAGGGGGTCTGGAGGGCCTGGCATGGACAGAGAGGAGCACACAGTACTTGTGCCCCAGGAGGGCACCTGGGCTGGGAGCAGCCACCCTGCTCTCTCTTTATTTCACCCATTCTCCCCGTTCTGCCATCCCCTGGGAATCACCGTCTCCCTTCAGACCAAGCAGAGTTGGGGGACGGCAGGACAGAGAAGGGGACCAACTGGGGACAGGGTAGGAGCCCCCGACTGTGGGCTCCCCAGGGGCTCAGCGGTCACTGTTCCGGCGCAGGGCGGCGTGGCCCCGCAGGGAGCAGTGCATCTCCGTGAAGGTCAGTGAGCCCACGATGATGGCACACGGGCCCATGGGATGGAAGCCGAACCTCTGGTAGAAGGGCACCAGCGCGTCCTCGCACATGAGCACCGCCCGGCGCACGGCTGGCTGGCCGCCCGCGTGCTGCAGGTAGCGCCACAGCAGCACGGAGCCCTTGCCCTGCTGCCGGAAGCTGCGGTGCACGGCCAGCACGTGCAGGTGGGCCGTGCGGCCCCCGGGCCTGTGCAGCGTCAGCGACTCCTGGGGCGAGAGGCGGACACGAGTCAGGGTCGTCTCTGTGCACCCCAAAACCACCCTCGCTGGGCCAAGAGCAGCTGCCCCGCGAGTCCCCAGTCAGCCCCCTGCTACCCAAGTTAGGAGCTATGACCCCGCCCCTCTGTGGTCCCCTTCATCAGAGCCTTGAGCCCCAGAGGACTGGGTTCTCTTGCCGGGAGAGGACGCACCGTGAGCTCCTGTGTTGGATCCCAGGCTCCCGCTCCTCCCCCACATTCTGCCTCCACGGGAGGTGGTGGCCTCCTTTCCTGAGGCCTTCCCGGGACTGGGCAGGTCACCCCCATCCTCACCTGAGTAAGTCTCTCCTCGTCCCACAGGGAGCCGATGATGAAGGCCACGGGGCGGCCCTCCATGAACCAGCCCAGGAACAGCTCGGGACACAGGGTCAGGAAGTGCCGGACCTCGTCCAGATTCAGGGGGCAGTTGCCGGAGACAGAGATGAAGGCTGCGTCAGGAAGCACGAGTGGGTGACCCCCTGTCCACTGAGCATCTGCTCGGATGCTGGGTGGGCTCCCCGGGTCCCCAGGCCTCCCCTGGGAAAGCATGGGATTCAGGGCTGCTCTTCCCCCCACTCTCCTGAAACACGCTTGTGCTCCTGTACACGCACAAAACACACCGTCAGACACTCTGGGGGCCCATCTGCCAAGGACAGGGGACTCCAGGGTCTTCCCCCAAGGGCAACAGCAGCAGTGTTCCCCAGAATCCTTGACCCTGGGGGGCCAGGGAGCTGCTCACCCTCTCGCTCAATCTCAAACACGCCGGCAGCGTCCTCTGGGGTGAGGCAGCGGAACTCGTTGGCGGGGAGTGTGTGGCGCCGCTGGCGGCCTGGGGACCCTGGGATCCCAGACGGCAGGTGCAGAGGCGAGGGTTTCAGGCAGTGGATGCTCGGCGTGGACATCCTGGGTGCGGCTGCCACCCAAGGGGTCCCCAACTTCAGAAGGGGCCTGTGTGACAAGGAGGGTCCCTCCACACCTGTTGGAGAGGGGCGATGGTCAGGGGGCTGGTCCTCATCTCCCAGGGAGTCGTCCAGGGCGATGGCACCTCTTGCCTCTGTTGCAGGAGACCTGGAGTGGGGAGTCTGGGCGCTAGGGCGGAGCGGGCATGTAGGGCATCGATTCCTCCTGCCTTGTGCTTGCTCTGGCTCCCTGGACCCCTTTCTGTCTGTCTCCCTGACTCCCGTCTATGTGCAGATCCAGCCGTGCCTCTGTTACGAAGCCTGTAATCTGCGAGTTGCCCTCTCCACCCTCCTCTGCCTTCTCTCTCCTTGTCTCCAAGCCCTAAGCAGGGGACTCCTGTTCCTGGGAACCTGTGAGAGGATCCCACTTACCAGGACCACAGGGCCAGTTACCCCAGAGGCCGTCCTTGGGCTCAGAAGCCAGGAAAATCCAGGACCTGCTTTTGTAGCAGGTGTGGCTGGGCAGCGCATGACAGTGTCCTCAGAGATTTCTAAGGCAATGCCCCACCTCCATGTCACCCCAGGCAAGACGAAACCAGCAGGGCTGTGCCCTGTCCCCAACCTCTGAGGGCAAAACCTTAGGCTGGCATGCAGGACACAGAGGGGATTACAGCAGCTGATGAGGCCCCAGGGGTTGGGGAAAAGATCACTTGGGACCGCTCAAAAACAAAAGTCAACTGAGTCCATTCTAAGATCAAATTGGCTTTATTCAGGGATTCATGAGTCAGAAAACTAAGATCATGGCATCTGGTCCCATCATTTAATGGGAAATAGATGGGGAAACATTGGAAACAGTGTCAGACTTTATTTTTGGGGCTCCAAAATCACTGCAGATGGTGACTGCAGCCATGAAATTAAAAGATGCTTACTCCTTGAAAGGAAAGTTATGACCAACCTAGATAGCATATTAAAAAAGCAGAGACATTACTTTGCCAGCAAAGGTCCGTCTAGTCAAGGCTATGGTTTTTCCAGTGGTCAGGTATGGATGTGAGAGTTGGACTGTGAAGAAAGCTGAGTGCCGAAGAATTGATGCTTTTGAACTGTGGTGTTGGAGAAGACTCTTGAGAGTTCCTTGGACTGCAAGGAGGTCCAACCAGTCCATCCTAAAGGAGACCAGTCCTGGGTGTTCATTGGAAGGCCTGATGCTAAAGCTGAAACTCCAATACTTTGGCCACCTCATGCGAAGAGTTGACTCATTGGAAAAGACCCTGATGCTGGGAGGGATTGGGGGCAGGAGGAGAAGGGGACGACAGAAGATGAGATGGCTGGATGGCATCACCGACTCGATGGACGTGAGTTTGAGTAAACTCTGGGAGTTGGTGATGGACAGGGAGGCCTGGTGTGCTGCGATTCATGGGGTTGCAAAGAGTCAGACACGAATGAGTGACTGAACTGAACTGAACATGAGTCAAGCACCATCCCACCTGGCAAATAGAAAGGAGTTCCAGGGCTTCCCTGGTGGTTCAGTGGTAAAGAGTCTGCCTGCCAAGGCAGCAGACACAGGTTCGACCCCTGATCCGGGAAGATCCCACTTGCCATGGAGCAACTAAGCCCCTGCATCACAACTATTAAGCCTGTGCTCTAGAGCCTGAGAACCGCAACTGCTGAGCCCAGGCAGCCTTGAACCCCTGTTCTGCAACAAGAGAAGCCCTCGCAATGAGAGGCTCGTGCACCGCAACTAGAGAGAGCCCGCATGCACCAACGAAGACCAAGCACGGTCATGAAGAAGCAACTAAATATTTAGAAAGGGGTTCCAAAGAGTTGTACGAAATTGAATGCCTTCAAAGGCTGAAGGGGCCAGGAACGAGGAGAGAACTGATGAGGAATTCCTTGATGGTCCAGCGGTTGAGTCTCGGCTCTTTCACTGCTGGGGCCTCAGCTTCAATCCCTGGTCGAGGAACTAAGATCCAGCAAACCAAATGGTGCAGCCCCAAAAATAAAAATGATTTTTTTTTTAATAATGGAAGAGCAGATGAGGTCTATCAGGAAGAGTATGTCACTAATGCTGACCAGGAAATTCCAGATTGACTGGTTTAGCATTCCAGACCTGAGCAAGGCAGAAGCTGCCAAGAGGTTAGGTATTAAAACCTCAGTTTGGTGCCGCTTAGCACTAGGGACTCCATTTTGGGCTTGTCATTGATTTCTAAACAGTGTTAAGCCTCAGGGGTCAGGCTCTAACCTCTGCTCTGGTGTTCACTGGTTGGCTGGGGCATCACCCTCTGTCCCCTGGGGACCTGGGCGCACCCTCCTCTGAGGGTCCTTCCAGCCCTGGCAGCCCAAGATTGCTGCATTTATAGCACTTGATACCTGCTGAACCCTGGATCAGAGTCTCCTTTAATCCACATGACAGCTCCGCCCAGTGAGTATGAACCCCATGTCAAAGAGAGGGAAACTGAAACTCAGAGAGGTGAGGTGAGCTGTATGTTACCCCCAGGGCTGCTAGGCCCCATCGATTTTCCAAATGACCAGTTCACATCTTCGCATCTCTCCTCGCGGTCATCAGTGTCCTCCAGTCAGGGTCTACCAAGCAAAGGGAGCTAGTGAGCCACCTGTCAGCTCAAATCTGGTTCCCAGATGGGCAGGTGGGACCAGTGAGCCTGGAGACACACACATGGCTGCAACTGTGCAATTCAGACCTTGCTGTGTCCACAGGGACAAGCCTCTGAAGGGGCTCCATCGCTGACTGACCCTGGAGGTCCTTCCGCATACATTACCTCCTCCGTGGTGTAGGTAACCAAAGTCTGGTTCTGCACGCGCACCTCTTTCTGAGCGCTTTGGGGAAGATCTCCAAAGGCAGGGTGTGTGTGCTAAGTCACTTCAGTCGTGTCTGACTCTGTGTGACCCCGTGGACTGTAGCCCACCAGGCTCCTCTGTCCATGGGATTCTCCAGGCAAGAATACTGGCGTGGGTGGCCATGCCCTTCTCCAGGGGATCTTCCCGACCCAGGGATGGAGCCCAGGTCTCTTGGGTCTCCTGTATTGGCAGGTGTGTTCTTTTGCCACCTCAGAGGATCAGTGCCTGTCTGGGGGCCGGGCTTTTTAAAAATCCCAGCTGCATGCAGGGTCTGAGTTCCCTGATCAGGGATGGAACCTGCGCCCCCCTGCAGTGGAAGTTCAGAGTATTAACCACTGGACCACCAGGGAAGTCCCCTCAAAGGGAGCTTTTGGGGAGGTGCTGGAAATGTAACATTACGTTCTTAAATTTAGCTTGTGTGATTTTGTGCATATTTGTTCTACTTGTTTACTTAAATATCCAGAAGACTGCTTTGCCTATCAGGTCCACTCCAGAGTTCCTGGTCCACCTTGGCTTTACCCCATGGGCTCCTGGTCTATCTTGGCTTCATCCCATGCCCAGGGCTGCCCTCTGGTCTACCTTGGCTCCTGGTCCACCTTGGCTTCACCCCATGGGCTCCTGGTCTACCTTAGCTTCACCTCATGGGCTCCCGGTTCACCTTGGCTTTACCCCATGGGCTCCCAGTCCACCTTGGCTTCACCCCATGGGCTCCTGGTCTACCTTGGCTTCATCCCATGCCCAGGGCTGCCCTCTGGTCTTAGTATCTGATGTGAGCTTTCCCTCCTGAATCTAGAGTCTCAGCAAACTGCCTCCTGCTCCCTTCTCCTATGCCACTACCCCAGCCCCTCTTCAGGCCAGCAGATGGCCCCTGGCTTCCCTTTCTACCCCCAACTCACACCCCTCCTGCAGCTCTCAGCCCCTCCCTAGCCAGCACCCAGCCCTATCCTTCATTGACACACACCGCCTGCCCTATCGGCCCTTGGCTTCTACTCCCGCACAGCAGAGCTGACCCCTGTCCACACACCGTGGAAGGAGCCCCTGCTGTCACCAGGACCCGGGAGGCACTCCAGTGCTGGCCCGGCCAGGTGCTGCTGGGCCCACCTGGCCCTGACGCTGGAGTAACCTCAGATCAGCCCAGGTGCCCCCACACCCTTTCACCCAGGGCCCCTCTGCTGTCTGAGGCCCAGCAGAACCTCCAGAGCTCACATGACCCCTGCTTACCCCACCTGCCACTGAGCAACTTCCTGTCTTTCCCCTTCTGGGAACCCACGACTGACTTTTCAGGACTGACCAGAAGACTTCCTCACGTTTGGCCTTCAGACCTGCTGGGAGGAACATGTCCAGGACCCGAGCTGGGCACCCCCACCTCCAACCTGGGGTCCCAGAAAAGGCCTCCTCTGATAGGGGCTTCCCAGGTGGCTCAGTGGCTAAAGAATCTGCCTGGCAAGCAAGAAGACGTGCGTTCTGTCCCTGGGTTGGGAAGATCCCCTGGAGAAGGAAATGGCAACCCACTCCAGTATTCTTGCCTGGAGAATTCCAGGGACAGAGAAGCCTCACGGGATACAACCCATGGGGTTGCAGAGTCAGAAACCTCTTAGCCATTGAACAACAAAGCTCTTCTTAGATCCTGTGGCTCCACCTCGCCCCCTGGTGGCTGATCCCAACAGCCTGGAGCTGTGAAGAAATGCCCACTGTTGAATGCACCTCTTTTGTTTGGTGCATTTTGTTTGGTGCACACACCATATGGCCTGTGCTTTCTGGAAAACCCGTCTAGGCACATGGATCCTCAGAGAACAAGACCAGCAGGATACAAAACACAGCTAAACTGGTGCATGGCTCCCATGGTGGGCAGGAAAGGGCAGGGAAGGCTGATCACAAGGCCTCTCTCCGGGTCAACAGGAAGAAAATGACAATACCCCATTAAGGGAGAGAGTGATGGGAACAAAGATAAGGGTGCCCTCTGCAGTGAAATCAACATCAAGAGTGACAGCAATAGTGCCTGGCACCAGCCAGAGTAAAAATCTGCTGAGGTTTTTTTTTGCTTAGCCCCAAAGCATGCAGGTTCTTAATCCCCTGACCAGGTATTGAACCCAAGTCCCCCGAAGTGGAAACGCAGAGTCTTAACCACTGGGCTGCCAGGAAATTCCCTACCGAGGCATTTCAGACCACTAGACTCGCTAGTCAGAGAAGGCGATGGCACCCCGCTCCAGTACTCTTGCCTGGAAAATCCCAGGGATGGAGGAGCCTGGTGGGCTGCAGTCCATGGGGTACCTAAGAGTCGGACATGGCTGAGCAACTTCACTTTCACTTTTCACTTTCATGCATTGGAGAAGGAAATGGCAACCCACTCCAGTGTTCTTGCCTGGAGAATCCCAGGGATTGGGGAGCCTGGTGGGCTGCCGTCTATGGGATGGCACAGAGTCGGACACGACTGAAGCGATTTAGCAGCAGCAGCAGACTCGCTAGAGATGTGTCCTCCCCCTCCCCTGGGCTGTAATTGAATCCGTCAACCAAGGGAGTAGCCTCAGGTGACATCAGTTAAGTCTGTCCAATTTAGCAAATAAAAATGCAGGACACCTGGTGAAATTTGACCCAGGTATACAACAAATACTTTTTAAAGAATGAATGATTCCCAGGTGGCGCCTAGTGATAAAGAACCCGCCTCCCAGTGCAAGTAAACTAAAAGATGTGAGTTCGATCCCTGGGTGGGGAAGATCCCCGGGAGGAGGGCATGGCAACCCACTCCAGTGTTCTTCCCTGGAGAATCCCCATGGACAGAGGAGCCTGGAAGGCTACAGTCCACAGGGTCACAAAAAGTCAGACACAACTGAATTGAGTTAGCACGCACGCATACATGTGATATGTAGAACATTTTTATACTAAAAAAGGAGTTTATCTCAAATTTCAATTTCACCAGAGGTCTTGAATTTTGTCTGGCAACCCTGTTTGTGAGGTATGAGAAGGGAAGTGGTCAGCCTGGGCCGGTAAAGGGCCGTGAGGGAGCCGGGGAGAATCGCAGGTCTGCACCAGGCGCGGGGCACAGGGCATAGGGCAGCGCCTATCTGAGCCTTGGGCTGGCTGGACCCTTTGGTTACCAAACCTCATACAGTTATCACCTTCTTTTCAAAAGTCCACATTCTGCCATTTCGCTTTTATGAAAGGCTTACATTAATACCTGTTTTCACTAACCAAAAGAAATCTGAAGAGGATTTTCGCTATTCCATGAAAAGAGGTGAAAATCGAAAACAGCACTGGGGGATCGTTTGGCAGCGAACAAACTGAATGCAATAGCAAAACGCCCGAGGGAAGACGTCCAGGAACCGGAGAAGCCGTTGACTGAGGTTTTCACTGTGATTGCCAGGGCTACAATGATTACAGGAAAACAGGACTAATTTTGAAACAGCATGTAGGTTTAGGGCAGCTTTGCACGTTGACTGCCTACTGAGGGTTCTATGATAGAACAACATGTGAGTCTAAGCAGTCAAGCTTACTGTCCTATTCCCAGCCTTCCTCACCAGCCACGCTAGCCACATCAGCGACATCAGGTACAGCAGACAGCGACCCTGACCTTTGACTTCGAGGCAAGCAGACCTAGAAGACACAGCTGTCAGTGACCTGCCTGCCCTGATGGATTCAGACGTGGTGAGATGTTATTAGATGAACTGCTTCCTCTCGGTCCTGCACGCCAGTCTCAGTCTTCCTCCCCCGCCGCCACCAAGACCGACCCTAACCCACCGTCATGACCACCTCTCGGCCTCCCAGTGTGTTCTATCTTCCCCATTCTGGTAACTGAGTCTAACTGTCGTACGTTATTTCTATTTGATAAACGCTGTGTGATTATCTTATTATTCCTGCCTTCCCTATATGTTAGTGTTATTTTAGGTTTTATGTGTTATTTGGTATGATTTGGAAGGTTATTTGGGGGGTCTGGGAACACTCAAAAGTGTTTCCATATAACTTAATGGTAATTGCTTCTTCGCTTCACGGCCTTTCAGCTTACAAAAGTTTTCATGAGAACTCCCTACTTCCCGACAGTGGGAGAAACCTGTAATGTACACCTTGGTTTGATGCCCCCGGCCATGACTGGCACCTGTCCAGCTTTCCCTGCTTCAGAACCGTGGTCCTCATACCTGGCTGCCCATTGGAATCCCATGGGAGCTTTAAAAATATTTCAATAGCTGTCTCATCCTCCGAGATTGTGATATTGACATCCTGGAATGGGACTCCAGGTCTGTGTACCTTCCCCCAGGGGATTCTCCTGTGCAGCCTGGCCTCAAAACCACTACTCAAAGCTCATGTTCTCCCAACAGCCTTTTAGTCATGACTTTGCAACCTGCTTGTCTTCCTGTGGGGAAAGAATGTGGGTCACCCAACAGAGGTACCCAGCCCACTGTGTGCACAGAGCCCGGGAGTTTCAAACCTCTGTAGCCCCAGCCATCACTTCCAGTGGAGTCTGTGGCAGTGGGCGAGAGTATAGACGGACCAAGAGTTTCCTGGCTGGAACTTATGGCAGTCCGCATGTGGGTTGAAAGAGAATTTCCAGACCTAGGGTGTTGCAGAAAGGAGTGAGTTTATTAAGAACCAAGAGCAGAGATAATGTGGGCACTGAGAGCGCAGCAGGCAGACACCTCCTGACAGGCCAGGGAGAGCGGACGGAAGGGAGAATAGAGTTTATTACTGGGAGATGCCATTAGAACAGCAGGCATGCTCAAGGGAGGGACGACGTTTTTTGTGGGTTGTCATTGTTGTCCAGTCACTAAGTCGTGTCCGACTCTCTGGGACCCCCTGGACTGCAACACGCCAGGCTCCCCTGTCCTTCACTATCTCCAGGAGTTTGCTCACACTGATGTTCATTGAGTCGATGATGCTATCTGACCATCTCCTCCTCTGTCGTCCCCTTCTTTTGTCTTCAATCTTTCCCAGCATCAGGGTCTCCTGTGGAGACAATTTTTAAAGCCTCAAGACAAAGAAACTTCCTGCTGGAGAGCTGACATTAGGTGATTGGTTAGAGTGCTATAGGGTAAGCACTGGCTCTCTTGACTCAACTGGGGTCAGGAAGCTGGTTGGTGATGATCAGGGGGCTTTTGGCAACGGTTACAAAAGGGTTCAGTCTGCTTTGGAGGTGACTGTGGTTCTGGACTCTGCTTCTATGGCCTTGGGGCAGGACTCCACAGAACTGCTGGGAATATGTAAGGTTCCCCAGAGGACCCTGCTAGAATAATGGGGGGCACGATGAGGGCCCCCACAGGGATCCTGGAGTGAAATGGAATTCCCGCAGAGGCCTAGACCCACAGTTCAGCCCCCTGGGCCCTTGGAAACCCCACCCTGCACGCTTTCCCTTCCTGGTCATAATATTTATCTCTTGTGCCCACTCCACTGCCCGTGGCTGTTCAGAGGCCTTCTGAGGCTCTGCCCAGGCTGGGGGCTGAGGGGGCAGGAGAAAAATGCCACCTACCTGCAAGGCAGTCACAGGTGACACCACTGTCACCAGTGTAGAGGCGAGAGGACAAGGCTGGGTGTGGGATGCAAAGTCAACGCCAACAGATGTGTCCGAGTGGGGACTCTGGCTCAGGGGCTGCGTCCCAGACCCCTGATGATGGAGTTCCACTCTCTATGCCACGGACTCCCTCCAGCACCAGCCCCCTTGAGAGGGTCCCAAGACCACAGCTCCCCCGGCTCTGACTCCGCTCACCTCTCGCTTCTTCTCCCCAGTTGCTCCCCTTCAGGGGTCCCATTGTCACCTCATCCACCAGCTCTCCTCTGGGCCCCCCAGCCTACAAGACAGGGCTACACACACCTGGGTGCCAGCTGTGGCTGCCCACCAGGTCTCTCCCACAGGCTCTGTGGTCCCAGGCAGATCCTGGGCGATGGGGGGCTCCTGCTCCAGGACATTCTATGACAGTGGAGCCGGGTTGTCCAGGTCACACGGAGAACCCCAGAGGACCATGGGACCTGACTGCCCACCTGCCCAGCAGAGCCTCCCTCTGACCCGGCTGAGCCCCCACCCTATTAACGCTCTGTAGCGGTGAGATGACCAGACAGACTTGGCTGTCTTCACGGAGGAGAGGACATTGGAGTTTCAGTATGGGAAGGACGTTCTGAAGGGCTGCATGTCCCCACAGGGAAAGTGGGGGCTGAGCTGGGGGATGTTCTCTCGGGGCCGAGGGTGGGCAAGATGAGCCAATAACCAGAAGAAAGGCGAGGAGATGAGCAGATCCAGAATCAGGAGCATCACAGAACCCGAGGAGTGGCCAGTAGCATCTCCTGCAGCCAAGAGTGTAGAGAAGAGCTCAGCTTCACCCTGATGGCCGCTGGGCATCCTTCCAGGAGAGAGGGGTGGGGGCGGGTAGGGGCCAGAGGCACCAGGGCTCCTCCAGGTGACAAAGCAGAGGTAGCAACAGGCAGAGGACATCAGTGAAAGGTATACTGACCCACCAGCGTGGCCAAGGCCTGGAGAAGTCTCCCCACCCCACCTTGCCTCCAGCACAGAGCCAGCGGTAGCTCAGAGGCACCGAGGTGGCCTGGCACAGGGTGGCACTGACCACTGATCTGGACCAGGCGAGCAAGGGCCGCGTCAGTGTCAGGGTCCCAGGGAGCTTCTCAAACGGGGCCCCACCTGCTCCCTCTCCTCTTTCGCGTGACAGCTGCGAGGTTCCCACTGCTGATTCCTTAATCCCTGGATGAGAGGGAACAGCCGAACCCCTGATTCATGCTCCGAGGTCACCTCCTTGCTGGGACCCCGCCCTTCACTCCGCCTCTTCTCTGCTTTTGCTCCGTGACCTTGACCACCGCCTGCCAGCATATCCCACAGCTACGAATTAGGCCAAATGAAGTCAGCCTCCTGTGACCCTTCTTGACCCTAAGAGTCAGCAGTTTGTTGATCAGTTCCTCCTCAGGCTGTGGGCTTGCTCAGTGTCTGTGCTTCCCACGCGCGCCACCTGGAGCAGGCTGCCTGTCCTGCTTACTGCCCTGGGCGTGCACACAGTCGGTGCTCAGTGTTTGCAGGAAGCGGGGGAGGGAGGAGTCCAGCCATGTTCTGGCAGCTCCAGCGGCACCTCCCCGTACCCCGAGGCTCTCAGCTTTAGGGTCCCCACCCTGGGAGGGGATGACACATAGGGTGACCCAGGTCCCAGAGTTCACGCCTGGATATGCCCGGTCCTCCCCGCAAGCTTCCAGCTGGCACCTGGAAGTGACCCTGTGCCCTCCCCACGCACCCACCCACCCTGCTCATCATCTGGCTATAGGTCTACCCCTGGCCTCACCGGCCTACCCTTCACCAGCTGCTTCTGCAGAGAAGTACAAGCTGGACCAGGAGCTACACTGACCACCTGCCTGGCGGGGCCAGCACGGCTGCTCCCACCCAGCTTGGAGGACGCAGGGACTGTCTGGACCGGGTTGTCGGCCTGCACAACGCACCCCACACACATCCCAGAGACCCCATGGGGCCGGCCCTGCTCCCAGGAGCTCCCTGCCCGCCAGGAGCTCCCTCCCCCAGGAGAGGCTGAATCTGAGAGGAGATGCTCTTGAAGGGGGGCTCCTTGGGAGACCGAGGCCCCCCTTCCTCAGGCCCAGGGTGGGGGACACTCAGAGCCTGTGCGTCTCTGCAACTCGGGGCTGAGGCCCTGACAGCCCCTGTGCTGCCCTGCCATCGGGAGCCCTTCTGGGGGTGGGCTCCTTTCTTCCAGGGTCCTGGGCTGCTGCTCGGCCCCTACCTCCGGCTCTGCTGGTACAGACCCCTCCCCGTTACTGTGAGTGCGCCCCTCCTGGGGACGAGGCTGGGTTCCCGCCGCGTTCTCAGCCCTGCCTGGCCATGGCCCTCTGCTTCTTGCCCCTCCCCATAGCAGAATCGGGGTCTGCTGGGCAGAGGGGAGGGCTGGCCGGGCCGAAGCAATGCTGGGGTGGGGATACAGCACTCAGTCACTCACAGTGCCTCCCTGTTGCAGCCTAGGGTAGCAGAGACCAGAACCTGCCCCGGGACTCAAGGGTGCGGCACACTGCGCGCCCGTGATTGTCCCAGGAAGCATGCCCATCGGACATTCTTGGAGCGGCACGTGCTCTCTGCCCCGCTTCACTGCCTACCCCAGCGTCCGTCCCCACGGAAACAAACAAGATATTCCTGATCAACAGCAGAGCCTTAACTTTACTCCCTCTTTACGGTAAGCTAATCCAACTCCCCCATATAGCTATTCCCTAATGATCTCATGTGACTTCTGCCAATAAAAGTGCGGGCTGGAAGGAGCCATTTTGTGTTCCTGCCATGGAGAGCGGGAGGGCTCCCTGACTCCCCGCTGGCCAAATTATATGTGTCTATCTTTTCATTACGTGCTCACCCCCATTTCAGGTCTGTCTCACCTGCTGTGCAGGACGGCACCTCCCCTCAGTCCTTCACCCCCCACCTGATGGGATGGAAGTTACTGTGGGCAGAGGACCCAGGGCACCTGGGGTGGTGGGCAAGCAGGGAGGTGGCCCCTGCCCTCCCCTCCTGCCTACTGCCCGCACTCCAGGGATGAGGACCAGAAGGGGCAGCCGTGGGTCTGGGGGCATAGGGGCTCCTTTGGTGAGACGCAGAAGCAAGGCTGCAGGATGCCTCCCACTGTCCCCAGT
Organism: Bos taurus; assembly: GCF_002263795.3. Lineage (NCBI taxonomy): Eukaryota > Metazoa > Chordata > Mammalia > Artiodactyla > Bovidae > Bos > Bos taurus. The sequence continues at coordinate 55,288,325 of NC_037346.1, forward strand.
TCACGGACCCAGCACGTGTGGGCGCAGTATGGATGCAGGGGGTCTGGAGGGCCTGGCATGGACAGAGAGGAGCACACAGTACTTGCGCCCCAGGAGGGCACCTGGGCTGGGAGCAGCCGCCCTGCTCTCTCTTTATTTCACCCATTCTCTCCATTCCACAATCCCCTGGGAATCACCGTCTCCCTTCAGACCAAGCAGAGCAGGGGGGATGGCAGGGCAGAGAAGGGGACGGCCGGGGATTGAGTAGGAGCTCCCGACCATGGGCTCCCCAGGGGGTCAGCGGTCACTGTTCCGGCGCAGGGCGGCGTGGCCCCGCAGGGAGCAGTGCATCTCCGTGAAGGTCAGTGAGCCCACGACGACGGCACACGGGCCCGCGGGATGGAAGCCGAACCTCTGGTAGAAGGGCACCAGCGCGTCCTCGCACATGAGCACGGCCCGGCGCACGGCCGGCTGGCCGCCCGCGTGCTGCAGGTAGCGCCACAGCAGCACGGAGCCCTTGCCCTGCTGCCGGAAGCTGTGGTGCACGGCCAGCGCATGCAGGTGGGCCGTGCGGCCCCCGGGCCTGTGCAGTGTCAGCGACTCCTGGGGCGAGAGGCGGACACGAGTCAGGGTCGCCTCTGTGCACCCCAAAACCACCCCCGCTGGGCCAAGAGCAGCTGCCCCGTGAGTCCCCAGTCAGCCCCCTTCTACCCAGGTTAGGAGCTATGACCCCGCCCCTCTGTGGTCCCCTTCATCAGAGCCTTGAGCCCCAGAGGACTGGGCTCTCTTGCCGGGAGAGGACTCACCGTGAGCTCCTGTGTTGGATCCCAGGCTCCCGCTCCTCCCCCACATTCTGCCTCCACGGGAGGTGGTGGCCTCCTTTCCTGAGGCCTTCCCGGGACTGGGCAGGTCACCTCCATCCTCACCTGAGTAAGTCTCTCCTCGTCCCACAGGGAGCCAATGATGAAGGCCACGAGGCGGCCCTCCACGAACCAGCCCAGGGACAGCTCGGGACACAGGGTCAGGAAGTGCCGGACCTCGTCCAGATTCAGGGGGCAGTTGCCGGAGACAGAGATGAAGGCTGTGTCAGGAAGCACGAGTGGGTGACCCCCAGTCCACTGAGCATCTGTGTGGATGCTGGGTGGGCTCCCCGGGTCCCCAGGCCTCCCCTGGGAAAGCATGGGATTCAGGGCTGCTCTTCCCCCCACTCTCCTGAAACATGAGTGTGCTCCTGTACACACACAAAACATACCATCAGACACTCTGGGGGCCCATCTGCCAAGGACAGAGGACTCCAAGGTCTTCCCCCAAGGGCAACAGCAGCAGAGTTCCCCAGAATCCTTGACCCTGGGGGGCCAGGGAGCTGCTCACCCTCTCGCTCAATCTCAAACACGCCGGCAGCGTCCTCTGGGGTGAGGCAGCGGAACTCGTTGGCGGGGAGTGTGTGGCGCCGCTGGCGGCCTGGGGACCCTGGGATCCCAGACGGCAGGTGCAGAGGCGAGGGTTTCAGGCAGTGGATGCTCGGCGTGGACATCCTGGGTGCGGCTGCCACCCAAGGGGTCCCCAACTTCAGAAAGGGCCTGTGTGACAAGGAGGGTCCCTCCACACCTGCTGGAGAGGGGCGATGGTCAGGGGGCTGGTCCTCATCTCCCAGGGGGCCGTCCAGGGCGATGGCGCCTCTTGCCTCTCTTGTAGGGGACCTGGAGCGGGGAGTCTAGGGGCTAGAGCATCGATTCCTCCTGCCCTGTGCCTGCTCTGGCTCCCTGGGCCCCTTTCTCACTCGCTGATGTCCTGTTGGTGTGCAGTTCTTAGGGGCGGCCGTCCATCCCTTACAAAGCCTGTGAGCCGCACATTCCCCTTCCCGCCCTCTGCCTCCTTCTCTCCCCCGTCCCCAAGCCCTGGGCAGGGGACTCCTGCTCTCAAATTCTAGGAGCCCAGGGTCCAGGGTTCCACTTACCAGGACTCCTGTGTTGCAGGAGCTCTAATGTTCCCCCCACAGAGCCACCACTCTGGGTGTTGTCCACAGCCTCAGGACCAGAAAAGTCCAGACACTTGTGATGTTGATCTCAGAGATTTCTAATCCCCTGCCTGCCCCACCCCCACGTTACAGGCAGATGTAGTCAGCAGGGCTCTGTCCCCCCACCCCCCACGCCAAGCCCTGTCCCTGCTGGCTGAGGCTGAAACCTCAGATGGCACGTGGATGTGGAGGATTACAGTGGCTGGCTGAGGCCCCAGGGTTTGAGGGAATGAGCACGGGGCTAAGCCTCGTGGGTCCAGTCTAATCCGTGTCCTGGCGCCAACTGACTGGCACAGGTGTTCACGCTCTGTCCCCTAGGCAAGCCCGCTTCTGAGGGTCCTCCCAGCTCTGGCAGCCCAAGCGTGTCATCATTTAGAGGACTTGCTCAGTGGCTAATCAGAACTGCAGAACCAGAGGCAAGAGACCAAGGCTGAGTATGGGATGCAAAGTCAACATCATTTGATGTCTCCATGTGGGGACTCTGGCTCGGGGGCTGCATCCCAGACCCCTGATGATGGAGTTCCACTCTCTATGCCACGGACTCCCTCCAGCACCAGCCCCCTTGAGAGGGTCCCAAGACCACAGCTCCCCCGGCTCTGACTCCGCTCACCTCTCGCTTCTTCTCCCCAGTTGCTCCCCTTCAGGGGTCCCATTGTCACCTCGTCCACCAGCTCTCCTCTGGGCCCCCCAGCCTACAAGACAGGGCTACACACATCTGGGTGCCAGCTGTGGCTGCCCACCAGGTCTCTCCCACAGGCTCTGTGGTCCCAGGCAGATCCTGGGCGATGGTGGGCTCCTGCTCCAGGACATTCTATGACAGTGGAGCCGGGTTGTCCAGGCCACACGGAGAACCCCAGAGGACCATGGGACCTGACTGCCCACCTGCCCAGCAGAGCCTCCCTCTGACCTGGCTGAGCCCCCACCCCACTAATGCTCTGTAGCAGTGAGATGACCAGAACAGATTTGGCTGTCCCATGATGGAGTGGACATCAGAGTCTCAATATAGAAAGGACATTCTAGGGGCTGTGTGTCCCCACAGGGATGCTGGGGCTGAGCTGGGGGATGTTCTCTCTGGGTGGAGCCGTGGGCAGGATGAGCCATTAACAGGAAGAAAGGTGAGGAGACGAGCAAGCCCTGGATCAGGACACATCCCAGAACCCAAGTACTGGACAATCAGCAGCATCTCCTGCAGCCAAGCGTGGAGACAGGAGCTCAGAGTCTCCTAACAAGGACACCCCCCATGGACTTTACGAGTCCTTCCAGGAGAGAGGGGTGGGGGAGGGTGGGGGACAGATGCAGAAGAGCCACTTTATGGTGACAAAGCAGAGGCCGCAGCAGGGCAGAGGGCACTGACGAAAGATGTATGACCCGCCGGCGCGGCCAGGGCCAAGTTCCCCTCAGCCAGTCCACCCCACCCCCAGCACAGAGCCTGCCGCAGCTCAGCTGCACCTGGAGGGCCTGGAACGGGGGTGGGGCGGGCTGCCACCATGTGACTGCTGCTGGGCTCCCGCTGCAGGACCCCAGGGTATCCACCTGGGGGAAACTGAAAGGTGGACCCCACGAAAAACTCCAGTGACGCCTCCGAGACCCCAGTTTTCCCAACAGAGCAACTGAACGGCCCAGGCAGGCAAGGAAGGCAGCGCTCAGTTCAGGCACTCGTGAAACTGTAAGAGTTGCGTTTTTTGGTGGTTTTGAGGGCAGCATCCTTCTCTCATTCTTCCCCTGCACTTAAGATCTGCCCTGAACAGAGTGCACAGAGCGGTTTGCCTAATCATATTTACCTTTCCAGCCTTCTCAGGTGGCGCTGTGGTAAAGAATCCGCCTGCCGATGCAGGAGAGGTGGGTTCAATCCCTGGGTCAGGAAGATCCCCTGGAAGAGGAAATGGCTACCCGCTCCAGTCTTCTTGCCTGGAGAATCCCATGAACAGAGAAGCCTGGCGGGTTACAGCCCATGGGGTTGTAAAGGGTCGGGCACGACTGAGCGACTGAGCAAAAACTGACCTTTCCAACCTTAATCTGTCACTAGCAGATTCTCCAGGGGATGGAGATCAAGATGGAGAATTGTGTGCAGGAGGTTCACCCGGCAAGCTCCCAGCAGCTTATAAACCCCTGGAAAACAGAGATTGCATTGAATGTGTGGCAGCGAGCTAGATACATAGACGAGGATTCTATCAGCTAGGTGTTGATTCTTCTGCTGGTGAGGATGACACTTAGCTTCTTGACTTTCTGTGGATTTCCATGGAAGCCTCCTTTGGATAGATAGGCTGAATGTGGTCTCGTCCTTATTTAGGGTTTTCAGTATCTGCCATGGTACACAGGTTCCTCAGGAACCTTCCAGACCTTTCTGGAACAGAGGTGTCAAAAGCAGGGAGAGATCGCCACCTCCTGGAGAAAGAAGGGACCTACAGCTCCCTAAGGATCTGGAGCTCAGCTGTGCAACAGAAAGATCCTGGGAGCCCCACACATGATATTCAGTTTTCTAGTAACCACATGAGAAGATGCCAAAAGAAACAGGCTAACTCGATTTTAATAAGATCTTGTATTTAACCCAGTAGATAAGGAGTATTGTCATTTCAACAAATAACTGATATAAAATTATTACACATATTTCATATTCTGTTTTTTTTTCCTTTTTATACTGAGTCTGTAGCTTGATGTAATAAAACTATCTTGAATCTTAAAAAAAAAAGGGTACATAGTACAAATTTATGGTATGGTGTGGTGCCAATTATATGTGAATCTATACTTGAGGACCCTTTTGTTTTAAAAAACCATTTCTATAGTATATAATTATATATTTATTATAGAATAAATACAAAATACAGATGAAGGATGACAAAAAAGTCGTGTGTATTTTACATTTACAGCACAGGTCAGTTCAGACCAGCCACATTTTTAAATGATGCCTAAATAACTTTATTTATTTATAACATTTATTTATTTGGCTTCACCAAGTTTTAGCTGCAGCATGGGGACTCTTAGTTGTGGCATGTGGGATCTAGTTCCCTGACCAGGGACTGAACCCAGGTCACCTGAATTGGGGGCACCGAGTCTTAGCCACTGGACCACCAGGGAAGCCCAAGATCAGCCACATTTCAAGTGCTCAAGAGCCACATGTGCTTAGGGGCTCCTGCAGAGAGCAGCCTCGATCTAGAGACTAAAGTTTAATGAGACAGCAAAGTCTTGGGGAAGGGGCAGCACATATGTGTGTGTGTGTGTGTGTGTACACATGTGCGTATGTATGTATGTGTGTGTAGGGTGAGTGTGCCTGAGTGGGGTGTGTGTCTAGGAAAAATGGAGAACTGGGGACCTGAGCAAAAACAGAGGTGTCCAGTGACCTGTTGGCATATTCGGGACCTTTGAGAGAGGCTGGCTTGTTTTGTACAATCATTTAACATAAATAATTTTTTTAAATTGAAGTATAGTTGATTTACAATGTTGTGTCCACTTCCGCTGTATAGCAAACTGATTCAGTTATACATAGATATACACTCCTTTTCATATTCTTTTCCATTATGGTTTATTACAGGGTATCGAATATAGTTCCCTAGGCTCTACAGTAGGACCCTGTTTTTTATCCATTCTGTATCTAAGAGTTTGCATCTGCTGACCCCAAACTCCCAATCCATCCTCCTGCCCCTCAGCAACCTCAAGTCTATTCATTCTCTATGTCTGTGAGTCTGTTTGGTAACAAAACTCTTTTGAGCACCTACTATGAATCAGACCTGTGCTAGATTTGGGAATACAAAGGTACAAAGAAGACACAGTCCCACAGGAGAGACAGGCATGCCAACAAATGGTCCTAATAGAGTGAAATAAATGCAATCAGGCAGGTATGACTAGGCAAGTGGAGGAATCAGTGGGCACAATGGGGCTCTTGGAAGACGTCATAAGATGAAAAGGAGTTCTTTACGCAAAACCATCGGTTGAAGTAGAGGAATGAAAAATGCCAAGCAAAAGCACAGAGGCACTGGAGAGTCAGGATCCTGGCATGAGCAGCTGAGGCTGCAGCAGGGAGGGTGTGAACAGGATGCAGCGGTGGAGGCGTGACAGGAGGCAGCTGGGAGGGATTAACGAAGGAATTCCTGAAGGGCCCCGAGCACCACGCTCTGATGGACCATGGAGAACCACGAAAAGACACTAAGCTGAGAAGTCGGATGGTGGTGTTTATACGTCAGTCTTCCAGGAACAAGGTGGTGAGGGGCGGAGATGAACTAATAGCAGCAGCTAACATTAATCAGGCTCCCACAGTGTCCAGGCACCGGCAAAGCATCTCTGATCCTTTATGTCAGTTAAATTCTAACAGCCTTAGCTAGTAGGTATTGCTATCATTCCCGAAGGAAACCAAAGCTCAGAGAAGTAAAATAAGTCAAGGTCACCTAGTGAGTCAGTGGCAACACAAGCTTCAAACCCAAGTTCATTTAACTCCAGAAACTCAGCCTTAACCACTGCACCATCCCATCACCCCAGCCCCATTGGACCCTTCCAGTGAAGCAGGCAGGGGCTATTTGCGTGTGAAAAGGGAGGTGGAGGGACCAGGTTCTGGGCTTAGCTGACTTACAGAGCTCCATATCAAAGGCTGACCCTCAGGTGGCCAACTTGGTACCTAGGTAAGTGTCCCTGCCATCTACCTGGATGAAGACTCTGGGAGAAGGCAGGGGTTTTAGGGAGAAGATGCCACTTTGCTCCCATGGCTGGTCATCCAGGAAGAGCCCATGCTTTGGTGGTGGGGCAGTGGTGGTGAAGAGTATGGCATGGTTAAGCCCCAGCAGCCCTGTTCCTGTTCTGCAAGCTGGTCTGGCAGATTTGCTGTCCTTGGGCCCTGAATCCTCAGGAAGGAGCGAAGCAGGATGAGCCTGCCCATCCTGGGCTCTCACTCACAGCTCACCCTTTCCACTGTCACCCGCAGCACAAAGGGTTTCACCCTGTGGACTGCAACCCATCCTCATGGTCAGGAGTGAGTGGCCAGCCAAAGACCAGCTGCTCCGGGTCTTCATTCTGATTGTACTGCAGGGTGACCTTGGGCACGTCCCGCGGTTAGTTCACCCAGGGCATCAAAGCAAAGGAGGAGTGAGGCTCCAGGAACAAGAAGATCCTTTAAAAATTTTGTTAATGATGGTACTGATGAACCTCTGGAGGAGGAAATGGTAACCCACTCCAGTGTTCTTGCCTGGAGAATTCCATGGACAGAGGAGCCTGACGGGCTGCAGAGTCGGACACAACTGAGCGACTAACACACACGCGCGCGTGCACACTGAGGAACCTGTTTGCAGGGCAGCAGTGGAAACGCAGATATAGACAACAGACTTGTGGACACAGCCGGGGAAGGAGAGGGTGGGACGGATGGAGAGAGTAACAGGAAGCATTAACACTACCAAACGCAAAATAGATAGCCAGTGGGAATTAAATGTATGACGCAGGGAACTCAAACGGGTTCGGTGACAACCTAGAGGGGTGGGATGGGGTGGGAGGTGGGAAGGAGACTCAAGAGGGAGGGGACATATGAATACTTATGGCTGATGCATGCTGATGCATGGCAGAAACCAACACAATACTGCAAAGCAATTATCCTTCAATTAAAAATAAATTAAAAAAAAATTTTTTTGACTTTGTTGCAGCATGAAAGCTTAGTTGCCCTGCAGTGTGTGGGATCTTAGTTCCCTGAACAGGGATTGAACCCATGTCCCTTGCATTGGAAGGCAAATTCTTAACCACTGGGCCACCAGGGAAATCCCAAGAGCCCATGATTCTAGAGCAAGCCAGTGGTGGACCTCAAAGGCATTTCTCCAGCCAGCCACTGAGGGTGTGGGAGGGCTCCCCAGGGCCACACCCTTCCTGCCCCCCTTTCCCAACCAAAGACCCCAGTGCTGCAGGCAGCCTAGAGCTCCCAAACATTCACTGCAAGGCGAAAGGGACCTCTCTGGGCCAATCTGGATTTCCTCCTACTCAGAGGTTTGGAGAGGCCAAGCAGGGTAGGGTTCCAGTAGGGGGCAGCGTGGGGCTCATGTTCACTTGAAGGTTCTGGAGAGGCGGTTGTGGCCAGTTAAGGCAGGGAAAGACACAGCCTGCTTCACGGGGATCTGTTCACTTGGCTGCCAGGTCTGCTGCCTCCTGCACCCAGTCAGCCCCTTAGCAAGGGGAGTGGCCAGGCTGGCTCCGTTTCTGGCAGGCACATTTGTAAATAAGCAAAATTCTCCCAAGAAGTATCTCTATTCTCCACGAAGAGCTAAGTATTGAGCCCATGAGAGAACGGTGATTTTCCGCTGGGGAATACAGGTCTGTTTTATTTTATTTTTTCCCCATTCAACAGTTATGAAAATAAAAATCAGGCAGTCACTTCCATCCAGGGTCACCCCCACTAGCCAGCCTGGACGTGCAAGAGACTGTGGCTGGGGGCTTGGGGTTTGGGAAGGAGTTAAGTCTCACACTTTGCCTGGAGCATCTCAGGGCTGAGTGAGGTCACTGAAGGTCACTAGGAGGTAGGAAGGAATGTACTGAGCTTCTCTTTGGAAAAGGGCTCAGATGCAGTTCAAACTGGGGGCGATAGACAGGGCTTTGAGATAGCACGGGCCGGCAGGGGCCAGAGAGGGCTGCTCTCCCCACCCCAGCTTCAACTCCTCGGGTATATGGAGGAGACAATGTGAAACTGGCCCGATGGAAGTTTGGAACCTCAGACCTTTGATGTACCCACCAAGATGGTACCCTTACTGAGTGCCAGTGCTTACTAGGCACCAGGTTACACATATTAGTGCGAGGATTCACCAGCTTGAAACAGGTTGAGCAAGGGAGGGATCAGCATTTGAAATCAAGGGCTCTTGCCTACAACCTAGCATGTTCCTGGTAGTGGTGGGGGCGGGGGGACAGCACCCTCTGGGGCGGTGCTTCACGAAGTGGGGCTGATACTTCCTCCCGCACAAGTTAAATCTATGTAAAGATGGGTAATCTATGTAAAACACTTATCACAGTACCTGGCATTAAGTTACAGCTCAATACAGGGTAGCTATTATTAGCCATTATTATAAGAAGCTGCAGAATAAACATGGCACATCTTCCTGGAGTGCTAATTTTACTCAAGATTAGGGAGGAAAGGACTTTCTTATTACATTAAAACAAACACTGGCATAAGCTGGAGAAGAATGCAAAACTCACTTAGATTTTTGACATCAAACAAAGACCTGCCCTGCCCCTTCTAAGGTCTTGCTCACCCCCCATCCCTTGATGGATACCTGAAGGAATTCCCTGGCAGTCCAGCAGTTAGGACCCTGAGCTTTCACTGCCGAGGGCCAATGTTCAATCCCTGGCTGGGGAACTAACATTCCACAAGCCTGGAGGCCTGGCCAAAAAAAACACAAGACCCTTAACTTGAGTCAGGAAACCTGGGTTCCAACCCGACTCTACCAGTTCCTACCTTATGCCCTTAAGGCACTGAATTCCTTGGACCCTGTTTCTTACTGGTAAAATAAAGTTAATTACACCTGTATCCAGAATTGTGATAACAAATAAGATCATGTGAATGTGTCTGCCACTGTGCGGGTCAATAATAAGTTATTGATAAATGTTAGGTGATCAGGGGCCAAGGAGACAGAACTAAAGGGACATGGTAGATGGAACAGAAGCTACTATGTCACTGCTACTAAGCCTCCCAAGTCTTTATGGAGAAAGGAGTAGGGTACTGCATCTTTTCAGCAATAATTTCAGATGGACATTCTGCACTGTGGTCTGGGACAGGAAGGCCATGATTTGGGAATCAAGCTTTGTCTCTCCATCACATCCTCATCTCCCCTTAAGTCTTTTTTTCCTATACCTTAGTATGTGAATTTTCCAAGATACAAGTCCACTGACAACCACCCCACACCCAGTAATATATCAACACTCTGTAAGTACTTAACTCAGGGCATCTCAAGTACTCAGGTTGCCATCTGCACTCCATGTGTGTTTTAATTTAAAAAAATGTTTTTCCTTTCATGAATGCTCATAACTTTTCCACGAGTATAGTTCTATATCCTCGGTAGTCTATAAACTACCCAATGCCTTTTTTGAAGAACCTAAATACTGAAATATTGACTTATCTTGCTAATTTACCACTCATGGTCTTGCAGAAAATTGTGAAAAAAAATGATTTTAACTGAGAAAGGTGAGGAGGGCCATATCTTGAGTATTCCTAATTTCCTTTCAACAACCCAGTATGACTCTGTCCTTTGAGAATGTATCTAAATCTTTTGGAAGTTACTTAGGAGACACACATCAGTATAATTACTTCTGTTTTATAATTACTTTTAATATTTTAAAATGGCAACCTGGAGCAGATTGTAAGTCTAAGAATTCTGCCAGTCTAGAATGTTAGTCTAGGCAGGGGGTTTGAAATATTATAATAATGAAATATATTAAAAATTCCTTTATTGGGGAACTATATGCCAGGCACTGTTCTATTTCACTTAATCCTGTCAACTGCCAGATGACAGAGGTACTGCTATTACCTCCCCAATTTTACAGATGAGAAAATTAAGGTGAAAAGAAGTTTATCAGCTTGCCAACTTCATAAGGTTAGTAAGTGTCTATGCCCAAAATTTGGAATCGACGGCTTACACCCTTAATTACCCCTCTCTCCTCCTTCTTGCAACGCATAAGCCTCAGGGAGCTTTGAAGTTATCTGCTGCTGCTGCTGCTGTCATTTCAGTCGTGTCCGACTCTGTGTGACCCCATAGTCGGCAGCCCACCAGGCTCCGCCGTCTCTGGGATTCTCCAGGCAAGAACACTGGAGTGGGTTGCCATTTCCTTCTCCAATGCATGAAAGTGAAAAGTCAAAGTGAAGTCGCTCAGTCGTATCCGACTCCTAGCGACCCCATGGACTGCAGCCCACCAGGCTCCTCCGTCCATGGGATTTTCCAGGCAAGAGTTTAAAGCCAAACCATAGGGGCCACTAACACTTGCTTACGTTTCCAATCTTTCTCTGGGACTCCTTCACCAACTTCTTGACCAGTCCCTAAGGGGTCATGACCTTCCAGGCTTTGCAAGGAATTCCCTAATGCAGTACACTGTAGATACACTCTATATTTAGCCTTGCTTACAAGCTGCCTTGGAGTTGCCTTTAAGCTATTTAATGTGTGTGTTTCGTCTTTCCAACTAGATTGTAAACACCTAGAGGCTGTATCTTGTTCCTTCTGTATCCCTCCCAGTGCCTAGAACTAGACTGGAGACGTCCAGGGAGCTCATTAAGTGTTGTGGACGGTCTCCGGACCGTCCTCCATCCTATCTCGACTCCTCCCCTCTTTCTCGGTGAGCACTCCACTTCCCGCCCCCGGGTCCCCACCCCTGCCTCCTCTCTCCGTCCTTTCACTCCCTCTGGCCCCGCCCCGCCCTCATGCAGTCCATCCCTCCCCACCCCGCCCCGCCCTCATGCAGTCCATCCCTCCCCACCCCGCCCCTCGCCAGCGGCAGAATCTCCAGCGTCCCCTAGCGACCAGGCAGTAGCCCCTAGCAACCGCATCTCGGTTCCCTGACGACGGCGGCACGCAGCCACGTCAGCGCGCCGTGGCCCCGCCCCTCGGCGCCGGCAGGCCCCGCCTCCCCGTGCCTTTTTCGCCGCCGCTGCTGCCGCCGCCGCCGCCGCCACCGCCACCGCCGCCACCGCCGCCGCCCGAGACTCGCGCAGCGCAGTTATGGCGGATCCCGCAGCGTCAGCGCCCGCAGCCCCGGCTCCCGCCCAGATCCCGGACGTGCCCCCGAGCCCGGACGCAGCCCCCGCCTCGGCCCCGGCGCCGGCGTCCGCGGCGGACTCGGGCTCCGGGCCATCCTCGGACTCTGGCCCCGAAGCCGGCTCGCAGCGGTTGCTCTTCTCCCACGACCTGGTGTCGGGCCGTTACCGCGGCTCGGTGCACTTCGGGCTGGTGCGCCTCATCCACGGCGAGGACTCGGACTCGGAGGGCGAAGAGGAGGGCCGTGGGAGCTCGGGCTGCTCGGAGGCTGGGGGCGCGGGCCACGAGGAGGGCCGGGCCAGCCCGCTGCGCCGCGGCTACGTGCGCGTCCAGTGGTACCCGGAGGGCGTCAAGCAGCACGTGAAGGAGACCAAGGTGCGGCGGGCCGGCGGGCGGGGGCCGGGCCGGGGGGCCGGCGGGGGACCGAGTCGGCCGCTCGAGCCCTGGGCCGAGAGGGGAGGCGTGCAGGGCGCTGCCCGGGTAGTGGTGCCACACTGCAGTGGGGCCGAGATGGGAGGACAAGCCTCCGCGGCGGGGACGCTCCGGTGCAAAGTCATTGCACCAGCCTTGGGCCACCGGGCCCCGGGCTTCTCCCACGCTAAAGACTGGCGAACTGGCAAGCCCGTGCCAGGCTGCTGCGGTGTCGGCCTTAAGATCCTGTATGTGAACCCAGTCCGGTGGGGGAACTCCTGGGGCAGGCACGCTCTCGGCTTTACACCAGAGCGGCGTTCTGCTGACCCCCAGAGCAGCTACCTACTGCATTATGCATCCAGAAAGGAAGGCCGTGCCGGTCCGTGCAGGGAGGGCTTATGGGCATTCCAAAACAAAAGATAGAGGTGAAAATCTCGGCAGACATGAAACCCCAGGAAGTTCACTGGATTGCAGAATGCGTTATTATGGGTGAAGAAAAGCAGCCCCTTTGTGTTTTAGCTTGTTGCCTGGTTTTAACTGCTGCAGGGAACTTTGAGTAAAATCATTAACAATCGGAACCCTGATATTAATAGCCCTGAGGGTGCAGGGAGGGATGTGGCAGCTACTGACTGGAATTGATGACTCTCTTAAGTACAGATGGACTCCTTGGGGAAAAAAAAAAATTCTATAGAACCCTGGATGGAGAGGAGCCACCCATTTGGAAACCTGAAGGATTTGTCTTACCTGAGGCCATTAAGCAAATAGCAGACTCCCCCGTTCATCATCATAAAACTTAAACCGTGAACCAGGGTTGGTTTGGTGGCTTTTCACATGTTGTTTTCCCCCAGTGTGAACTCCTATCAGTAATTCACAGACACACACGCCTCTTGTATCTTTCACCCCTATTTCATCTCCTCCTCCTCCTCTCCTTCAAGAAAACATTTCTTGGCGAGAATCAGGCCTGGACTGTTTTAGCTGCCCGGGGTGTTGAGTGGTCTGATTTCAGGGGAGGGCACTTTAGAAGTTAATCTGGGAGACGAAGGCGACCTGCACGGGATTCTGTGATGACTGGTCTGGCTGGGAAGAAGTCCCCACTCTCCGGAAGAGCCTGTGATCCATTTCCTAGTGGCAGAAGTCACCACTGATACCAGCAGGGTCTTTTTCCTAGCCAGTACATGCGCATCCACGGGCACAGAAATCCCTGCACAGGACCCCTGGCTTCCCCTCAGAAAAATACAGATCAGGCGGTAGCTTCTCTGAGTCGGAGAGAAAATGATAAGTTCACGCAAAAGTATGTGGAATAGATGACCTTTTGCTGCAGAATGCTGGTTAAAAATTACTGCCAGTATTGTTGGGAAGACAGGAGTTTTTGCCCTATGCACTGCATTTGTGTGTTGTTACACTAGCGAAGGTTGTGTCACTGGTGAAGGGTTGCCGGCATCTTTCCACTGGTTCTTAAAAAACGTTTTTTCTAACCATCTCCTCTAGAGGTTTGTGACTTCTGGGATGGAGCTCGCTGGCCTCTGCCAGGGCCTGCTGCCCGGGGACTCAGGGAGGCAGGCCCGGCTCGCTGCTGGGAGCTGCAGTGTTTCTCAGTTGTTGTTCCTGTTCGTCTCGACTTTGGTGGTTAACTTTGTTTACAATTATGCTCAGTCTGTCTCCTCACACAATGTGTAATTCTATGAAGTTTGACTTAAAATAATCTATTTTGGAATTAAATAGAAAATACGTTTAAGGCCCCAGGTTGGATATATCTTGAAGCTGCCCTCTTGTGACTTGCTTGGAATTCGGTGAAGTCCATCGTGGCTCCAGCGGTGATGTGTTCTTTGCTATCGTAGTTTCTGCCGCTTCTGAGCTTGGCAAAACCTCAGGGACATAGGGATCCTGGGATGGGGTGACACGTAGTGCCCATGAGTAGATGGCAGGAGCTAGTGCTTCGGTCAGGACTTGAGAATGGTTTTATTGGCGGGAAGGAAGGGAGTTTATACCCGGTAGGTAGCTCTCTGTTACCGCAAACCACAGGCACAGATGACCCTGACCAGTTCTGCTCCTGAGGCTTTGTTCCTGAGCACCCCCTGGGGTGGTGGGCTGGGGCCTGGGACCGTGTGACATTACGGTTTAGGAAGACTTTCCCTCTCACTTCCCACTCCTTATATACCCATTGAAGGGACAGTGTGCTGTGAAGACCATTAGACCGAGACTGATTCCCACTCCATCACTAATCTGGTTATGAGACCTGAGAACCCAGTTATTGATAGGATAAAGCAGTGCCAGTCTTGGGAAACTTTTCTTTTTAAAGCTGCCACCTATTGCCATTTTATAAATAGTGTCCTTTTAATGTGAATTGTTTGGTAGGCTGTGGAGTGTTTTTTGTAGTTTGCATGTTAATATGGCAGACTGTGAGTACTCTTAGTTTCTTAATTTCTTTTAAGTTTTTAATGAGCAAATTGAGAAAGAGAGATGAAGAGGACAGTCAGCAAGTCCTATCCCCTCCTGGCCACTACCGTGAAAGTTATCAACAGAAAAATAAGTCGTTCTTCTGGAAACTGCAGGATTTATGGTCTAACTCCTGAGGCTTCAAGCAGCGAAAGTTATAAGCCTCTTTAGGACTAAAAAAGAGGCACCCAGTCTGTGCTCCTTCCTTTCCTTGAGCTCCTGACCCCTTCAGTGTGATAGCTGATTTATCCACTTGAGGCTTGTCCCGTTCGGCCATGGGTCTCCTGTGTGGAGACTTCGGCCTTCCCATCAGTGGTCATCCTTTGAGTAGATTTTTGGAATGAAGCCGAGTGCTGACAGCCTCTTGCCCTTCTTGAGCGTTGGCTAAACATGGTGGGTCGTCCTGATCTCCACCTGTCGTGGTTGGACAGGCAGCCCCTGTAAGGAAGAGCGCCAGCTGCTGTTTGAGCAGCTTTAGGGCCTTCGTGTTTACACTCGTTTGCTTTCCCGTCTCTCGTGCGTTGTCTCTTGCTCTCAGTTGCCACAGTTTTCACGGTCTGTCTCTCACGATCACCCTCCTTTTGTGAGGTGGTGTGTGTTTTTGTGTGTGTGTGTGGCATTCCTGGTGACAGGTCCCTCTGGAATTGGCTTTTGGGTTTATTTTTGGCTCCTACTCAGGCCAGCATTTCCACGGGGAAAGCTATTTAGGTGTAGCATCATAGCGTGTGAGGTTTGCTTGCCTCGCTGGTCCAGTGCTGGGCCCATTAAAAGCAATTGTTCTCAGTGATGTAATAGGAAGAATTTACGTAAGGTTAACCAGGGTGCAGGGCTGAGCGCATCTGATTGCATTCTGTTCAGGTAGGATCACAGCGCGGTGGCATCTCACCACTATTCTGTGATTTTAATCTTTGTCCCTTGGCTTCTGGTTTCTAACTTGTAGGCCTCAGTGTCTTCCTGGCTTCTCTGTCTGGCCCTCTGCCTAACTCAAGGGCACTTTCACCCAATGAGGGACATGTGTTTGCGTCCTGTGATTGGAAGTAAAAACCCTTGGGTGCTCTTGCTGGCTGTCACCTGCTCTGAATGACCTTGGCCTCGTCACTGCCTCCTTTTCTCTGTCTGCAATAAAATACGAGGTCTGTCTTTCTAGCCACTGAACTGAGCCTGCACAGGTGGAATAACCAGCAGCTTAGCTGGGTGGTGCCCAGAGCAGCCTCTTTGCTGTTGGCAGACACCGACCTGATGTCCATCAGACAGGGCCAGCCGCGCCCCTTCAGGAGGGCGCATCCATGTGTCGCAGGTGGTGCTCCTCCACAGGGAAGCCAGAAGGTGCGCTCTGTTTCGGTGATGTAGGCATTCCTGTTTGATGATGCTGCAGCTTATGACCTGGTGGATTATACCTTTGACTTCTTCTTTAAGCCTCGTCTATAAATACTCATGATCTTCACTCCTGTTACTTTATAAGAAAACAGTAATGGACATTTAAAGTAACACCTGGCAAAGTCTACCAGCCTCCAGGAGGGGACGGAATGAATGTGTGTATGTAGGTATATATATCTTCCAGAATCTAGGGGCATCTTTTGAAATTCCCAAAAGACAGAAAATGAGATTGTGAATTACAAGGATGGCAGAGTATTGCTTTTGTATTTAAAGATTACATAATGCTTGTTCTTCTTCTTACTGTGTTATTATGTGCTGGACACTCGGTAAGTACTTTATGCGTTTGGCTCACTTATGTGTACAACACCCCTGGGAATTAGGTACTATTATTACTGTTTTAGAGAAGGAACCCGAGGAACAGAGTAGTTGTGTAACTTATCCAGTCACACTGATAATAGTGGAGGAACCCAAATAAAGTGGAAGTAAATATAGTTTGCCGTCACCTGAGGTTTCATAGGTCGTTAACTAGAATTGAGTACCCCCATCAAACATGAGTCACTAGCCCTGTGGTTGGCATTAATTATCCAGTCTTTTCACACTTGGATGTCCCAGTGGACTGGGAGGGAACCACAGGCGAGGAGAAAGGGCAGGGTGTTGGGATGGGTGGAAGTTGGACCAGTGGCCACAAGGGAGGCCGTCTTGGACAAGAGCAGAAGAAGTGTGGGGGAAACACCCTGTTTGCACTGCAGGCTGCTTCCAGCCTACTTTTGTCATTCATTCCCTAGCCCCTTGGTCATTATCCAAACAACTGTCAGAAGACACTTTATTTCTAGAGAACCTGTGAATACCTCTAGATGTTGAGTGAAAGAAACCTGTGCAAGTCTGATTCCCTGCCTGCAGGTAACCGGCCTTCCTGTGTTGTCTTAGACGAGGGTGATGTCAGGAAATCCAGCGTGACCTCCTGCCCAGTCTTGACCTCCTGCCCAGTCTTGCTGCCATCGTCACCCTCCCGCTGGGAATGCTGAGTCCCGAGCTGGGTTCAGGTGGGCTCCTTCAGTCCCCTCTCCCGGGCCCAGCCCCTCCCCATCAGGCTGCCTCCACTCCCCACCTGTTTTTGCTTTAGGACACTGAGGTCCTCTGGTGCTTTCCCCACCCCGTGTCCCCGGCAGTCCTGCCTTTCTGTTTGTCATTTTCCTGTTCTATAAAGAGGAACTTTTTCTTTTTTATAACTTTACCCACGGGCCTCATGGACTCCGGTGGAATATCCATGGGGCCCTCGCTTTACAAAAGGGATGTGGGTGCAGTGTGCGATGTGCATTGCCATCACTACAACACTGGACCCATGACCAGTGCAGCTGACCCTGTGGTCCCCTCCGAGTTGAATTTACGGTGATTTCGGTGATGAGCGGGTTCTCTTTTAAAGAGCCTTAACCCTTGGAAGACACAATCTGTGCTCCTGTTCTGATTGAAAGAAGCTTTTCGGAGTTTGCTGCCCAGATCGGAGTGGGAAGATGCTCAAGCGGGAGAAATGGCCAGCAGGACGTTTCCAGAGTGCTTTTCGCTTTACACGATGCTGTCACTCACATTGACTAGCAGTTTGGTGTTTTTAACCGTAGCTCCTCCCTGAGGCTCCAGCGGCCGGGCGGCTGGATGCCAAGCCCTGAGAAGGACGAGGTTTTCGTGCTCCTGAGCCCACAGTGGCAACTCTGACTGAGCTGGAACACACGTTCAGAATTGCTTCTCTCGCTGACATTTCTGCCAGCCTCAGGGGGCTCTGTTAGGAGCCACCTGACACGTGTGGTTGCCAACAGCGAAGAGCAAAACGCTTACTGGAATTTTTTGTAGTTCAGAATAGAACTGAATCACGTTAGTGGATGGCCCTCTGAATGTATCCACTCCAAGGTTATTTGCCCGTGTTTTGCTCTTCGGCTACTCCCTGCGGTTGAGGGTTTCGTGTCCTTCGACCCAGGCTGACTGAATGGATCTCTTGGTCCACTGGGTCTGCAGGTCCACTGTGTTCTTCTGAAGCAGGATTGTGAAAAAGGTCTTACGATTTAAACATTGAGGCAAACCCCTGCTGTTCAGAGGGGTTCAGCTCGGCAGTAAGTCCTGGGGCAGTAAGTCCTGGGATGCGTGTCCTTTAAATCCAGTTGACTCGTTGAGGGGTTTTTGGTGTGTTTGCATATTTTGAAAGACTGAAACATCTTATTTTCTGCAGCAAGATGAAAGGAACTAGACACTGGATCACTTATGGTTTAAGTTGATGGCATAGCTATATCTGGTAAAAATTCATTCTGACTATGACAATCTGAGCAATTAAAAAAATTCAAGATACTGAGTAGTGCTTTAAAAAAACAAAACAAAAAAAAAAAAACTGCAGTCAATCCTATTCAACAATAAAATGAAAACCCCCAGCTCCTGGAGAGATTTCCTGCAGTCTGAAGAGCGTTCTTCATTTGCATCCTGCAAGTGAGAGCTGGTCCTTCACACTCAGCAGTTCTGATGAGGTTCTTCCTCCTAGCTTTAATTTTAATCCTTTTTTGTGGGAGATGCTGCTGTGATGAGGGCTGGAGGAGCTGCCTTGACAGGCGTGTCCACGGGACTATACTTACTGGCCCCCTAAGTGCAGGTGGGAAGGAAGACAGACACACACATCTGTGTCTCGTGTGTGGCTTCCAGGAGCATCAGGACCTGACATACTCCGGGCTGAAAGCAGCTCTGACTGTTTAATTACTTGAGGGAGTTTGAGGGCCCTGAAGGCTGATGATGTCATCTTCAGGACAAGGGAGAAAAAGCATCTCACCCTCCCCCAGCGTGCTTTGGGGGCACCCACCACCCCCGGGTGAGAAGGGCTGTTTGCCTCCATTTCCCCGTGCCCGGAGCACCCCAGAGCCTTTCTCCTTCTGGCCTCCCACTGAAGGGTGTGAACAGCTCTTCCGAAGGTCACAAAGGCCTAGGGAATTCCTGGTCATGGTACTTAGAGCTTTTTCTCAGTCCCTGCCCTGTTGACCCTCCAGCCTTGTCAGTATGGTCCATCAATCACCCTCTTAATGGAAACTCTATTCCATTGAGTTACAACTCTTCTGGCTGTAGTGAATTTTTCTCTCTCTTACCTTCTTTCCTCTTAGGAAATTTTGAAGATTCCCCTCTCCTCTGGGCTTTTCTTCAGCCTGCTGTGCTGTGTGCGGTGCTTAGTTGCTTGTCGTGTTCGACTCTGGTGCCCCTTGGACTGCAGCCCACCAGGCTCCTCTGTCCATGGGGATTCTCCAGGCAAGAATACTGGAGTGGGTTGCCATGCCCTCCTCTAGTGGATCTTCCCGAACCAGGGATCGAACCCAGGTCTCCCACAATGCAGACTGAGCCACCAGGGAAAGGCTGCTGGTACCTGCATGTTCGTCCTTACTCGCACATTCCCAGCTGCTTCCTTGATGGCTCCATCCTGTCATCTAGAACCTCCAACTTTGCAAAGTGTTAACTGCCCTCTCCACCTGCAAGTCTGTGGAATTGTAAACATTTCTTTTCCCAACTTTTTATTATGAGACAGTTTTAAACAGAGAGAAGTTGAACGACTAGGCCAGTGATTACTAATTACCAGCCAGCATGAGTCAGTAGTTAACCTCGTCCTCGTGCCAAGTTTGCTTTATCTGTGTCTGTAAGAGTATGTAAATACGCTCCTCCAGAGCCCCTGGTGAGTCAGGAGCAGACATGACGCTCACCTCCAAGTACTCAAGTGTACATCTTCTAAACATCAGAACGTTTAGGATCACTTAAAATTCTCCTTTTTGGGCTCCCATTCTGACCCTTTTTCCCTGTTATAAATAATGCTGCTAGGAAAATGGGTGTACAGATATCTCTTTGAGATCCTGTTTTTCAGTTCTTTTGGGTATACACCCAGAAGTGGGATTGCTGGATCATATGGTAATTCTATTTTTACTTTCTTGAGGAGCTGCCGAACTGTTTTTCCATTGCAGCGATACCATTTTACATTCCCACCAACAGGGCACAAGGGTTCCAATTTCTCCACACCCTACATTTGTAATTCTTATTTATTTATTTTTTGATAGTAGCCATCGTGCTGAGTGTGAGATGATACCTCATTGTCATTATGATTTGCATTTCCCTAACGATTAGATTAGCGGTGTTGGGCATCTTTTCATGTGCTTATTGATCACTTGTGTGTCTTCTTTGAAGAAACATTTATTCAGATCATCTGCCCGTCTTTGACTTGAATTGTTCTCTATTGTTATTGAGTTTTAGGAGTTCTCTCTATATTTAGGAGTTCTCTCTATATTCCCTGGTAGCTCAGTCAGTGAAGAATCTGCCTGCAATTTGGGAGACCTGGGTTCGATCCCTGGGTCAGGAAGATCCCCTGGAGAAGGAAGTGGCAACCCACTCCAGTATTCTTGCCTGGGAAATCCCATGGACAGAGGGAGCCTGGTGGGCTACAGTCCACGGTGTCGCAAAGAGTCGGACACGACTTAGCGACTAAACCACCACTGTCTGTTCTGGATGTTAATCCTTTGTCAGATACCTGATTGCAGGTATTTTCTCCTTCGTGGGTGTTGCACTTTACTCTCCTGGCAGTCTTTTGACGCATAAAACTGTTTTCATTTTCCTGAAGCCCGAACTGTCTGTTTTGTTTGCTTCTGTTGCCTGTGCCTTTGGTGCCAGGCCCCCACTCGTCTGTCTTCAGATCTTTGTTGGAAACGCCCCTTGCTTGCCCTGCATGTCCTCGCTCCTGCACTGGTTCCGGCTCTGACTGCCCCAGCCCGGACTGCCTCCTGGCCTCCGGACCCCTTTTCAGCCCAGCAGGTAGGCTGAGCTCCCGGGCGAGCGCCCCACCCCCAGCCTCCGGCCCTGCCTTTGCGTGTCTTCGGGGCTCCTCACCTACTCTCTGCCCCTTCATTTGAACCCCAGGTCACCTGTGCTGTTCCCTGCGTCTCACACCCCGTGTTCTCTCCGTGGGGTGCTTCTTGAGAAACAGGGCTTTCTGTGAAAGCTTACGTTCCGAATGACTCACATGGAGGAGTAACTCCTTCAATTAAAAATGGATCTAACCACCCTGTTTACCTGTGGGGCTAGGGGGAGCGGGGAGAGCATGGTAAATGATCCCCAGTCACACCTGCGAAACCCGATGGCGTGGAATCTGCTGGCTGCTGTTAACGCAGGTTCTTCTGACACAGTCAGACTGGGGTGGGCGGGCCCGAGGACCTGGAGGGGAATGTCCTCCCTGTGATGCAGAGTCTGCTGGTTGGAACTAACTACCCTTTGAGTTGGACTGACATATATAGGTGCTTAAAACCCTGTTGTTGTAGATTCAGGTTTTTAATCTACCCCGCACCCCAAGTTGTAAGTGTGTGTATATATATATACACACATAGATCTGATTTAGGGTTCTTGTCTCCCCTCTGCTTAGTCTTCTAGTAACAGTGTTAATGCCAGAGATTGGCCAAAGATGGGCCACAGGAGGGAAGGGACATTGAGTTGCCCTCGATAAGCAGGCAGTGCTTAAGGGTCCTAGTAGCAGAAAAACCTGTTTTCTTCCCCTTTACCCTTTTGCCTGGGCTTCCCTGGTACCTCAGACGGTAAAGAATCTGCCAGCCAACTCAGGAGACCTGGGTTTGATCCCTGCATTCGGGAAGATCCCCTGGAGAAGGGAATGGTAAACCACTCCAGTATTCTTGCCTGGAGAATCACATGGACAGAAGAGCCTGGCGGGCTGCAGTCCCTGGGTCTCAAAGAGTCAGACCCAACTGAGTGACTAAGCACAGACATACTCCCTTTTGCCTACTGACCGGTATTTATATGCAGCTGTCTCCAAGACGTGTCGTTGGATTTAATTTCTTTTAAGGGTGAAAATACATGACAGTTGTTATGAATAGAATGCAACCAGTCTAGGAGGAAAAGGGCTGAAATTGCCGTCTTGTGTCCAGCCCGTATCCATGGCTCGCTGGCTCTGTGCCAGGCAGCATCATGGTTGCTTTGAACGTGTCATCTTTCTCTTTCCCTAAAGTGGCAGAGACCTGGGTTTCCCAAGGGCTCAAGCAGGTGATGCCCCTCCCGTAATAGCACCAGGGACAGAGGGTGAGGACATTCAGTCTTGGTTGTGCTGTGTCGCGGGTGCCTGGAAGCAGCCATATGAAGAGAGATACCCGCCGTGGAAAAGCGTATTCAGCCTGTCCTCCATCTTTCTTTTATTCTTATCATTGTCCTATTTCATGTCTGCAGTATAAACTCTCTTGAGGTTTATAGGAAAGTTGTAAGGACCACGGTATACCCTTCTCCCAGCTTCCCCCAAGGTTGACATCTTTATGTAATATGGTACATTTGTCAAAAGCAAGAACTTAGTCCTGGTTCCACACCATTAACTGAAACACACACTTGTGTTTGGATTGGTTTTCCACTCATGTCCTCCTTTTGTTGCAGGATCCAAATCTACGGCTCCACAGTGCACTTAGCATAATTGCCTTTTGAATGTTGGAAAAACCGTTCTAATTGCTCTTGCTCTTTATCTAATCCACACTCCATCCTTTGCCCTAAGAGTCATTGTACTGAAGAATTTTGCTCAACAGCTTTTGATGCTGGAGAGAAGGGGTCAAGCTCTCTAGAAAGAGACAGTTGGGAGCCACACGAATCGTGGAGGGCGCCGGAGGAGAGCAGAGGGCAGCAGGGGGTGGACAGGTGAATGCAAGGGCGTGGGAGTGCAGCATCCAGGTCAGGTGTGCGGGGAAGACGCAGGCTCAGTGGCCTCTTGTCAGTCTCTGTGATCATCCCTGAAGAAAATCGGTGGGATTATTCTCTTATTTGTCTTAGATGGTAGTTTGTTTTTTGCTTTTTTCTGATTGCTCAAGTTATTTTGAGTTACTTATACACACTTAGTACACAGTTGCAAGAACATAGAAAAATTGGTTTAAGAAAAGTCACCTATAATTCCACCACTCAGGTATAACTACTGCTTATCACTGCAGTGGATGGTTATTCTAGTCTATTATCAGCGTATCAATATTTGTTTACAAAAGTACATACCGTGCTTAATCCTGCCCCCACACCACTTAACAAACTTAAAATGGACCGTGTAAATGGACCATTTGCACATGTCCAGGGGAGTTCCAAGTTTGCAGTACTTGTGTATTTCCACCGAACAGTGGAAGCTTTAAACCCAGAGAATCGTCTTCTCTTTGCTGGTTAGTGTTCTGGAACACACCGTTCCCACGACAGGCAGTATCATCTGCGTGGAAGCCCGGTCACGTTTGTTGCTGGGCGGGCTACCCCACCTGCTTCGTTTGATGTGCACTGATTCTCTTGGGCTCGAACCTAAAGACTTACTCCCAGGTTGTATTCTATGAAGTGAATTTTTAAAATTTATTTAGTTATTTTATTTTTCGCCGCCCTGGGTCTTTTCGCTGTACGTGGGCTTTTCTCCAGTTGCAGCAAGGGGGGCTACTCGCTAGTGGCTCTGCGGGGCTTCTTGCTGCAGAGCGCGGGGCTCTAGATGCGTGGACTCGGTACTTGTGGCTCACGGGCTTCGTTGCCTCACAGCATGTGGGATCTTCCTGCATCAGAGACCAAACCCGTGTCCCCAGCATCGGCAGGCCGGATTCCTATCCACTGAGCCACCAAGATAGTCCCCAGATTGTATTTTAGAAACACCACCAGTGACAGAAACTTTGGCCACTTTTACCTTGCTTCAGCCTTGGGGTCTCAGTTCCGAACCTTCTGCGGAACCCACGGTCACGCTGGTGCGCTGTGGGCGCCTCACAGGGGCTTGTTCAGCCCTTCAGGGTCCTCTCCTCTGTTGATCGCTCATCCCATAAACTACATTCAGATGCAGTTCCCCCTGCTTTTTCTGCATTCTCTCTATTAGAATTGTCACCCATACCTTGGGGCCTTCATAGTCTCCCAAGTTGGGTGTTCAGAGGCAGATATGTTTCTTTTTGGTAACATTTTCATTTCACAAAAAATTTTTGATAACATGATTCTTAATGTCTGTAATTCCATCCGATGGATGAACCTGTTTCTCTGATCCGTCTCTTTCAACCAGCTAAATTGTTGCCAGGTTTTCAGTTTTAAATGATGGGACTGACATCTTATACTTTTTCTCTATCTTTGTCTATTTCTGTAAGTTTCTTAGGTTAAATCCCTGAATGAAATTACAGGTCAAGGGGTAGGAATACATTTTTAAGACTTGATTGACTTTACTACACTGTCCTCCCCCCAAGTGGTCTCCACTTACACTTCATCTTAGAACGCCTGTTTGCCAGCACGATGCTGAAGCCTTTTGTGACTGAGGCAGGAGCACCCGGCTAGTTGGCAGCATCTAGGGGACTAGAGCGCAAGTCAGCTGACTGTGCCCCGGTTGCCAAGAAATAAGCCCTTCTTGTGCCAGCGGTTGGCCCTGAGCTCTGCAGGCCGGGCGGGCCAGTCTGTCGTGCCTTCAGCTCACGGCGAGCATTTTCCGCAGGCAGAGGGCTGGACGAGGGGGCCGTGAGTAAGACGAGGGTGCAGGAAGTGCTCCCTGGGGCTTGGAGTCGGCATGGAGACCTGTGATGGCTCCGCGTCCACAGCTCGCCCCGTAGACAGAATCTTGGACGGTTTCTGGGACTGGACGAGATCACCCTGAGCACCACTCAGCATAGCGCTGGCTGGCAGCTGCCGCTGCCAGGGAGTCATTTAGCTCTGCTTCAGTTTCCTGGTCATGTTTGGGAGCCCACACAGTAAATATGATTGCAGGTCCAAGGGGGGATATTGCTAATTAGCTTGTCTGCCCTTTAAATTGAAATCTTAATGCTCCTGTGTGTGTGTTTAAATAGATAATATATGCAGATGGAACAACATTCAAAAGGCTTAAAGAGGATGTCATGAAATGTTTGTTTCCTTTCTAACATTTCTTCTCCCCAGAGACCATCACTATGACCAGACTTAGTCTGTTCTAAGCATATATATTTAACAAGACTAGGCATATATTAACACCCCGCTGAGAATGTCTCTGTGATGGTTCTGCAGCAAGACTGAATTAATTAGATTTTTTTTTTCTTTTTTCAATATGTATTTATTTGGCTATGTGGGGTCTTAGTGGGGTCTTAGTTGCAGCATTTGGATAAAAAAGTTACCTGACCAGGGATTGAACCCAGGCCCCCTACATTGGGAGCGTGGAATCTTAGCCACTGGACCACCTAAGGTCTACTGGAGGTCCCTAATTAGATTTTTAAAACTATTTGCTACTTTTTTTCTCCCTGCTCCTGCGTTTTATTGAGATTCGATTGATGTGCAGCTTTGTATAAGTTGAAGGTATACAGCATAATGGTTTGAGTTAAATATATCATGACATGATGACCAGAATAAATTTAGTGAATATCCATAGTCTCATAGATACAAAATAAAACAAGAAAATTCTTTTCCTTGTGGTGAGAACCCTTAGGATTCACTCTCAACTCTCATATATAACATACGGCGTGTTAATCCCATCTGTCACGGTGTACATCACGTCCACAGTACTTACTTTTAACTGGAAGTTTGTACCTTTGACCGCCTTCCTCCAGTCCCCTCCGGGTTGCCCTTGGGAACCGCAGATCTGACCTGTCTCTGTGCGAGTGTGTCTTTGAGGTGTGTTGCCCCTGGGAACCGCAGACCTGACCTGTGTCTGTGCGAGTGTGTCTTTGAGGTGTGTTGCCCCTGGGAACCGCAGACCTGACCTGTGTCTGTGCGAGTGTGTCTTTGAGGTGTGTTGCCCCTGGGAACCGCAGACCTGACCTGTGTCTGTGTGAGTGTGTCTTTGAGGTGTGTTGCCCCTGGGAACCGCAGACCTGACCTGTGTCTGTGCGAGTGTGTCTTTGAGGTGTGTTTCACCTGCGGCGCTGTTCCTGGTGCACAGCGTGCTGCTTCAGTATTTTTGTACATTTCAAAACGGTCTCCGCTGTTCTCTGCCTGTTCTGACTGCACGTGTGTATATTGTCCTCCGCCTCCCCCCCTTTTTTTTAATACCATGGCTTTCTGGACAGCTGTCTGCACTCGCCAGGTCATACTCCAGGCCGGCCTGGGTGGGCTTTGCCCTCTCTGTTAGCTTTGCGACGTTGAGTGATGCACTTAGAGTGTCCCGTCCCTGGCCTGTCCTTCCCCACTGTCTCCTCTCTGCGCGGGCAGTGTGCCATGTTGAGTTGGGTACCACATAGGGAGAGACCACTGTGCTGTTGGGGGCAGCAGGACCAGCGTTTATTTTCTCTTGGCACCTGCCCCCAAGCCCTCTGTCTAGGGTCTTCTCAGTAGCCAGAGGTGCCACTGATGTGAGTGGGGGCTGTTGGCGGTCCTTGAATCAAAAGACCCGTGGTGGAGCCCAGGATGGGTGGGTGCGGAGCGGGGAGGGGAATGGCAGTTGTGGTTTGGTTTGTTCGTTTGTTTTCAAGTTTAAACGAAAAAGCATTCCCAGAAACTTCCTAGTGCCTTTTGTGCCCACTCTTGGCATTTTGCTCACGAGGCGTGAAGGTTCAGGCTGGGGCCACCCCAGAAATCCTTCCAGAAGCCAAGGCTAAATAAACTCTTGAGGGGACCCTCCACAGCCCCAGAGCAGACTGTGCCATGGGCAGTGGGCTGCTTGCTTTCTCCAGGGCAGGCGTGAACCTAGCGCTCAGACTCTCTTCCCTGTGGCTCCAGTGAGACACTTCCCAGGTGGCGCAGCTCACAGAAGCACTGGGACTGTGTCCTTGGCAGTAGTTCCCAAGGTTGGCGTGTGTTTCCTCCATAGAGGGGCTTCCAGCTTCCCCGCCTCCCATGGACACTCACACCTTAGGTTCCCCTTTTCTGTGTTGGT
Organism: Bos taurus; assembly: GCF_002263795.3. NCBI lineage: Eukaryota > Metazoa > Chordata > Mammalia > Artiodactyla > Bovidae > Bos > Bos taurus. The sequence continues at coordinate 55,315,044 of NC_037346.1, forward strand.
GACCCTGGACCATAAGGGCGTGATCAGTGCAGGTAGGTCTTCGGCTGAGGCCCGGAGATGGTTGATATTGGCTGCATCCCATGTTTTAGGGTGTCGAGGTCCATGGTAGCAGGGAAGGGACTGGAGGGGGTGATTAGATCTGGTTTGACTCCTTAGTTTTGTAATCGGGGAACTAAGACCCCGAGGGGCTAAGTGGTTGAGATTAAGGTTGATGGAAGCTACAAATGAACCCCGACACTAAGCCTTAGGACAGAGGAGTCCACGGGAGGCGCCCATCTAATTCTGAGTAGAAGTCGAGGGGGTCAGTGGTGTTGATTTTAGTTTTCTGGTGATTTTAATTGTAGTGGAGACAGTTTCTGGTTTTTGACTTGGAAAAGAAAATCTATAGTACAGAGGATTTAGGGGATTTACACCATGACTCAAGAGACATATTCCAAGAAAACTTTCTACTCAAGAACATACAACCAGGCAGCTTAACCTGAGCTTGGGGGAAAAAAAACAGCAACAGCCACCAGCTTTATTGAGATATAACTCATATGCCCACGTGGCACTAGTGGTAAAGAACCCGCCTGCCAATGCAGGAGACATAAGAGATGTGGGTTTGATCCCTGGGTTGGAAAGATCCCCTGGAGGAAGGCATGGCAACCCACTCCAGTATTCTTGCCTGGAGAATCCCATGGACAGAGAAGCCTGGCGGGCTGCAGTCCACGGGGTCGCAGGGAGTTGGATATGATGAAGCAAGCGACTTAGCTCACATACCATAAAATTCACTCTCTTAAGGAAGACAGTTCAAATGGTTGTTAGTATATTCAGAGGTTTGTACACCCACCATTACGGTCTAAATTTAGAACACTTTGATTACCCCCCAAGAAAGAAACCCTAAACCCATCAGCAGTTACACCACATCCCCCACTCCTATCAACCGCTGGGAGTAAGCACTTTGTGTCGTCCTGGGTTTGCTTGTTCTGCACGTTTCCTATAGTTGGGAACATGAAGAGTCGGCCTCCTATGTCTCTGTGGCCCTCTGTGTCTGACTGCTCTCCCTTAGCCTGTTTCCGAATTTCCTTCACGTTGTAGCATATGACAGTGCATGCGTGCTCAGTCACGTCTGACTCTTGACAACCCCATGGGCTGCAGCCTGCCAGGCTTCTCTGTCCGTGGGATTCTCCAGGCGGGAATACTAAGAGTGGGTTGCCATTTCCTTCTCCAGGGGGTCTTCCTGACGTAGGGATCAAACCCACATCTCCTGCACTGGCAGGCAGATTCCTTAGCACTGAGCCACCGGAAACAGCACAGAGCAGTGCTTCATTCCTATTTACAGCCAGGTAGTCATCCACTGTGGGCTTCCCTGGTGGCTTGTTTTTATCAGTCTTTGGATGATAGCCATCCTGGTGGGTGTGCAGTGGTATCACATTATGATGCCATGTGCATTATGACTAATGATGCTGAGTGTCTTTTCATCTCCTTGATCGCCATAGATGTATTTTCTTGGGAGACATGTCTATTGAGATACATCCTTTGCCCGTTTTTTAGATCGGGTGATGTGTTGACTTGCCTCTGAGACCCTGCATTTGGGTCTTGTCTATCCTTTAGACCCTGGCAGGTGGGCCCTGTCTGTGTCCCTGGGGTCTGTGCGAGGTGTCTTGCTTTACACTGGGATCTAACTCCCTTGCCTGTTATAGCTTTAGGGGATTTGAGACCCTTATTAAAGGGTCTCAAAGACCTTTAGGTTCTACATCTTTCTAAGAACAAAGTTCTGATTGTTGTACCTCTGACGCTGCACAGTCACTCTAGAATGAGAATGAGGTTGTTGAATGGGGCTTCTTGGACAGCGGGGCAACCTTCACATACGTTCCAGTTGCTTAAAATATGCATGGTATGCCATTTACAATTGAAGGTTTTCAAAGGCATAGACTGTATCATCTTTTTTCCTCCTTGACTCTCTCATAGTACAGATTGTAATATTTCTTATGCAGTAGGTGATGAAATGGGGTTCTCTGGGTAAAGAATCCATCTGCCAATTCAGGAGACGCAGGTTTGATCCCTGCATTGGGAAGATCTCCTGGAGAAGGAAATGGCAGCCCACTCCAGTCTTCTTGCCTGGAGAATGCCATGGACAGAGGAGTCTGGCGGGCTACAGTCCCTGGGGTCACAAAGAGTTGGACACGACTGAGCGACTAAACAGTAACAACAGTGGGGATGAAGTGCTCGTTGCTTGACATGAGTGTGCTTTGGTCACCGTCGTTTCTGGAGCCGTTTGGCAGGTGGCCGTGCTGAGACGGTGCAAGGATGCCTGTGTGTGACGCGGGGCTTTGTCTGCGAGGCCCTGGGCTTTCCGAGTGTGTCTTGGCTGCCGCCGCTTCACAGATCCACCCTCCTCAAGCAGCACGGCCAGCTGCCGAGGGGCACATGTGCTGCTATTCATGCCCTGCGACTTTCTCAGTGGTTGTTTTGAGGTTAGCGTGTAAGAGTCTGGTCTCATTTTGTAAGTGTGTGAAGTGTTTTTTCCCCGTGCCTATTGCCTGACAATGACTGCAGGTCCCTCCCTCCCAGAGCCCAGCTTTGTCCTGTATCAGTCCTGATTGGAAATCACAGCCATCTATGGAATTTAAAGTTTCTTTGACCTTTGAAACAAAAGCCATTTGTAGGAGCAGACAGGTGGCCCTTTCAGAGCACTGACAGAGTTTGGAGTGGAGTTGTGCTTCTCTTCCTGTCCCCCATCTGAAATCTTGGAGTTGCCATTACTGGAAGAGCCCGTCAGACGCCTGATGTCTAGCAGATAGTGTGCACGTACTTGTAGCTGAGTGTCGAAACCGAAGATTTCTCATTTGAGTTGGTGATTTCTTGTTTTTGCTGACATGTTAGCATCTCTCCCATCTGCACACATGTCCCGTTGTTGTTGTCGTCGTTCAGTCGCTAAGGCGTGTCTGACTCTGTGACCCCACGAACTGCAGCACGCCGGGTCTCCCTGTCCTTCACTCTCTCCCAGAGTTTGCTCAACCTTGTGTCCGTTGAGTTGGTGATGCCATCTAACCATCTCATCCTCTGTCACCCTCTTCTCCTCCTGCCCTCAATCTTTTCTAGCATCAGGGTCCTTTCCAATGAGTCAGTTCTTTGCATCAGGTGGCCAAAGTATTGGAGCTTCAACTTCAGCATCAGTCCTTCCAATGAATATTCAGGGTTCATTTCTTTAGGACTATAAAAGTGAAAGTGTTAGTCACTCAGTTGTGTCCAACTCTTTGAGACCCCATGGACTGTAGCTTGCCAGGCTCTTCTGTCCATGAAATTCTCCAGGCAATAATACTGGAGTGAGTAGCCATTCCCTTCTCCAGGAGATCTTCTCAGCCCAGGGATCAACCCTGGGCCTCCCCCATTGCAGGCAGACTGTTTACCATCTGAACCACCAGGAAGGCCCTTTAGGGCTGTGGTTGTGTGTAAATACTTCACAGAGTTCAAGTTCAGGAGCTCTGGTTGACGTAGGGTGCTTGGGTTCACACGGGTGATTGAACACATTCATTTATTTCCGCTTCCTCCAGAAACCCTTCTAAAATGATAGGAAAGGAATTTTTAAAATGTCTAAACCCACGAGGACCGAGAATAGGAGAGAAGACGATAGACAGGAGGCTTTGAGCTGTGGAACGTGGTCGGTGGAAGGCGGCAGAGCAGGAGCTGAAGTGTTGGTGCCGCAGCGACCTGCCCGGGGGAGCGGTATGGAAGCCTGGGGTCCCTCAGTGCCGGGACTCCGTCTGGGCCTGAAGATGGGGCGATTCGCTGAGAGTCTCCGTGGGAGGAAATGCATTTCCCTGAGTTACCTGTCTGCTTGTACCAACCAGAGAATACTTATCTCCTCTGCCCACAAGAGCAGAGGCTGATGCTCTGGAGAAATCCTCAAACCAGACACTCTGGACGAGGCACCTCAGGTGGAGCAAAGTGGGCAGCCAAACCCTGAGAGGGGATTCAGGGAAGTCTGTCCAGTTGAGGGGAAATCCCAGAGCCTGAGTCCAGGCAGGGCCCGGGATTGGAGGACTCCCCTCTGGAAGAAGAAACGGTGTCAGAGACAGACCTGTGGTTGCTAGCGTTGGGCAGGCCCTCAAAGCAGAAGCTGGATGCTTCAGCTAATACGCTCAGTGTGAGTCCAGAGGCTTGCTTGTGTGCACAAAGCTTCCATCATCTTTTTATTGCCTCAGCTTTCCAATTTTTTTATTTTGAAATAAAGGTAGATTCCTAAGAAGTTGCAAAAAATGGTCCAGAGAGGCGCCCTGCACCTTCACCCAGGTTGCCCCGGCGGTCACACCGTACGTAACCCGGACAAAACCAGGAAGTTGACATGTCCCGGATGCTTGTGTATGTAGCTTCACGTAACCACCACAGCGGTCAAAGTACAGGCCTGTTCCATCATCACAAAGAATTCCCTGATGACTCATTTAAAAATAGGGATGGACAGCAAGGATCACTGCCTGTTTCCCAACACGAAGGGTAGAGGCCAGAACAAGCAAAGACAATGATATATCAGAGGAAACAGCTGATAACTGCAAACAGAAAAACCCTCAAAACACATAGCGAATAGCCTCAGAGAAATAAGAGTCAGGATTTTGTCAATGAAATAAAACAGGATGCTATAAAAGTCAGAAGAGGAAATAATTCTTAGAAATTAAAAACACAACATTAGAAGGAAAAAAAGCATTGACAAAGACTCCCAGGAAATAGATTATCTGACATCTAGGCAATCTAAAGAGAGGGAAAACAAAGGGCAGAAATGTATCAAAGAAATGAGAAATGTTTCCAGAATTGATGATCACAAGGTTCCAGGGTGGTGAATGGGAAAAGTCCTAACTGGCACATTCGTATAATTCCAGAACACTGGGGATAAAGCTTCCAAAGCGACCAAACAGTCACTAAACAAGTCTGGGAATGAAGATGCATCGAGTTCTCAGCTTGATGGGAAGCCAGAAGGCAATGGAGTAGATTTCCAGTGTGACGTGGTAGATTAAGCTAGTGCACAATAGAACCACTCTTAAGTGCGATCATTTAGAAGTGCTATGTGAAATACAACAAAGATGTTAAATATAACTGAACAAATGAGAAAGAAATGAAATAACAAGACACAGAATCAAAGAGGGAACCTAAAACCAGAGGAGGCTGCTAGTGTCCTGGCAGCTCTGGTGGAGGGGGGTGTGTGTGTGTGTGTTGCTCAGTCGCATCCGACTCTTTGAGACCCCATGGACCATAGCCTGCCAGGTTACTCTGTCCATGGAATTTTTCCAGGCAAGGATACTGGCGTTGCGTTGCCATTTCCTCAGTCAGTTCAGTTCAGTTGCTTAGTAGTGTCTGACTGACTCTTTGTGACCCCATGGACTGCAGCACACCAGGCTTCCCTGTCCATCACCAACTCCCAACTTGCTCAAACTCATGTCCATCAAATCGGTGACACCATCCAACCATCTCATCCTCTGTCATCCCCTTCTCCTGCTTTCAGTCTTTCCCAGCATCAGGGTCTTTTCCAGTGACTCAGTTCTTCACATCAGGTGGCCAAAATATTGGAGCTTCAGCATCAGGCCTTCCAATGAATATTCAGGGTTGATTTCCTTCAGGATTGACTTGTTTGATTGCCTTCCTGTCCAAGGAACTCTTGAGAGTCTTCTCCAGCACCACAGTTCAAAAGCATCAGTATCTTCAGTGCTCAGATTTCTTTATGATCCAACTTTCACATCTGTACATGACTACTGGAAAAGCCATAGCTTTGACTTGTAGGGACCTTCATTGGCAGTTCCTACTCTAGGGGACCTTCCTTACCCAGAGATTGAACCCACATCTCCTGTGTCTCCTGCATTGCAGGCAGATTCTTTACCCATGAGCCATCAGGAAAGCCCCGGGGATAGTTTACTGGGCTCTGAAACAGGCCCAACAATAATATAACTTGGGATTCTTTTAAAAACATATAGAATTGAAATAGAAATCCCCATTAAAGGGCTATTAACTGGTAAAACGGGAAAAAACAGACATGAGAAAATCTCCCCCATGGAGCCAGAGAAATGATGAAGAAGTTTATCACTATCCTGCACTCAGGTGCTGGGGGAAGTCTCCTGTGAGCGATCAAAACATCTTGAGTTTGAGGTCTGTATTATAATCCCTATGTGTTTTAGGAATCCCCAAGCCAGCACCAGGCTGGTGATACTCCTGGAGCCACTTGCAGAAAGAAAAGCAAAAAGTTTGTAGAATGACCCTTGCACAGCTCAGGCCACCTGGAATCCTACAATTTCTACAAATTACGAGCCCGTGCCAATAAATTATTAAACATATAGAAATCATAAGCAAGAATCAGGTGTCACAACAAAACAGGAGGATTTCCAACATTTTACAACTTCAGATGATAGAGATCTTAATATAATGTTTAAGGTGATCGGAGGGTTAAAGAAAGATTAGAAATCAAGAACAGAATAGGATACAGTACATTTAAAGAAGCTGTTTTTTTTTAAGGACCACATACAATCTCTACGATAAAAACTCTAGCCGTTGCATATAAAACCCAATAGAGATGTTAACCGGCAAAATAGACACATCCCAGGAGAGAATTATGCATGAGCCAGAAAAGAGATCTGAAGAAGTTACGTAGACTTAGCACAGAGATCCAGAGAGATGGTGCAGAGGGGAGGGCGTGAGGAGGACCCAGGCCGGCTCTGGTGGAGTTCCCAGAGGGCTCGGGCGCATCTTAAAAGCAGCTTGAGAGGAAAACAGAGATTGCTCCCAAGGCTCAACAGTGAAGCCCAGCAAGTGTCTACATAGTAATAGGGAGGTCAGACCACGGTGGAAGAAAATCTTCACGAGGACGATAAGACCAGCATATCATTCTATCTCGAGAACAGAGCACAGGTACTGGGTGGGAGCGAGGTTCAGGAGAGAGGGGACGTGTGTATGCCTGCGGCCGATTCGTGTTGGTGTACGGCAGAAACCAACACAACATTGTAAAGCAACTATCCTCCAGTTAAAAATAAATTAACTTTTAAAATATATAAGCATTTTCACAGAAATAGAAACCCAAGTTTATTCACTCACAGACTCTTCACGGACTTGAGGAAGAAGGAAACTAAACCCAGGTCAGAGACAGCAAAAACTTGTGGTCAAGCTGAATCGTGGCCAGCGTGTAAAACTGGAGTCGTTACTGACTTGAGGAGGGTTAGAAACTAAAATGCTGACAAACGGTCAGTGGAGATGAGGGAGAGGGTCATGGGAGTCAACATGAAGATCTTTGAACTGTTAGGGAAGAGTGGGAGGGCAGCTGGTTTCCTCTAGACTTTCTGAGTCAGTTGGACACGTTAAAACGTTCACGGTAGAAACAGGATTGAAAGGTTTCAAGCCAATAGAGGGAGAATGTTCAGCATTATAAAAACTAGGTCATTTCACTGGAAAAAAAAGAGGAAAGAAAAAGTGTGGTAGACAGAAAGACAGGTAATGGAAGGAAATGGAAGGAAATCCACACGGATCACAGTGAATAATCGGAGCAACAGCGCCAGGTAACACTAGAGGCCCTCAGTTTGGACGAGCAGAGCCCTCGACGCTCTGGAGAGCATCACAACCAGCCAGTCGCCTGGCAGACGTTTCTGCCCGGCCCGCGAGGACTGGAGGCACGTGCTCCCGCGGACCTTCCTCCGGAAGCTGGTGGGAGGTGGGCTGCACCTAGACCAGGGGGTGTCCTGGGATCCAGGCCATGAGATCCCACCCAGGCAGGCATTGGAGAGGGGCTGGAGGCTGCAGGAGAGAGAGGGGCAAGACCAGAGCCGTCCTGTTAGACCGGGCCCCCCAGGGTGGGGTGGAGGGCTGACCCCTGGGCCGGGCCAACGACCGCAGTCCACGTGTGACGGGACCCTGCCCTTGAGCAGCGGCTGTTCTAGTTGGAGGAGCAACTCACATGTTCAGAGGTGGCAGCCATCAGAGGGTCTCTCACTGGCCATGCATGACATTTATGAGGCTGAAGCCGAGCCCTGCAGCCTGCCCGAGCTGGCACAAGGCTCGGCTGGCCTGTAGGACGCCAGCCTCGTAGAGGTGGCCAGACCGGAGGCGCCGCCCTGCTTACCTTACAGGCCGCACTCTTGAGAGCCTCCCTGGGCAGCTCCTATCAGACCTGTCTTCGAAATGTTAAAGAGAGGCCCTTCCCCAGCCGATGTCCCCTCCCTGGTCCCTCCTTCCAGCCTAGTTCCTGAAGGAGCTGCCACCCTCCACTGCCTGCTTCCTTGGGGGGCCAGTGGCTCTCTGGTGGGGGTTCTGCTGACCACTGCCTCTGTCCCCAGCCCAGTTCCCACGGGTTCCCCCAAAGCCATCTGCTTCCAGGCAGGGCAGGTGCTGCGGGAGAAGGAAGCAGGGCGGTCAGAGGAGGCCTTCCTGATGGGATGACGCCCAAGCAAAGACTGGAGTCAGCTGTCTGGGCACGTGTAAAAGCCGTGATTGTCACCGTGGCGGCGCCTCGTGTGTGACTGCTCATTGCACTTCCGTGCCCCCGCCTCCTCCCGGCTCTTCCCAGCCTGATGTTTCATTAACACCAGGCACACGCAGCGTCTGGCATCCTCGTGGGTGTGCAGATTGTCGTGTGAGTGTGTGGATAGATGGATGGATGGTCCACAGTCGCGTGAGCAGCCTGTGACAGATGTCAAGGGAAGCCAACCCAGGCTTCTGCAGGGCAGGCTCTGTCCCTGCCTGGCCGCTGGGAGAGGAGAGGCGGATCTGGAGCCCAGGCCCGAGGGAAGCGGGGTTCACGCTGGGTGCCCCGTCGCACCCTCTCCCTGTGTGGTTCACTGCACAGCTCTGTGCTTCACCTCCCGTTTCAGGGCAGTTCAAACTGACCAGTGAAGTAAGCCCTCCAGTCGTTGGCAGAGCATAAGCAGGGGTGGGCAAGAGAATTCCATTTCTATTACTCGCCACATGCCACTCATGTCCTGGGGGCTTCCATCTCAGAACCATCACAGACCTGCCACCTGCCATCACCCTCATGTGACTCAGTTGGACCTTGAAAGGATTGTGGCAGAGTGCTTGTCCCGTCTTCTTCCACTTAGATTGATGGGGGCTGCTGGATGCCGCCTGCGGGAGGTGGGGAGGATTCTTCAGACGCCAGCCTGGGGTCATCTTCTGGTTCTTCTTCACACTTCCGGTCCCGCAGCCTGTTGGCCAGTGCTGAGGGCCCAGAGATTAAGAGAAATACGGCCAGCCCCGGTCGGAGGGATGGGCTTTTCTGGTGGCACAGTGATGAAGAATCCTGCCAATGCAGGAGATGGCGGGTTCGATCCCTGGGTCAGCAAGATCCTCTGGAGATGGAAATGGCAACCTCCTCTGGTATTCTTGCCTGGGAAATCCCATGGAACAGAGGAGCCTGGCAGGGTACAGTCCATGGGAGGGCAAAGAGTTGGACACACCTGAGCAACTTAGCATGCGTGCAGGTTGGAGAGATAGCAAGGCTGAAATGTTTCTCGTAAAAGGTATATACCGTGTACCCGATACGTCTCCAGCCCTTCTCAGGCAGGGGTGCTGATGCTCCAGGGCGTTCGTCGAAATGTGTTAATGCATTTTCATCGATGCTGATTGCTACGGTCCTTTAGAGAACAGAAGATAGTCACCTTCTATGCCTTGAAGGCTCAGATGACAATGACTCTGGCCTTTCTGTCTTTGGAGGAGTTGTGAGCTTGCAGGACTGAGCTGGGTCTCTGGTACCTATAGGTGTTTTCTCCTCACCTCTCTCCAGTGGGTGGTGGCGAGTCCTTTCCTTGTTCCCAGCCACGCCAGTTACCACACGCTCAGCCTAGAAGCCAGCTGCTCAGTAAGCATTTGTGCTTCGTTCTGTTAGAAATCTTTTGCTCAGAGGGCAGGCTACCTGATCCTCCCCTGGTCTAATTCTGGTGACATGGGGTAGCTGAGAAAGGAAGACGTGACTGTCGAGGTGGGCGCTGGTGAGTAGTGAGGCCAGTCAGTTGCTCCCCGCGGGGCCAGCCTGTCTGTGGGGCTCCAGGTGGCTGTGCCGCGGACCGAGGGCATCAGGCCGGTTCAGAAGGCCATCAGCATTTTGGGAGCAGCTGGCTGTAGGACCGTTGCTCAGGGATGTGAGGCCCTGGCTCGCTTTCCATCCTGGGGGTGCTCACCTTGCTTCCTCCTCTCCTGTCTGTGCCTTGGCCAAAGCTCTTGCTTCCTGGGCAGGGGGTGGGGAGAGGACATGTTTGCAGCCCCCCACCCAGTTTGTGTTAGAAAGATGGAGTTTTGTAATTGAGGAAAGCAGAGGATGACAGTTATTCCGGGGTGAGTCCTGGAAGCTCCTGCCCCGCCGGTGTGGATCCGCCTTACCGGCCCACGGGGCAGCTCGGGGTGGGTGGGATGGGGGCACAGAGCCCTCACGGATGGTGAAGACAGAACTGCCCAGGAGGTCAGCCCCACCCCCACTCCACCGCCCAGCCCACCTCAGTGAGAACCTGGCCCTGGAGGAAGGACTCCGCCTTGGACCAGGGCTCTGGTGTGTATTTTTACTGCCTTTTCCTCCCATATCTGCATTTTTAAAAATAGCAATGCTGAGTGAATCCCTGTCAGTCTGAGTCTGCTGTAGAAGGTAGGGTGCATTTCGCAGGGAGTATGGCTGTTGATCAGCAGCAATTCTCAGCGTTTTGGAGTGTGGACTGCAGGAGCTGTGGGCTCTCCTGGGGAGAGGCGTCCCCAGCCTGCCACTGCGGGAACAGGCCCAGCTCTGCCGGCCAGCGATGACGTCATCTTGAAGGTGATGTCACTTTTCTGCGGGTTTGAAAGAGGGGAGGTGAAGAGGAGGGAGCAGGAGCGTTTGGGAGCCGAGGTCCCAGTGGTCGTCCCTGAGAACTGGACCAGGCAGAGACTGAGCTTCCTGCCAGGGTGGTTCTTTCTCAGACTCGGGGTTCTTACCCGTAAGGAGAGCCGCGTTCGATGCACCAGCTCCTGCCCGTCCGGCCACCGAGCTCTAAAATCCCTGCGGTTCTTGTGGCCGCAGTGTGGGGCCCAGAGCTGCCTTCCTGCCTGGAGGTCTCCACCATGGGAAAACCGAGTCGCCCGGGTGTCCAGGGACGTGTGCTGGCAAGTTCTGCTCTTTGCCACCTAGGCAGCAGCCCGCCTGGGTCAGGTCCCAGGACTCTTGGCCCCCAGGGTCTGGGGCTTTGTTCTTGGCGTCTGTCTGGAAGCTGATGGAGGCCAGAGTCTGGACCACCTGAACAGAGGTCAGAGTTGGGGCCACATCGTTTAGAGAACCTGGTCCCTATGTGTGCTCAAGGGCTGACCCGCTGGAGTGTGTCAGGTATACTTGGGCGGGGCGGGTGTGAGCCCAGCCTTGCTTTGCTAGTTATTGTAATCCACCTCACTTTTGCATCTTGATCCCCAGGTTTTTCATCTTTAAAAAAATTTTTTTAATTAATAACAGGGACCTCCCTGATGGTCCAGGGGTTAACTACAGGGAACAAGGGTTTGATCCTGCTCAGGCCATGGCGTGCGGCCAAAAAAAAAAATTAAAAACAAATGTCCCTGAGTAGTCAGGGCCCTCTTTTGTTTTAGAAGAAAGTAGAGCTATTTTAACCAGGCTGGTAATCAGACTCACCCAGGGAACATTAAGAAATAGATTGCTGGTTTCACCTAGAGATTCATTCAGTAGGTTTGGGATTTTATATATATACATGAATCTGTATTTTTGACAGCGCCCTGAGGATTCTGATAGTTGCTTTAAACCTTAGTCCTCCTCCCAAGGGACCTGCCGAGGTGGCGTCCGTTTTTCTTCATAATCTTTTGCTATTTCAGCACAGCTAGGTTAAATATATCTAGCCTTCTCCACTCTGTTTTTATGGGGCCATTGGTTCGTTTCCACCAGTTGCCCTTCAGAGATCAAACACAGTGGTGGGTGTTCAGCCAAAACACTGCCTTGCTGTTGCTGATTTTAGGGCTTGGCGTCTGCAGGTGGGTGTCCAGTGGTTGAGATGCATTTTGAATCCCTCACTCTCAGAATCATGTCCTCCTTCAGACCTGTGATAATATGAATTCTGGCTGAGACGTCCTTCTTCCTGTGTGAGACCTAGAGGAGCTCAGAGGAAAGAAGTTTCGTGCTTAGTCAGACAGAAAATCAGGCCAGGGTCTCGTGTGCTGGACTCTGCTCACTGGTCACCCCTTCTCCTCCGACAGCACAAGGGCTTCGTGAGGCTTCAAGGCTCCTGGTCCTGGTGGGGGCCGGGGGCGAGGCTCGCTCCATGAGTGCCAGCTCTGGGACCACCCCCTGCATGCCGTCTCCAGGCCCTTGCTGCTGAGCGGGCCGTGAGGACTCCTTTCCCCCCCACCCCCAACCTCACTCCCCCGGACCTGAGAGCACCCATGCTGACCCCTGGCCCGGTGCTATCTTCTCCTCACCGGGTCCCTGGATCACACCTCTCCCAGGGTAGGCACCTCAGTGCCGCCGTGCCACCAGCTGAGCGCTCCATCTCCCGCGCGCTCTGATTCATTCTTGGCCGAGTCTCATGATACACCTCACTCTTGGTCATGGAAGTGGGTGTGTCTGCTCTCATTAAAAGGGGAGGAGAATTGTGACCGTATAAACAAGAAGGTGGTGACTGGCAGACTCCAAGATTTCCTGGGATTTTCTTTCAAAGAGCTCCCTGATACTGAGATCCTTTCAGTTTACACAAGACTTTTTAGAAATGCCTTCTAAATCAAGATGCACCTGTATGTTAATTTTTGCTTCTGTTTCTGTCTTTGTAGATGTTAGTTTCGTGTATTTGTTTCCTCCAGCTGAGGTTGAGTTCCTGGGGAGAAACCTTCAGGGGTGCAGTCCACGCTCTGCCTTGGCGCTCCCGTCACAGGGCCTTCTCAGGCCGGCGGGGGCGGGGGGATGGGGGCGGGCTTTGGGGGTGCACATTCCCAATGGACTCCCCACCTGGCCCCTCAGCAAGGGCAGGAGCTGGGCAGGTAGACCCCAGGGCTCCCAGGCACTGAGGGGACGACCTCTGGAAGGGGCTGCCCATCCCGGGACAGCCCAGGGAGGTGTCGGGACTTAGTTAGCCCCACAGCCGGGGTGTGGCGGTGCTGTGGCCTCCGTGGCCCTGGCTCTCAGCGTGGCCAACGGCAACCTCGCTCCCTGTGCCAACGAGGCTGGAGGGACACTTCCTCCCCGCTACAGGGAGTCTGCTCTTTTGAGGTCAGTCAGGGTTTTAGGACTTAAAAATCAAACCAAGAGGTTAACAGCAGCCCCCAGGAGCCATTCAGTCTCTGCCAGGGTCATCAGGCCACTTGGTGCCTGAGTGACACCCGGTGCCCTAGGGTGGGTATCCCTTCCACGCCTTGAAATAGTGACGGCAGGTGTCTGAGGCACAGACGGAGGTTGGTGTACATCCCGGGAGGCTGTGCTTCCTCCACGTGGGGTCCTGACGCTTGAGGGAGGGCTTGGCTGCCCCGCTGGACTCAGACGCAGACCCCTTTAGCTGTTTCTCCTCCTCTCTGCTGCCTTTAAAATGCCAGTCAGAAGAGCCAGGATTTGCGGCTACGTATCACAATCGCATTAGGAACCTCTTCAGAATGCCTGCTTTCAGATTACCATCCAGGGGACCGACTGGGCAGGGAGCCTGGGCTGGGTCCCTCCTTCCACCCCGAGGCCCCTCTGTTGAGCCGCTGTTGAGTGAGAACATGGTGATGTGCCCATGTGTCACCCGGAGACCTTGTTACCCCGTGGGCTCTAAGGTGGCCGGGCTGGCGGGGGCCTCCGAGCCTGCATTTCCAGTGAGATCCAGGAAGATGACGAGGGCCATGACGAGGGCCACTCCTGCCAAATGAGGAAGGAGATAGCAGATCCAGGGCCCTGGAGTCCTGGTGCCGGTGGTCTGGGGCAGGCCCCTCACCTCTCTGAGCCTCCAGCCTGCTCTGTAGGGCGAGAGAGACCACAGCAGTACCTCCGACCTCTCCACGCAGGGCTTGTTCCTGCACAGTGTGAGCTCTGTGAAGGTCTGCCTGCGGGGTTCCCAGCCTGGGTCATCGTTCTGCGAGCTAAGCTGACATCAGACTCGTGGGGGAGAGGGAGGGGTCTGGAGAGCAGCCCCGAGCCCTCTCTGGGCCTGCTCTCTGCCTACTCAGGGATGCCCAGCAGCCCAGCCATAAGGACAGGCCTGAAACCACGCTGTTGACTTCTCCTTTATCTCTTGAGGAGGGAGTTCTTCTCACTCTGAAGCTTCCCGTCTCGTACCCTCCTTCCGAATCCAGGAATCCTGGGCTCTTTTGTCCTTTTTGGAGCCAGGCTGATCAGGCTGGGGCCAGACACTGGGTGCAGTGCAGAGTTCCTGAAGGCGGGCGCTGCCCTCCCCCTGAGCGCTGTAGCGTCTGCAGACCCAGCTCTGCTGCCTGGGCTTCCGCTGGTCCACTGCCAGGCACAGCTGCCCGGCCCTCCCTCCCACTTAGGCAGTGGGACGCGGTCCCCTTTCTGTCCCCTTGGGCATGCTGAGTCTTGGGCCGTCTCTGCAAGCTGGCAGGCCGCAGCTGCAGTTTCCAGGCAGTGATGCAGCCACGCTGTATTGCCTGGCCCTGATTGCAGGCTTCTGGTCTGCGGCATGCCATCGGAGCAAGGGGGCCCTGGGGACAGGGCCACCACCCTGGGGGGTGAGAGTGTAGACGCCTGGCCAGCACAGCTTTCATCTGAAAGGGTGTGTGTGTTGGGGGGGGGGGGTTCCTCTGCAGCCTGGCCCTTCCCACCTGCCCTTTGGCAACAGAAGTTTTTGTGTTATTTACTCGTGTGAGTGTTTTCAGGTATTTTCATTTTGTCTCCCCCCAACTAAATGTTAAGTTTTGTAAAGCCGGGACACATACCTTCGTATTTGTACTCTTATCTCGTTCTGAAATCTATAGAAAACACTAAAAAACTATTGAATTGATTGACCTCAGTCTTCAAATTCAGCGGAGCTTCTGTTGAGTGGTTTCTGTAGCATGGGATTGACAGAATTTTCCAGCGAGGGGCACCAGCGTTGGTCTGTTCTCCCACTGCCCAGCCGTTTCCAGCTCTTCTCCCGCAGGCACGTGAGGCCCTCCAGCCATTTGTGTTTGCTAGTGAAACCTTCGATCCTCAGGTGGGCAGCTTGCTGATGGCTGGATTTTTAGGGACTTTCAGTCACATGATGGTCAACTGCTGTGAGAAAGTCATTACTCTGGCATTCACTAGGCTCACTGGCCAGTCAGGTCCCCAGATCCATTCAGAACTGAAAGCTGACAGAGGAGCCCAGCTCCAGCCCATAGTTAGTACCGTTTCCTGCCACGCCCAGTGGGACTGTTCTGAAAGCCAGCATACTGACATTTTAAGTAAGGTCAGAAAGAGTTAAGAGTTTCCCCAACCCCACCCACAGTGTCTACGTGTAAACGTTTGGATCCTAGGATTTTTGATCGTTTGCTTGGTTCTGGCTCTAGACGAGCTTCTGACTAGAAGAATGTCTCCCTCCACTTGATATAACCGGCTGAAACCCAAGCCAGAAAGGACCAGCCAGAGAGGATCCGTGGAGCAGCTGAGTGGGGTGGGGGCTCTCAGACACCGTGAAAGTGACCCACCATTGACTACACCTTTTACGTCGTGACCCAGAACTCATGTATGTTATTTATGCAACTGGAAAAGTTTTCTCGAGATAGTACTCACCCTTCCTGTATGTGATAAGCCCAGTGTTGGCCATGACCCACTAAATTGATTTCATAACCCACTAACAGGTCTGAGCCCTCGGTTGGAAACAGTGTTGCTCAGGAATTCCCTGGCGGTCCAGTGGTTAGGACTCCCCACTTTGACTGCCAAGGGCCTGGTTCAGGAATGGGGATGGCACAGGCGAAACTGCATGGCAAAAGAAAAAAAAATCTCTGCTCTAGGGAGCATCCATTCTAGGATTCGCAAGGCTTTTCCGGAATTCTGCACCAAGGCGTAAACTTGCCGGCCTGCCAGCACGGCTCCTCTGGCCTCCAGACTGCATGTGTATTGGAAGGAGGTGGTCAGTATCCCTGGGCCTGCCCTTCTTTCCCCACCCATCTCTGCACCAGATCCTTCTACATCCTTTTAAAAGACTGTATACATTCCTTGTTTGCATTTTGTAATCTTATCAAGCCTTGAATCCGTAGGAACACTAAAAAGAATTTCACTTACCTCAGTCCTAGGTTTTAGCGAAGTTCCTATTGAATAGTTTTCCTCTAGTCTCACCCCCCAAACTGAGCTGGGCTTCTCAGCCAGTGGCCAGCGTGCCCCCGCCCCCATCTCACTCTGCAGTGCACAGGGCAGCCTCCGCAGTGAGCCCGGGTTCTCACAGCCAAGTGGACTCAAGGGCAGCAGAACTGGGACCTACTGCAGCCTCTGTGACCTCGGCTGAGGGAGCGAGGGGAACTGGTTAGGGGACCCGAAGTCCCCCCACCCGACCCCACCCCCACCCCGCAGTGATCACTGTGCTGGCTCGAGGGGCAGGAGGGATCGTGTTTCTCCGATTGTTTGTACGCCTTGGGAATAGCAGGCCTTTAGAAATTTCCAGCATTGGTCTGACCTCATCATATTTCTTTGAGGAATCGTTCTTTGAGTCCTGGCCTAGGTAAACAGCCTCATCGTCTGAGTGTGTCTGCTGGACCTGCCACTTCCCCACACCACCCTACCCCAACCAGGGTCACAGAGGGCCCATCCCCCCCCAACACACACACCGTCTTCCACGTCTTCACTCACTCGCCAAGGGTGCCTTGTAGGGCTGGCAGACAGCTGGTCCTTGAGCCCCGAGTTTGAAGCTCCTCCCATTATCAGTTGAGGATCTGGTGCGGTCCATATCACTAACCCTCGGAGAAGCCCACGTGGTTCTCTTGCTCTGGGTCTGAAGGACACAGGCCCCTCCTCTCCCATGTTTTGACCTCCAGAGTTTGACAGGACAGTGGTGGGTGGGTGGCTTCCAGCCTCAACACAGACGTTCAGGCTCCTTTCAGGGCCATCCTCTGCCTGTTGTCCAACTTCCTACTGCTTCCCCGCGCATGCTAGGGGCCTTGTTAGTGGGTCCTGATCTTAGGGACCAGGCACAAAGGCCCCTTGTATCCCTCGGGCATGTGCTTGGCCCCCACGGAGCATGCTAACCCATAGGGCCACCCAGTCCTACAGGATGTGATGTTCAGATCCACTGGAAAGGAGCATCTTGTTTCAGCTTCCTTGTGTTTTCAACCAGTTGATCAGCCTTAGTTTGTCTTTTTCTCTCCTTAGAACATTTTTATTCAGTGATTTAGGTTCTCCCAGGTCAGCCAGGAGCAGTGTTGTGATTGAGGGTCTAGACCCTGAGCTGCGGCACCATCAGTGCCCAGCATCAGAGCCGCAGCGCAGGGGAGCTGTGTGCGCCTTGGGCGGCCCGTGGGGCAAGGGGCAGAGCCCTTGGGAGCCTAGAAAGGGGCGGGATGGACGTGTGCAGCCTCCCTGCAGGTGGCCGTCCCCCACGCGGGGTCCCCACTCCCTCCTGTGCCGCTACATTGCTTTCCGGCTTGAAGCTCCCCATCAGTTCTGATCTCAGGAAGCAGCCAGAGGGCGATCCCTTAACCCACCTCTGGTGTCCACACCACTGGGCTCACCTGGGAGCAGCCTCGGGGCTCCTCAGCCTCCACACCGGTGATGCTTTGGCTGATCATTCTCCGCCGTGGGCTGTCCTGTGGTTTGTTGGATGTTTTAACAGCATCCCTGGCCTCCACCCACCAGGAGCCCCTTCCCCCAGCCTTGACAGCCAGGTGTCCACAGACATTGCATGTGTCCTCTTGGGGGCGCAGTTGCGCAGTTGAGAACTCTGGGCTGCCTGGTCCCAGTGCCTGCTCTGCAGCATCTTCTCTGCCCAATCGCCAGGTGATTCTCCCAGCATGCCCCGCCACAGAGAGCTGCAGGAGCTTCCGCCTCACTCAGGGTGGACTCTCGGGTCCTTCCCCGGTGCTTTCTCTGAGGCCTGAGACACCCGGCCTCGCCTCCTGCTCACTGCTGCTGTCACAGCCTCTGCTGGCCATTGAACACTCCAGGCACAGGCTCCCGGGTCTTTGGGGCGGCTCTCTTGTCTGCTTGGCAAGCTCCCTCCCTTAATACACCCAGACCTCTGGTCACATGTCACTTTGGAATGGCCTTTCCTGAGCACCCACTTAAAATAACTCACTCGTGCTCACCTCCCACTTCCAGTCACTCCCGCATACATTGCCTGGTAGTGCCTTGATTTTCTGTACGGCCTATGGCACTACCTGGTGGGTGGGTGGGTGTGTGTGTGGGTGGGTGTGTGTGTGTGGGTGGGTGTGTGTGTGTGGGTGGGTGGGTGTGTGTGTGTGCGCGTGCGAGTAATTCTTCCTGTGCTTCACTGAATGGAAGCTGAGTCAGAGCAGGACCTGTCTCAGCAGTGCCTGTTCTCCTGAAGCCTGGCTCCCCCACCCCCAAAGGTGCAGGAATTCCCCGCTCCCCATGGGTGGTGGGCATGTTGTTTGCTACTCGTTTCCAGAGGAGGCAGTGGAGGCAAAGGACATGTGTTCTTGGATTCCACCAGGCACATCCCTCAGACATGTCCCAAAAGTGTCTAAGCACAGGGAATTAATTATTATACCCAGGATCTTATAATAAGCTATAATAATGTACCAAGAAAAAAACTCACAGAAACAAATCTTCATGCTATACACTTGAAACTAACACAGGATTGTAAACCAGCTGCTGTTACGGTTGTTCAGTCGCCAAGTTGTAGCCGACCCTTTGCAACCCCATGGACTGCAGCGCGCCAGGCCTTCCTGGCCCCCACCATCTCCTGGAGTTTGCCCAAGTTCATGTCCATTGAATTGGTGGTGCCATCCAGCCATCTCATCCTCTGTCGCTGTCTTCTCCTCCTGCCCCTCAGTCTTTCCAAAGTAATGCACGTTCGTTTTAGAAACCACCGGTAGCCCCTCTTCACTCAGACACTGTGTTATTTTGGTGTGTTGTGTTGTCTTTTTTTTTCTGTTCAGAAACCTCCGACAGCTACAGCTCTCCTCCAGAAATGTTAAACCATAGTTGACCACCTCAGAGCTTGTTCAGAATTCTAAAGCTGATCATGATAAAAACTACATCAGAGTGCACCCAACAAAGAATGAGACTGTGTCTGGCTTAGTCTCCCTGTGAACCTGGCCATTTCCTGGAGCAGGCGCAGTGCCCCCCTGGTGTCGGCCCCGTGTCCAGCACCTGTGGTCTGGGTACTGGATCTCTGGAGGGCGGGAGGAGCAGAGGGTGCTCTGCTGAGAGAGACCAGGAGGCTTCTCCCACCTGTGGCCTTGGCCTTGGCGGGTGCTCGGGGGCCCTCATGACGTCCGCCAGCTGAAGCCACGACAGCTGCCTGCCATGTGCTCCAGAAATGAACAGAGCAGTTACTGCTTTTACAACCAGGACAAGGATTGCTGTCTTGCAGAGTGCATGGAGCTGCCAGAAATGTGGTCTGCTCCGTTCTTGTCTCTACAGCTCTGGGAAGGGAGGAGCTTTTTCTGTGGTTAAGAGAATGGACTTGAGCTGGACTGCCTGAGTTCAAGTCCAGGCTGCATCACTTAGGAGCTGTGTGCCCCTGCCCACGTGACTTCATCTGCTCTTCATCCCAGTCTCCTTTTCTGAAGGCCAGGATGGTGTACTGGTTCCACGAAGTTGTGGAGGATTTCTCAGGTTGAAACACGTGAACTGCTTGAAGACCGCGTGCGTGTGGAGCGTGACACACACCAGGTGTGCTGTCGCTGTGAGGAGAGGCCTCCAGAACAGGGGTTCCTTCCAGAGACTGTGAGATGCCGGGAGCTCGTGCCCCGGGCAGGCAGAGGTGAGGAGGGCGAGGGGAAGGCCTGGTCCGTGGGCGGCGCCCAGCAGACGTGCAGAGAGCCGTGCCTGGTGTGGGGGCACACGGGCGCCCAGGAGGCAACGCTGTGGAGCGGAGAGGAGAGCCTGGCGAGTCATCCTGCCCTCCCGGGCGTTTTGTGCTCTTCTTCTGGGATTCCCAGGGGAGGGCACGTGGACAGAATCGTGGCCCCGGCGCCCCTCGCTCCTCCCTGCCATCCCTGCCACTCCCACTCGGCACGCACTGTGTCATTGTCATTGTCCTGCAGCATTAGAATCTGGAGACCTGGCTTCACAGTGGAAGGGAGTCTGGCTCTGGCAGGAGGCCGAGTGCAGGTCAGGAGAGCCCCACCCGTGGACACATTGGCTCCCCAGCACCCGCCCTCCACCCCCCGGGAGCTCTGTGACCTGCCTGTCCCACATCCTGGCAGCACTTGCGCAAGGGGAGGAAGGAGAAAGCCCACCCCTGGCCTGGCCACGATGCCAGCTTTCATGAGCTGTGGCATTCTTTCTTGGGCCTCCGAGCAACAGCCTCAGCATCCCCTCCGCCCACGGGGGCAGCAGGGCTGGGCCGTGTCCCTGCCGGGACTGTACCGACTCAGGGTCCGCCCCGGGCCGCTCCCATCCTTTCCCCAGGACGCTCTCAGGGACCGACCCCAACGTGAGGTGGGGCTACTGTACCTCACGGCCAGATGCAGGGTCGCCTCCCACCCCTCGCAGCACAGCCCCTCTCCTAGAGGGCTTCCCCTCGCTGCAACTCCTGGTTTCCATGGCAAGTTGGAAAGACCTGTAGTTGTGGCTTTTTGAAGTCTAAAATGGGAGCAGAGGTTTGAGATAGAGCGGGACAGCACACTGAAAATACCATGTCCTACCTGGGGATTTGGACCCAGAGGGTTAGAGGACAGGAGGTTGGTTGAGTTAGCAAAACGGCACCGTCATTCCAGTACCTTCTTGGCAGAGTTCCACATGGCCCCTGGAAGCCTCCTGGGGTCTCGGAGCCTGAACTTGGGGTCACCAGCCAGTGGGCGCTGGCTGAGCGCTGACCGTGAGCCAGGCGCCCGGGGGCCGTCTGTGCTTTCACCGCCTTGTGAACCTTCTGCGCCCCCGAGGGCTGCTGCGCCGTCTCGTCTCCGGCGAAGGTCCGCTGTGCCTAACCCGGGGCTCGCTCCCTATGGGAGCATCTCGGTCGCCTGTTGGTGGCAGGCCCGTTGCTTCCGCTTTCCTTGTTTCATAAGTCACATTGCACGGATGCAGGGGTTTCGGTGACCTTGAGTGTCTCCCTTTTCAGTACCTCAGGCCACCTCATGGAGGTCGCCTTTCCAGGCCCCAGGTTCTGCAGTGGCGAGAGTAACCCTGAGGGTCTTCAGCTGGGTGTCTGTGGGAACAGCTCCTCCCCCCTCCTCGTTTGGGGTCTTGGAGGTTCTGCGCTAGGGAGGTGGGCAGTCCCAGAGCCCCCCTGTTCCCAGGATACAGTGAAGAACCCCAGAGGAGCCTCCCCAGGCTTGGGGGGCCAGTGCAGAAGGTGGGCTGGCTCAGTGGAGAACCGTCGGGCTGTTGTGGGGATCCTGTGCCCAGGGGCAGGTGGGGGGACAGTCATGGAGGGAAGGGGTCAGCACTTGCTGTGCACAGAGGTTGGCGTCCTGAGTTACTCATCAGCCTACAGTGCTCCGCAGGACTGTCGATAAGGAGCAGGCTCCAGCTGGCTGGGCAGGATAGCCCAGATTAGAAGGTGGTGCGGCTGATAGCTGCCTCGGGGTGCCCTCCAGCCCTGCGTCATGCTCCTCCTCCAGCCCACCCTCCCCAGCACTCAGCGGCAGGGGCGCAGGGCAGGCAGAGGCGGAGGCAGGACTCCGCTCGTAGCAGAATGTTTTGCTCTCGTTTAAGTGAGGCTTTCCATGGTCTGTCGCTTAGCCACCCTTTCCGGTGTGATCAGTTCCCTCCAGTGAGCCCGACTTTCACCGTGGACCGGGGAGGCTGCCCCTGGTCTGTCCCTGATCAGAGTGCGGTCCTGTCCCCAGATCCAGGTGCCGGGGAAGGGCGTGTGGGATTTGGGAAAGCCCCGGGGAACTCGGGGTTTTTGCGCTTGGCTGCACGTAGTGAAGCGCTGCTGCACTAAGGAGCTGGTAGCTGGGAGGAGGCCGTACCCCCTGTGACTGGAGGCCGAGCTCTCACTCTCTGCTCTCTGTTCCAGCTGAAGCTCGAGGACCGCTCCGTGGTGCCCCGCGATGTGGTCCGGCACATGCGCTCCACTGTGAGTCCCCGTCCCACCCGGCGGGCATGGCCCTGGGGCAGGTCGGGGCAGGTCTGGGGTGGCCCCCAGGGCACCTTCCCTGGGCCTGGATGCCTTCTCGCCCGCAGGACAGCCAGTGCGGCACCGTGATCGACGTGAACATTGACTGCGCCGTCAAGCTCATCGGCACCAACTGCATCGTCTACCCCGTCAACAGCAAGGACCTGCAGCACATCTGGGTGAGCCCCCTGCCGGCCTCCCCCCACGGGGCTCTGCTTCTCTCCGAAGCATCTTCCAGGTCGAGCGGCCAAGCCCAGTGCTCAGCCTCTCCTTGCAGCCTGTGGCGCTTCTCACGTGTCAGCCATCCGGACTTGAGGTCAGGTGGCGCTTTATGTCTCTGGCAGACAAGGCTGGTTTCCTTTCTCTTCTAAGACTTTGTGTCGTCGTTTTTGAAACAATTTTTTCCAGTAGTTTATGCATTTCCGATTCCAAGCTTGCTGAAGGTTGTAGGTGCCGTGTCTCCCGCAGCCTCGGGAGCCACACCTGGTGCCGTGTCAGCACTGGCTCCTGCCTGTTCTCCCTCTTACCCACCCCTCTCTCCCCGCCTCTCTTTTCTCCTCTTTTCTGAAACTTTGTTTTTAACCTTTTTTTTTTTTTGGCCACACCATGCAGCGTGTGGGATCTTAGTTCCCTGACTAGGGAACGATCCCGTACCCCCCTCCCTGCCTTGGCCACGTGTTAACTGCACGGCCAGGGAAGTCCCTGCTTTTCTGAAACTTCTGAAAGCAAGCTACAGATATGATTCTATCTGCCCCCGAGTACTAAGTGTATATTTTCCCAAAACAGAAACACTCTCCTATTTAACCACCATTCAAACCCCTAGATTGGGACCTTGACCCGTTACTGTCCATCCACAGACCCACTCAGTTGTTCCATCAATCTCCGTTTTCCCCTTCTGACCCAGCCTCCATCAGGAGCGCACGCTCAGTCGTCAGTGCTTTGACCTCCCCAGGCTGGAGCAGTTCCCAGTCCTGCTTTGTCTCCCTGTCCTGGGTGACCCCGAGCATGGGGCCGTCCGACAGTGCCCGTGACAGCCTCGGGCCCCGCGCTTCTGGCAGAACTGCCCCAGAAATACCGCTCAGCTCTTCCCTGGCCCTGGAACGTGCCTCGGCTGCAGTGTGGGGACGTTCTCTTTGCTCCCCAGTCGTGTTGAGCTCTGCTGAGCTGCCTCCCAACAAACTCAGATTTCACCCCTTGGCCAGCAATCATATTGGTTTTGTGGGGAGATATTCCGGGATTGTGTCAATAAACTGGTGGTTCTCAACTCCCATCCACCAGCCTTAGCCTCCATTAACAATTCCCACCTGACCCAGCCAGCAGCCTGATGGCTGCTAAATGGTGATTTCATGACACCATCACTGCCTGCTTTATTATGAGTTTGGCATTCTACCATATGGAAGAGCTGTACTTTCTGTCCCATTTATTTCCTCATTTTTTACATCAGATGCAGAGACTCCTGTTTTATTCATTGGTTGTAATCCGTTACTTGTTCTGTTGCTTCAGTGATCCCACCCAGATTTGGCCAGTAGGAACCCCTTCAAGCTGGCATCTGTGCTCTTTTGACATGTCTCCACCATTTTTTTAAAAAACACTTTACTTTCCATATTGTTTGATTTCTGATCCAGACTAGAATCAGCCGTTTCTTCAGCGAGCCCTAGTTTCTTTCAAAAGCCATGATCTCAGTGCAAACTGGGTGTGCTGATTGCTCCTGGGCCCCATTCAGGGCAGCGCTAGGGAATCCACGTATGTGTATCTAGGTGGATAAGTGCACACGTCTATATGTGTATGTAGGTGGATAAGCATGCACGTCTAAATGTGCCTGTGCCCATCTTGTGTACGTATTCAGATGTGTGAGCCCGTCTTGATCCCTCTGACCCCAGTCCAGCTCCTCCCTCTTCCCCTTCCTGTGTTAGTGGCTGCTGTCCCCAGCAGGGAGACTTGGCTCTTGATATCCTCCATATAGTTATCTGTTTATTTAAATCACTTTACTGTGTAACCACCCACCCCAGCTCACTCCCACTCACGTGTCCTGTGTCCTCAGAAGGCCGTCCAGCCTCTGCCCCTGTGGGGGCGAGCAGCTGGGGACTCTTGGGGGAAGCTTGCTGCACAGTTACTAGGTCCGACCCACATGGAGCCTTCCTGCCGTCTGTGGGGCCAAGAGGAACGAGGGTTCTGGACACCAGAGTCCTCCGTCGTCTCTCACCGCCTGTCTGTCTGGTCTGCAGCCCTTCATGTACGGGGACTACATCGCCTACGACTGCTGGCTGGGCAAGGTCTACGACCTGAAGAACCAGATCATCCTGAAACTGTCCAACGGCGCCAGGTGCGGTCTCCCCACCACACAGGAGCCCTCGCAGGGCGGGGCCGCTGGGGAAGGGGCAGGGGTGCGTCCTAGGTCCCCCGAGGGCCATGCCAGGGGCTGCGGGCCTTGCGTCTCAGGGCCCGACCCTGGGCTGGTCTCCTTGTCAGCCTGGCTGGATTCCCCGGCTCAGTTCCTGGTCTTCGCTCTACCCTGGCTTGGGGAGACCCTCGTCATCACATAGGACCCCCAACAGGGGCTGATGCTCTCCTTTAGGCACTTTAAGGGGGTGAACGCTGAAATCTGCTGGCTGAGTCCTGTTTGTTTTAGAGAGTTCCTTGTTCCAGTGCAGGGACTAAGGTGTGGGTGGAGGGTGAATTACCCATTTTAAGGCCTGCAGAGGCACTGACGCCTCCACACAAGTCCTGTAGACACTGACCAGCTCCTTCCGGGGTCCTGGCTGCCTCGCCTCCCCTGAGACTCAGGGACTGGGTCCGGTGCCCACCAAGCCCCCGCCCCCTATTGCAGGTGCTCCATGAACACGGAGGATGGCGCCAAGCTCTACGACGTCTGCCCGCACGTCAGCGACTCTGTACGTTGGCTCCACCCCAGGAGCCTGGGGGGCCGCGGGTGGGGGGCGCGTCTCCTGTTCCTCAGCCCTGGGCTCTGCAGGAGGGAGCTTAGGGGCTTCTCGGCAGAGAGCCAGGGTCTGGCCCGGGGCGACCAGTGGTCTCAGCCAGTGCTTTCCTGGAAGGAGGGGGTGTGTATCAGAAGGTGTAAAAGCTTGGGTGTTTGCAGGAAGCATAGAACTTTCTTTGCGTTTTGTTAAGTTTTTATCTCATCCTTTTAAAATCTCCCTTTTTCTTGGAGTGTACACAGTATTTTACTGTGATGTGACATTTTAGAGCAGTGGTAAATGACAGTTTTTAAGTAATACTAGGAGAGTGTGTGTGATCAAGCAGGTTTGGGGACCCCTGCTCTTAGAGCTTTGTCCCCCCAGACCAGCAGCATTGTTGTGGCCCGAGAGCTTGTTATAAGCAGGATGGGCCAGCCGTGCCTTTTAGTGAGTAAAACCCCTGGCGGTTTGTGTGCATCTGAGGTCTGAGAGGTGCTACTCTGCAGTCTTAGGTGGTGTGGAGCATGGAGGCCTGGGGTGGACGGCAGGTGTGGACACTGCTGCCCCCGCCCCCTAAGAGGCAGCACTCACAGGGACCCTCCTCTGGCCCCCAATCCTGCAGGGTCTCTTCTTCGATGATTCCTATGGCTTCTACCCGGGCCAGGTGCTCATTGGCCCTGCCAAGATCTTCTCCAGCGTCCAGTGGCTGTCGGGCGTCAAGCCAGTGCTCAGCACCAAGAGCAAGTTCCGCGTGGTGGTCGAAGAGGTAAGGAGGAGGCGTGGCAGGGAGTGAGGCCCGGGCACTCCTGCCCAGCCTGCCTCGCCTGGAAGGGGGCTGCTCTGAGGACGGGGAGCCCGGGCTGAGCGAAGGAAGGAGGTGGCCAGTGGCAGGTCCGCTGGGCCCTTCTGGAGGGAGGAGGCCTCCGTGACCTCTGGGAGGGTCTGAACTACGATGTAGACCTGCCTCCCGCTCTGGAGGATGGCTGCGGGAGCGAGCGGCATTAGTCTGCTGACCGGGCCTGTCCGCCCGCCTCCCCAGGTGCAGGTTGTAGAGCTGAAGGTCACCTGGATCACCAAGAGCTTCTGTCCAGGGGGCACGGACAGCGTCAGCCCCCCACCCTCTGTCATTACCCAGGAAAACCTAGGCAGGTGAGCGGCCCCAGCACGCCCCCTGCCTGCTCCAGCAGCCCCAGAGGTGGTCCCCAAGCAAGTCTCTGGGCCACAGGCACAGATGCCGGGGGTGTTGCCGAGGACCCCCTCGCCCAGCGTCTGCCTTTCCCCTCTCCCTCTCGCCTCCCAGGGTGAAGCGTCTCGGATGCTTTGACCATGCTCAGCGGCAGCTTGGGGAGCGCTGTCTGTATGTCTTCCCAGCCAAGGTAGAGCCGGCCAAGATTGCCTGTGAATGTCCAGAAAAACACTGCGCCCAGGGGGAGGGCTCTGTGGCCAAGAAGGTATGTCCTCGGGGTTGGGGCTTGGCGGGCGTTTGAGGAACTGGCCTTGAGCCATTTCCACAGCAGGAAGGTCTGTGCCTTAGGCCTTGGGGGGCAGCCCTGATGACCCTTGCAGGCCAGTTAGGTGTATACAGCCGTCACCCCTCGACCGAGCTGCCTGGAGTCAGCTCTCCATGGCGCCCGCCCTCCCGCTCTGCCGGCAGGTGAAGCGCCTCCTGAAGAAACAGCTTGTGAGGATCACATCTTGCTCCCCGGACGTCCAGTGCTCCAGGGACCATTCCATGGAGGACGCAGGCAAGAAGGGGGCGGCCAAAGCCAAGAGCGAAACGGGCTCCGCCAGCCCCGAGGAGACGCCCGATGGGTCCTCCAGCCCAGTGGAGATGCAGGACGAGGGCCCAGAGGAGGCCCACGAGGCGGGTGAGCAGCTGCCCCCCTTCCTGCTGAAGGAGGGTGGGGACGACAGGCTGCACTCGGCCGAGCAGGACGCGGACGATGAGGCCGCCGACGACACAGACGACACCAGCTCGGTGACCTCCTCCGCCAGCTCCACCACCTCCTCCCAGAGCGGCAGCGGCACGAGTCGCAAGAAGAGCATCCCCTTGTCAATAAAGAATTTAAAGAGGAAACACAAGAGGAAGAAGAATAAAATCACACGCGACTTCAAGCCGGGGGACAGGTAGACTCAGGGGCACCCTCTTTCCTGGCTGGGTGTCTAGCCCGAGACCGTTCCCTGGCACCTGCACGCAGGCGGGCTCATGGGTGCACATGTGGTATGAAGCCCCATGCGGGCTCAGGGGTGCCTGGGGTCGGCCAGGTGGGATGGAAGGATCTGAGAACGGGAGAGGGTGAGACCAGGGTTGAGGGATTCTCTGGAAGATGCTGGGCATGGAGACTGCAGGGGAGCAGCGCTGTTTCCTCCCTCCTGCCTGAAGCTGAGTTCCAAGTTGCCAAGCCCACAGGGAGGGCAGGTGGGGAGGGAGCATCCCTGGCCTTTGCTCACTGGCCCGCCTGCAGGGTGGCTGTGGAGGTGGTGACCACGATGACCTCGGCGGACGTGATGTGGCAGGACGGCTCCGTGGAGTGCAACATCCGCTCCAATGACCTCTTCCCTGTGCACCACCTGGACAACAACGAGTTCTGCCCCGGAGACTTCGTGGTGGACAAGCGAGGTAGTGCTGGGCGCGGCTCAGGAGGAAGGGTCAGGAGGTCTGGCATCAGGCCTCCCCTGGGAGGTGGCTCCCGCTATGGACGGGGCAGCCTTTCTGGCCTTCTCTGACCAAGCCAGGGAAGCAGTGGGTCCTGGGCTCCTGTGCTTTACCTGCAGCCGGCTGTGGGGGCAGCCGGTGGCCCCAACGGGGTGCCTTAGCTCACTCCTCGCCTGCTCTGGGTCCACAGTCCAGAGCTGTCCGGACCCCGCTGTCTATGGCGTGGTGCAGTCTGGGGACCACGTGGGCCGCACGTGCATGGTGAAGTGGTTCAAGCTGCGGCCGAGCGGTGACGACGTGGAGGTGAGCAGGGGCCGCCGCCCCCGTGTCTCCTTCAGGGTGGGCTTTGGTGAGCTGGGCATAGAGCCCCCAGGCTCACGACCGCCCATCCCGCCCTAGCTGATCGGAGAGGAGGAAGACGTGAGCGTCTACGACATCGCCGATCACCCTGATTTCCGGTTCCGCACAACTGACATCGTCATCCGAATCGGTAACGCTGAGGACGGAGCCCCGCACAAGGAGGACGAGGTAGGGCGTCCTGCACGGCCGCTGCAGTACCTGTCGATGCCGCCAGAGGGCGCCCCGCCCCGCGAAGGAGGTGCCCCGCCCCGCCCCGCCCCGCCCCCTGTAGGGCCCGCCTGCCGGTCTACACAGCTGCTCCCCGGGCTCCACGGGTGGTTTCTTAGGGGCGCCCAGCCCTGTCCTCAGTCCTGTGAGCGTGGTGGCAGGTGCCGTAGGAGCACAGGAGAGGCCTGGGGAGGTGACTCTGAGCTGGGCCCCAGGGAACAAGTGGGGACATATGGTGAGGTCAGGCAGATTCTGGGC
This sequence comes from Bos taurus, assembly GCF_002263795.3. Classification (NCBI taxonomy): domain Eukaryota; kingdom Metazoa; phylum Chordata; class Mammalia; order Artiodactyla; family Bovidae; genus Bos; species Bos taurus. Next base: position 55,343,528 of record NC_037346.1, read on the forward strand.
AGGGGAGAAAGGGGTACCAGAGCCCCAAGGCTGGAGCCTCATCCAGGGGGCATCCAGAGAGACCAGGCTCAGTGGACAGCGAGTATTGGCGGTGTTTCAGCCAGAGGGCTGTGCTCTCAAGTACTCACGTTGGTCTCTGGCCGGCGCCCACACCGCTTCCATTCTCACGGCCCTGCCTGTGCCCTCACTCTCGGAGAGCTGCCCTTGACCCCGTCCTGTTTCCACTGCAGCCATCGGTAGGCCAGGTAGCCCGCGTGGATGTCAGCAGCAAAGTGGAGGTGGTGTGGGCTGACAACTCAAAGACCATCATCCTGCCCCAGGTGAGACCCCCGGGAGCCCATGGCTCAGCTCCAGACTGTGACAGCCAGGCCAAGGGCTCAGGGCCTTCCTGGAAAAGGAATCTTCTTTTGGGGAGCAGGGTCTTGGGGAAAGGAAGGGCAGTGTTACACCCAGAGCCCCGGATGAGAGTCGGGAGAGCAGAGAGGCTGCCTGCAGTGGGCCCAACCGTCCCGCCCCACCTGGCAGGCTCCTGGTTGCCAGGCATGTCTAGGTTCTCACAGATCTACCTGGATCCCTATTTCACTGCGCTGAGAATGCACAGGTTGCGCCCTGTAAGAAGCAGCCTTCCCCCACCACTTCTAGGAAACTGTCACAGATCGGGGGGCAGGAATGGACAGGCTTTCGCAGCTCCATTTCTGTGCCCCTCGTTTGATCTGATGCTCACACCCCAGCTCCCCTCTCCCTGTGCCAGTACAGGATGGACGAAGGAGTGGCTCCCCCTTCGTCTAGGAGGCCATTCCAGGAATGGGAACAGAGTCACAGAGTCTGCCGCGGTCCAGCGGACCAAGTGCGGTCAGTGACGAGGAGGCTGGCACTGGCATTTGCTGTACCCTGGACCCAGGGGCTGGGCTGGGGTGCCTCCCAGAGGCCTAGGGACCACCTAGCGCAGAGGCCCAACCGCGAGGCCAGAGCAGGAAAGGGAGAAAGGGCGGCAGGGCTGCTGAGGCCTCAGGGTGCCCGGTCAGTGTCAGCTCTGAGGCTCGGGGTCCCTGGCAGAGGGCCTCTGACCAGCCCGCGCCCCATCTCCCCTCAGCACCTGTACAACATCGAGTCTGAGATCGAGGAGTCGGACTACGACTCAGTGGAAGGCAGCACCAGTGGAGCGTCCTCAGACGAGTGGGAAGACGACAGTGACAGCTGGGAGACAGACAATGGGCTGGTGGAGGATGAGCACCCCAAGATAGAGGAGCCCCCCATCCCCACCGCCGAGCAGCCAGCAGCCCCAGAGGAGGACAAGGGTGTGGTGATCAGCGAGGAGGCTGCCACGGCCGCCATCCAGGGGGCCGTGGCCATGGCCGCCCCCGTGGCCGGGCTGATGGAGAAGGCGGGCAAGGACGGGCCCCCGAAGAGCTTCCGGGAGCTGAAGGAAGCCATCAAGATCCTGGAGAGCCTCAAGAACATGACGGTGGAGCAGCTGCTGACAGGCTCGCCCACCTCCCCCACGGCAGAGCCTGAGAAACCCACGCGGGAGAAGAAGTTCTTAGATGACATCAAGAAGCTGCAGGAGAACCTCAAGAAGACCCTGGACAATGTGGCCATCGCCGAGGAAGAGAAGATGGAGGCGGTGCCGGAGACGGAGCGCAAGGAGGACAAGCCCGAGGGGCAGTCGCCAGTGAAGGCCGAGTGGCCCAGTGAGACCCCGGTGCTCTGCCAGCAGTGCGGTGGCAAGCCTGGAGTCACATTCACCAGCGCCAAGGGCGAGGTCTTCTCGGTGCTGGAGTTCGCACCCTGTGAGTTCGTCTGGCCTCACTCCAGGGCCAGGGCGCCGTGTCCCTGGAGTGGGCCCCAGTCCCCATGCCAGGAGAGGGCGGCGGGGGAGGCGGGGGCTTTGTCCACCTGTCTGGGGAGCACATTCAGCCGCCGCTGCTCCTCCGGTTGGCGTTCCCAGGCCTCGCCTGAGGGACTGACCACCCTCTTTCCCCCTCTAGCGAATCACTCTTTTAAGAAAATTGAGTTCCAGCCTCCAGAAGCCAAGAAGTTCTTCAGCACAGTGCGGAAGGAGATGGCACTGCTGGCCACCTCACTGCCTGATGGCATCATGGTCAAGACATTCGAGGACAGAATGGCAAGTAGGCGGGCTTGGGCAGGCACAGGCGTCCGGGTGGGCACTCCGGAGGCTGCAGCCTCAGGCCCTGGGCCTGCAGGCCTGGGGGACACCTGCAAGGCCGCCCGCCTGCAGCCCCTCCTCACAGGGCAGGAGAGGCTCCAACAAATCTCCCACAGCTGTGTCTAGACCAGACAGCCGCCCTTTTAAAGCTTAGTTTAAAATTATGTAATACGTTACTTGACTTCTCTCTTTTTTTTGAAAAATTAGAACGTTACAGGAAAAGCTGTATTATCCTTTGACCGGTCCTTGACCCAGCCCCAGGGGCAGTGACTTTAGGAGGCTCACCTCCGGCCCAGCCCTGGAGAAAGGGGCCATGGGAAAGGGACCGCAAAGAGGGATGCTGTGGAACGGGCCTGCCGGCACTCCGCCGGTCCGCTCAGCCCTGGCGGTCTCTCGGCTGGTGGCGTTGCCCTGGTGATGGTGCCCCTGCCCCGGCCCTCAGCCTGGGTCTCTGATGTGTGTGCAGAGCCTCCTTAATGACTGACAGAGCATTATCCTCGAGTCCAGATCCTCTCACCCCTCTAGATCCCTCGAAGCCAGTGCAGCCGTGCCATCCTGGAATGATCTTTCCTCTTGTTGGCTGTCACTGTTGTTGCCTTCATGGGGTGGTGGGGTGTGCGGGGGGAGGTCACAGTGGTGTTTGAGGAATGCAACTTACAAGTAGTAGTTTATTAAAAAAAAAAAAAAGTAAGATAAAAACCAGTTTGGAAAATTCCTTTCATGCCAGGAGTTAAGAGGTGCCAAGTGGGTCTGTACAGAGTTGTCTGCATTCAGCTTCTCTGTTGCTGTCAGCGGGTGTGTGGATCCTGGGGCCGCTCCTGCTCCCTCTGCAGCCGCACGGCACCCTGGAAGACTGGAAGTGGGCTCCATGTGCGGGTGCCCGATGCCCACATCAACCTCCCTACTCTCTCCCTGTACCCCCCTCTAGGACCTCTTCTCGGCCCTGATCAAGGGCCCCACTCGCACCCCCTACGAGGACGGCCTCTACTTGTTCGACATCCAGCTCCCCAACATCTACCCGGCCGTGCCCCCCCACTTCTGCTACCTCTCCCAGTGCAGTGGCCGCCTGAACCCCAACCTGTATGACAACGGGAAGGTGTGCGTCAGCCTCCTGGGCACCTGGATTGGAAAGGTGGGTCAGCGCTGGCTCGCGGTGAGGGTGGGGGCGGGCCAGTCCGGGCAGGCGTCTGGGACACAACTGATCAGTGTGCACCGTGTGTGCGTGTGTGTGCTGCAGGGGACAGAGAGGTGGACGAGCAAATCCAGCCTTCTCCAGGTGCTTATCTCCATCCAAGGTAGGCGGGGTGCGGCTGGAGGGCACCATCACTCTGGCCATGGCGCCCCTTGACCTCCCGTCTAGGGGTGGAGGTTGGGCCAGCCCTGAGGGACTTCCCCTTCCCTCTTGCAGGTCTAATCCTGGTGAACGAACCGTACTACAACGAGGCAGGCTTTGACAGCGACCGAGGCCTGCAAGAGGGCTACGAGAACAGCCGCTGCTACAACGAGATGGCCCTCATCCGCGTGGTACAGTCCATGACCCAGCTGGTCCGGCGGCCACCCGAGGTCTTTGAGCAGGAGATCCGGCAGCACTTTAGCACCGGTGGCTGGCGGCTGGTGAACCGCATTGAGTCCTGGCTGGAAACCCACGCCCTGCTGGAGAGGGCCCAGGCGCTGCCCAACGGGCTCCCCAAGGACAGCAGCTCGCCGGAGCCGCCGGCTGTGGCCGAGCTCTCAGATTTCGGCCGAGAGGAACCTGAGGACGGGGGGCTGGCCCCCGGGGAGGCCTCCCAGGGCTCAGACTCGGAGGGCCCGGCCTCAGCCCCCAGGGACCGCACGGAGCAGGCCTCGGAGGCCCCGCCCGACGCCTCGGTGCCGCCCAGCGTCAAGCCAAAGAAGAGGAGAAAGAGCTACCGGAGCTTCCTGCCCGAGAAGAGCGGCTACCCTGACCTCGGCTTCCCCCTCTTCCCGCTCTCCAAGGGCTTCGTCAAGAGCATCCGGGGAGTCCTGATGCAGTTCCGGGCTGCCCTGACGGAGGCGGGCATGCCCGAGAGCGCGGGGGACAAGTAGCCAGCAGCCCCGGAGGAAGGCACATAGGTGGCCACAGGGAGAGGCCTCCCCCCTTCCCTCTCCTCCCCTGTCCCAGTGCAGGCCCCGCCCCCTGCCCTTTGCCCCCTCCTCCCAAGGTGAGTTTGCTGCTGACGTGCAGGAAGTTTCTTGAGATGCTGCCATTTGTATTCCGAAGCAATCTTCCAACAGGCAGGTGCCCTGTGGCAAAGGAAATCAGAACCGCGCAGCTGATTTTCCCCTTGTAGTCCCAGGCAGAGTGCCCCTGCGCTTCCTCCCGCGCCGTCTCACCCTCAGGGCAGGGGTGGGCTCTCCCTGGGGTCTGACACAGGAGAACACAGGCCACGTGGACGTGCCTTGCATGAAATGTGGGTTGCCGCGGCGGTTGCCCCGTCCCGCCTGCCCTCTCGAGTCCCGCTGACGCTTCCTGGTGTCCCGGGCCCGCCCGTCGCCACCACCTGCCAGGTCTTCCCTCGCCCCCAGCTCGGCCACCCTCCCCAGAGCGGTGCCGCCGCCACTGACTCCCGGCTGGGCCCTGGCCTGTTGAACTTGCTCTCTGCGAGAGGTGGGCACCAGGCCGGGTGCATGGCGACGCCCGGGAGATGGTGGCCCTCGCACGCTGCCACGGGGTAAGGACAGGGAGCTGCTACTGGGAAGACACGGCTATAGGTGCCTTGCCCTTCCTGCCCCTCGGGGTGAGGGGGATCGCAGCTCTGGCTTTGAGGTCCCCGGAGGCGGGAGCAGCAGCACAGACGAGGGCCTCTCCCGTGGACTCGGGCCCTCTCCCCTCCTGTGTCCAGTGCTCACGCCGGCAGGGGTGGCACGCAGCTCATGGAACTCAGAGTGGGCCAGCCCTCTCCCCGCCCCAGACAAGAACACAGCCTGTCAGCCCTGCGCTTAAAACCGCAGGCTCGATGTGGCAGAGTGGCGGCCAGCAGGGTTTTCCCTCGCAGAGCTGGGCCCAGAGGTTTACAAGTTTTCTAAGCGTTTGATAATGTGAAGCTCCAGGTGAAGGGGATGCCATTGAGCACATCGCAGCTATGTAATTTTTGGTGTATGTAATGTAATATTTAAGATTGAAAGAATAAATCAAAAAATATTAACTCTTACTAGGAAAAAAAAAGACAAAATAAGAAGCCAAAGCATGATGTGTCTTGTCCGCCTTACGCTGGCTCCACACCTGGGCCGCCGTGAGCACGCGGCCGGCGGCAGCGCGGGGGAGGACGGGGGCCAGACCAGGGCTGCGGCGATTGGAGGCCGGAGTCGGGGTCTTGTTTGAGGATCACCCAGAGTGACTGGCGGGGCTGTGCTTCCCGGTGCGTTGTTCACGTGGAGATGTGAATGCCTATTGCTTAAGATATCTGTATAAAGTGCTGTGTGATTAAACTTTTTTTTTTTTTACTTGCATTTTTTTTGGTTTGGCTCATTACAGTGTACAAAACAGACAAGGTGGCACCATTAAACCTGCCTCTGCCATTCATCTGGCTCTGTCGCCTTTCTTTCCCTCGGGGGCACCTCACACACCCTCCCCAGGGGAAGGAAAGATCCCTGTGGCTGGGGCGGGGTGGGGGGCGTCTCAAGGCAGCAGCCCCTTCCCCACCCAGCCCGCTCCCAAGCCTCTTCATCTCCTGTCAAGGACTTGGCGGGGCCGGGAGGTGAGGGTCTAGAAGCTCAGTGGGTGGGTGCTCTTGCCTCTGAGCAGGGCCTGGGTCCTGGAGCCCCCTTTCAGCAGGGCAGCAGCAGCAGCTCTGTTCCCCGGGGGCCTCTGACCAGGTCCACCCGTTCAGCTCCTTCCAGATGCTGGGGGGGGCTGGCCTGGGCTCGAAGCCACTCTGGATGGCTGGAATCTGCCTCTCCTCACCACTGCTTCCTTTTAAACCCCAGCCCACCACTCCCCGACAAGGACAGACGAGGAGGGCAGGGGAGCCCCAGAGCCCGCCCTGGACAGACAGACTCCTTGTAAAAAGGGGACAGCTCTCTGCCATTTTGACCTCTTGCTCCTTGCCAGTTTTCCCCAGTGCCCCTAACTCCGGGACAATCTCCCTTTTGGCTGAGATGCGCTGGCTGTATGGCCCTAGGTAAGACATACTTGCTCTAAACCTCAGTCTTCCTACCTGTGCTAAGAGGCAGTTGGCTCCAGACCAGATGGGGTATAATCATCACTGGGGCAGGGCCCCAACCCCTGCAAAAGCAGCCTGGACCAGCTCTGGTCCTGTGCCCACTACCAAAATGACTTCCCAGGGGCCGGTACCACATGCTGCCCCATCCAGGAGGGACCACTGGGTTGGTCATCATGTTAAATTCTGGAGCCCGGGCAGAATTAAGACCCCACTCTTCGCACCCTCTAGGATAAGACCAGCAGGCTGGGAATGTCACTTTATTCAGATCTGATTCAAGGGTGGCTTCCCTGCTCCTACCCCAACACTCCATCTGGCCTTCGGTGGGCAGAGCCTGTCCTTCCCACCCTTCTCCAGTCTTCCTTCTCCTCCTCCTCCTCCCAACTCACCACGTGGGCTGTGGACAGGCCCTCCAGTCCTGGGGGAGGAGGGAGAGAGGGGTGGCGGGGCCTGAGCACAGAGTGAACCAAGTAGACAAAGGCAGGGGCAAGGCCCACAGAGTCAGGGACGCTCTGATGGGGGCAGCGTCTGCTGAGACTTCCTGCGGGGTGAGGGCTGTGGTTTCAGAGAGGGTGGGGGCTCCCTGTAGCCACTGACCATCCAGAAGTAGTTGGGGAGAACCTGGCCCTGGACAGCCTCGCTGATCAGCAGTTCCCCATCCACAGTAAACACACCCTTCCCATCCTTGGGCTCCAGGCGGAAGGCAACCACAGGCACATAGACCAGGTGGGGGCAGTGGCACTCCATGTGCCTGCCTTTCTCCATGGCCAGGAAGAGGCGCAGCAGCATGGCCCGGGACACGCCAGCACGCACGTAGAACAGATGCATGGCGCCAGCCGAACAGCGGCCCATGGGGGCGGTGAAAAGGTCACTGGCCAGGTGGGAATGCAGGAGTGCTAACACCAGCACAAAGTCCTGCTCCGGCACCACCGTCCAGTGAGGAGGCACTGGCTGCTCCAGGGGCACCACATGGGTGTCCGCGGGGTCCTGCGGGGCCAGAGCCGGGGAGGGGCCCCTCCTGGAAGCCAGCGTTTCTGCGGGCAGGTAGGCCAGGCTGCCCCGGTAGGTGCGCAGGGCCACCAGGCGCAGGCAGGCGCCTAGAGTGAAGCGCATCTCGCCCAGGCGCCGAAACTTCTCGCTCTCCAGATCCACGTCGGCGATGAAACCCCACGCCAGGCTGAGCACAGAGAAGAGGCGCTGCCCGCAGGCGGTCTGCAGGGATAGCAGGTCCATGGGCGCCAGCAGCCGGCGGCACAGCAGCTGCGTGCAGTTGGTCAGGAGGTCTTCCTTAGTCACCTGCTCGTACCTGCAGGGGAGGGAGTCGGATGAGGAGCTGGGGCAGGCCAAAGTAACCTTGAGCCCCTGGGGGAGTTGACAGCGGGTGACAGCCAACTGGAGTCACTGAGAGAGAGAGAGAGAGAGGACCCTGGAACAGAGGCTCAGGGCTCCAGAGACGAGTGGTAGCTCGCAGGCACTCATAAAAGAAAGCCTGGCAGGACCTGAGGGAAAATAAACCCGCTTGGACCCTGGCTCTCACCCGGCGTAATAGTTCAAAGAAGCGGCCACTGCATTGCCAGAGCCTGCCGGGAGGCTACACAGGGGCTTCTGGATGGCGGTCTCCCAGTCAGGCCGCTCCATGAGCCCGTTCACCACCTGTTGGAGCACAGGAGGCCTCAGCCTGGGAAGCTCCCCCACCCGCCACGGCGCCCCCACAACCCAGACCCAGGCCCAGCCTCCCCTGGGAAGGCCTCACCTCGTGGATCAGCCCATCTCCGGACATGACCACCAGCGCGTCCCAGCGTCTCAGGTCCTCCGCACGCACCAGCTCCCGGGCGTGGTTCCGCCGCTCTGTGCAGAGGGCGCGGCTATCAACGTGGGAGGTTGGAGTCGCGGGTCCCCCGGCTGGGGATGCTCCCCACGCCCGCTCCCGGGAAGAAACTCACCAGTGAGCATCAGCGTGAAGGAGACGTCGGCCTGGGCCAGCAGCGGCTGTACGTGGCTCCTGAAGAGCTGCAGGGCTTTGCCCTTGCCCCCGCGCGGATTTAACAACACCAGCACGTGGCAGGGCCTTGGGAGCGTGTTCCGGGAGCCGCCCGCTGTAAACACAAACCGGAACCGCCACTAGGGGCTGAGGATCACAACTCGGGCACCCGGGTGGAAACGCGGCGCCTGAAATCCACGGGTAATTGATCCAGCTGAGCCTGGCCAGCGGCAGCGGCCTCCAGCGGGGCACTCCAGCCAGTTTGGCTGGGCTCAGACTCCCACCAGCTTCTAGTCTCATGGGGAAAAGGGCTCGCCTCCAGGGTACCCAGCCCCTCTTGTTCAGTTGACTCCGGCCAACTTTCCTCACCAGGGAGAATAGGAATCCCCCTACAGGCCTTCCCCGCCAGGCCCCCACAAACCTGCATCCATGACCTCGCCCCGCTGCCGAGGGGTCCCCGGCGCCGTCCGGACGCTGTCCGCCGCGGCGGCTCCTGACTTCAGCTCCTTATCGGTGCTGCCCAGGCGGGCCTCTCGGTGACGGCTATGGGGCTCGCCCTCCCCGCCCGTTGCCGGGGCTGTGGGGGCACCCGCGTCATTCCCTGCGGTTGCCGGATCTGAGGGAGAGGAAACCGCGCTGGTGGAGTCTGGAGCGGCCCCCTGAGGTAGGGGGCGCCCCATTAGGTTCTGGGACCACGCTCCGGGAGCCGCGCGCACCGGCATCGCCTATTTTTCCAAGAGGTCCAGAAAGCCGAGGTCCAGTGCCACCAAGGGCGTTCGGGTCCTGGAACTGAGCTCCCACCACCACCACCCCCAGGGGGAAAGGGTCTTTTCCTGAGAGCCTGTCTTTTCTAGGACCTCGGGTTCCGGCCCGACGATGAGTCAGAGCCCCGGCTCTCTCCGTGGGATCGGGTCTTCAAGCCCCTCCCCGGGGGCCGCCAGGGGGAGGGGAGTCCAGTTGTGTAAAAAAATCCCAGAAGGTGAGTGGCCATCGCCGCGCGCGAAGTTCGGGGCGAGTGATCCTCGGCCCGAAACAGCCGGGTCGCCGCGTCCTCTACCCCGAGCTCTGGAGCTGCCCGGATCGCCGCGCGCGTTTCCAAGGGCCGGGCTCTGCGGCGCCGCGCGCAGCGCTCGTGGAAACGGCGCCGGAGTCGTGCGAAGGCTGAGCCGGAGCCGGGCCGCCAGCCACCACCTCCCTCAGCCAGAGCCGAGTGGGCGCGGAGGCCATGTGCTGCACGGCAGCTCCCCCGGCCGCCCAGGAAGCCAAGAAGGGCAAGAGAGCAGGGCAGGCGGCCAGCCCTACCCAGTCGGTCCAGTTTCCTGGGGGAAGCGCTACCTCCGTTCCCCACAATCGCCTAGGGCTGAACACAGCCAGTCCCCGGCTCAGCCTCGCATCTGCGGAGCAACCGGAGCGCCGAGTAAACGCTGACTGCGCAGCCTCGCTGCCTCCAGCCTCAAACTTTTCGCTCAACTTCGGGGAGGGCGCCGTGCCTAGCCTCCCGGCCTGGCCACGCCCCGCGGCCCAGGCGTTCGCAGGGGTGGAACCCAGGCCCCGCACGGCGCAAGCAAGCGGGGCCCTGGCCTTGCCGCTCCGCCCCAGCCCGGCCCGCGCCCACGGCTCGGCCAAGCGCTCAGCCCTTTGGCTGGGTCCGGGGACTCTCGGACCCAGTAGGAAGGCGAGCGACGCGGCCGGGCGGGAGACGTGGAGGCTGCTGGCTAGGCGCGGAGCCCCAGGCCCGGCTACGAGCGGCGCGCCGCGAGCGCAGCGTCCCGGGCGCGCAAGGGTGAACGCGCATCACAGGCCGCCGCGCACAAAATCTGAGCGGCCCCCGGGTGGGGCTCCGGGCGCGCGTGGCTCAGGGCTCTGGTTAGACCCTTGCCTGTCACTGGATAGTCTCCTGGCGGAACCTGCCCCGCTGCCCGCGCCCCCCAATCCCACCCGGATTTCGAGGTCCAGGCCCTGCCAGGTACCCCTCATTTCGTGCTGGGGTGTCTCTGCAGCCGCTCCCATCCTCCCCCAGAGTTATTTTTAGCTTCCTGGACCGCACGGCCACGGAGCCTGAGACAGCCAGAGGAGCCATCCCGGGAGGGAGGGCCCGGAGCGCGGGGGGTACGCGGTCCGGAGGAGGGGGCCTTGTTAAGAACCTCAGAAGTTGGGTGCTTTTCCCAGAGGACAACATCGATGCTCGCCTGAACCAGCGGGCGCTCCAGGCCCCGCGCCCCTTACCCACCTGAAAGGAGCTTGGCGGTGTAAACAGGCCTAGGCGACCCCATCCGGACTGGGGAGCCAAGCATGGGGGCGTGTCCTCCGTCGCCCTGCTGGCTCAGCGGGGAGCTGCAAACTGGCCCGGGGCCTCGGGTGTCAATGGGGTGTGATCAACACATCCCTGGCAAGTAAGTGTCCGATCTGAAAGTGTCCACGACCCGCTCGAGTAAGCTCCCTGTGGGGTAGTGTGCGGCGACCCAGAGGAGGAAGTTGCCAAGGTCAAGTTACCAAGTTTCTAACTTCCCTAACCAAAGTTAGAAAAGACCAAACCGCTGTAGGAGGCTTAGCTGGTGCAGGCCCCGGCTGCAGGGTGCTCACGCGCCCACACCTGCCCCCACCCAACACCCATTCACACGTCTCGCTTCCCATCGCCCCTGAAAGTCGACAAGAGGCAGGTCTCGGCACGGCTCCGAGGTACCGCTTTGCGAGAGGACCCAGGCGTCCCTGTTCCCCAACACCTGGCGGGGCGGGGCCCGGGATAGGGGAGAGGCTCAGGCTGGGACGCGTGGGTCCCGGGGCCGTTGGCCTGGCACGCGGCCGGGTGGTGTCCACCTCCGCCCTGCGCAGCTCTGGGGGCAGCCCTGGCTGGGTCGTGAGCGGCCCGAGCGCGTTCCGGGAAGGTGACTCAGCGATGCTTTCACGGGTCGAGAAACTCTGCGAAACTAGGAACCCGAGTGGGGAGCGGGGCGGGGCGTCATCACCCTCTAGCAGCGCCGCGATCGGAATCCACCGAGGTCTGATCTTGAACCTCCAGGCTCCCCACCCCCCGCCCAGGAATCCAGCGCCAGGAGCCAAGCGCCGCGCTGCAGCCGCAGTGCCGCGGTCACGCGACGCGGGAACGCCAGCGCCGGCGGGAGGAGGGGGCTCCTTGCGGGAGCCCGGACTGGATCCCTCGGCTCTCCTCTCCCCCTCCTCCCTCGCCTGCCTGCTCCTCCAGCCAGGACGGTCAAAGTCAGGGCTTTGGGCGCCTGGAGGACGCGGGACGCGGCGTGATGCTCCCGGGGATCTCGGATCTTGGAGAGGGGCGGCCTCCCTCTTCTCCCCACGAGCGCTTCCATCAGTCCTGAGAAGCCGCTGCTTAAACCTCGGAGTCTGGTGGGACTCAGACCCGGGAAGCGAGGACGTGGCCGTACACGAGCCTAGTGAGAAAGCCCACCTGCCGCAGGGTCCCTCCGCCTCCCTAGCTGGAGCCCCCGGGGTCGTGCGGCCGCTTGGGGGCGGGGTTAACTGGAAACCCAGCGGCGAGGGAGGCGGGGCGGCCTGCTGGGTTGTTATCCGGCCTCCGGGAGCCCAGTGGGAGGGAGGTGAAGGGCAGAGCCCTCTGGCCCCGGTTCCAGTCCGCACAAAGGCTCCTCTGTCCTCCCGGCCGCCTCTCCCCAACCCCCGTCCCCACCCCCAAGGTCCCTGCTTCGCCTGCTTCTTTCTCGTCCGTCACCTCCTTCCTCCAGCCTCCCTCCCTCCGAGCCCGCCCCGCCCCCAGCCCCTCTCTAAAGAGGGTTATTTCATCTCCAGAGATCCTCGTCAGTACCCATGGCCCAGGAGACCGGATTGGGCAAGAGGAAGATGCTTTTCCCCTTTTGATAATTGGGGGAAGTGAAACCCTGAGAGGTGAAGGGTCTTGCCTAGCTAAGCCACTGAACCAGCTCCCTACAGAGCTGAGAAGCAAACCCAGATCCCAGCCCCCAGCCCGGGAGGCCCAGCTGACCCCAGGCTTCTAGCTGGCGTTTGAGTATCCATCCGCTCCACGTGTTGCTTGCCACAGAGCTGCCTCATCCACCCCGCTGCTCAATCGCTCTGAGAAAGAGGAAGCATCTGGAAGCCCTCTCCAGGCTTCATCCTCCAGGTTCTGATTAAGCAACTAGCTGCTGTGGCCACAGGCCTGGCATGAGACTTGATCTGTCCCGGTCACCAACCATCAGGTACATCTGTCTCAGAGGTGAAAGAGACTGCTGTTCCAATTCCCCCAGTCACCCTCCCTCCTCCTTGAGGGTAGCCTCCCCAGGACACACCTGATCCTTTTCTGTTCTTTTTCAAAAAAAAAAAAAGCAAGCAGGCATGCACTGGGCCTGGCCCAGCTCTCTGGAAACTTGGAGCCAAGGCTGCCAGATGGCAAATGACTTGCTTTTATTAGGAGAGGTTTCCTGCCATCTCCTTGGCTACCCACTCCAGTATTCATTCTTGCCTAGTGAATTCCATGGGCAGAAGAGCCTGGCGGGCGACAGCCCATGGGGTCGCAGAGAGTTGGATACGACTCAGCAACTAACATTGATTTGTTCATTCCTGCCATCTCACCTGTTCCTGAGGTTCCAGCTCCCAGGCTGAACTGCAGGACCCCCGCAGCCTTCCTTGACCTCAAGGGCTTTCTGCCTGGAAGGCTGCAAGGGCAGGGAAAGGGAGGTGTCCAGCCTGACTGTTTTTAAGACTGGTCTCCTGGGATGGACCCAGATGTGGTTTCCCATTCTGAAATCCCAGTGACCCTGACACGCATTGAGGGTGGCAGGCTGTGGGTGGAGAGGTGTGTCCTACATGGGCATGCAGGAGACCAGACTGGTCACACGAGATTCCTGACCTGCAGGCGGTGTTCCAAGTTTCTGTCTCTGTGGTGGTTCAGCTGCTCCAGGTGTGGTGGGGTGAGCCTAGATTTATCTCGGAGGTGGCCTCCTCCTCCTCACAGGTGTCCTTGCCGAGGCTGCCAGCCAGCATCTCTTCTGGGTCTCTGGACTCTGCCTCCCACACACCCCACATCTGAGCAGGCCTGCTCAGAGGGACACATTCCTTTCAGGAAAGTTCACTAGCACAGCCTCCCCTAAAAGGCCTCACCCCTGCCACTCATTTCAGCTGCTGGTCTGGGATCTGAAGGCGTCTGTGTTAGTTTCCTTGAGTTGTCATAACAAGGTACCACAGACTGGGTGATTTAGAAATTTACTGTGTCACGGTTCTTAAGAAATCCAAGATTAAGATGTCAGCAGGGTCGGTTCCTTTCAAGGCCTGTGAGGCAGCGTCTTGTTCCAGGCTTCTCCCCTAGCTACTAGTGGTTGACTGGCCACAGGTGTTCCTTGACCTGTATGTGCAGGCTTCCCAGGGGGCTCAACGGTAAAGAATCCACCTGTCAATCCAGGAGATGTGGGTTCGATCCCTGGGTCTGGAAGGTCCCCAGGAGGAGGACATGCCAACCCACTCCAGTATTCTTGCCTGGGAAATCCCATGGACAGAGGAGCCTGGCGGGCTACAGACCATGGGGTCACACATTGGACAAGACTGAGCATGCACACATAACCTGTGCATGCATCACGCAACTCTGCCTTGGCCACCACATGACCCTCTTCCCTGGTGAAAGACCTGGCTGAAATTTGTTGTTTCAGGGTCTACATTATCTTCTGCGGGACTGTTCTTTTTTGAATGCAAATTACTCTGGGAGGAAAACCCAGTTAGTTATGAGGACTCTAGTGTGAATGGATGTATCAGTTTTTAAACTAAAAAAAAAAAGATCGAACAGTCCTAGGTGTCTCCAGAGAGGACAACAGTGCAGGCTCCTGTGGGTGCCACAGGAAAGGGACGGGAACTGGCCCTGCCCGCCTCCCACTGTTGAGGGACCTTCCCCAGGCTTGCACACCACCCCCGCTCCCCCGACTTTCCGATCTTACCCTGCACCTCGGCTTATGGCGTCTCTGGTTTTCTGAGCAGATGGGTTTCTTCCACAGTCCTTAGAAGAACAAAGCTGGGTTTTGTGTTAGTGTCCTGGGTTCTCGTTGCTGCACCAATTTCTCATCTTGCAGTTCTGGAGGTCACAAGTTTAGAATGGATTGGCAGGGCTGAGCTGCCTTCCTGTTCTAGCGTCTAGAAGCACCTGCATTCCTTGGCCTCGGATCCCTTCTTTCACCTCCGTGCTGGCAGTCTAGCATCTCCAAGTCTCCGTCTGACTTTTGCTTCTGTTGTCACATCTTCTCTGACTCTGACCTTCCTGTGCTGTGCTAAGTCATTTCAGTTGTGTCTGACTCTTTGCGACTCTAAGGACTGTAGCCTTCCAGGCTCCTCTGTCCATGGAATTCTCCAGGCCAGAATACTGGAGTGGGTAGCCTATCCCTGCTCCAGGGGATCTTCCTGACCCAGGAATCGAACTGGAGTCTCCAGCATTGCAGGCAGATTCCTTACCAGCTGAGCTACCAGGGAAACCCCCCGATCTTCCTGCCTCCCTCTTGTAAGTTCTCCCGTCTGTGATGACATTGACCCTACCTGGCTAACTCAGGTTGAGCTCCCCGTCCAAAAGCCTTACTTTAATTTAGTCACAACTGCAAAATTGCTTTTGCCATATAAGGTAACATAGTCATGGGTCGCATGGAACTATGACACAGACATCTTTGGGGGGGGCTGTTATTCTGCCAGCCACAGTGGGGCAGGGAATGTCTGGGAATCCTGTCCTTACTTGGCGCCAGAACCTTCTTTCTAGCATTCCGCATCTCCTTAGTGGTACCAGCTGAACACAAACCAGGAACTTGGTTTCCCTCAATTCGCATTCGTCATGGTGGGGCCGAAAACATTCTTGCTGAGGTCATTGACACGTGATTCTGTAGACTGTGTGGTCTTTGACTCATCAGACAGAGGCCCCCGCAAAGAACACCGGTTTCCATTTTTAAAAACTGCACAGGAGGGAAAAAAGAAATTGCCTGAGAAGGAGCAATTGGCATATTTACTGAACATAGTAATTATAGGATAACAAATAACTTTTCACCTGAGGAAATGGTGGGGCACAGACCTGCCCATCCATTTCCAGTTTGGCAGAATTCCCCACTCTGCAGGAAGGGCTTGCCACCGGCCCAGCCCACTGGGTACCACACAAAAGACGTGGTCCTCACAGCTCCTGTCATGAAGCCCGACAGTCCAGCTACTTTTATACTTTGTGGTGAGGCTGGACCAGGCCAGCCACGTGGAGAACGGTGGCTAGGAATATTTCATAGGTTCTTGCTGACATCAGCTCCGGTTTGGGCTCTCTACAGTGGGCTCTGGCCTGTCTCCAGCACCCAGTCCCACATCCTGAACACTAGTGAGGGGAGAGAAGGTCCCCTTCTGAGGCTGCAGCCAGCCCCTGCCCTACCCAACTGTGTTTTTCTTTTTAAAGAAATAATTTTATTTATTTTTGAATGTGCTGGATCTTTATTCCTGTGCATGGACTTCTTTCTCTAGTTGCCACTCCTAGTCGTGTGCAGGCTTCTCATTGCCGTGGCTTCTCTCGTCGTGGAGCACAGGCTCTAGAACACACTGGCTTCAGTAGTTTGGGCGTGTGGGTTCAGTCGCTACAGCTCCCAGGCTCCAGAGCACAGGCGCCATAGTTGTGGCGCATGTGCTTAGGGGCCCCGCAGCATCTGGCGTCTTTCCAGATCAGGGATTGAACCCATGATTCCTGCATTGGCAGACGGACTCTTTACCACTGAGCCACCCGGGAAGCCCTCAACTGTGCTTTGAAATCAGTTACTCATTTATACTGGTTTATACTGGTTCGACTTCCCTGGTGGCTCAGACGGTAAAGCATCTGCCTGCATTGAGGGAGACCCAGGTTTAATCCCTGGGTCGGGAAGATCCCCTGCAGGAGGAAATGGCAACCCACTCCAGTACTCTTGCCTGGAAAATTCCATGGAGTGAGGAGCCTGGTCGGCTACAGTCCATGGAGTCACAAAGAGTGGGACACGACTGAAGCGACTTCATTTCACATATTGGTTCCGAGAGACACTGTGCGACTGGTCGTCTCCTTCAAGGGAAGAGCAGCCAGCAGCCGTGTCAAACTGCTTTGGGTGATTCCCAAAAGGAGAGCTTCTGGAAAGCAGGAAGAGAGACCTGGCAGCTCTGCAGCCAGGCAGCGGGAATGCTGAGCCGCTTTTATTTGGTCCCCACGTCCAGGCCAAGGGGATGGGTGTGTACACAGTTTTCCGGGCGTTTTTTGTTGTGCAGTGTTTTCCATTTTAACGTCGCTCCAAAGCTAAGCCTCGTCCTTGGGTTGTTCCCAAAGCAAACAGGCTGGATGTAGCGTTTTGGCGCTAATGGTCTGGGGTGGTTTCCTCCTACCTGGGAATGGACCACTTCCACAGAGCAGAGGTGAGATCCTCTCTCACCCCCTCCAGAGATGGGGAACACCCTTTCAAGACACCCTGCTGGCCCCTGGTGGGCACCTGGGGTTGCATCCCTCTCGCCTCTCAGGCCTCCTTCACAGAAGCCGATTCACTGGAGGCCAAAGAGGGGCCAGCGCCCTACTTTGCCAAGCTGCAAAAAAAGATGGGCGCCTGGAGTGGGGCTTGCCTGCCCCTGACACTCATTATCCACATCCCGAAAATAGAAATTCCCCTTCCCTGGAGGCTGGCCTCCTGAAGGTCAAACCCTTCGATTCTTTCCAGACAGAACCCTGGTCATTTAAGTAATGATTGCACAGGATGGGCTGGACAGCTGGGGCTGAGGAGAGGGGCCCCGGGGCAAGGGACACGGTAACCTCATTCCACACGTGTGCCCCCGAAGCTTTGTGCTGCCAAGGGAGTGATGCTGTGCCGATCCGACAGGAGAGCCACTTCCAAAAGCGGCTCGTTGTCCTTTTTGCTCCTTGCCCTAAAGTGCTGACCACAGCAACGTGACCAGCTTCTTGAAAATGAGTCGAGCTGTCATTTCTCCTTCAAGGCACCATCAGATGATCCTAGCAGCCTCCTCTGAAACTCCCTGTCTCAAAACAGAAAGGGAGCCGAGTGATTACCTGTAAAAGCTTACAGACTAAGGAGTGAAGTAATTTTAAAACAAAAGATGGAATGGGCTTGGGAGGAGCATATAATGGGAAGCATATACGAAGAAAGTATCCTTTCTTTTCTGTTTCTGTCTCCTTCCTAGAGCTGCCGTAAGCATGGTTCTGTACACAGAAGTCCTCGAGAGAAAGGCTGTGGGCTGACCCCTCCCAACCGCAGCAGAGGATCCAGGGGAGGGAGCCCCATCTGGGCGCCAGGTGGCTGTTCCAGTGATGCAGAGAGCCCAGGAAGGACACAGTCAAACACCCCACCTCCTCCTGGCTCTGCGCAGCAGGCTGATGGGTCCCAGGAGGGAGGGACAGACAGACGGCTCTGATGCAGAGTTTAAAGGGCATATCCATCTTCCGGACTCGGCATGACCTAGAAAAATCCACAGCATCAACTTGGCATTTGCCAACAAGCGCAAAGATCCTATCATCTTAGGCTGAATTCCAGTTGCCACGTGACAAGTATCTGTGACCACTTGGTTCTCAAATTGAGGACTTGGAGCACTTAAGAAGGGAAGACAATCTAACTGTAAAATAGGATTAGCATGGAATCAGATCTGCCACCTGCATCTCTTGGCAGGAGTAAGTGTTATTCCTAAGGGGAGAAGCATGTTGAGTCCTTGGGGGTGGATCTGTTAACCCGATTTGCAGCCATTAGCGGTGCAGGCTGGCTGGCCCCCAGGAGTCAGGCAAACCCTAGGACACTAAGGTCTCAGGCAGGACCCTAAGTGGAAGCGCAGGCTTCAGGCTTCATTGT
This sequence comes from Bos taurus, assembly GCF_002263795.3. Classification (NCBI taxonomy): domain Eukaryota; kingdom Metazoa; phylum Chordata; class Mammalia; order Artiodactyla; family Bovidae; genus Bos; species Bos taurus. Next base: position 55,361,642 of record NC_037346.1, read on the forward strand.
AGTCAGTTGTATCTGGCTCTTTTCAACCACATGGACAGTAGCCCGCCAGGCTCCTCTGTCTATGGAATTTTCCAGGCAAGAAAACTGGAGTGGGTTTCGATTTCCTCTCTGGGGACCTTCCTGACCAAGGAATGGAGCCTGCGCCTCCTGTGTCTCCTGCATTGGCAGGTGGATTCTTTATCATTGAGCTACATGAAAGAACAGCAGCATCATTTTAATTCTAAACTGAGACTTGGATGTTATGTGTACTTAACAAAGACAGGCTGGTCACCCATGAAAAACTGGTCCTAACAGATGTGGAACAGGGTCTTCCCTGTAGCTCAGATGGTAAAGAATCTGCCTGCAATGCAGGAGACCTGAGTTCAATCCCCGGGTCGAGAAGAAACCCTGGAGAAGGGAATGGCTACCCACTCCAGTACTCTGGTCTGGAGGATTCCATGGACAGAGGAGCCTGGCAGGCTACAGTCCATGGGGTTGCAAAGAGTCAGATAGAACTGAGCAACTAACACCACTACTACTAATAGATGTGGAGAACGAATCTGGAGTCCCCGCCAGCCCTTGAGGAAAACATATGTTAAAATTGTTTTTATTGAAGTATAGTTGATTTACAATACTGTGTTAGTTTCAGGTGTATAACAAAGTGATTCAGCTATACATATACATGTTTTCTTTTTCAGATTCTTTTCCATTATAGGTTATTATAATACATTGAATATATTTCCCTGTGCTGTACAGTAGGTTTATTTTGTGTATATATAGTGGTAGTGGTGTGTATCTGTTAATCCCAAGCTCCTGATTTAACCTCCCCACCCTGCCCCAGGGCTTCCCTGGTGACTCAGTGGTAAAGAACCCACCTGCCAATATAGGAGATGTGGGTTCAATCCCTGGGTTGGGAAGATCCTCTGGAGAAGGAAACAGCAACCCACTCCAATATTCTTGCCCTGGGAAATCCCATGGACAGAGGAGCCTGGTGGGCTACAGTGCATGGACTCACAAGAGTCAGACATAACTTAGCGACTGACCAACAACAACCCTGCCCCAAGAAAAATATCTTTGTTCCCCGCTTTGGCCATGCCGGGTGGGTTATGGGATCCCAGACCTTCAGCAGTGGAAGCCTGGAGTCCTAATCACTGGACCACAAGGGAAGTCCCAAAAAATCTCTTTTAAAAAGGAGAGACCTGGGACTTCCCTGGCAGTTCATTGGTTAACATTCTGAACTGCCAATGCAGGGGACAGGGTTTCAGGGAACTAAGATCCCACATGCCACATAGTGTGGCCAAAAAAAAAAAAAAAGAGAAACTCAAGGTTCCTCAAAAAATTAGACATGGATTTACCATGTGACCCAATAATTTCACTTCTAGGTGTTTACCCAAGAGAACTGAGAACATGTGTCCACATAAAACCTTGTACACGAATGCTTATAGTAGCTCTGTTTACAATACCCAAAAGGCAGAAAGAACCCAAGTGTCCATCAGCAGATGAACGGGTAAAAGAAACATGGCTTATCCACATTAAGGAATAGTGTTTGTCCATGACAAGGAATGAAGTCCTGATCTGTGCTACCCTGTGAATGAACTTCAAGAACATCATGTGAAAGAAGTGAGAGAAGGCAGACAAAAAGGCCATATATTGTGTGATTCCATTTAAATGAAACCTCCAGAATAAATAAATTCACCAAGACAGAAAGCAGGTTGGTGGTTGCCAGGAGGACAGTGCTTAACGGACATGGGTTTTATTTGGGATGATTTTATTTTGGGTGATAGTTTTATTGCGGGTTTTATTTTGAAACCAGATAGAGCTCAGAGAAGGCAATGGCACCCCACTCCAGTACTCTTGCCTGGAAAATCCCATGGACCGAGGAGCCTGGAAGGCTGCAGTCCATGGGGTCGCTGAGAGTCGGACACGACTGAGCGACTTCACTTTGACTTTTCACTTTCATGCATTGGAGAAGGAAATGGCAACCCCACTCCAGTGTTCATGCCTGGAGGATCCCAGAGATGGCGGAGCCTGGTGGGCTGCCATCTGTGGGGTCGCACAGAGTCGAACACTACTGAATCGACTTAGCAGCAGCAGCAGAGCTCATTGTTGCACGTCGTGAATATGCTAACTGACTTGTTTATTTCCTGTTATATGCATTTCTTCCCTTTTTTTTTTTTTAATGAGGGACTTGAACCAGCAATGTCCCTTTCAGGATCATTCTTCTGCGATGCACAAAAACGTCCATTTCTAATGATGCAGTTTAAATTATGATTTGACTGCTGTTAAAGGAAAACATTCATTCCAGGCACTTGTTAAAGAAGGGTAAGGTGGGCTATATTCAGAACCTCTGTGATAGGGGCAGGGACCAGTACCTTGGGGTCTTGCAGATGGGTGGGAGGGAGCAGAGATTGAGTTCAACTGTGAATACAAAGACAAGTGGGAATATAAGCCAAGGAGTAGGGTAGGGGTCAGTGGGTGGAAGATTACTAAAAGAAAACGTCAGGGATCAGGGGAGATTCTCACTAAATCGGCCTGGCAGAATTTCCGGTGGCTAGAATGCCACACTCCCAGTGCAGGGGGACTGGGTTCGATCCCCGTTTAAGGAACTGGATCCCACATACCGCAACTGAGAGTTTGCATGCTACAACTAAAGAATCCACATGCCTCAACTAAGACCCGGTGCAGCCAAATTAATTAATTAATTAAAAAAAAAAAAAACTTGCTAAGGCAGGCCAGGAGGCTCAGACATCACCTGAGGATGCTGGACAATGGGGAAGCCAAACATTTTGAAGGTGACCAGACCTGGAGGATGGGGGTTCAGGCTAAACTGACTTATCAAGATTCTTGTTACAACTGGACTTTGCATGGAAGGACAAAAGGGCCCAGGGTTTGAGACCTGGTCAAAAAGAGGGCTCAGGTGAGCCAGATTAGATCAAAGAGAGACTCCTGCTCCTTGGCACTGAATTATATGGAGTCCCGTATGTCAACTTCATGGAACCTCCCAGAGGCTCGTTCCCTCTCCTCACAGGGGTGAGAGGAGGCCACCAGCACTTTGGTGGCTTTATTTGGAGGGACTTACCTTGTCTCAAAAGTTGTGTCACCTTGTGGAGGCCCTAAAAGGCAATCCTTGGTTTTCACTGGTTCTTTTTTTTTTTTTTTTCCCATTTCTCTGTATTTCCCTACATAGTTATGAAGTATGTGTGGGGTTTTTATTTATTTTAGTTTTTAGGGTTTTTTGGACCCCTGCTGTGCAGCATGCGAGACCCCTGACTAGGGATCAAACTTGTGCCCCCTGCAGCAGAAGCACAGAGTCTTAACTACTGGACCAACAGGGTTGGGTTTTTTTTTCTAAAGAATGTACACATCTGTATAACTAAATCGCTTGGCTATGTGGGATTTTTATTGAGGTATAAATATGTACAGAAAAGTACATGTTATAAACTATGAATTTACGAACCAACACACTGCATCAATAAAAGAACACATCCTAGAAACCCCTGGTGCTCCCTCCCAGCTCCTCCCCACCCCAACCACAATAACTACTCGTGCAGTGTATTTTTATATTGGGGAAAAAATACTTTAAATTTAAACAAAGCAAAAATATATTAGAGATGGAAAAAATTTTAATCCAGCACTTTTTATTTGTGAGTGAAGTCACTCAGTCGTGTCCGACTCTTTGTGACCCCATGGACTGTAGCCTACCAGGCTCCTCCGTCCATGGGATTTTCCAGGCAAGAATAGTGGAATGGGTTGCTATTTCCTTCTCCAGGAGATCTTCCCAACCCAGGGATGGAACCTGGGTCTCCCGAATTATAGGCAGACGCTTTACCGTCTGAGCCACCAGGGAAGTTTATTTGTGAAGGATCTTCCAAATGGCTTAGACATGGTAAAGACAGAACTGTGAGTTTGGCCTCAAGTTGCTCCCAAGGGAAAGCAGGAGGAGGCAGCTGGCAGTAGCCATGGGATCAACTGATGGCCCCATCGCTTTCCTGGGTCAACTGGGCAGCACTTTGGCAACCCCCCACAGCGGGGCTTCAGGACTACAGATGCCTGGGCTCCATCTGCAGAGATGGTGATTTGACTGGTCTGGGCTTCAGAATTTTTCAAAGCCCTCGAGTGATTCTAATACACAGACAAATTTGGGAACCACTGACTTAGCTTACAAGGAGGATGTGAAGCCTGCCTTCCAAGCAGGTGGGCAGACTCAAAAGCCTCCCAGAGATTCTGTGACTACCACAAAAATCCATCTTATTCAAGAGCATCATGAATTGTCATGGTCCCCGCGACTATTTCACTTCTGGAAATGAGTCAGCTGTAGTACACAAGTGACACATACTCTTACAGCCTCTCCCCACATCCTCCCCGACGCCGGCGTGGGAATGTGGGAACAGTGACAAAGCTGGCTGCCACCCAGGCTCCAGGAGAGTGGGGCGTGGGGGCAGGGGGCTGGGGAAGGGAGGCTCTGCTGTTATTACAGTCACTCCCACTAGGTGGCGCCCGAGCAGACGCTCTTGTGAATATCTTTAAAAAAAAACAACTCAATTAAACCTTATTTCCCTGTGCTCCTTCTTAGTATTGAATTGGTATTTAATTACTGGTGGGATTCTGTTTTCCCTGAAAGGAAGATAAAATTGCCTTACTCTCCCCAACTCCTCCAACCCCCCCACCCCTGAGGGTTCTCACTGGGGCCGAGGGAGGGGAGGTTAACCTCTGATGTTCCTGCTCCTCCCACCTAGACACACTGTACCTTCATGATATGGGTCAGATTTCTAAGAACCTGACCGTGTGTCTATAGTGGTTGTTTGGAATAGTGGTTTAAAATTTACGGAAGAATGGGAACAGCTTGACAGCAGGAAGAAATGGGCAGAAAGGGGAGATCAAGGGGTGGAGGGCTGGAATGCTTTCATGTTACCCATCTTATGAGCTGATACTGTGCCTAAGCTAGAACTTGGGATTGGAAGAGTGTTTGGCATATATCTTTCCACCAGCCCGGATATGCCACTTATGCAAACCCTTCCTGGACAGTCACTAGAAAGACAATTAATTTTTCGTCCAAGAAAGCACCATATGTTTCTGAGAGTTCTTGACTCCCTAGGGAAGTGTTCTAATTACCTGCTTCCAAGTGATAAATCACCCTAAGCTGTAGTGGCTTGAAGCAATAATTTGCTGGGTCCTCTGCGGTATGGCGGAGAAGGCAATGGCACCCCACTCCAGTACTCTTGCCTGGAAAATCCCATGGATGGAGGAGCCTGGTAGGCTGCAGTCCATGGGGTCACTGAGGGTCAGACACGACTGAGCGACTTCACTTTCACTTTTCACTTTCATGCATTGGAGAAGGAAATGGCAACCCACTCCAGTGTTCTTGCCTGGAGAATCCCAGGGACAGGAGAGCCTGGTGGGCTCCTGTCTATGGGGTCGCACAGAGTCAGACACGACTGAAGCGACTTAGCAGCAGCAGTAGCAGCTTCGGTATGGATGTGAGAGTTGGACTGTGAAGAAAGCTGAGTGCTGAAGAATTGATGCTTTTGAACTGTGGTGTTGGAGAAGACTCTTGAGAGTCCCTTGGACTGCAAGGAGATCCAACCAGTACATCCTAAAGGAGATCAGTCCTGGGTGTTCTTTGGAAGGACTGATGCTAAAGCTGAAACTCCAGTACTTTGGCCACCTCATGCAAAGAGTTGACTCATTGGAAAAGACTCTGATGCTGGGAGGGATTGGGGGCAGGAGGGGAAGGGGACAACAGAGGATGAGATGGCTGGATGGCCTCACCAACTTGATGGATGTGAGTTTGAGTGAACTCCAGGAGTTGGTGATGGACAGGAAGGCCTGGCGTGCTGCAATTCATGGGATTGCAGAGTTGGACACAACTGAGTGACTGAAATGAAGTGAACTGAGGGATGACTGGACTCAGTTGGGTGGTTCTCACTTAAGGACTCATGTGGTTGCAGTGTCAGTGGTCTGAACATCTGAGATGGGTCCCTCCTGTGGGACCCTTGAGGGGGGCTATCAGCTAGTTCAGCTGGGGCCAGCAGCCAGAGCTCTTGCATGGTCCCTCCAGGTGACATGGAGCCTGGGTTCCCAGAGCGACAGTCTCACGGGCATCATTCCAAGATGCCCAGCAGAAACTGTGTGGCGTCTCATGCCCTGGCTTTGGAAGTTCCAGGCTGTCACTTTCGTCACATTCTACAGCTCAAGCAAGTCACTAAGGCCAGGGCAGATTCCAGGGAAGGGAGCCAGGGCCCCTCTCCCTCGGTGGGGGAGGAGGGGTCTATGGAGGCCATATTTAGGGACTCAGTTACTTATCTCAGGAAGTGGGAACTGGGACAAATTTAGGGAACTGCTTCACCCTGAAGGAAACTGTTTTTCAGTTTAAGAACAGACTCCTTCAAATGTATTTTCAGGAAACCCCAGTGCCTGGTTGATCAAAGCCCCAGCTTCCTTGGGTGTCCGTGCTTTAACTGGAACCAGCTACCCAACCAGACAGCATTCATCCTTAAGCCCTCTCTCTCCATTGGAAGCTGCTGATTTTCCACTTCCTTCTTAATACAAGTGCTAACATTCATCATGCTCTCATTTGTGCCAGAGACTGTGCTGAGCAATGCATGCACTTAACCCGTTCCATTGAGAAGACTTGTCTTGTTGAAGTGCCTGTTAGGAGTTGCTTGCTTGCTTGTATGTTTCCAGTAACTACCACCAGCTGTGTTCTGTCCAAACCCCCTTGGTCACTTGAGTGTAAGGCTCCCTGTTAAGGCACCTCAATCTGATTTCACTTCTCCAGTCATTTTGTTTTTGTTGTTGTTATTAAGGCAGCCCCACTTGGGAGTTTAAGGCTTGTCCATTTAAAAAGTTAAACTTGGGACTCAGATGTAGAGAACAAACTTACAGATACCAAGGTGAGGGAGGGGGAGATGAACTGGGAGCTTGGGATCGACATATGTATACACCAGCTATAAAACGTAACTAAGGCGAACCTACTGTCTAGCACAGGGAACTCTGCTTAATGCATGATGGTGACCTGAAAGAAATCTAAAAAAAGAGGGAATATATGTATATGTATGAGCTTCCCAGGGCTTCCCAGATGGTGCTAGTGGTAAACAACCCACCTGCCAATGCAGGAGACATAAGACACGCGGGCTCAGTCCCTGGGTTGGGAAGATCCCCTGGAGCAGGGCATGGCAATCCACTCCAATACTCTTGCCTGGAGAATCCCCTGGACAGAGGAGCGTCATGGGCTACAGTCCATATGGTCGCAAAGAGTCAGACAGGACCGAAGAGACTTAGCACACATGAGCTTCCCAGGTGGCTCATTGGTGAAGAATCGCTGCCAATGCAGGAGACAAAGGAAATGTGGTTCAATTGCCGGGTCGGGAAGATCCCCTGATGTAGGAAATGGCAACTTACTCCAGTATTCTTGCCTAGAGAATCCCATGGACAGAGCAGCCTGGAAGGCTACGGTCCTTAGAGTTGCAAAGAGTGGGACACAACCAAATGACTGAGCACGCACATACGTATACTTAGAGCTGATGCATTTTGCTGTACTGCAGAAACTAACAGAACATTGTAAAGCAGCTATACTCCAACAAAAATTAAAGACTAAAAATAAAAGTCAAACTCGGGAATTCCCTGGTGGTCCAGTGGTTAGGACTCTTCACTTTCACTTCCAGGGCCACAGTTTCTATCCCTGGTCAGGGAACTAAGATCCCAAAAGCCACGTGGTATGGCCAAAAAAATAAATGAAGTCAAGCTTGTCTCAAATTACCCTTGCCGAAGCACAGGCCTGAGGTTTCAGCACTGAAGCAGGGACCAAGCATACCTCTCACACCACCCTCCTCTCTGCTTACTTGGGGCACTGGGGAGAGAAATGGAAAACAGAGGTGTTTCCTGTGGTCACCAGCTGGGGGCAATGATGTGGCTGTCCTGTGTCCTGGGTCTTTACTGCTGACCCAGCTCATTCTCTGGAGCAGGGTTTCTCATCCTCAGCACTACTGATGTTTAGGGCTGGATCATCCTTTGTGGTGGGGCCCTGTCCTGTGCATTGTTTGGCAGTATCCCTGGCCTCACGCTACTGGACGCCAGTTGTTCAGCCCTAAGTCTTGTACCACTCCTCAAGTTATGCAACCAGAAATGTGTCAGCCATTACCAATATGCCCTGGTTGAGAACCAGTGCTCCTTAGACTTGGTGTGCCCAAGGGGGTGCCCCATGGGCCTACTGACAGAGACTCTCTTCCATGGGGCTCCCCTGGTTACATATTCTTGTTGACCCTTGGCCTCATGCCATATTGCTCTGAGGTGTTCCCCCGCCCCCAAACCCCAGGATCCAATTCTAGACTGCCCTGGTGGTAAAGAATCCACCTCCCAACGCAGGGGACGTGGGTTCGATCCCTGGTCTGGGAAGATCCCATATGCCACAGAGCAACTAAGCCTGTGATTGCAAGTACTGAGCAGGCCCTCTAGAGCCTGTGTGCCACAACTACTGAGCCCTCATGCCTAGAGCCCGGGCTCTGCAACAAGAGAAGCCACCGCAATGAGAAGGCCAAGCATGAGCGCCAGAATAAACCGTAGCCCCTGATGGCTGCGACCAGAGAAAGCCTGCATGCAGCGATGAAGACCCAGTGCAACAAAAAGTAAAATTTTTAAAAAGCCTCAAAAAACCACCAAGACTCTGCAATTCCATCCGTACTCTGGATCCAGCTCTGGGGCTGTAGGGGAGCGGGGGTGGAGATGGTCCCAGTCCTTTGCCTCCTGGCTGACTGCCCTGGACACTCTCCAAACTTCAGGAGCCCCAGGACAGAGCCACCAGCCCACGGCCAAGTAGCCAACCCAGTGGGAGACGAGGTGTTCCTCTCTGGTGTCCCACCCACTTTACAATGACTCCACTGTGTCCCCAACCCCCTTCACTCCCACCTGTTTCCCAGAAAAGCCCGCCAAGTCTTCATGCCACCTCTCACCCCTCCCCGTCCCTTTTCCTCTGGAGGCACCAACTACCCAGGGTTGGGCCAAACTTCACAGGTTAAGGGCTCCGTCCTCTGAAAGACTGTCTTCACTCAGCCACCAGCCGCCAAGTCTGGGGGGTCCCCAGGCCACACTCACTTTTTACCAGTTTGCTACAAACCTGGGGGTTCCACCTACTCCCTCAGGTTTAATAATTCACTAGAGTGACTCTCAGAAAAGTGGTGTGCTTGCCATTACCGTTTAATGATAGCAAAAGGATACAAAGCTGAACCAGTCTCAAGCAAGGTCTGCTGGTGGGGTGGTCCCAAACTTGAAGCTTCTGACATCCTCAGGGACATGTTACCCTCTTGGCACGTCTGCTGCTGCTGCTGCTAAGTCGCTTCAGTCGTGTCCGACTCTGTGCGACCCCATAGACGGCAGCCCACCAGGCCCCGCTGTCCCTGGGATTCTCCAGGCAAGAACACTGGAGTGGGTTGCCATTTCCTTCTCCAGTGCATGAAAGTGAAAAGTGAAAGTGAAGTCGCTCAGTGGTGTCCGACTCTTCGTGACCCCATGGACTGGAGCCTACCAGGCTCCTCCGTCCATGGGATTTTCCAGGCAAGAGTACTGGAGTGGGTGCCATTGCCTTTTCCGTCTTGGCACATCAGTATGTGACAATATGCAGAGCATTGGCAACCAAGGAAGCTCACCAAGCTTAAGTGTCTGGAGTTTCTATTGCTGTTGCTGTTACTGTTGTTCAGTCCCTAAGTCAGATATGACTCTGAAACCCCATGGACTGCAGCATGCCAGGCTCCCCTGTCCTTCACTATCTCCTGGGCTTGGCTCAAATTCATATCCATTGAGTTGGTGATGCTGTCTGACCATCTCATCCTTTGCTACTCCCTTCTACTTTTGCCTTCAGTCTTTCCCAGAGTTTTTATTGCAGTTTCATTATATATGTACACCATTGACTGAATTCAATCTCCAGTTCCTCTCCCTTCCCCAGAAAGTGAAAGTGAAGTCGCTCAGTCCTGTCCCACTCTTTTCGACCCCTTGGACTGTAGCCCACCAGGTTCCTCCATCCATGGGATTTTCCAGGCAAGAATACTGGAGTGGGTTGCCATTTCCTTCTCCAGGAGATCTTCCCAACCCAGGGATTGAACCCGGGTCTCCCGCATTGTAGGCAGATACTTTACTGTCTGAGCCACCAGGGAAGTGAGCTGATAACACATGGTTTATCCTAAACCAACAGGTCGAGTTGGAGGAGTCCATTGTGAATAACTGACACTCCCATCACTTAGAAAATTCCAAGGATTTAGAGGTGGCCTCCCAGGAACCAGACAAAGACCATCCAAATGCTGGGTTACACACAGGATTCACAGAGTCAGTGCTGCATGGGATATCCCAACCAGCCCCTGGCTGCTAGTTCTCTGAACTTACAATGTGGGGTGCATTTTACTCTTGGCAGTAGGCTCTGGCAATTCTTGGAGAGCAGGAAAGATCCTGCAGGATGCCCACCTCCATCTTGCCGCATATACATCAGCTCATTTAGTCCAGCGGGTCTCCCACACCCCTGCCCCTAGGCAGGTGTTACTGCGATCACCCTTCCACAGGTGAAGAAACCTAGGTGCAGGCTGAGAGACTCCCCAGGTGAACCAGTAGAACAGGACTGAGTCCAGGTCTGTCTGACTCCAGAGCTGCCCACTCACGAGGAGCTGAGCTCTGGCTTCCCCCGAACTCCCCTATCCCCTGGCCCCACTGTAGTCATGGCAGCTCCCCTCATGGCCTCCAAAACACCTCCCTTCCTCCTGCAAAGCCGTGTCCTGACCCTCTGCTACGGGGTTCACCACCCCGAACCCTCCCCCTGTGGTCGCCCACTCCTCGTCTGGGATGTCCCTGGCCTCTGCTCTCAATCTTCCTGACTCCAATTCCGAGAACATGCAGAACATTAGGTTCTGGGAGCTGGACGCCTGCCATAATCTCTCTCCGATCTAGAGTGCTTCCCATCCGCGTCAGACCTCAGCCTTGACTCTCTCGCGGCCGCCCCCGGACCACCAAGCCCTTCTCCAGGGCTGAAGTCCACGTGCCAGGCTGTCCTGCTCTCTCCCTCCTGCAGCCGCGCTGTCATTCAGGCCTGCCTTTAAACCCTTGAGCACCTCCTCTCGCTCCTCCGATCCGCCGTCCTGAGGCTGTGGGGAGGGGGAGGAGGGGCAGCGTTTACAGTGGGGGGCACACGCGGCTCCGTGATGCTGCCGGGACTCTGCGAACCCCCGTTTCTCCTCGGCCACGGCTCCCTTCCAGCCTCTGCCGCCAGGGGCGCTAGCCGGGCCCACACGGCCGGCGGAGCGGGAGGGCTGTGGCTTCCAGTCCGCTCCCTGGTCGGGCTCCCGAGCATCATCACCCTGATGTTTGATTCCTGGCTCCAGAGTCCCTGTGCTCGGAAAACCAGCCTCTGTGCCTCACAGAGATACCGCACCAGCTGGGCAGTGACCCCTCGGCAGAGCTCCCTGGGACCCTTCTTCCCGGCTTCTAAGGATCCCATAACCCTGACCTGTCCTCTTGGTTCTCCAGCCAAGGGAGTAGGGTAGCTGCTTCCTGTGCTTCCCCCAGAGCCTGCTTTCTGCTGCTTCTGTCCTGCAATACCCATTTAACCAATTCTGTGTTCTAAATTCTTTGTTAAAATAATGAATGTGCTTGTTTTCCTGGTTGCCCGTGACTAATAAATATGTATAAACATTTCTCCTCTTCCTTCTCTGGGGGCTCAGAATCCACCAGTGCAGGAGACCCAGGTTCGATCCCTGGGTTGGGACGATCCCCTGGAGGAGGGCATGGCAGCCCACTCCAGTATTCTTGCCTGGAGAATCCCATGGACAGAGGAGCCTGGCGGGCTGCAGTCCATGGGGTTGCAAAGAGTCAGACACAACTGAGAGACTTCACTTTTCACCTAATTATCTCCAACATGCCAGACCCTGTTCTGCTTGACATGTATGGACTCACTTAACTCTCACAAAACCCTTCTAAACAGCAATTACTATTATCCCCACTTCAACAGCGGAGAAGGCAATGGCACCCCACTCCAGTACTCTTGCCTGGAAAATCCCATGGACGGAAGAGCCTGGAAGGCTGCAGACCATGGGGTCACTGAGGGTTGGACACGACTGAGCGACTTCAATTTCACTTTCATGCATCAGAGAAGGAAATGGCAACCCACTCCACTGTTCTTGCCTAGAGAATCCCAGGGACGGGGGAGCCTGGTGGGCTGCCGTCTATGGGGTCACACAGAGTTGGACACGACTGAAGTGACTTAGCAGCAGCAGCCACTTCAACAGGGGAGAAAACTGAAGGGCAAAGGAAGACAGAATTATTTGCTCAGGGTCACACAGCTGGTAAGAGTTGGGCCCAAGATGGCACACATGTACGCACCCTCTCAGGGTGTCCCTGGGGCATTAAGTGAACACATGGTTTCCCAGTTTATGGATGGACTAGAGCTATTTTTGGATGTTTATATCATGTGGAGGTTTTAGCTATTAGAGAGCCTGCATCACCTTGAACCTGACAAATTTAGTTTACTTGAGCCAGGAATCTTGCAACTTTCTGAATTACTTGGTCCATGATTTGTTGCAACCTACCTCCTTAGGGATTTGATTTAGGTCATACCTGAATGGTCTAGTGGTTTTCCCTATTTTCTTCAATTTAAGTCTGAATTTGGTAATAAGGAGCTTATGATCTGAGCCACAGTCTGCTCCCAGTTTTGTTTTTGCTGACTGTATAGAAGGGAAATGGCAAACCACTTCAGTATTCTTGCCTTGAGAACCCCATGAACAGTATGAAAAGGCAAAATGATAGGATACTGAAAGAGGAACTCCCCAGGTCAGTAAGTGCCCAATATGCTACTGGAGATCAGTGGAGAAATAACTCCAGAAAGAATGAAGGGATGGAGCCAAAGCAAAAACAATACCCAGCTGTGGATTGACTGGTGATAGAAGCAAGGTCTGATGCTGTAAAGAGCAATATTGCATAGGAACCTGGAATATTAGATCCATGTTGCTGCTGCTGCTGCTGCTGCTGCTAAGTCGCTTCAGTCGTGTCCAACTCTGTGTGACCCCATAGACGGCAGCCCACTAGGCTCCTCCGTCCCTGGGAGTCTCCAGGCAAGAACACTGGAGTGGGTTGTCATTTCCTTCTCCAATGCATGAAAGTGAAAAGTGAAAGTGAGGTCGCTCAGTTGTGTCTGACCCTCAGCGACCCTATGGACTGCAGCCCACCAGGCTCCTCCATCCATGGGATTTATCAAGGCAAATTGGAAATGGTCAAACAAGAGATGGCAAGAGTGGACGTCGACATTCTAGGAGTCAGCGAACTAAAATGGACTGAAATGGGTGAATTTAACTCAGATGACCATGACCATTATATCTACTACTGCGGGCAGGAATCCCTTAGAAGAAATGGAGTAGCCATCATGGTCAACAAAAGAGTCTGAAATGCAGTACTTGGAGGCAATCTCAAAAACGACAGAATGATCTCTGTTCGTTTCCAAGGCAAAACATTCAATATCACAATAATCCAAGTCTATGCCCCAACCAGTAATGCTGGAGAACCTGAAGTTGAATGATTCTATGAAGACCTACAAGACCTTTTAGAACTAACACCCCCAAAAGATGTCCTTTTCATTATAGGGGACTGGAATGCAAAAGTAGGAAGTCAAGAAACACCTGGGTAACAGGCAAATTTGGCCTTGGAATACGGAATGAAGCAGGGCAAAGGCTAATAGAATTTTGCCAAGAGAACACACTGGTCATAGCAAACACCCTTTTCCAACAACACAAGAGAAGACTCTACACATGGACATCACCAGATGGTCAATACCGAAATCAGATTGATTATATTCTTTGCAGCCAAAGGTGGAGAAGCTCTATACAGTCAGCAAAAACAAGACCAGGAGCTGACTGTGGCTCAGATCATGAACTCCTTATTGCCAAATTTAGACTTAAATTGAAGAAAATAGGGAAAACCACTAGACCATTCAACTATGACCTAAATCAAATTCCTTATGATTATACAGTGGAAGTGAGAAATAGATTTAAAGGACCAGCTCTGATAGATAGAGTGCCTGATGAACTATGGACGGAGGTTCGTGACATTGTACAGCAGACAGGGATCAAGACCATCCCCATGGAAAAGAAATGCAAAAAAGCAAAATGGCTGCCTGGGGAGGCCTTACAAATAGCTGTGAAAAGAAGAGAAGTGAAAAGCAAATGAGAAAAGGAAAGATATAAACATCTGAATGCAGAGTTCCAAAGAATAGCAAGAAGAGATAAGAAAGCCTTCTTCAGGGATCAATGCAAAGAAATAGAGGAACACAACAGAATGGGGAAGACTAGAGATCTCTTCAAGAAAATTAGAGATACCAAGGGAACATTTCATGCAAAGATGGGCTCAATAAAGGACAGAAATGGTATGGACCTAATAGAAGCAAAAGATATTAACAAGAGGTGGCAAGAATACACAGAAGAACTGTACAAAAAAGATCTTCATGACCCAGATAATCACGATGGTGTGATCACTGACCTAGAGCCAGACATCCTGGAATGTGAAGTCAAGTGGGCCTTAGGAAGCATCACTACGAACAAAGCTAGTGGAGGTGATGGAATTCCAGTTGAGCTATTTCAAATCCTGAAAGATGATGCTGTGAAAGTGCTGCACTCAATATGCCAGCAAATTTGGAAAACTCAACAGTGGCCACAGGACTGGAAAAGGTCAGTTTTCATTCCAATCCGAAAGAAAGGCAATGCCAAAGAATGCTCAAACTACCGCACAATTGCACTCATCCACCCGCTAGTAAAGTAATGCTCAAAATTCTCCAAGCCAGGCTTCAGCAATACATGAACCGTGAACTTCCAGATGTTCAAGCTGGTTTTAAAAAAGGCAGAGGAACCAGAGATCAAATTGCCAACATCTGCTGGATCATGGAAAAAGCAAGAGAGTTCCAGAAAATCATCTATTTCTGCTTTATTGACTATGCCAAAGCCTTTGACCGTGTGGATCACAGTAAACTGTGGAAAATTCTTAAAGAGACGGGAATACCAGACCACCTGACCTGCCTCTTGAGAAATCTGTATGCAGGTCAGGAAGAAACAGTTAGAACTGGACATGGAACAACAGACTGGTTCCAAATAGGAAAAGGGTACATCAAGGCTGTATATTGTCACCCTGCTTATTTAATTTATATGCAGAGTACATCATGAGAAACGCTGGGCTGGAAGAAGCAAAAGCTGGAATCAAGATTGCTGGGAGAAATATCAATAACCTCAGATATGCAGATGACACCACCCTTATGGCAGAAAGTGAAGAGGAACTCAAAAGCCTCTTGATGAAAGTGAAAGAGGAGAATGAAAAAGTTGGCTTAAAGCTCAACATTCAGAAAACGAAGATCATGGCATTTGGTCCCGTCACTTCACGGGAAATAGATGGGAAAACAGTGGAAACAGTGTCAGACTTTATCATTTTGGGGCTCCAAAATCACTGCAGATGGTGATTGCAGCCATGAAATTAAAAGACGCTTACTCCTTGAAGGGAAAGTTATGACCAACCTAGATAGCATATTCAAAAGCAGAGACATTGCTTTGCCAACAAAGGTCCGTCTCGTCAAGGCTATGGTTTTTCCAGTGGTCATATATGGATGTGAGAGTTGTACTGTGAAGAAAGCTGAGCACAGAAGAATTGATGCTTTTGAACTGTGGTGTTGGAGAAGACTCTTGAGAGTCCCTTGGACTGCAAGGAGATCCAACCAGTCCATTCTAAAAGAGATCAGCCCTAGGTGTTCTTTGGAAGGAATGATGCTAAAGCTGAAACTCCAGTCCTTTGGCCACCTCATGCGAAGAGTTGACTCATTGGAAAAGACTGATGCTGGGAGGGATTGGGGGCAGCAGGAAAAGGGGACGACAGAGGATGAGATGGCTGGATGGCATCACTGACTCGATGGACGTGAGTGTGAGTGAACTCCAGGAGATGGTGATGGACAGGGAGGCCTGGCGTGCTGTAATTCATGGGGTCGCAAAGAGTCGGACACGACTGAGTGACTGAACTGAACTGAACCTCCTTAATGTTTGTTTGTTTTTAATAAGGTTGTTTTTGTTTATTTATTTGGTTGTGCCAGGTCTTAGTCCTGGAACATGGGATCTTCAATCTTCATTGATGTGGGATCTAGTTCCCTGACCAGGAATTGAACCCAGGTCCCCTGCACTGGGAGCTCTGAGTCTTAGCCATTGACCACCAGGAGAGTCCCTTGTCTCCTTAATGTTTATCTTCTATCTTATCAGCCCCTATTGACCTTTTTCCTCCCTTCATGTCTTTCCCTATGAGCTCCCTCACCCCCTTGCCAGTGCTGCTATAAATCTGGAGATATGGGCAAGGAAACATCTCGTTTGGCAGAACTCTAGAAGGCACTATGGTCTCACCTTGAACCAAAGTCTTCAGCAAGTATGGGTATTGGTGATGCCCTGAAATGTCTCTGACTTCCCAGGTGGAGCTAGTGGTAAAGAACCCACCTACCAATGCAGGAAACATAAGAGACACTTATATCTTCACAGGTTCGATCCCTGGGTGGGGAAGATAGCTTGGAGGAGGAAATGGCAGCCCACTGCGGTATCCTTGCCTGCAAAATCCCATGGACAGAGGAGCTTGGTGGGCTACAGTCCGTGTGGTCACAGAGAGTTGGACACGACCGAAGCTACTTAGCACATATCGCCAAAGGCCTTCACCAAGAGTTCCTGGAAACCTCACAACAGACCGGTTCTGTCCTACTGAGACTCCACACTGGATTCCATTTCAGACTTTCCAGTGGCCGTCAGGGCAGCTGCTCTCTATCACTGCCCTTGCTCGAGTTGGGAAGGGTCACTCCCGGTGCGCTTGGCTCTGTCTACCCAGTATTTTGCTCTCGTCCCCAGCGTGGTTTCTGGTGTCCTATGGAGAGAATCAGCTAAGAGATCCAAATCGGTATTATTTTTAGAACTAAAGATCATTTGGTCTCAGCTTGCTTAGTCCTGTTCAGGAAATGAAAGCAGGGAAAAATCTCATATTTTTTTCAAAGTTCAAGTCAGAGTAGTGCGACCTGGAGGCAACATTTCTGAATCACTGCCTAAAACGTTTTCCTTTGTCGCAGAGACTGACCTTGTCTTCCAAAGGGTTCATTCCCCGGGGACAAGGCTGAGTCTCTTGAAACACACCCCTCTTTGTCTGCTTGTTCTCTCGGACAATTCTTTGTGTCAAATCTGAACCTGTGCTTTCTCTCCCAGTTTTTAGAATAGATGAGATTATGTTTCCATAATTTATGCTGAACCTGCAGCCCAGTTAACAACAGGTTTTTTTTTTTTTTTTTTAACTTGAAAACCGAAATTGAGTTGAATGTGGAAAATGTCCTCTTGCACTGAGCAGAGAAAGCTGTTTTTGTTTTGTTTTGTTTTTGTAGGAAATGTCCAGCACATCTGGAAGATCAGCCTGTTCTTATAGAGAAAACTTTAAAAAAAAAGAACGGGGCAAGAAAAGTCTCATTTCAAAATGCAAAAAAAAGAAAAAAGAAAAATTATTTACAAAATGAGCAGAGGTATTTTTTCCCTCGGTTCAGACCTTGTATTGGTCAGGGTTCTCCAGAGAAGAAACAGAATTGATATGATTATCTATCTATCTAAAAAGCAAAAAAAATTTTAATATTTATTTATTTGGCTTGGCCAAGACTTAGTTTCAGCATATGGGCTCTATTACAGTTCCCTGATCAGGGAACGAACCCAGGCTCCCTGCATTGGGAGAGCAGAGTCCTAGCCACTAGACCACCAGGGAAGTCCCTAGAAAGCAAATATTAAAGAACCAAATGGAAATATAAAAAAACTCCACAATCAGAGAACAAGCAGATGAAAAATAATTAAGGTAATAAAGAATTTGAATACAACTAACAAACTTGATCTAACCAACAGATGTAGGACATGCACTTCCAAACCATGGAACACCTATTCTTTTCGGATGCAGGTAGGACATTTACCTACATAGATCACGTGCCGAACCACCAAGAGAGTCTCAACACATGGCAGAAGACTGAGTTCACTTAGAGTGTGTCCTCTTACCAAGTGGAATTAAATTAGAAATCAGTCATAAATCTCTAGAAGTTTCTCAAAGTTTAAAAATCAAGCAACATACTGCTAACAATTCACATGACAAAGAAGAAATCATAGTGAACATTCCAAAGATTCTCAGACGTAAAAAAAACCACATCATTGTCAGCAAATGGCAAAGAGTTGAGAAAGCCACAGACCCAGGGCGTGGCCTCTGGGGGGAGGGGGAGGGGAAAGCAGGAGATGGGGAGGGAGGCTCAGACCCTGTCCGGCTAGGGAGTTCGGCCTTGTAGGCAGTGGACAGCCCTGAAGGCTTTTTACCAGGAAATCTGCTGTGTGTGTGGAGGGTGGGCTAGAGCCATTGGAGGGAAGGAAGGACAGAATGTGAAAGCATGAGGCCAACTGCGAGACCTCTGCCCAACATCAGAGATCAATAGCTATTTGCCGTGTCATGGGTCAGGTCCGTATATACAAGCAGAGCCCTTACTATGTGCCGGGCACCCGAAAGGCACTACCGATCCCTGCTCCAAGCACAGTGTGTGAACCGTCTTGGCGCCACGTAGATTGTCACACGCAGATTGTTAACTGGGAACACTTCCAGCAGCGTAACCGAAATGTTCATTCTTTATGAAGCGTCACATTAAAACAGAGCACGTAGTTCTTGATGCCAGGCTAAGATTAAATGCCTAGCTTGACGGCACTTCCAAAGACATTCTGTACCTAAAGCCCAGCCTCCTCCCTCCACGCCTGAGGCAGTTTGGGAGGGCAGCTGCTTCTCATCAGTAGCCCCCCAAATAGTTATTACAAATCCATCTCTTTTTTTGAAGTCTGTTTTTGGTGTAGACCATTTTTAAAGTCTTTACTGAATTTGTCACAACACTGCTTCTGCTCCATGTCTTGGTTTTTTGGCCATGAGGCATGTGGAACCCCAGCACCCCAACTAGGGATCGAACCTATACCCCCTGTGCTGGAAGATGAAGTCTTAACTGCTGGACCACCAGGGAATTCCCCCTAATTCATCTGTTGTGGCCCTTCCAGCCTATCACTGGAGAAATAAGAAGTTTGTAGGAATTTAGACATTGAGGTTTTGTGAAGATGAGGACTTCCAATCTCAAATTTTGTACATTTATTTTCATCAGAGACTTCTAAACATGAGATGCGCTGGCTAAACATGGTCTCTCTGGTCCAGAGACACAAGGATGAAAGAACACAGAGTCACCCACACCTTTGGGGCTAACAGTCTGGTGGGGAGATAATCACCCAAAAATGGGGACCAGTGGGGACAGGCTAAAAGGCTCTAAGAGAAAGCTCCCAGCATAATGTGCTTTAAATCAGATAGATGGGGATCTCCTGTCCTCTGTGACCAAGCAGAGGCGGGTGGTCCGGAACTGGCAGGGCAGCTCTGCTTCCTGAGGTCACCCAGCAACTCAGGTGATAAGCTGACGCTGCTGTCCTCAACACATGGCCTCCACCTCCAGGTCCACAGGGCTTGCTCCAGTGATTGTCATTTCCCAGTAGTGAAATGACAGACCAGGGGCACCAGATGCCTGCACATTGCACACATCACTTCTATTCTCATTCCCTTGGCCACATGTGTTCACGTGGCCACCCTAGCTGCAAGGGAGGCTGGGACCTGACACTAGCTGGGCTGGTTCTAACACTGAAAGGAAGAAGGGAGATTGGGTACAATCTCGTGATTGGTGATCCTCACAATATACACATCTTTGAGTGTGAGTTCAGTTGCTCAGTCGTGACCAACTCTTTGTGACCCCATGAACCACAGCACGCCAGGCTTCCTTGTCCATCATCAACTTCTGGAGTCTACCCAAACTCATGTCCATTGAGTTGGTGATGCCATCCAACCATCTCATCTTCTGTTGTCCCCTTCTCCTCCCGCCCTCAATCTTTCCCAGCATCAGGGTCTTTTCAAATGAGTCAGCTCTTCGCATCAGGTGGCCAAAGTATTGGGAGTTTCAGCTTCAACATCAGTCCTTCCAATGAACGCCCAGGACTGATCTCCTTCAGGATGGACTGGTTGGATCTCCGTGCAGTCCAAGGGACTCTCAAGAGTCTTCAACACCACAGTTCAAAAGTATCAATTCTTCTGTGCTCAGCTTTCTTTATAGTCCAACTCTCACATCCATACATGACTACTGGAAAAACCATAGCCTTGACTAGAGAGACCTTTGTTGACAAAGTAATGTCTCTGCTTTTTAATATGCTGTCTAGTTTGATCATAAACTTCCTTCTAAGGAGTAAGTGTCTTTTGATTTCATGGCTGTAATCACCATCTGCAGTGATTTTGGAGCTCCCCCAAATAAAGTCAGCCACTTTTTCCACTGTTTCCCCATCTATTTGCCATGAAGTGATGGGACGGGGTGCCATGATCTTAGTTTTCTGAATGTTGAACTTTAAGCCAACTTTTTCACTCTCCTCTTTTACTTTCATCAAGAAGCTCTTTAGTTCCTCTTCATGTTCTGCCATAAGGGTGGTATCATCTGCATATCTGAGGTTATTGGTATTTCTCCCAGCAATCTTGATTCCAGCTTGTGCTTCATCCAGCCCAGTGTTTCTCATGATGTACTGTGCATATAAGTTAAATAAGCAGGGTGACAATATACAGCCTCGATGTACTCCTTTTCCTATTTGGAACCAGTCTGTTGTTCCATGTCCAGTTCTAACTGTTTCTTCCTGACCTGCATACAGATTTCTCAAGAGGCAGGTCAGGTGGTCTGGTATTCCCATTTCTTTAAGAATTTTCCACAGTTTATTGTGATCCACACAGTCAAAGGCTTTGGCATAGTCAGTAAAGCAGGAAGAATGACAGGACAGAACCAAAGCAAAAACAACACCCAGCTGTGGATGTGACTGGTGATAGAAGCAAGGTCCAATGCTGTAAAGAGCAATATTGCATAGGAACCTGGAATGTTAGGTCCATGAATCAAGGCAAATTGGAAGTGGTCAAATAGGAGACGGCAAGAATGAATGTGGACAGTCTAGGAATTAGCGAACTAAGATGGACTAGAATGGGTGAATTTAACTCAGATGACCATTATATCTACTACTGATGCCAAAGGGAAGAATACAAGGCATGAAACTGAAGACACAGGCAGGGATCAGACCTTAAGCTTTGGCTTTATTCTAAAAGTGACAGGGAACCTCTGATACCTTTTGGGAGGAGTCACTATCAGATCTGTATATGTAAATCCCAGGCTGGCTTATGTGGAGAACAGGTGAATGTAAAGAAGAGGTCATTATGAATGGAACCAAGTAGGGAGGAGCTGGCTACCCTAGTGAGACACCTATCACAGGGCTAAGAAGGTGGGAGGGCTTCCAGAAGTTTTGGAAAGTAGAAAACACAAAACTTGGTTGGTACCCCACTCCAGAACCCTCTTCTTCTGCTCTTTTTCCTATTTTTTTCTTCTGTGGTAGCAAGGATAACAATCCTCCAAAGATGTTGACATCTGGATCCCCTTGTCGATGAAAACAATCAATAAACAATCTAAGGGACTTTCCTGGTGATCCAGTGTTTAAGACTCTGCATTTCCACAGCGGTTTGATCCCTGGTCAGGGAAGTTCCATATGCCTCGGAACAAAACAAAACAACAACAAAAAACTGTAATAGGAAAAGAAAAGAAAAAAAAGAAAGAAAAAAATAGGAAAAGAAAATAGTATTATTTGAGACAAACTATAGGCAATGGCACCCCACTCCAGTACTCTTGCCTGGAAAGTCCCATGGATGGAGGAGCCTGGTGGGCTGCAGTCCATGGGGTCACTGAGGGTCAGACACGACTGAGCACTTTCGATTTCACTTTTCACTTTCATGCATTGGAGAAGGAAATGGCAACCCACTCCAGTGTTCTTGCCTGGAGAATCCCAGGGACGGGGGGAGCCTGGTGGGCTGCTGTCTATGGGGTTGCACAGAGTCGGACACGACTGAAGTGACTTAGCAGCAGCGTAGGCTGGAAGACAGCCTCCCAGATAACTCTGAGGAACTGCTCCAGAGAAGCATGGTTTTCAGCACAGTTTTATGTCTTATTAGGACAAAGAGTGCCAAAGAATTGACGCTTTTGAACTGTGGTGTTGGAGTAGACTCTTGAGAGTCCCTTGGACTGCAAGGAGATCCAACCAGTCCATTCTTAAGGAGATCAGCCCTGGGATTTCTTTGGAGGGAATGATGCTGAAGCTGAAACTCCAGTACTTTGGCCACCTCATGTGAAGAGTTGACTTATTGGAAAAGATTCTGATGCTGGGAGGGATTGGAGGCAGGAGGAGAAGGGGACGACAGAGGATGAGATGGCTGGATGGCATCACTGACTCGATGGACTTGAGTCTGAGTGAACTCCGGGAGTTGGTGATGGACAGGGAGGCCTGGCGTGCTGCGATTCACGGGGTCGCAAAGAGTCGGACACGACTGAGCGACTGAACTGAACTGAACTGAGGACAAAGAACATTAAACAAGTCATCAAGACATTCTTTCAAAATTGAAAAAAAAAACAAAAACAAAACAGATCAGCAGGAACACAGTGACTCACGGCCTTGTGCCTGGGAAGGGAGTCTTATCATTGAGAGTAAGCAACAGTGGCTTCCCAGAGGGAGGCATTCAATCTTTATTTTTAACGTGTACATTCTTTACTTTGCCCCGATAAAGAATCTGCACCGTGGGAGGCCCGGGTTCGATCCCTGGTTCCAGAAGAGCCCCTGGAGAAGGAAATGGCAACCCACTCCAGTATTCTTGCCTGGAGAACCCTATGGACAGGAGCCTTGCTGGCTACAGTCTATGGGGTCGAAAAAAGTCGGACACGACTGAGCGACTAACACTTTTACTTTCATTCTTTACTTCTGGTCAGTGTGCCCTTTTCCTTAATAATTAAAACAGATGTACACTGTAATTTTCATAAGCCACTAACAGACTGTTATAGTTAGTATAAAATTCAAGTTAACTCATGTATAAGCCAGAATGACTTCCCATACCTCAATATGTGAAAATTTATCATCCCGAACCAGCGAGTCGATTACTTACACAGTACAAGTGACTTCACAGATGAGAGATTAGATCCTTGACATGGGGACGTTTTACTGGATTCTCCAATTGGATGCAATGTCATCACAAAAGTCCATAAGATGGGGGCAGGGATGTCAGAGTGGGTAAAGATATGTGAATGGAAGCAAAGATGAAAGAGAGAGATTTGAAGAAGATAGGTTGTTGGTTTTGAAGATGGGGACCACTAGCCAAGGAGAGAAGTGGTCTCTAGAGAGTGGAAAAGGCAAGGAAATGCATTTTCTTCCAGAACCTTCAGAAGGAAATCAGCTTGCCAACACCTCCATTGTAGGACCTTTGACCTCCAGAACTGTAAGATTGTATAAGTTTGTGTCATTTTAAGCCACTTCATGGCTCAGATGGTAAAGAATCCACCTGCAGTGCAGGAGACCCGGGTTTGATCCCTGGGTTGAGAAGATCCCCTGGAGAAGGGAATGACAACCCACTCCAGTATTCCTGCCTGGAAAATCCCATGAACAGAGGAGCCTGGTGGGCTAGAGTCTATGGGGTTGCAGAGTCGGACACAACTGAGTGACTGACACTTTACTGTTTTACTTTTAAGCCCCTTTGTGGTAATTTATTACCGCTGCAATAGGAAATAAATACAACTTCTAACATACTATATAATTTACTCAATTATTATGTTTACTTTTCAATTTCTCTCCCCCTGAGAGATGTTCCTCTCCAGGGTAGGAATTTTTGTCTTTTTTTTTTTATCTCTAAAGAATCCCAAACTACTTAAAATGGGCCTGGCAAACAGCAGATGGTCAGTCAATGTTAATATATGGATAAATGGATATAGAAAGTGAAGGAAAGGAAAATGTGGAGGCTTCTCTGGAGCTTTATTGACTGGGAACCTCATGTTATGTTTACTCACAGAAGGAAGAGAGGAGCAGGTCAGTTTGGAGAGAATCAAGAAAATAAAGATGGGTTTAGTTTGAGGTTTGAGGGGAGATATAAATAGATAGATATGCGATGGCACCCCACTCCAGTACTCTTGCCTGGAAAATCCCATGGACGGAGGAGCCTGGTAGGCTGCAGTCCATGGGGTCGCTAGGAGTCGGACACGACTGAGCGACTTCACTTTCACTTTTCACTTTCATGCATTGGAGAAGGAAATGGCACCCCACTCCAGTGTTCTTGCCTGGAGAATCCCAGGGACGGGGGAGCCTGGTGGGCTGCCGTCTCTGGGGTCGAACAGAGTCGGACACAACTGAAGCGACTTAGCAGCATGACCTGAGGGACTTCCCTGCTGGTCCAGTGGCTAAGACTCCACACTCCCAATACAGGGGGCCTGGGTTCACTCCAGGGTCAGAGAACTTGATCCCACATGCCTCAGCTAAGAGTTCGCATGCCACAACTAAAGATCCCAAGTGTGCAACTGTGACTCAGTGCAGCCAAAATAAATATTTACAAATATATATTGCTTAAAAAAAAGAAGAGAAAAATGTGTCAGTAATTCTGCAGAGGCAGCTGGAATGTGGGTCAGGCTGCTAACAGGCCCTGGGGCAGTTAAGTTTCCAAATCTTGAAGCTTGAGGCTTGGGAGGCTTCACGAGAAGCACTATCAACTGCTCCCTCAGGCTTAATGTCACAACAGGGAGAGTCCTCAGAATAAGAAGAAACAGGAGATCAGCCTTCCTCCCCAATCCCGGGGCAACTGATAAACAGTGACTCAAATGTTTCCTCATCCTTTAACTTTCTTCTTGGATCTTAATTGACAGGGATGGATTGTGTGCCTCTGGAACTCGTAACACCGCCCCAGACACTGGGAAAGACAAAAGCACTAACTGGTACAGGGTCTTTCCCTAAGAGTACTTACATCCTGGTTGGAAAGTCAGACACTCACAAAACTAAAATAGAAGCAACTATACACGGTGCCATGCATAGTACCGTCCAGCGGGCGAGGGTGGCTTACTGTGGCTCAAGTATCTAGAAAGACCCAGTGGAGCAGATGTCACGTGAGTGGGTCTTCGAGGGCCACGGGCACAGAGAAAGGCTTTTCTGACCGAGAGCAAAGACTGCCAAGAATGCTTTGACTCGTTCAGAGAGCCTTGCCTAACGTACAGATTCCAGATTGGAGTCTGTTTGGGGAATAAACACTTGATACACCACCTTTTGGGCATTTTAGTATCCCAGGCAACCTCCCAGTGCAGCGTATGCGCCTCGCAGGGCTCTCGCGCAGTGTTACCATAGACGCTTAGGGCTAGATCGTCAGCCAGCGCAGAGGCGGACATTTTGGGTCCTGGCAGGGAAAAGTTGGACAGACTGGCACCACTAAAAAGTCAGTCTGCACCGCCCAAGAACGTGAGAGCAAAAGAACCCCCGTGGGGCGACAGGATCAAAGTGGCGAAACGAATCTTTAGTGGCTTCCTAGGAAAAAAATAAGCTTGTGGAGAGTTGCCCACCGCCCTGCCCTCACCTAAGATGGCGATCGTGCGGGCACTCTAGCTGCGCCTTTCGGATTCCCAGAGGGGGCGGAGCCCTCGTCGCTATCTTTGAGGTGATCGGCGGCGCAGGTTACTTCGCTCTCTGGTCGCGCCTGATTCCTCAGCGAGTGGCCTTTGGTACGAGGAGGTTGGGGGTCTCGAGACTCTCCCCGCCCCCCGCCTCCAGTGTCGGTTTTCTCGGCGCCTTCGCTGCGCTGGCCTCGCGGCCGCCTCCGTCAGAACCGCTCCCCGGTGCAGACCCGCGAGGGCCGGCTGTAACCGCGCCCCCGGGCCGGACGATGCCTAGGAAGCTGCTGCTGCTGCCCCCGCTCTCCGTGTCCTCCGCTTTCCGCGCCCCGCGAGCCTGCCCCGCCGCCCGCCCCGCCATGAACGCCGCCCGCACCGGCTACCGAGTCTTCTCTGCCAACTCCACGGCCGCCTGCACCGAGCTGGCCAAGCGCATCACCGAGTAAGGGGCGGGGAATAGCGGATGTCCCGGGGGGCCCCTTCCTTTCGGGGAGACCGTCCTTGCTCCTCTTCGCCGCCACATCCCCCGACCGGGGCGAGGGATGATTTGGCCCCTTCATCCTGCCGCCCCCACCCTCAGCCCCGACCCCAACTCTGAAGCTGAAAACGCGTTGGGCCGGTTGGCTATTAACTGGCTTCTCCCCCAGCCCACCCCTCGGGTCCTTGGAGCGCCCGCCCTGCTTTCGGCTCCCCACTCCCACCTCCCAGGCGGTGGAAACCCCCGCCCCGCCAGATTAGAACTTTGTGGGATCGGGGGCGGCTCTGGGTTTGGCTGCTTTTCCCACGGTTGGAGTTGACCTCTGGATCTGATCGCTGCGGTTCCCAAGTCTTCCCACCCGGGGAGACGGAGGCCGGCACGTAGTTAAAACATCGGGTGCAGTAGATGGGAGTGGCCGGGGGCGGCCTTGCAAGTGAAAGACCCTCGAGGCCCAAGATGCACGGACTGAAGCAGACGTGTAGGGGAGGGCAGTGAGGACAAGGCAACCCCGGGGAGCAGATTTATCGCAGCAGATGATTGAAACGACAGGTCTAACCGTAGTCTGTAAGTCAGTTAGGTTCGATCAGTCTAAAGTCTTTGCTTTTTCACTTGTTCACCTAAGGAAGCCTCCAGCCTCGAGTGGCATTTGGGGTCTTAGGACCTTGGGCGTCTTGCCCCTGGGCAAGAGACTTGATTTTCCTGAACTTCATTGTAAGATAGAGACAGTTCCTTCTACTGGGCCCAGAACATTGTCAACACGAACCAAATAATGGTTCATGCCTTCAAGCGTCTAGCAGAGCAGAGGTTCATAGTGGCCCTCTGAATAATACATGCTTACTAAATGGCCTCTTTTCTAGTTGGCTCTTGTAGAGAGTTCCAGAGCCTATTGTAGAGAAAGAACCTTCTGAGGCCTTTGCAAATAAAGTTGTTAAAAAAATAAATAAGCTTGTTTTTTAACTTTTAAAGTCATTTTCACGTTTTAAACAACTTTATTAGAGTTCTGTGGGGTTTTCAGAGTTATAAGTAATGCATGAATATATTTTAAAATTCTAGATGAAAAATGTAGAAGAAAGGGGAAACTTTAGTCATATTATCTCAGTAATGCCTGTGTTCTTTTTAGTTAGTTTTAAATGAGATTAGAAGAGTGTAAAAAAACAAACAGTCCTTTTGCAGTCTTCTACCTTGTTTCCATTCCTGACCACTGATTATTTGTCTTTCCTTCTGAGGCCAACTAAAACACTAATTTTAAATATAAAGCTTGTGTTTGTTTATTTTGGGTCACATTTACCACAGTGACCTTGCTGAAAGAAACCAGAGCGGGGAGGGCAGAATTAAATAGTCAATGGTTTTGCCTTGGTCTTATATTTGGTTCTTGAAAAAATTGTTCCAGAAAAGTTTTAAGTTTTAACCATTTTTAAGTGTGTAATTCACTGGCATTAAGTACATTCACAGTGTTGTGTGATTATCAGCACTGTTCATTTCTAGATCTTTTTCATCATTTCAAATAGGAACTCTGTACTCTCTTTAAGTACTAACTCCCCTTCATCCACCCCTCCCAGTCCCTGGTAACCTCTGTTCTATTTTCTGTAGCTGTGAATGTTCCCATTCTAAGGTCTTCCTACACATGGACTCATACAATATTTGTCTTTTTGTGTCTGACTTTTTTACTTAGAATCTTTTTTTTTTTCCAATCGAGGTTCATCAATAATGTGGGCTTCCCCGGTGGCTCAGTGGTAAAGAATCTGTCCACAATGTGGGAGACCTGAGTTCAGTCCCTGGGTTGGGAAGATCCCCTGGAGGAGGGCATGGCAACCTACTCCAGTATTCTTGCCTAGAGAATCCCTGTGGACAGAGGAGCCTAGCCGGGCTACTGTCCATGGGGTCGCAAAGAGTCAGACACAACTGAGCGACTAAGCACATAGCACATCCGTATTGTAGCATGTACCAGAGTTTCATTTCTTTTTAAGACTGAATAATGTTCTGTTGTATACTTGGCTGGAGTGTTTTTAAACAGATTGTAGAACATAAACAACAACCGATTATCAACAGGCCTTATTTAACTCATAAAAATGGTAATACTGACTCATAACAGAAAACAAACAAAACCCATTATTAATTCCTTTGTCTACTCTCATGTCTAGTCCTAATGTATTTCACTGTGTGTGTTAGTCACTCAGTCACGTCTTTGCGACCCCACAGACCGTAGCCCACCAGGCTCTGTCCATGGGGGCAAGAATACTGGAGTGAGCTGCCGTTTCCTTTTCCAGGGGATCTTCCCGACCCAGGGCCTGAACCTGGGTCTCCTGCATTATAGGCAGGTTCTTTACCATCTGAGCCACAAGGAAAGCATATTTCCTAGATTGTCTCAAAAATGAGTTTTCTACTTGCTTTGTTCTAATCAGGATCCAAACAAGATTCATATTGCGTTTGGTTAATGACACGGAAGTCTGATGCTTTTGACCACTGAGGCATTTACCTTTGGCTTGTGTTTTTGGAATTATTGCTGCTAACCACGTATTTGTTTGCAATCGATTTTGCAAGACAATTATTATTCGAAAAATGTGGAACTAGATGTTAAACTTTGGTTGTGGGCTCTTCCCAGTAAAGTGGTGTGTTACAGAATGGTGAGCGCTGGAAGCTGCTCATGGAATGACAGCGGAGTTTTAGTTCTTAATGAGTTAAATTTTCTAAATTTTTTTTTTTTTGTAAAAGAATGCTGATGTATTCGGAGAAGGTGATGGCACCCCACTCCAGTACTCTTGCCTGGAAAATCCCATGGACAGAGAAGCCTGGTAGGCTTCAGTTCATGGGGTCCCTAAGTTGGATACGATTGAGCGACTTCACTTTCACTTTTCACTTTCATGCATTGGAGAAGGAAATGGCAACCTACTCCAGTGTTCTTGCCTGGAGAATCCCAGGGACGGGGGAGCCTGGTGGGCTTCCATCTGTGGGGTCACACAGAGTCGGACTGAAGTGACTTAGCAGCAGCAGCTGATGTAGTTATTGTAGTCTTTTTGTTAAACACGTGCCTGTGAACTGGAGTTTTTCTAAAAAGAGCCTTCATTCTTCTTTTTCAATTGTTTATTTTTTGGCTGAGTTACACAGCATGTGGGATCTTAGTTCCCTGACCGGGGATTGAACCCCAGTCCCCTTCGTTGGAGTTGTGACTTCTCTGATGGTCCAGTGGTTAAGACTCTGCACTTCTGAAAGGGGCTTAATTGCTTTTTTTCTCCCTTTAGGCGTCTTGGTGCTGAATTGGGGAAGTCTGTGGTTTATCAAGAGACCAATGGAGGTAAGTTAAACTTCTTAAACGTTCTTTGTCCTTCAGGCTCTGTTTAATTGACTGGCATGTTTTTAAAAGGCGAGTGTTACTAATATTTAACACAGAAATCCGTTGCTC
Source organism: Bos taurus (assembly GCF_002263795.3). NCBI lineage: Eukaryota > Metazoa > Chordata > Mammalia > Artiodactyla > Bovidae > Bos > Bos taurus. The sequence continues at coordinate 55,391,030 of NC_037346.1, forward strand.
TTTAACAATAGGGTTGGAAAGTTTTCAGTACTTCTAAACCTTGACTGAAGAAGGCAATGGCACCCCACTGCAGTACTCTTGCCTGGAAAATCCCATGGACGGAGGAGCCTGGTGGGCTGCAGTCCATGGGGTCGCTAGGAGTCAGACACGACTGAGCGGCTTCACTTTCACTTTTCACTTTCATGCATTGGAGAAGGAAATGGCACCCCACTCCAGTGTTCTTGCCTGGAGAATCCCAGGGACAGGGGAGCCTGGTGGGCTGCCGTCTCTGAGGTCCCACAGTTGGACACGACTGAAATGACTTAGCAGCAGCAAACCTTGACTTCTTGTTGTCTCCTTAAGTCTTCTTTCCTGTTGTTCCAAGGTAATGCAAATATCTTATCATTTTAGAATGAAAAAAGTGATGGAAGAGATTTTTCTTCCTTATTTTGCTGTATTTGATACAGACTTTCTACATTTATCTGTCTCACTAAGTCATCAAATGGTGTTAAGAGCCATCTGTACTAGATAGGTAATGACTTACTTTAAAAACCTCTTTGAGTTAGTTTTATCTCTCATTTTTTCTCTCAAGTCTTGTCAACAAAACCACTTTTTGTTGCCGCCTAAGTTTTTTGTTCCGAACCAGGCGAAGGATGTGGGGCTCTTAATTCCCAGCCCAGGGTGGAACCTGCATCTCCTGCAGTGGAAGCGTGAGGTCCACTGGACCTCCAGGGAGATCCCCTGCCTGGGCTTCCAGGGAGAGCTGGAACATAAAGTAATACTGCTTGAAGGCCCTTTGTTGATAGCCGTGTTCCAGGAATAAACGCCCAGCTGGGAATTATTTTTGCAAAGTGGAAAGCCTTGGATTCATGTTTCTGTGTTTGCTCAGGAGATAATTAAGATGAAACTGATGTTTGGGGAGCTAAAAAAGCAAAGTATTGGGTAGTAATGTAAAGCATACGTTCTGGAATGTATGCAAGTTACATCTGTGTTATATAATCAACCCCCAGAAACCCTTAATCCAGCTTCCACACTCAATAGCTGTTAACTTGGTGACTTCAGAAGCTTTCCTGCCAGGGCAAGTCAGGAGATGCTTATTTTGATTTTTGTTGTTGTTGTTGTTATACACATGCCTGTGAACTGGAGTTTTTCTAAAAAAGAGCCTTCATTCTTCTTTTTCAATTAATTTGTTTATTTTTTGGCTGAGTTGTGCAGCATGTGGCAATCTTAGTTCCCCGACCCGGGATTGAACCCCAGTCCCCTTCATTGGAAGCGTGACTTCCAGTGAAGGTGAGTGCATATAGGTGAGATAGCCTGTTTAACAGTAACAGGTTCGGTTCATTGTGATGGCATTTGGGGATCTCATAAATGAAGCATTGTAGGAAAGGAGGGAAGTTTGGGGAGCACCTTTTTCTCCATCTTCCCATCACTGTTCTGGGCCTCCTCTCTCTCTCGTGCTGTCAAAGCAGCTTCTTAACAGGCCTTCTTACTTGCATTTTCAGCCTTTAGTTTGTTCTGCTCCCCGCCAACGCGTTATTTCCACAATGCAAACGTTTTTGACTTACCTCTGCTTCACATTTTACAGGCTAGAGTTCAGTCTCCTTAGCAGTCGTGTTGGGGCCCTTTGGGACCTAGGTTCTGCCCATCTCACCTGCTTCACCTCGCATTACACCCATGAGCATGTCTTGTGTGCTCTGCTCAGGAATCCATTTGAAATCTGCCTGCTCCCCTCACTACCTCCACTGCTGCTGCTCTGGTCCAGCGCACTGTCTGTCACTTGCCTGGACTCCAAAAAACGTCCTGGAGTGGCTCTCCAAGTAGCCACTCCTGCTTTGCCACCATTCTCTTTACGCAGTAGCCAGTGATCCCACGAATCCTCCAGTGGTTCTCCTATCTACTTTGGAATAAAATCCAGACTCTTGGGAAGTCTGGCCACAGTTGGCTCCCTGCCCTCCTCTCTGTCTCCTTCTCCTCTTTCAGTCTGTCTCCAGATGCACAGTGATACCCCTGCCCCGGCTTGGCACACCCTGCCCCCGCTGTTCCACACTTGCGTTCCCGCTACATGGTCCAGCCTGCGGTGAGGCCGTCGTCCCCAGGCGTTTCTCCTCTCTCGTGGCTGGGCTTTCTCCTACATACTGGCCTGGAGTGTTTGCCAGTCTGTGGCACTGCATTGTCTCTCCCGGGTCACTCTGTGTCCCCTTGGTCCAGTCCTCCTCTTTGGGACCCCAGCTCAGGGCCTGAAACAGAGGAGGCCACGGCGTTGTTAAAAGAACAATACAGATATTAACCCTTGGCCTCTTTAATTGCTGAATACTTTTCCCTGAGCATCTTGTGTTTATTTAGTGACGGATTTTCTTTTCTGGACCCTGAGATTTTACATAGACCTGATTATTGCTTTTGCCTTCTAGTCTATTTTTGGCTTATTTTCCCCTGAGCTTGACTTTTTTTTTTCAGTACATGTCATTCCCAGATCTATTAAGAATTTATTTTGGTACACTAAGTGAAGTGTTGATTTAAGTTCAGTTCAGTCGCTCAGTCATGTCCGACTTTTAGCGACCCCATGGACTGCCGCACGCCAGGCTTCCCTGTCCATCACTAACTCCCGGAGCTTGCTCAATCTCATGTCCACCCAGTTGGTGATGCCATCCAGCCATCTCATCCTCTGTGGTGCCCTTCTCCTCCTGCCTTCAATCTTCCCAGCATCAGGGTCTTTTCCAATGAGTTGTTGTTTAGACTCCTTACTGCCCAATTGCTTACTCCAATTGCTGCCCAATTCTTACACCATTCTTACAGCATGAAGTACTTTTCCTTAAAACTATAGAACATTTTTATTTTTCAGAAACAAGAGTTGAAATACAAGAATCTGTACGTGGCCAAGATATTTTCATTATACAGACAATACCCAGGTAAGAGCACGACTTTATCCCTTTTCCTCTAAAAATCTTAGTGATGTAACCTTGCTGTCTCTTCATGTGAACTTCAGTTTTCTCTAAATTTAAATGTGTTTGTATGTTAAATGCTTTCTAAAATACGATATATATGTATGTGTTTGCATGCATACAGACACACACATCCGTCTTTTGGAATTCTTTCCGTGCTTGTCACACTGTACTTAACCGCTGTGTGTTTCCTTGATCATCTTTTCCAAGCTTGAAGCTCCTCAAGGACAAAATATCCTCCCTCCATTTGCCAGGGTCTGTCTGTTCCGCTCTACTGAGAGCCCTTGTTGTTGTTAAATGCGGTGCATAGCTGCTCTGGTTCATATCCACTGAGGCTGGTTTTTGCACTGCATTTAATTTTGCACAGTGGCTGGTCCCCCCGACCGTCTCTATTGCAGACACCATCTACTCCTCCTCTCCAGGCAGGAGGACAGGCTCTGGCAGAATCCTGGCATGCCTGAGTGTGAACTTCCCGTGGGGTTCTCTCCTCTCAGCCCCTCACTGGGATGGGGTTGGTGTCTTTGAAAAATCCAGACTTTCACATCTCGATCAGTTCAGTTCTTGAGATTGTGTTAGTGATAAGCAGGGCACTGGGTGCCCCAGCACGTGGACGCGTTACACGCATCACTTTTAATCCTCGTGTGTCAGTCCTACGTGGCTGCTCTTGTTTGGTCCCTGTGATTCTGAGATTTATAATAAGAAATATGGATTTGGTCTTCCTGTCCTGGCGCAGAGCTCCTAAAACTGTTGGAACTTCCTCCTTGAGAATAGCAGTCAAAGTATCTCCATTATTCAGAACAAGCCCCTTTCAGTTACCCCTGAATTATGTTAATGCAAGGAGTTTTTGGAAATCCCCTGGATAAACCCAGGATGGGGGCTGGTTCCTGGGGGCACCAACCTTGTGATGAGAGGGTGGGTACCTTCAACCTAGCCCCTGTGACCTCTGGGGAGGAGTTGAATCCGTCTCCAGTGGCCATGATTTGACCACTTGTGCCGGTATCATGAAGCCTCCATAAAACCCCCAGAAGGCCTGGGTGTGGAGAGCTTCTGGGTTGGTGAAGATGGGGGTGCTGGGAGGTGGGTGCTCACAGCAAGGTTGGGGACGCTCTGCACCCTTCTGCCATACAGCATGCAGGATCTTTGTTCCCCCACCAGGGATCAAACCCGTGCCCCCCTGCAGTGGAAGCACCAAGGCCTAACCGCTGGGTCTCCAGGGAATTCCCTGAGTTCTTCTTTTTATTATTATTATTAATTTGCTCTAGCAAACTAATCGGAGCTGAGGAGTGGGTCCTAGGAACCTCTCAATTTATAGCAGGTTGGTTAGACACAGGTGACAGCCTGGACTTGCCCATATCTGAAGTGAGGAAGGGTGGTCCCATGGGACTGGGCTCTTAAGCTGTGGGATCTGTTGCTATGTCCAGAGAGAGACAGTCAGAATTGAACCGAATGGTAGGACACCCAGCTGGTGCCCCCAAGATTCTGAGAACTACGTGTCTATGGGAAAACCCCAGCACATTTAGTGACCAGCAGTATTAAGTGTTCTGAATGTACAGAGAAGGAAAAAACCTTTTCCTTACAGTCCCCTCTGATGGGATTGAGAAAGTTGGGCCTGCAGGAAGCTGAGGACCACAGGGTCATGGAGAACGTGATCTGAACCCTAGTATAAAGAGTTTCCTTGTACACTGATAACTGGTAGCTACTCAGTATTTTATTTTTAATATTTTTTTCTGATTATAGGAGTAATACTCATCTCTAAAAACACAAGCTTTATAGAAACGTGTATCAGAAAATAAAAATTCCCCAGCCCTCATCCACCCCCTAGTCTTCTGAGATAACTAGTTTAAGTAGGTGTTTGTTCCTCTCTGTTGGATATGTACAGACAAATTTAGGCTCCATCATTCAGGTGATCCTCGAAACCAAAATAAAAGCCATTTTAATTTCCCTGCGTGGCTTAGATTTCAAAAGGGTGTGTAACGAGGCCCACCTCTGCCCTCCTCGGCCCTCAGCCACTCCGCATCCCTCCCTGGATGTGGCAAGTGTCATCGGGTTCCTAGGCATCCTTTCAGAGACTCTGCATGTTCAAGCAGTTGTGTATATGTTTTTCTTAATTTTTTGCATAGAAGGAGCCTGATAGGGAGTTCCCTGGCAGTCCGGTGGTGAGGACTGTACCCTTCTACTTCAGGGGGTATGGGTTTGATTCCTGGTTGGGGAACCAAGATCCTACAAGCCAGGCGGTGTGGCCAAAAAGAAAAAAAAAAAAAAAAAAGTGCTGTTGCACATTGCTGAACTTAAAAAAAAAAAAAAAAGCCATGTATCATATCAACACAGAAAGAGCCGCTTCATCTTTTAAAGATTCAGATTTTGAAATAGTCACAGATTTACAGAAAACTTGTCTGTGCAGTACAGCCACTTTAGACAAATTTGCCAGTCTGATATCTCCCTACCCCCCCAAATCACACAGTGTGTGATTCCTACAAAGGAGACCTTTCTTTCTCTCTCTCTCTCTTTTTTTTTTCCTGCACCACATGGTCTGTGGTATCTCAGTTCCCCGACCAGGGATCAAACCCGGGCCCATGGCAGTGAAAGCTTAACCGCCAGACCACAAGTTAGTTCCCAACAAGGGCATTCTATACAGCCACAGTGCTGCCATCAAAATCAGGATACTGAGACCTCTGTGTCATTACCACCTAAGCCTCAGACACCATCCCCAGTTGTCTGCTGTCCCCCAGGGCTCTTCCTGGCTCCAGGAGCCAGTTGAGGCTCAGGCGGCACTTACTTGTCATGTATCTTACCTTCTAGACAGTCTGGAACCGTCCCTTAGTCTTTCCTTGACTTTCAAAACTTTTGACACTTTTGGAAGATGTTGACACTTCGGCCAGTTGATTTTGTTGAGTGCCCCTCAGGATAGGCAGTTCGTTTCCTTGGTGGCAGGAAGTTGTGCTGTATCTAATTATTGGTTTCCATATCTCATGGTAACCCAGAAGGCAGCAGAAATGTTAATATGTGCAATCCAGGGTGGAGTTGGGGCAGCACTATAGACTGAACTTTCTAACGTGGACGTGTTTTCCAGGGGAAGGACAAAAGAAACATGGAAAAACATGTTGGTTAATAGCTTATTGGGAAATATTTGTTATTGTTTTTGTTTGATTTTTTCTACTCATGCTTAGGATATTTGAAATTTAACCAAAGGAAGAGGTAAGGAGCAGTCCTTGGAGTTGCAGTGGAGAGAGTGACTCGTATAGGATAACATGACAGTAATTTTACATACTCACCATATGGAAAGGCTTCTCTTTGAAGCAGCAGCACAGATACACGTGATGCTTTTAGAAACCAGAACCACGTCCTGAAGATGGTGCGGTTCCCGTGTGTACTTGTTTTGAGATTATTTTAGCAGCCACAGTTGGCTTCCCTGGGGTTCAGTTTGGTGGTGTCAAAGCAGAACACCTTCACTGGACAGTTCCTGTATCTTTCAGGATGATGGGGATGGGAGCAAAATTTGGAGAAAAGACAGAGAATGTGTGTGTGTGTGTGTGTGTGTGTGTGTGTGTATCCCATGAAGAGTTTGCTGGGTTTGTCCCAGTAAACAGTGTAAAACAACATTCTGTTGCCTGACTACAGAATATTTGAATGACAACTAAATTTAGTTAATTTAGCAGGGAATTTGGTTTTTTAGTCCTATCTGCCATACGTGGTTATATAGATTGCCAATCGGTGCAAAATGCACAGCTTAAAAGTTGCAAGTTAAGTTTTATTTGAGGACCTTACTGAGGACTATAGCCTTGGAGCCGGTCTCAGAGATGGCGCTAAGGAACCACTCTGATGAGGTAAGAGAGGAACCAGGATATGTGTGAGGTTTTTTCAGAGTTGGGGGGGCGGGGGGAGGGGGGGAAGTGAAACATCAGAAGATTATTGCTGATCACAAAGCAGAGACATCACAATGATTTTAGTGCTTTTCTGTACTTGGGAAGATAAGGATTTGAGGTCATTGAAATTAGCCCTTAGGTATGCATCTTTTTATCTAGGGCCTGTTACCCAAAGTCTAGAGAGCTGCTTGTTTTTTCTCCATCCTGAATTCTCCTCAGGGCTTGACTCTGGTGGAAGTCAAGAGGTGTCCTGGGCAAGGTATGCAGGGAGGGGTCTGGAGCTTTCAGCTGCTCACCCCCCAGCTCTCCAACCCGGAAGTTCTCTGAACCCCCTCCTTTTTGGGTTTTTACAGAGGCTTCATTCCATAGGTATGATCTATTAAATCCTTAGCCATTGGCGATCGATTGAATCCAGACGTCACGGGATAGGACTGAAAGTTCAACTTCTCTAACACGTGGTCTGTCTCCCAGGCAACCAGTCTCCTCCTTCAGGAGTAGTCCAAAAGTCACCTCGTTAACATAACTAAAGACACCTTTACTAGTCTCAAAGCTTAGGAAATTCCAAGGGTTTCCAGACAGAGCCAGAAATGGCAACCAAATAGGTATTCCTGACTAAATCACGCTGTCACAGGGAGGGACTCAGGGAGCTCCCAGGTAAACTGAACACTGCAGCCGAGTGAACTAGATAGGAAGCTTACGAAGTGCTGTTTGAAGGACAGGTTTTCGTGTTTTGTGTCACACATTCTGGTTTGTTGATGTAACTGCTGGTGTTTAGTCACTAAGTCCTGTCCACCTCTTTGCGGCCCCACGGACTGTAGCCCACCAGGCTCCTCTGTCCGTAGAATTTCCCAGGCAAGAATACTGGGATGAGTTGCCATCTGCTTCTCCAGGGGATCTTCCCCACTCAGGAATTGAACCCATGTGTCCTGCATTGGCAGGCGGATTCTTTATCACTGAGCCGCATAAGACGACTCATTAAAAGAACATGAAGCTTACTTGCTGCAAGTGATTAATTGTTGGAGGTGGAGGTGGCGTACTTCCTGCTCCCTGACCCTGTTCTCAGTTCTTCCGTCTGTGTTGCTGGTCTGTCTGTGCAGTTTTAACTGATACATATAGACTGTGTCCTTACCTCGCACTCATTTTTTGCCCATTGAAAATGAGAGAGCAGTAAGAGCCAAGGTTAATATAAGATGTGATAGTCTTAGGGAAGAGAAAAAGAGTTGGTAAACAATTAAGATTGTTCTACTTAGAGATTACAGGCACTAGCCAGAATATGCTGGGAACAGATAAACAAAGCAGGAGCTGCCAGCCAGTTTCTCTTGGCCCTGCTAACTCACACAGTAACTGCCTGGTATCCAGTTTGTCTGGCGTCCCTCAGAGAATGGGTAGAGCCCCTGTGACAAAGGCCCTTTTGTCGCCTTCCTGACGGAAAGGGGGTAGGGCATGGGAGGCTTTCCTTAGCCTTGATCTAGAGAATGTTGAATCCCCTGGCGCATAGGTCATTAGGAAATGGAAAAAGTAAAAAAAAAAAACAACTCGTGGGAGAGATTAGTAATTAGTGGAAAGAAAGTTACTCTGAAATCAAGGCTTCTCCGAAGTTTCTGTCCTCTTGTCACACTCAGTGTCTTACCGCCTGGCCCTCCCTCGCGTGGTGTGTAAACCTCGTGGTGGACGGTTGTGTTGTAAATGCTGTCACAGGGACAGCGGAAAACTCATGACCCAGATAAACATTCTTCCAGGATCTGTTGAATTAACTTCAGCCCTCAACGTGTTGTTGGCATTGGGATCCGGTGTAAGAAACCACCACGTCCAGTGAAGCTTTTTTAATGCCACACGTGCACCACACCAGTGGAAGATTAAGAAAGCTTATCTAACGTCAACAAGCAGCCGGTATGTGGAAGCAGCTTTTGATAGAGGGTATACGATGCCTGATGTTTAGAGACGGACTCCTGAGTTACATACGTTCTATCCTGAGTGCCATACCGGCTTCATCTGAGCCCCCAGAGCCCACAGGCATCCATTGAGATGATCTGTTGTGGGCGGGGAGCTCTGTTCTCAGGGCTGAAGGGTCAGAAGGCGAAGGGAACATTCTCAGGTGAGTTAGCGTTCTCCTAGGGACAAATGATTCCAAGGGTGATGGTGGGGGAAAGCCAGAGGACCTCCCCCCAACAAGATGAGGTCAGCCTCTTTTACCATGTTACCTCCCCACCTAATACGGTACCTGAGGCAAGGTGCTCAGTAATTATTTGGTAAATGGATGATGCAGGATGAAAATTGTTGAAGAGTGTGGAAAACTGACCAAGTATTATGAATTCCTAAGTGTTAGGTTGATACAAATGTAATTACGATTTTAGACCATGAATTTTAAATCATTTTAACTGGGCTCAAACACATTTTTATTAATCAAAATAGGAACCATTAAAAGCCAGAGGAATAAGTTGGTATATTCCTGTAGTGTAAAAATCGGTGCTTCGGGATTCTACAAACTCTTGGAAAGCATTTTTTGCCAGAGGAATAAGTTGGTATATTCCTGTAGTGTAAAAATCGGTGCTTCGGGATTCTACAAACTCTTGGAAAGCATTTTTTGCCTTCTGCTGGTCGTGGAAACATTTTCCCTGCAAAAAGTTGTCAAGATGATTGAAGAAGTGGTATTTGGTTGTCGAGAGGTCAGGTGAATATGGCGGACGAAGCAAAACTTTGTAGCACAATTCATTCAATTTCTGAAGCGCTGGTTGTACCGCGTACGGTTAGGTGTTGTCATGGAGAAGAATTAGGTCCTTTCTGCAGCCCCAGCTGCAGGCGTTGCAGTTTTCGATGCATCTTGTCGACTTGCTGAGCATACTTCTCACGTGTAATGTTCTGCCAGGATCACAAAGCTGTAGTGGATCAGACTGGCACAGACTACCAAACAGTGACCGTGACATTTTTTTGGTGCAAGTTTGGCTTTGGGAAATGCTTTGGAGCTTCTTCTCAGTCCAGCCACTGAGCTGATTCTCGCCGGTTGTCGTATAAAATATACTTTTCATTGCATGTCACAATCAATCCAATCGAGAAATGGTTCGTTGTTGCTGCACAAAATAGGAGAAGATGACATTTCAAAATGACAGTTTTTTAATTTTTGGTCAGCTCACGAGGCACGTACTTATTGAGCTTTTTCACCTTTTCAATTTGCTTCAAAGGCTGTTTGATGGTAGAACGGTCATTGTCGAATTCTTTGGCAACTTCTCGTGTAGTTGTGAGGATCAGCTTCAATGACGCTCTCGGTTGGCTGTTGTCAACTTCTGATGGCCAGCCACTGTGCTCATCGTCCTCAAGAGTCTCATCTCCTTTGCCAAACTTGTGAACCACCACTGCCCTGTACGTTGTTAGCCAGTTCCTGGGGCAAACGCATTGTTGATGTTGCTAGTTGTCTCTGCTGCTTTATAACGCATTTTGAACTTGAATAAGAAAATTGCAGGAACTTGCTTTTTGTCTAACGTCATTTCCCTAGTTTAAAATAAATATAAAATACACAGTAATAAGTCATTAGCAAAAAAACATAAAGTGAGAAACGGGCATTAAAATGATGTATAATATAACCACATTTATTTAAGGAAGTATTCCAAAACAGCAAAGTTCAACAGTGGGAAACCGCAATTACTTTTGCACCAACCTAATAACCTTGAAAGTGTTTAATAAGTGTCTTGTCACGATTATACCAAAAGGTTGTGTGTCTTCTGACCTTTTGATGCCAGACGTGGGATGTTATTAACTTGGGAATATGAGGGAGAAGAAGATGCCAGTTTATTTCAGAGAAAGGAAATGATAACTGGAAAATATGTAACCTGTTAGCAATCCAAAAGGAATGTCTCAGTTGACAGTTGCATCTTGAAGTTGAGCCCAGAATCAACTCTGCCTACCCTGTGGGAGAAATAAACACAGAAGCTTATGACTGAAGCTTGAAGTAGTCGTAAAAAGTCCAGACTACAAAGGGGAGGTAGGAAGCCCCCCCGGTGAGTGTGGGCACGGAGCCGTGTCAGAGTGAAAGGGTTGCTCCCTCCCAGGTGCGCAGGTGAATGTAAACTGGAAGCGACTGGGGGGAAGTGGCCTGACAGTCCTTCAAGCTAAAAAGCGTTTCGTGATAAGTATGTCATTCGACCACTTATTCAACATTTATTTTCTGCTGTGTTGATGGCAGGCCTTTCCATTTTGATCAGGTGATTCAAGAACTGAATAAATAATCCAGGGATTTCCCTGGTGATCCAGTGGTTAAGACTTTGTCTTCCAAATCAGGAGTGCAGGTTCGGTCCCTGGTCAGGTAACTGAGATCCCACATACCACAGGTATGGGGGAAAATGGGCAAAAATTAACATAAATAAATAAAACTTTTTTTTTTTTTGGTAAAGTATAATCTGAAGAGCCTGTTCCTCACTTGGGTGGGAACTCGGACATGGGAAATGATCTTCTTTATCTTGGGAAGGCAAGGGGGAAATACACTCCTAATGCAAAAGAAAGGGTGTTCGAGGACACCTGGACAATCCCAAGAAGAGTTGGGAGGAGGCTAGAGAGAGGGTTGAACTTTAGAAGGTCATCCTGAAGGATTTCAAGGCCCTTTAAGAGCAGAGCCTTACGTTATACTTGATCAGTCTTGGCAAAGGGTGGCACTCAGCATTCATTAAAATTTGGAAATAACCTTTCCTTTGAATACCTTTCAGATTCCCATTTCCTTCTTTGTTTGTCTGGGTAATCTTTGTATTGCAGGTGGCTTCAGTGGTAAAGATTCTGCCTGCCAATGCAGGATCCACAGGAGACTTGGGTTCAGTTCCTGGGTCAGGAAGATTCCTATGGAGAAGGAAATGGCAACCTGCTCCAGGATTCTTGCCTGGGGAATCCCATGGACAGAGTAGCCTGATAGGCTATGTCCATACCCTTTGCCTCGTAGGCAAAGGGTCTGATACAACTGAGCGACTGAGCACGCACGTGAATCTATATCTTAGGGGAAGAAGGGGCGGGGGAGATTTTTGGAAGTTAACATCCAAGACCTTCCCGCCCTGCTCATCCTTCTCTCCACCCCAAAAAGAAAAAAAAAAACAAATTCTTTCAGCTAAATAGAAGGGGTGGATTTTCCCTGGTGTTCCCAGGAAAAGAAGGTGCCAGCACCCTGGCCCGAGTTCAGATCCTGGGGTTGGTACCAGCAGGTGTGGGTTAACTGTGGTCATCAGCAGTCAACATCTGCTTCACCTGCCACTCCCATGACCGTATCACTGACAAGATCCAGGCAGAGATGAGTGTGGATGATGGTGCTGTGAATGTCAGTAACCTCAGATGCAAACTAAAGTTCATGCAGCTCAAAAGAAAAGTGAACCAGCTTCCTCCTCTATTCAGGAGGTGCCATCCTAAGCTACTGAGATGATTCACATTAACACTCATCTTGGTAACCCAGGTCAGGTTGCTGGGATTGAGATCCTTGCCAGGGGTTAATAAGTGACATTAATCCCAAAGGACAAATCTCACCTATTTCAGAGACGTGAACACAGCCGTGATGGAGTTGCTGATCATGGCATACGCACTGAAGACCGCCTGTGCCAGGAACATCATTGGTGTCATCCCCTACTTCCCCTACAGCAAGCAGAGCAAGATGCGGAAGAGGGGCTCCATTGTGTGCAAGCTCCTAGCGTCCATGCTGGCAAAAGCGGGTGAGTGCGGCCCACGCCCGGGGCCCCACACGGGCGGTTAGGACCCTCCCCGGGCCAGAGCAGTCCATACCCCACCAGCCGTAGGTGGTTGGTGGATACTTATTTCTCTGAGTGGTGTTGGGTAGTTTCTTTGTCTTGCTTGCTTTTGCATAATTCTGGTTAAGGATCGTGAACTTAGGTGTACATTTTTTTTCCTCTTTGTCCCACTTCAGAGTGACCTTGTCTGCTTCAGGATTCTTTTCTCTTAACTTGGACTTTTTCCTCATTCTATGTCCTGTTCATCTTATCATCACTGAAATTTTAGTGGACCATCTTGGCATTCAGCTGTGATCTTTTGAGCTTCAGGTCTAGATTTGTTTAAACCTTAGCTACCAGGGAGCTCAGTGATAAAGAATCTCCCCCTGCCAATGCAGGAGCCACAGGAGCCACAGGAGACGCGGGTTCGATCTGACCCCTGGGTTGGGAAAGCCCCTTAGAAGAGGAAATGGCAGCCCACTCCAGTGTCCTTGCTGGAGTAATCCTATGGACAGAGGAGCCTGGCGGGCTACAGTCCATGGGGTCACAAAGAGTCAGATGCGACTGAGCACGAAATTCTGTATGTACATAGTAGTAAAACTGGGTGTTTGTGTTTTTTTTTTTACCATTTCTTCAGCTTATATACTCTCTTCTTCCTCCCTGATTGTCTTTCTGAATAGCACATCATAGCAGATCATAGCAGATCATTTTCATCGTATGTTTTTGTAGTGACCTACTTTCTGTTCAATGTAACAGCCTTTCAATTGTTGGGATTTTATTTGCTTCATGTTTATTTAAAAACTCAAATATAGATCTGAGTCCTCAGAAACATACTTGAATTCCATTCTTTAAAAATGTGTAATGTTTTTGGAAAGAAGAAGTAATTCTGGTTCTTTCCAAAGAACCAGAAATTTTGCTCTGGAAATTTTTCAGTGAGCTTGGCCACTTGCCATGAATGTACATTTTCTTTTGTTTAGCACTGTTGATTAAAAAAGTGTTTTCACTGTTTTTCTGTAAGTGTACTTCCTAACCCGTTCTCTTAGGACATAACACAGATTTCTCTGGAGTCTTCAGTGTCTTATCCTTGCGTTTTGTGGTTTCTTTCTCTCTAGAATATATATTACTTTGCTTTTGCTTTCCTGTTTCTTCTGCATTTATCTACAGCCCTTCAACATTTCTTCCTAGATTCTTTAATCAAGGCCTTACTTGTTTTTTACATCTATTTTTGCTCCAGTATTTAATGCCCCATTCATATTTTTGCTTCTGCCTGATTTTTCTTTTCCTGGTTTTCAGGCCCAAGCCAATGGTTAGAGTAGAAGAGAGCACTGCTTTTTCTGGGTTTAGTTTTCTAATCCACGTGGAAGGTTATAGGCTCCTTTACATCAGGCTTAACATTGTCTTTACTAAGTTTTGTTAAGGTTGCAAATAAGGCATAGAACCGGCGCACTTGGTCAGTGCCCCCTGCCTTCAGTCTTCTGTTAGGAAGCAGGCACTGGGCATCTAGTTTGTGTCCACTGTAGCTGTCAATTTGTATGGGTGAACTTTGTAATTTTGTGTTTTAAAATTTCAGGTTTAACTCACATTATCACTATGGATCTTCATCAAAAGGAAATACAAGGCTTTTTCAGCTTTCCCGTGGACAACCTTAGAGCCTCACCTTTCCTGCTTCAGTATATCCAGGAAGAAGTGAGGAGCACCAGCAAATACCCCCTTGTCCTCAAAAGAGACCCCATGTAGTTCTTCTCTGGTACCAGGTTTCCATATTGGAAGGCGCAAAGGGTGATCACATGATCTCTTGCTGAAGTCTTAATACCTGAGGCAGCCAGCCAGAGTCAGTGTTGAGGCACAGAGGATCTTTTATTTTTTAAAGACATTAAAGACAGATTTCCTTATCATTAGCCATTTGCTTATGTTTTCTAAAATGAAGGTTTTAAGAATTGTTTTTTATCTTCTTGATGTAGCCTACTTTGGCCATGATGCTAATTGATAGGGATTAAAAAATGGTAACTGTGTGAATGAGATTCTAGCATACTTATTTGCTAATATGGATCATTTTTATAAGAGGAAAAAAGATGTAATGCCAGCACCCAAGTATTTTTGTTTATTTGTTTATTTTTTGATACCTTTTCAGTATTTTCTTATTTTTCCTCCAAATCTAGATTCCAAATTACAGAAATGCAGTCATTGTAGCTAAGTCGCCTGATGCTGCAAAAAGGTAAATAAGCCAGACACACTCATCCCTTTTGGGTGCTTCTGAAGTCCAAATGGGCTGTGTTAGGACCCAGGGTCTGTCCTAATACAGCCTGTGAAAGCTCCCGAGTCCAGCTTTCCCCCAAGTCATTGTCATACTCCAAACCACAGCTTTACCTCTAGTCTCCAAGTAACAGAGTGGTTCTTGGAATTACTCAGTTTTCCCTTGGGAGAAAATGAAGTTCTTCCTTCAAGTTCTCAGCAAAAGGAAAACAAGAATTGCACAAGCGCCTTTCAGGCATTGGTTTTTGAAACCTTTTTGAACAGAATTCTGAAGATGAGTGACTCCCCTGGCAGTCCAGTGGCCAAGACAGTGAGTTTCCAGTGTCGGGGTCTCAGCTTCCCTCCCTGGCTAGGGAGCTAATATCCTGGCGTGACAAGCGGCCAAAAAATAGAGAAAAAGACAAAACCAAAAAGCAACTAAAGATGAATGTGAGGCTGTTGGGCAAAGAGTAGAACCAAAATGCCCAGAATCAGATGCCAGCCCACTTCCCCCCTAGGGTGCCTCTTGAGACGTTTGCATTCTGGCCTGAGCCTCACATTCTGACTTGTAGAAACAGTTACTTTGTGTGTCCCTAAACGGTGGACTGGTATTTTCATTCTGTGGTTAATGAAGTGATGAGAAAGCTGTGCCTGGGTCTTCCTTCTCATGCGTCTCACCCACTCCTGTTGGCCTCCTCTCAGGGCCCAGTCGTACGCGGAGAGGCTGCGTCTGGGCCTGGCTGTCATCCACGGGGAGGCCCAGTGTGCAGAGATGGACATGGATGACGGCCGCCATTCCCCGCCGATGGTCAAGAACGCGACTGTCCACCCAGGGCTGGAATTGCCATGTAAGAGCAGCCGTGTCTTGATTCTATTTGTAAATTGAAGACAGTTTTGAATAGTATGAGTGGCTAGGAGTTCATTCCTATGTGGATGTATTCTGGTATTTTCTATTTTTCAAGTTTGAAATTTTATTTCTTTTTTTAGTATTAATATTATTTAAAAATTATTTTATATTGGAGTGTAGTTGATTTACAGTACTGGGTTAATTTGGAGTGTACAGCAAAGTGGTTTAGTTATTTGTGGTTGTTGCTGTTTAGTTGCTAAGTTGTGTGTCTGACTTTTGTGACTGTATGGACTGTAGCCTGCCAGACTCCTCTGTCCATGGGATTTCCTAGGCAAGAATACTGGAGTGGGTTGCCATTTCCTTCTCCAGGGCATCTTCCTGATCCAGGGATTGAACCTGCATCTCCTGAATTGGCAGGTGGATTCTTAACCACTGAGCTACCAGGGAAGCCGAGTTTAGTTATATGTTCAATATTATATCTATTACACATATTATACATATATATACACACATATATCTATTTTTCAGATTCTTTTCCCTTATACGTTATTACAGAGTATTGAGTAGAGTCCCCTGTGCTATACAGTAGCTGTATATTGCTACTATTGTCCTTGCTGACTATTTTACGTACAGTAGTGTATATGTAACAAATCTGTTTATCCCAAACTCCTAATTTATCCCCCTTCACACCTCTGTTTCCTAAGTCTGTG
This sequence comes from Bos taurus, assembly GCF_002263795.3. NCBI lineage: Eukaryota > Metazoa > Chordata > Mammalia > Artiodactyla > Bovidae > Bos > Bos taurus. Next base: position 55,407,290 of record NC_037346.1, read on the forward strand.
AGTTTGTTTTGTTTTATAAATAAGTTCATCTGTGTGCTTTTTTAGATTCTATTTATAAGTGACATGCTATCTCAATATTTTAAAATAATTGAATGGTATTATAGTGATTTTGTCTTTTGTGAAATATTTTGTTACCCACATTTGTAGGCATTGAGGACAGTAGAGCTAATCTGGGTAGCGCTTGGCTTTCCAAGAGTGTGAAATAATTTTGGCTTTAGTAAAAAGTTGTGTGTGTAGTGGTGTGAAATCTCAGGCTTTTGCACTTTGGTAAGAGGGTGATGGCGCTTCCCAGGTGGCACTAATGGTACATGCCCGCCTGCCAGTGCAGGAGACCGAGAGACACGGGTTGGATCCCTGGGTCTGGAAGATTCCCTGGAGGAGGGCGTGGCAGCCCACTCCAGTGTTCTTGCCTGGAGAATCCCGTGGACAGAAGAGCCTTGTGGGCTACAGTCTAGAGGGTCACAAAGTGTCAGACACAACTGAAGCGACGTAGCACACTTGCACACAAGATGGATGCTGGCAAACGTTTGTCAAATATCAGGCTTTGGTGATCAGGTAACTAGCATTTATTTTAGTGATGTAGCTCTTTTGACCTGATATACCTGATTTTTTTTGTTTTTAGTAATTTTATTTGTTGATTTATTTTTGGCTGTGCTGGGTCTTTGTTGCTGCACGGGCTTTTCTCTACTTGTGACGAGCAGAGGCTACTCTCTAGGGTGCTTGAACTTCTCCTTGCGGTGGCTTCTCTTGTTGCAGAGCACGGGCTTAGCTGCTCCGTAGCACGTGAGATCTTCCCAGATCAGGAGTCAAACCCATGTCCCTGGCATTGGCAGGCGGATTCTTAACCCACTGCGCCCCCAGGGAGGTCCTGTGAGGGCCTGTTCTCTTGATGCTCTGATGAAGTCTGTCTCTTTTTTAGTAGCCACCAAATTGCGTGTTGAGTTTGTGCTGCTCCCAAAGCCAGTTTTGAGCAGGGACTGAGCGTACCAGGATTGAAGCTTTTGTTTTCCTAGTCTTTTTTTTTTTTTTTTTTTTTAAGCCTTGACCCTAGCCATGCCTGTTTTTCATTTCAAACTGACAGAATTTTTGAGGGGGAAAGGTAGGCTTACCAAAGAGTCAACAGGAGCATCAGACTAGAGCTGAGTTTCTGTTGTGGTCTGACAGGAGATACCAGCTTGCAGTCTTTTTCTTTTTTTACAGAGAAAAATGGTCAAGAAGGGACCACATCTCTTTAAGAAGTGGGGAGGTCAGCATAACCACCTACCCCCGTGGTTTAATTTACAGACAGGATTTGAGGAGGGCTTTTCCGATGTTGGTTGTTTACTTCCTCCTCTTTTAGGTGATGCTTATACGCAGGGCCTTTGTGACTGCCCAAATTCAGGAAATTGCCCTTGTTTCCGGAATGGGAAATCGGGAAGTGTCTGTTGAAGTTTGCCAGTAACATAGTGTTGGATTTCAGCCTGGCTGATGTGCTGGTGTACGCAGAGGGACAGCTGTTCTTCCAGGTTTATAGCACCTGTCGAGAGGAGTCGGCTCTGGTGGATGGCCTGCTGATAATTACTAAACTGTAGAATTACCCTGAATTTAGCCTCTTCCCCTTCCCTCACTATTCCTACAGTAGATATTTCAGAATTAAAAGAAGCTTCCAAGACTTCCCCTGTAGTCCAGTGGTTAAGACTCCACACTCCCAGTGCAGGGGGCACAGATCGGGGAACTAAGATCCTGCATGCCATGCAGAGTGGCTGTGAAAAAAAAAAAAAGTGTTCCAAAAAAAGCAGAATATCTATTCTGACATACTTCTGCCCGCTCGGTTTACTGGGGCTTCCCTGGTGGCTCAGCAGTAAAGAATCTGCCTGCAGTGCAGGAGCCTCGGGAGACGTGGGTTCGATCTCTGGGTTAGGAAGATCCCCTGGAGGAGGGCGTGGCAACCCCTCCAGTATTCTTGCCCGGAGGATCTCCCTGTGGATAGAGGAGCCTGGCGGGCTATAGTCCATGGAGTTGCAAAGAGTTACTGAAGCGACAGACACAGCGTGCTCAGTTTACCTAACCCCCTTTTCAGGTGAATTCCTCTGTCCCTTCAGCATCCTGTAGTTTGCTTTGTGCTCGGGATGGGCCTTTTTCACATGTAAATTTTGTAGTAGATAAGAAGCCTCAACTTTAAGGACCAGGTAAATCAGGTAAATCAGGACCAGTTTCCCTGGTAGCTCAGATGGTAAAGCGTCTGCCTACAACGAGGGAGACCTGGGTTCAATCCCTGGGTCAGGAAGATCCCCTGGAGAAGGAAATGGCACCCCACTCCAGTACTCTTGCTGGAAAATCCCATGGACGGAGGAGCCTGGTAGGCTGCAGTCCAAGAGTCGGACACGACTAAGCGACTTCACTTTCACTTTCACTTTAAATCAGGAAAAGATGGTGGACTTGTGATTGTCTTCAGCTTCCTAATTTTCAGGAAACTGATGATGTCAGTGGTGTAGTTATCTGATAGTGAGGTTACATTCTTTGTCCCAGTAAGGTCACCTCAGAGGAAAACGAAGTCAAGCCAGCTCTTTGGCAGCATTTCCCTGTTGACTTTCTACTTAGCCGAGTTTGTTTGTTTCTTTATTGTGTTTCTGTTCTGAGTGGCATTGCGGTGGGGCTGCTTCTCTGTGCAGGTGAGATCTTTCTAGCTCTGCTCCTCCACCCTCCATCTGGAGGTCCCCCTGCACCCAGGGTGGTCTGGGTCTTGGGCACACGGGGCTGCTGAGCCCTTGAAATGTGGTTGGTCCCAACTGAGAATTACCACGTGTAGAGAAGGCACACCAAGTAGGAAGACAGTGATGAAAAAAAAAAAAGTAAAATGTCTCTAATAAAGGTGCATATCAATTATGTGTCAAAATGATAATATGTTAGGTATACTGAGTAAATGAAAAATCTGTGAATTTCACCTGTTTGTTTTTGCTTTGTGATATGGGTATGGAAAGTTTAAACTCGGCTTCCTTGCTGCTGGAAGGTGCTCCTCTAGATAACCCATCTCTGGGAGGCCCCCGGTTAATTAAGGGAAATCCACACATTTTTCACTTGTCTGTCTGGGCTCTGCCACCTGTTCCAGGGAATGTGATGTGATGACTTCATTCACCTAGTGACCCTTGGCTGACTGGGGTCTTGTGATTTGTTTTGCTTTCCTAGTGATGATGGCCAAGGAGAAGCCGCCCATAACGGTAGTTGGAGATGTGGGAGGACGCATCGCGATCATAGTGGTAGGTCACCGTCCCCCTGCTGTGCAGAGATCACATCACTTTTAGTAGGTGTCCACCTTGGGATGGGTGTCCAGTGGTGATGGTACATATAAATGGCTCCGTCTAGCCTTGGACCCCCCTAGGACAAGTAGCAGAAACTTTTAACCAGATGAACAGGGATTATTATTACAACTTACACATGTAAAATGAGCACAGTAGTAGCACCTGTAAGTAAATTCAGTTCCACAAATAACCTTTGTCTTCAGGGCTCTGGGTTCTATGAAACCAGCTGACCCTACTCCTCACCCTTAAGTCTGTGGGCCATGAAGTGAGCTAGATGGGCCTTCCATTTTCACTATTGAGAACGTGTGTCTCCTTTGTTACTTTAACACGATACCTGTGCTCCCAGCTCTTAACTGCCTCTGCTGGGCCACAGGATCCAGCCTTTACTATGGCTCACTTCATTGCTCTGTTCCCATCAATTAGCTTCCTCTTGGGCAAACAGTAAATGAGACACTGGCTGTGGGGTTTTCATCAGAAGTGTGAAATTGGGAGAGGAGTCTTGGGAGATCTCCTGAGCTGAAGCCGGGATGTCACGTGTAACTGTGAGGCTTTGCCGCGCTCTCCTTGGAAGTTCAGTCCACGCGGCTCTGTTGCCGCTGCCGAGGGCTGTTCAGTCCTGTCTTTGACCCAGGCGATGGCTCTGTTCTTCCACTGGACACCCTCGCAAGCGAAGTGCAGAGAGGCACGTGTTTACAGACGGGGGTGGAGGGACCTCCTTGAGCCCGAGTGTGGGTCTCTCCGCAGGACGACATCATCGACGACGTGGAGAGCTTCGTGGCGGCTGCGGAGATTCTGAAGGAGAGAGGCGCTTACAGGATCTACGTCATGGCCACCCATGGCATCCTGTCCGCAGAGGCCCCCCGTCTGATCGAGGAGTCCTCCATTGACGAGGTCTGTCTGCTCTTTTTGAGGTTTTATATCTTTATTTTATATGGAAAGAGCTAACATTATTTCTGTGTAAGGTAGACATCCTGGGTGAGCCATTCAGGGAAGTTTACTTAGTCCAGCGTAGAGGTCTGTGTGCTCCTGAGTCATGATTTGCTGCTCTGTCTTCTGTGAATAGTTCAGTGGCTCAGTCAGTATCACTTCCTTCCTCTCCAAAGGACTGAAATCATGCTTTGGGTGGCTAGCAGTCTGTCTGGGCAGATGTCAGATTTACAGTTAGAAATACGGGCTTGCCTGGTAGCTCAGCGGTATAAAGAATGCACCTGCAGTGCAGGAGCCACAGGAGACAGAGGTTCGATCCCTGGGTCGGGAAGATCCCCTGGAGGGGGACATGGCAACCACTCCAGTATTCTTGCCTGGAGAATCTCACGAACAGAGGAGCCTGGTGGGCTACAGTCTATAGGGTTGCAAAGAGTCGAACATGACTAAAGTGACTTAGCACGCATGCACGCGCAGTTAGGAATATATGTCTATTTTCATATAGACTTGCTCTCTGTACTTCAGTATAATTTGATTCTAAAGTAGCATTTCTCTCAAGACCTAAATTCTTCCCTAATAGGAAGGTTTCTCACAGAGCTGGGTCTCATCTTATCATTTCTGCATACATAGACTAAGACCTCCATAAGCTTCTCTTTTGAATCTCTTCCCTTGAATGTAAACCTTCCCTTGCGTAGTGTTGGTTTGGTTTGTAACAACACACCCCGTGAAGTAAGGTTTTGTCCTTTGAAACTTGGTGTGTGGGCACCACATGTTAGATACACGTTTCCAGTGACCTCGTCAGGCCGCACAGCGTCAGTGACGGTGTGTATTTTCTGTTACTGCGCAACCAGGTGGTGGTGACGAACACTGTCCCTCACGAGGTGCAGAAGCTGCAGTGTCCCAAGATAAAGACTGTGGACATCAGTCTGATTCTTTCTGAAGCAATCCGGAGGATCCACAATGGGGAGTCCATGGCGTACCTCTTCCGGAACATCACGGTGGATGACTAGGTCTCTCGGTGGCCTTGGCCCTAGAGCTCCTGAGGAAACACGTGAAGAGCAGTGCCATCAATTGTGTACACGGGGTTTCCTTTCAAGGGAGGCAGATGGTTTCTCTTGCCAAGTTCGGTGGGTAGGAGGCATTAAGATAAGATAGTCCAGGGACAACAGGGGTTGTGGGGGAGTGGCCTCAGCTGTCTGCTGTCACCATCCTGTCTCTTAAAAAAAGTTAGATGCCTTCCTGAACAGGATCTGAAAATCTTGCTGATGTTGAAAGGGAGTGAAAGGCAGATGAAATCCTGACTCTCTAGCTTTCATTCAGTTGTTTCCACCGCAGGGACACGTCCGTGTGAATGTTGAACCTGGTTAGGGAAGCTGAGCACCGTTCCTGTTCCACTTGTCATCTTGCCGGTCAGCTTTCCCCAAGTCTTTTCTAGAGAATCCTATTTTTCTTTAAGAACCTGCTTGCCAACAGGCAGTGACAATGAAGCATTGGTGGTGATGCTCCTAGGGAGGACTTCACATTAGCAAGTCACGCCTATCTCTGGATCCCTGCGTTGCTCTTAAATTGCAAATAAAAGAATTTGCTGTGTTGTTAGTGTCTTCACTGCAGAGCTCCCCCCTCTCCTGCCTTCAGTCCAGACGCTGCAGAAGCCAGTGCCTTGAATGCAGACGGCCCAGGTCCATGGTTGGCCCTAGCCCTGGACAGACATGCCCCTCTGCACGTTCCATCCCCTTCCCCTCACGTTCCCTGAAATTAAATTCTTGTTGAATAATACGTGATATTTGAATGTTTGAATATTCATATCTGAATATTTGAATGTTCAATATTTGAAACCTAAGTAGTTGGTACTTTAATAGACCTAAACTGCACTTTCTCCCTGTGTGCTCGGTGACGCTTAGGTTGGTTGCGTTACTTAGGACTGCACTTCATTTTTCTGCCAACATTTAAAATGACACAGTCCTAATTCTGTTATAGTTGACATCCTATTTGTCAGGTAGACTTTTTCTAGTCTGATCCAAGTCAGAACTGAATGAAACGGGAGGGAGCAGTGTCCGCCTGGAAATGAACTGCAGTTGCTCATTTGTTCCGTTGGTTCCTGAGATAATAAACGCTGATTCACTTACTTGTACCATTGCATTTCTCTGCGGGGAAGTTTCCTGGACATTTTTCTCCCTTTCCTAACAGCTAGGAAAGTTTCCCAGCCCACCATGGAGACTTGAGCACATTCCCTTTCTCAAGCACACAAAAAAGTTGCCTTCTGTTAAGAGTCCAAGTAGGAGGATCTTGAGAAAAGAACTTAATTGTGAAATAATTCCTGTGGTTGTAGAGGAAGTGCCGTGGACTGCTGTTACTCAGCAAACTGGTTTTGTCCTGGAGGTTGGGCCAGTGACCCTTCCCGGGTCTCTCTCATCAGCTGTCAAAGGGGAGGTTTGGAATCGAAAGCCAAGGTCCTTTTCAACCCCAAATTCCATTTATAACTCCTGTGAGTGTTCTCTGTGTCTCCAAGAGAGATTTTAAATGTACTTATTTAACAGAAGCATTTAAGTGTACATTTGCTGGGATTAGAATTGGAGTGTATTAGAATAAGCCCTTTGCATTGGCATTTGGTGAGTCCAAGGCGATGGCACCCCACTCCAGTACTCTTGCCTGGAAAATCCCATGGACGGAGGAGCCTGGTAGGCTGCAGTCCGTGGGGTCGCTAAGAGTCGGGCACGACTGAGTGACTTCACTTTCACTTTTCACTTTCATGCATTGGAGAAGGAAATGGCAACCCACTCCAGTGTTCTTGCCTGGAGAATCCCAGGGACAGGGGAGCCTGGTGGGCTGCCGTCTATGGGGTCGCTAAGAGTCGGACACGACTGAGCAACTTCACTTTTCACTTTCATGCATTGGAGAAGGAAATGGCAACCCACTCCAGTGTTCTTGCCTGGAGAATCCCAGGGACGGGGGAACCTCGTGGGCTGCCATCTATGGGGTCGCACAGAGTCAGCAGCAGCAGCAAGCCCACACATCTCACCCTCCAGTACAGCCGACGCTTAATCCAAAAGCTTCAGCTATGACTCTGTGACCTGGCTTTATGTTTTCTAATGTAGGAGTGTATGCACAAAAGACTGCAAAGAATTTTTTCCCCCTATTTTTTGGCCACTCCTTGCAGCATGTGAGATCTTCGTTCCCCAACCAGGGATCGAACCCGTGCCCCCTGCAGTGGACACGCAGAGTCCTAACCACTGGACCACCAGGGAGGTCTGAATAATTTGTTCTGATCTCAGCAACCCATCTGAAGGCCTGTTGTGTCCGGCTCTGGGAATATAATAGTGAACAAAAATCCTTGGGTGGTTAACCCTCATGGAGGTTACAGACTGGTTTAACTCCATTTCCAAGAAACACTGCTTTTATTTTGGAGGGGGGTAGGGAATAAACATGGAGGAACCAGTTCAAACTAAAAATTTGACTTTGAAAAGTAGTGAAAATAATATCTAGTATAAGTGCCGGTGCAGGTTTTCTTTATCTGGAAGGTAAACACTGCAAGCGGTACCCATTTCCTGGGAGACTCTGGTATGGGAGAATAAGCCTCAGTTGCTGAGAGCATCACTTTCCCCCTGATCTTATCTCATCGGCCCTGCCTTGTAACCAGGGGAGATGCTGGCACGTGACCACGTGAGTCTGTTCTAAGCAAGGCCAGAGCAGCACAGAAAGTTCTGTCAGCTGGTGGCTAACTGGAACCACCTGGATACTGTGACTAGTCTTTAAGTTACCTTCCCTTCTGATTCAGCAAAGATATGGGAACTGTGCCCGAGGGGCCAAGGTCTCACGACTGTGTCTCTGGGATTGCCACTGCTCTGTGAAGGGAACACACAAAACCCAGTGGCCATGGGGCCTTTAACTTAAATCTTTGCATTACTGTGATACCACCTGCCCCGCCCCCCTCCTCCCCGAGTGAATCAGCTGGAATCTAGGTGGGCCTTAGGGGGCCTCCACCCTCTTACCCCCAAATTGATGTGTTCCCTGGATGGGGGTGGGGGTCGTTTACTGAGAACAAAAATTGGTGGCTCTTTGGGGTGTGACCAGGGCTTTTCCGACCCATTAGAACAGGCTCTCCTTGGGGCGGGTGGCTTCAAGGACCGGCAGGTCTCCTCGCAGAGGCCAACTCTCCGCGAGGCGCATTCTTCCGTGGAATCCCCCGAATGCGCGTGGGGTCCCCTACAACCGGGCAGCGAACGGGGCCACGAACTTCGTTCCAAACGTCCGCCAGCCGCCTGGACACTGCACTCCTGAGTTCGAGCTCAGTGATCGGATGGCGGCGGGCTGACGGCAGAGGCTCTGCTGTCCCGGGACCCGAGTTTCCCGGGAGCGAAGAGTGGGAAGCCTAGTGGCCGGGCGCTACCTCTCCATCCTCCAGAGAGGCTCCAGACCGAGACTGGTGCCCAGAGCGGCTGAACCCAGGGGCAGCGGCGCCCCGGGGCCTCTCAGGGGCTCGGAAAGGCCCCGGAGGCGGGGCAAGCATTAAGGCGGGCAGGGCCGCCCGAGAAGGCGCAACGATGCCGCCCGCGACGGCGGCCCCCTCGGTCTCCCTCCGGGAGCTGGCCGACCTCGCCATCGGCACCCCGGAGGTGGGCGCCGTCAACTTCACGGCCCTGCACACGCTCCTCGTGGCCATGCTCAAGAGCCTTAACCTGCAGGATACGCGGATCGACTTCCAGTCTCCGATGCTCGACCAGAGTCGCTCCATTGAGTCCCCGCGGGTGTCGACCAGCACCCCGCAGCTGCCGGCGCCCAAAGAGAGGCGAAGGAGCAGCGTGGCCAGGGCGCAGACGCTGGAGACCCAGGTGAAGGACCTGGGCGGCCAGGTCCAGGACCTCGGCCGGCAGCTCAAGACCATGGGGAGCCAGGTGCAGGCCATCGTGGCGCACGTGCAGCACTTCCCCACCCAGACTGGCGGGCTGGACGACCGCGACTGGCTGGAAACGAAGGATTTGGCCCTGCTCACGCAGGAGAAGGGGCAGACAGGGCCGACGAAAGGCAAGAGGGACAGCAAGCCGGTCTTCCAGGTGGGTGTGCGGGCGGTCCGCCCCCTCCAGGCCGCTCTCCAGCGCCCCGCCCCCAGGGAACTGAGCTTCTGAGACTCGCTCCTGGGAGGAGTCCCGGAGCCCGGAGCCTGGAGCCTGGAGGCGTGGGACGGCCAGGCCCAGGCCAGGAGCCCCACGGCTCGTTTTCTACCTCGCAGGGCCCCGAGCTGCTCCAGGACCTCATGGAAGACATGAAAATTTTGAAGGAAGCCCATCGAAAGAAGGAGCAGCCTGAGTTGCAGCCCGAGGTGAGGGTGGCAGGGACTCCACCTTGGGAAGCTGAGTGACCCCCTTCCTGGGCAGCCTCCTTCCTCCCCTCTGTTTACCCGGGGCTCACCCACCACTTGTCAGACACCCATGCATCCTGAACAGACCCAGAGAGGGCCCAAGAACTCAGAATGTTCTTTAAGTGACTTTCCTTTAAACTAGAATAAAGGAGCAAGGTGGTAGGTGTTGAGGGATAAAAGTTTGGTCCAAGAAAAGGGAGCTAGAACGCAGAGGGTTATGAGTCACCACCCACAGCCCCCCAGGCAACACCTCTCTCACTTGGATCTTTGTTTCCTTGGAGAGAGAAGCCAGAAGTCCTGAGCTAAGCATTTCCCAATGAACAGCAGAGTCCTGGCACGTTTCAGTTCCAGGAGATACCAGGCCAGGCTCCTGTTTCAGGCCCATATGAGGCTGAGCCCGGGATTAGAGCTGGAAGAAGGAGGAGCAATTAGGAGGAAGCCCAGGGATAGAAGAGAGGTTTCTTCTCAGCCCAGGCTGAGAAGAGAGACTTGAGGGAGAAGAAAAGCTCAAAGGAGGAGGTCACCGAGACCCTAGAGGGGACTCGCCACCAGGCCTATGTGCCCATTTCATCTCAGGCCTCCAGCCCCCAGCCAGACTCATTTTTGCTCTGGGAAGCTTTTCTTTTTAAAGTTGCGGTGGTTTTAGGTTTGTGGCTTCTCCAGTGGCTCAGCAGTAAAGAATCCCCCTGCAGTGCAGGAGGCCCAGGTTTGATCCCTGGGTCAGGAAGATCCCCTGGAGGAGGGCATGGCAACCTACTCCAGTATTCTTGCCAGGAAAACCCCAGGGACACGGGAGCCTGGCAGGCTACGGTCCATGGGGTCGCAAAGAGTCAGACACAACTGAAGCGACCAAGCACATTTTTAGATTTGGGTTTTGTCTCTGGCCTTTAGACTAAAGGCTGTCTTACCTTTAGATTCGTTGTTTCTGAAGGTTTGCCGAAGTTCTAAGGAGCCACTTGTTGTTTTGCTAAGTTGTGTCCAACATTTTACAACGCCATGGACTGTAGTCCACCAGGCTCCTCTGTCCAAGGAATTTCCCAGCCGAGAATACTGGAGAGGGTTGCCGTTTCCTGTTCCAGGGAGTCTTCCTGACCCAGGGATTGAACCTGCGTCTCCTGCATTGGCAGGCGGATTCTGTACCACTGAGCCACCTGGGAAGCCCGCAGGAGCCGCTTTAAGTGGCAGCGATTTGCTTTGATCCTTCAGAGGCACTTTCCCCTTTAAACAGTGCGGACTTTCAGACACCCAGTCATCTTTGTTCTTGAGAGGTGAGGTCAGTCTGATTGCAAAGTCCCACTAGTGGGTTGTGTGAAATGCATCCTGGGACCAAAGAAAGGGTCCCACCCCCACACCATTTTTGTCCAAGGCACGCAGCCCTCGGGTACCACTCACCACGCCCCATGTCCCTTCCTCTTGTTGGCTGGGAAGAGAATGGGGAGCCTGGCTTGGCAAGCTTCTCTGTACCTTGGGCTCCTCTAGGACCCAAGGACCTCCTTTCCTCTTCTGCCGTGCGTGTGTGTGTGTATGTGTGTATGTGTGTGTAGGGGCTGCTGGAGGGGCTGTTTTGATCCTCAATCTTTGAACTCTTCTTCCAGCACCTCCTTCAACGGATTGAAGAACTGGAGAGGATAATTAGAGAAAAGGACGAAGTCCTGGTAATATCAGCCAGTTCTGCGGGAAAGGGTGGTGAGAGAGGGGGTTAGGGCGTAGGATGGTTGCCGAGAGCCTGGCCCCTCTCCCGGGCTCACCCAGATTCCCACCCCAGGCGTCCCACCCTAGAGTGAAGGGTGATGTATGTCCCCTGCCTCTTGGGGTGCCATCCCTGGCATGTGGGAACATCCCTTCCCTGCTCATAGGTCCATCTGGGGCCCACACGGGACATGAAACCAGCCGCCCACAATTCACTGGTTTCCTGAAGGACAGCACTTCTCCTTGGGGCTTCGGAAGGACCCACCCCGTCCTGTCCTGTCCTGTTCTGTTCCTAAAGCGTCCTGGGATTAAACGAGGGGTGTGTGTGTTGTGTGTGTTCGGTGTGTGTGTGTGCTTGTCTGTGCGTGTTGTCTTTTCACTGTCAGGAATTATTAAACCGGAAGCTGAGTGTGATGCCGTCTTCAGAAGAGGCCACCATGGTCACCTGGGAAGAGCTGGAGCAGGCGATTACTGATGGCTGGAAGGGCTCACAAACAGTAAATAAGGGTGGGGGTCCTGGGGGTGGGCAGTCTTGGAAGGGGCCCCTGAACCTCACAGTGTTCTGTTATGCGGATGTTTATAATTTCCTTCATGAGTTTTCTATTAATATTACGGATAGTTTTAATGTTTTTCCCCAATCTTATAAGGAACCCTGCTCTAATGTGACATTCACACAAGTGAAGGTATTCATAGGGTAAATTCCTAGAAACAGAATCCATGTTTATAGTTTGGCTAGCTTTGGCCCAAATTGCCTTTTGTGGTTGTGGTTCTGATTTGGAGTTCCACGAGCAACGGAGGAGAGAACTTGTTTCTCAAAACCGGATTTTGTTTGTTTTGTTTTTAAAAAATATTTATTTGCTGCATCAGATCCTGGTTGCGGCATGTGAAATATTTTTAGTTGCAGCACGTGGGATCTAGTTCCCCTACCAGGGATCGAATCCAGGCCCCCTGCATTGGGAGCATAGAGTTTCGGCCACTGAACCACCAGAGAAGTCCCCAGAGCATAGATTTGATTTGCTTTCCTAGCTTTTCAAAGTTCCTTTAAAGTCTGTCCTAAAACGCACGAGTCCTTTCACTATCAGTGCACAAAGGTGACCAACCATGGAAATAAAACCCGTTCAGGGAGCCTTTTGCTCATGGTGACTTGTACACACGGGTGGCATCTGCCTCGAGGCAGTGCATAGGGTAACCAAACCAAGCTTTCTTCATCGGAATAAAGTGGGTATTTTCAAATAACCCTCAAGGACAAGGATCAGGTGCCCTTTTGGTCTTGACATTCCCCTTCCTCTGACTTTGTGTATCTGGATTCCTCAGAAAGGGTCCCACGGATGGACCGACAAGCAGGGGAAAGAGAGTGGGCCCTTTGGCGCCACCAAGTGGCCATCTGGGGTGCGCCAAATACCGTCTTGGTACAAAGACACCCTTCTAGTCTCCATGTTTTCTGAGTTCAGGGCCCTCTTCGAGTAAAGCAGCATCAGAGAGTTCAAAGAAGAGCCTGCAAACCAAGTGACCAGCCTATAAAAAGGTGGCCTCTGCTTTCACTGTCACTTTTTTTAAGCCAAAGCTTTTTTGCATTTACCCACATATCACTATTCTGTGTTTTGAGTGAGCAGCACATTTTTGGGGGTGCCAGCAGAAGACACCTGCAAGACCTAAAAATAAGCCTCGACAGAAGCGCCTCTAGACTTTTTACTTGTCCAGAAGTAAGAAAGTGTCAGGGTTCTGACGGTTGCTCAGAATCATGAACAGCCCCAGAAGCAGATGAGAATAAATATAAATATTAATTTTTGAGAAGCAAGAGTCAGTTAGTAATCATAATGAAAGCAGTGGAGAGTTTCACTCTCTCAAGCTGAGGAAATACAACACGCTTGAGCCCAATTTTATTTTATTTTTTTTTGCCTTGTTGGCAGTAACTCTAAGGTGATTGTGAGGTATACTGCCTGCATCATGAGTAGACAGACAGGATTGAGGCTTGGATGTGAGTACAGGGGGTGGCGGGGTGGTGTGATGAGTACAGAGGAATAGATTCCATGCTTGGAGACGCAGACGTGAGGAAGGACACTGTCCATGTAGCAACTGCAGTTCAAGGAGCTAAGAATCCACGTGGAAGATGCTCATCCCAGAACCTGAGTATGGAAGGACACTGACCGCTTGTTCCCAAGGGTGTGTTCTGATGGCCGACGGGGCAGGTCTTCGCAGCTTTGCCCGGAGGTGCTGCTGATGCTTCTCTCCCACCTTCTTTTTCTCTCCTTCCTCCTCCTCCTCATGGTACTTCTTCAAGAAATTCTTGTATCACTTGCATCCCTAGGGGAGAGGTCTTAAAGAATCTTCTGTAAAATAGAGTTGACTCCCTCCCATGATTCATCTTCTTTTAGAATTTGGTTTATTCTTGACCGCACTGGGTCTTTGTTGCTGCGTGCAGTCTTTCTCTCGTTTCAGTGAGTGAGGGCTGTTCTCTAGTTGCGCGGGCTTCTCACTGTGGTGGCTTCTCACATGGCAGAGCCAGGCTCTAGAGTGCGGGCCCAGTAGCTGTGGCACATGAGCTTAGGTTGCTCCACGGCATGTGGAATCTTCTGGACCAGGGATCAATAGTGTTCCCTGCATTGGCAGGCAGATTCTTTAGCACTGGACCAAGGAAGTCCAGAAGCATGGAATCTCAACCACTAGACCACCAGGGAGGCCTCTTGGTCCCCTGTAGATAATCTGTTTTCATAAACAATGCCTCAGACTCTGTCTTTGTACATGTATGCCTGTTCTTTTGTGAGAGTCAATACGGACAATTCCTGTCTTTAGAGTTTCTGAGTTTGTGCTTTGCATTTTAAATACACGGTTCACTTTCCCTACTGTGCACACTTCTACTGCCAGCCATGGGTCAGTGGTGGAGGAGACTTTATATTGTAAACTCAATCAATTACTCATGTCCTTTATTTGTAGACTCAGTAAAAGTTGGAGTTGATCACGTGATTTAGCAGGTTTCCCCCCCCACTTTTTTTCTACTTTATAGTTTGGCTGTGGTGAGTCTTCATTGCTACGTGTGGCCTTTCTCTAGCTGTGGCGAGTGGGGAATATTCTCTAGCTGCAGTGCGTGGGTTTCTCACTGCGGTGCCTTCTCTTGTTGTGGTGCATGGGCCATCTATGCCCATGGGCTTCAGTAGTGGTGCTGTGCAGGTTTAGCTGCCTCGCGATATGTGAATCTTCCCAGACCAGGGATCAAACCCATGTCCCCTGCACTGGCATATGGATTCTTAACTAGTGGGCCACCAGCGGGCTCCCTGCTCCTGTCTTCTATGAGGAAAATTACATATAAGGATACCATTTACAAATGTACAGACTCAAAAATCTGGAGAACTGTCTTTCAAGGATGTTAAAGTCAGTCTTTGTGTCCAGCTTAGTTTTGTAAGGGTGCTTGTTTTCTCCCCAAGGGCTCTAAATCACCTTCATCGGACACCCCAGACTTCCTACCCTCTGACTCCTACCATGAGTACTTTTTCCTTAGAGTCACTGATTTCTTTCTTCCTCTTTCACCAGATCTCAGAGTCAACAACAGGACTTCAGCGGCGCAAAAGACAGAGTTCCATAACATCAAGTGACCTAATTGCAAGTGGAGTCTCCACAAAGTACCCAAGTGTTGACCAGGCTATAGACTCTGCTGGTTTCATCACAGACAAGACCTTTTCAGGAACTAGCGGCATAGGATACCCCTTCGATGGGCCTTCTGGCAGGGAACGAAGCAGAGTTTCCTCTGCCACTGGGTTTCCGGCTAGAGAACAGCACTTAAGGGCCCGTGATGAAGCTGGCCTGGCCAGACCCCATCCGCCATCTATGTCCCAGTTGAGGGCAGAGCCAGATCGCCACCGGTCTAGAGAGCAGCACAGCTCAGGGCATCTACGAAGAGATGAACGGGATACCCACCTTGGCCCAGTGTATCAGGATGTGTCCTTGCCCAGAGATCGACACACTCAGGTGTCCCCAGATCAGCACAGGGGAGTGTTCACAAGCCAAGGCCACCTCTATGCAAGGCCAGATCAATATGGATTCGGATCGTTTGACTCGGATCAGCTTGATTTGCTGTATCCCAGCGCTTATGTGCCTGGCATGGTTCCCATCAGTGTGGATCAGGTTGGAGTGATGCTGCCTGGAATGGATGAGCAGGAATTGGTACTAGCTGGCATGGCTCAGAGTGATGCGGTGCCACCAGTGGTACCTGGTAGAGATCAGCCAGGATCAGAACAGCCTAGTACAGATCAGCCTGGTACAGTTCCGCTTAGCACATATCAGCTTCCTGGAATGGACGAGAGTGGTGTGGGACCACTTGGCACGTATCAATCTGGAGTGGAACCTCTTAGTGTAGATCAGCATGGATTTGTAATATATCCCATGGATCAGCAAGTTTTTGTACAGCCCAGTTTGGGAACATCTGGCTTCATACAACCTGGCACAGAGCAGCATGAGATGATCCAGCCTGGTGCAGGCCAGGCTGGTGTGGTGCAGCCCGGTGTAAGCCAGCCTGGTGTGGTGCAGCCCGGTGCAGGCCAGGCTGGTGTGGTGCAGCCTGGTGTAAGCCAGCCTGGTGTGGTGCAGCCCGGTGCAGGCCAGGCTGGTGTGGTGCAGCCCGGTGCAGGCCAGGCTGGTGTGGTGCAGCCTGGTGCAGGCCAGGCTGGTATAATGCAGCCTAGAATATATCCGCGAGGTTTGGTGCAACCTGAAATGTATCCGCGAGGTTTGGTGCAACCTGGTATAGGTCACCCTGGTTTCATGCAGCCTAGAATGTATCCACGAGGTTTGGTGCCACCTAGAATGTATCATCAAGGTTTGGTGCAGCCTGGTGCAGGTCAACCTGGTATGGTGCAACCTGATATAGGTCACCCTGGTTTGGTGCAATCTGGTGCAGCCCAGGCTGGTGCGGTCCAGCCCGGTGCAGGCCAGGCTGGTGCGGTCCAGCCCGGTGCAGTCCAGGCTGGTGCGGTGCAGCCCGGTGTAGGCCAGCCTGGTGCGGTGCAGCCCGGTGTAGGCCAGGCTGGTGCGGTGCAGCCCGGTGTAGGCCAGCCTGGTGCGGTCCAGCCCGGTGCAGCCCAGGCTGGTGCGGTCCAGCCCGGTGCAGTTCAGGCTGGTGCGGTGCAGCCCGGTGCAGCCCAGGCTGGTGTGGTGCAGCCCGGTGTAGGCCAGCCTGGTGCGGTCCAGCCTGGTGCAGCCCAGGCTGGTGCGGTGCAGCCCGGTGCAGCCCAGGCTGGTGTGGTGCAGCCTGGTGTAGGCCAGGCTGGTATGGTGCAGCCCGGTGCAGGTCAGCCTGGGTTGGTACAACCTCAAGTGGATCAGTATGGTTTAGTACAGCCTGATAGAGGTCAACATGGCTTTTTTCAACCTAATATATCTATGCCTGGCTTGGTCCCACCTGGGGCATATCCTCCTGGTCTAGTCCAGACTGGTGCCTATCCAGGTGGTTTGATCCAACCTGGTGCCTACCCACATGGCTTCATGCAGCCTGGTGCCGATCAGCAGGGTTTGGTTCAGCCTGTGATAGATCCGCGTTGGGGGAGGCAGTCTGGCACAGGTCGAAGCATAATACCACCAGGCACAGAGCTTCTCGGGCTTCCAACATACCGTGCCAATTCTCAAAGTTTTACATCACCACGCCCATACCAGCAAGGTGTGGCAGCTCCTGGCAGGGATCAGTATGGTCGGGTGTCATCACTCCTAGCCAGTCAAGGTCTGACACCATCAGGTACAGACCGAGAAGGTTTGGTACTACGAGAAATGTATCGACAAGGTTTGCTGCAGCGTGGCCCAACACCATTAAGCACAGCTGTAGGATCTGCACCCCAGGATCAACAGCATTTGGAAACATCTGAACCAGAGCAGCATGACCAGGCTGTTCCTGACTCTATCCCAGACTCCCAGGGCCTAATGTATGGTGGCCCAGGGTATCAAGGTGTAGATCGGCAAGTCCAGGTAGGTGTGGGTCCAAAAGAACTATATGTCTTACGTCAACCTGGAGTTTCTGTTCAGACTTCCCCAAGCCAAGAGGCCCCCTTTCCCAGGAGCACACACTCCCTTGACTCTCTGAACCGAGGCTCATCCGAAAGGAGTGATACTCAGAGTGAGAGACGTGAATCACTGGATAAATTGGCTCCTAGCTTCCCCATAGCAGTGGAAACATTTCGTATGATGGGAGAGATTATCGCCCTCTACATGGAGCTTAAGGAGAACATAAAGGACCTGGATGAGGAACAGGCTGGCCAAACGGACTTGGAGAAGATCCAGTACCTGCTGGCACTGATGGGTGGGTGCTGCATGCACAGAGGAGAGACCATTGTCCTCCTCCTCAGCTGATTTCATCCTTTTCTCCTCCTGAGCCTCTGCCTGAGACCCCCGAAAAGGGCATTTCCATTCTCAGCCATTCTGGGTTCTCCCATAGCCTTCAAGGGTCCGAGTTGTTGGTGTTTAGTCGCTAACTTATGTCTGACTCTTTGCAGCCCCGTGGACTGTAGCCCACCAGGTTCCTCTGTCCATGGGATTTCCCAGGCAAGAATACTGGAGTGGGGACTTCCCTGGTGGTCCAGCGGTTAAGAAGCCGCCTTCCAGTGCAGAGGAACACAGGTCTGATCCCTGGTCAGGGAACTAGATCCCACACGCTGCAGGGCAACTAAGCCCGCACACCAAAACTAGAGAGAAGCCCTCGAGCCACACGACAAAGACCCTGAGTGCTACAACTAAGACCCGATGCAGCCAAATAGATAAATATTGAAAAGAAAGAAAGAAAAAGGATACTGGAGTGGGTTGCCATTTCCTCTTCCAGGAGCTCTTCCTGACCAAGGGATCAAACACACACCTCCTGCTTGGCAGGTGGATTCTTTACCACTGAGCCGCCTGGGAAGCCCTCGGGGTCCAAGGGATGACACTAAACCAGTAGGAGTGAAGCTGCCTCAAGAGAAGGAAGGCAGGTTCCTGTGCCTCTGCTGGGCTCTGGAAAGCAGCCAGGAGAATGCTGAGCAAGAGGAAGACGACTGTGTTGGGTTGTATGGGGAGAGAGAATGTTGAAAAACTAAACTTAACCTTTGCAGTCACAGCTCTAGCCCCAGAGAATTAAGGTTTGAGTGGCAATTGTGGGTTAAATGGGTAATTTCCTTTAGGATATTAAGCATTAGGTGGACTTTTAAGGCTAAGGATTTTGTTGTCATTGTTGAGTTGCTAAGTTGTGTCCAACTCTTATGTAATCCCATGGACTGTAGCCCGCCAGGCTCCTCTGTCCATGGAATTCTCCAGACAAGAATACTGGAGTGAGTTGCCATTTCCTCCTCCAGGGGATCTTCCTGACCCAGGGATAGAACCCATGTCTCCTGCATTGCAGGTGGATACTTTACCACTGAGCCACCAGGGGAGCCCTAAAAAGACACTCCTTTCTTCCCATCCTCTCTCCACTCCAGCCCCCAGGAAAAGCCAGATAAATGATCCATGTTGTTCTTCATTGTGAGGCTGGGATTGGGAGCCATTAGAAATCTGATTTTCCTGACTCTGTTCTCCATAGTCAAGAAGTCCATACCCCCTGACCTGCAGGAACAGCTGAAGACCTTAAAGGCCTTGGCCAAAGAAATTCGACAACAGCAAGCAAAAGTAAGTAAGGGAGGGTCCATCTGCTTTGCCTTCCAATGCCAACACTCCCACCTTCCATTTTCATTTTCATGGGCTACACAGTCCTGTCACCTCCGTTACTATCACGTGGAACTTTACAGTCCCCTCCGATGGGAAACACACCCCAGGCTTCAGTGTGTTTCTTTCCCGGATCGAAAACCTGACATTCAAAGCTCTTAAGATTCCATTGAGCCAGCAAGGTGGCCTGGGCTCCTTTCATTACGTGTGGTCGTTTCCAGTAACACCTGCTGTCCCTGGAGCAGCCTTGGAGTTTGTGGGACTGTCTGGGGCCAGCAGTCATGGCGAGGGGCTGTTAGGTCTTCAGTCCTTCTCTCTGTCTCTGTTTAAGGTTTTTATTTTGATGTGGATGATATTTAAAGTCATTATTGAATTTGTTACAGTACTACTTCTGTCTTCTTATGTTTTGGTTTTCTGGCCCTGAGGCATGTGGGAATCTTAGCTCCCCTCCCAGGGATTGAACCCATACCCCTTGCATTGGAAGGCGAAGTTTTAATCACTGGACTACCATGGAAATCCCCAGTCGTTCTCTTAATGCCAGCTCTCTACATCCACGGGCTTCCCTGGTGGCTCAGGTGGTAAAGAATGCACCTGCAATGCAGGAGACCCTGGTTCAATTCCTGGGTTGGGAAGATCCCCTGGAGGAGGGCATGGCAACCTACTCCAGTATTCTTGCTCCCATAGACAGAAGAGCCTGGCGGGCTACACTCCACGGGGTCGCAAAGAGTCAGACACAACTGAGCGACTAAGCAACAGCATCTCCATCCACGGGGTAGATGGACTGAATGTCAGGAAGGGGCCTCAGGCTTTGCTAGAGGATTGGATTAGGATTAGGGGGTGGGGTGACTTGCCTGGAGGTCCAGTGGTTAGGACTCTGTGCTTTTGCTGCCAGCAGCCTGGGTTCGATCCCTGGTTAGGAAACTAAGATCCCGCAAGCCTCACGGTATGGAAAAAAAAAGAAAAGGATTAGGGAATGAGGGAGGAGCTTGCTGGGCCTGCAGAGGTACATTCAGAAAGCAGAGATCTCAAGGCCGCCTGACACTGCTCTTCCATTGGATTTGTAGATGGAGAAGATGAGCAAGATCCTGGAGGATCATGGGGAGAAAGAAATAGGAAAGGAGGAGAAAGGTGGCCCAATGAACCTGCAGCTGGGTATCCTCAGGTAAAATCCCCAGCCGAGTACAGCTTGTGTCCTGGCATCACGTGTTCTCAGCTGGTTCCCTCATTCCTGAGCCGACTGCTATCTTTGATCCGGATCACGTCTGCTCTTCAGGTTGTCCGTACCTAGTTCAGGTTGCTAGTGGAAGTTTCCCAGGTTCTTAAAACAGTTCAGCACCAGGGCTTGGAAGAGCACTCCTCTCCCCGGACAAAAAGCTCCCTAGATTCTGTCCACAGTTGGAGGCTTCAAAGCATTTGCTGGAGCCCCTCAGAACAGTCTCTGTGCAGGGCCAGGCCTCACCCCCTTGAAGCCTCTCAGCCAGGCACGCTGGGCACCCGCCTCCACGGCAGGCAGGGCCTTGGACGCTTTAGGCAAGCCTGGAGAGGGGATGTGAAAGAGCACCGGGCTGCCTCCTGCATCCTTGACGGCTGGCGCTTGGCCATGGCGGGCCCTGGCCCCTGGGCAGGTAGTGGGCTGGACCATATCTTGCGCACAGAGTCACCATGGCCGACATCGAGAAGGAGCTGGGCGAGCTGAGGGAGAGCCAAGAGAAGGGCAAGGTCAGCATGGAACATTCGGTCTCCGAAGCCTCCATTTACCTGCAGGATCAGGTGAGGACCTTCAGCCACAGGGACAAGGCCCCTTCTCAGAGCTGGCTGAGGGCGGTGGGGATACTAAACGCTTATTCGATATATACTGGGCAAGTATTTTCTCCCTTTCTGGGGGTTGTCTTTTCACTCTCCTGGGAGTGTCTGCCTTTACATCGTGAGTGTTGGTCACCCCAGAATGTTCCCAGTGAGGACTGTCTGGACTCAGACCAGCTCTCTGAGTGCCCATAGAAGGATCAGATGGGCAAAGTCATGGGCCCAGGGGGCTCACATCGGGAACCCTTTTATGCTAGAGGCCCCATTCAGGACCCCCTCCAAGTTTTCCAGGATGGCAGTGTGCACCATTTCACAACCCAGGACTGACTGTCTTGGATAGGACGGCAGTAGATGGTGTGTTTGAGAGTCACGTGTTATTCCAAGGCTCAGGCCTGAGCTTTGCCACCTCTGGGGCTCCCCAGGGCCACACCTGGAGGACATCCACCCGCTGCTAGGCAGGCCCAGCTCCTGACTCTTCAGAAGAGTGTTAACTCTTCTGGTGGCAAAAGTCATGCTGAGCTCAGGCCAACAGGAGCCTGGGTGAAAACACAGACGTGTAGAGGAAATTGGGAAGGGCAAACTTCAAGGCCAAGGCGCCAGTCTGGCCTGGGCCACTACCTGTCTGTCCTTGTGTGTCTTTTTTGAAAAAGATTTCTTTCTTTGTTTATTGGCTTTGCTGGGTCTTCTTGGCTGCATGCGAGGGCTTTCTCTAGTTGCATTGAGCAGGGGCTACTCTTGAATGCAGTGCGAGGGATTCTCACTGCAGCATCTTCTCTTGCCGCGGAGCGCAGGCTCAAGGCACTCGGGCTTCAGGAGTGGCTCTAGAATGCTGGCTCAGTCGTCATGGAGCACCAGGTTAGTTGCTCCTTGGCATGTGGGATCTTGCCGGACCAGGGATCGAACTGGTGTCCCTTGCTTTGCAAGGCAGATTCTTAACCACTGGACCACCAGGGAAGCCCTCTGTGTCTTTTGTGTCTGTCTGCCTCCATGTCCCTTTCCTTATCCATCTTTCTCAAATACTGCTGTATCTCTCTTCCCTTCTGTATTCCGTCGGCTTTCTTTTCTTTTTTTCGTTTATTTTATAATTGGAGGATAATTGCTTTACTATGTGGTGTTGGTTTCTGCTGTACAACAACACAAATCAGTCATAATTATATATATATATATATATATCTCCCCTCCCTCTTGGAGAAGGCAATGGCACCCCACTCCAGTACTCTTGCCTGGAAAATCCCATGGACGGAGGAGCCTTGTGGGCTGCAGTCCATGGGGTCACGAAGAGTCAGACACGACTAAGCGACTTCCCTTTCACTTTTCACTTTCATGCTTTGGGGAAGGAAATGGCAACCCACTCCAGTGTTCTTGCCTGGAGAATCCCAGGGACAGCGGAGCCTGGTGGGCTGCCGTCTATGGGGTTGCACAGAATCGGACCCGACTGAAATGACGCAGCAGCAGCCCCTCCCTCTGGCACCTCCCTCCCCGCTCCCATTCCACACCTCTGGGTCATCACGGAACACCAGGCTGGGTTCCCTGTGTCAGTCAGCTTTCTTATCGCTCACACATGGTCCAGAAGGCCTGCCCCAGGGCTTGCAATGTCACATGCTTCCAAGAAGGGGGGCCCTAGGTTGGCTCAGCCCCTGTCCCCGAGGCAGGCAACATGTCACAGATCTTTGGGCGGCCTGGTGTCTACCCAGGACCAGTCCTTTATGGGGACAAACTGGGACCATGGGATCCAGAAGAGAGCAGGAGGGCCAGTGGGAGGAGTATGTTCCCACCAGGCCATGGGAGACCCCTGCAGTGGTGGCACTGGTCACGTTCTCTCTCTTTTTTAATTGAAGTATAGTCGATCTACAATATTACATCAGTTTCAAATGTATAACATAGTGATTCAGTATTTTTACAAATTATACTCCACTGAGGGCTTCCCAGGTGGTTCAGTGATAAAGAATCTGCCTGCCAAGCTGGAGACAAGGGTTCGATCCCTGGGACAGGAAGATGTGGATAAGGAATTGGCGATCCTAAACGACTAAACAGCAACATGCTCCATTGGAAGTTATTATAAAAGAATGGCTCTGCTTCCCTGTGCTGCACAGTATAGCTTCACTGTTCATTTATACAGTGGTTTGTACCCCTTAATCCCCGCCCCATCTTGTCCCTCCCCGGCCCTCCCCCAGCTGTAACCACTGGTTTGCTCTCTAGATCCATGGGGTCTGTTTCTGTTTGCTGTATTCACTAGTTTATTTTTTAGATTCTACATGTAAGTGACAACATATAGTATGTGTCTTTGACTTACTTCACTAAGGATAATACTCTAGGTCCATCCATGAAAGTGAAGTGAAACTGTTAGTTTAAGCTCACTCATGTCTGACTCTTTGCAAACCCATGGACTCTAGGCCTCCAGGCTCCTCTGTCCATGGAATTCTCCAAACAAGAATACTGGAGTGGTTAGCCATTCTCTTCTCTAGAGGTCCATCCAAGTTGTTTTGCAAATGGCAAAATTTCGGTTTTTATGACTGAGCAGTATTCCATTTTAATATATAAGCCACGTCTTCTTTATCTATTGGTGGGAACTTAGGTTGCTCCATGTCTTAGTTATTATAACTAGTGCTGCTGTGGACATTGAGGTGCGTGTATCTTTTTGAATTCATGTTTTCATTTTCTTCAGATACATAACCAGGAGTGGAATTGCTGGATCATATGCTAATTCTATTTTTAGTGTTTTTAGAAATCTCTGTACTGTTTTCCATGGTGACTGTACCAATTTACATTCCCTGTAGACTTTTTGATGCTAGCCTTTCTGAGAGGTGTGCGATGATATCTTATTGTGGTTTTGACTTGCATTTCTCCAATAAGTAGCGATGTTGAGCATCTTTTCATGTGCCTGCTGGCCATCTGTATACCTTCTTTGGAAAAAATGTCTACTTAGGTCTTCTCAGTTCAGTTCAGTCACTCGGCTGTGTCCAACTCTTTGCGACCTTATGGAGTGCAGCACACCAGGCTTCCCTGTCCATCACCAACTCCCAGAGCTTGCTCAAACTCATGTCCATCGAGTCAGTGATGCCATTCAACCATCTCATCCTCTGTCGTCCCCTTCTCCTCCTGCCTTCAATCTTACCCAGCATCAGAGTCTTTTCCAATGAGTCAGCTCTTCGCATCAGGTGGCCAAAGTATTAGAGTTTCAGCTTCAGCATCAGTCCTTCCAAGGAATATTCAGGACTGATCTCCTTAAGAATTGACTGGTTGGACCTCCTTGCAGTCTAAGGGACTCTCAAGAGTCTTCTCCAACACCACACTTCACACGCATCAATTCTTTACCACTCAGCTTTCTTTATAGTCCAACTCTCACATCCATACATGACTACTGGAAAAACCATAGCTTTGACTGCTGCTGCTAAGTCACTTCAGTCATGTCCAACTCTGTGCAGCCCCATAGATGGCAGCCCACCAAGTTCTGCCATCCCTGGGATTCTCCAGGCAAGAACACTGGAGCGGGTTGCCATTTCCTCCTCCAATGCATGAAAGTAAAAAGTGAAAGTGAAGTTGCTCAGTCGTGTCCAACTCTTTGCGACCCCATGGACTGAAGCCTACCATGCTCCTCCGTCCATGGGATTTTCCAGGCAAGAGTACTGGAGTGGGTTGCCATTGCCTTCTCCATAGCTTTGACTAGACAGACCTTTGTCAGCAAAGTAATGTCTCTGCTTTTTAATATGCTGTCTAGGTTGGTCATAGCTTTTCTTCCAAGGAGCAAGCATCTTTTAATTTCATGGCTGCAGACACCATCTGCAGTGATTTTGGAGCCCAAGAAAATAAAGTCTCTCACTGTTTCCATTGTTTCCCCATTTATTTGCCATGAAGTGATGGGACCAGATGCCATGTTCTTAGTTTTTTGAGTGTTGAGTTTTAAGCCAACTTTTTCACTCTCCTCTTTCACTTTCACCAAGAGGTTCTTTAGTTCCTCTTTGCTTTCTGCCATAAGGGTGATATCCATCCATTTTTAAATCGGGTTGTTTGATTTTTAAATGTTGAATTGTATGAGCTGTTTATATGTTTTAGATATTAACCCGTTATCAGTCAGATCATTTGGAAATATTTTCTCCCATTCCATAGGTTATGTTGGTGGTTTCCTTTGCTGTCCAAAAGCTTTTCAGTTTAACTAGGCCTCATTTGTTTATTTTTGCTTTTATTTCCTTTGACTTAGGAAGCAGATAAAAAAATATTGCTACAATTTATTTTTTATAATTTATTTATTTTTGGTTGCTCTGGGTCTTCGTTGCTGCTCGTGGGCTTTCTCTAGTTGCAGTGAGCAGAGGCTACTCTTCATTGCGGGGCACAGGCTTCTCACTGCAGTGGCTTCTCTTGTTGCAGAGCACAGGCTCTAGGCACATGGGCTTCAGAGTTGCTGCCCATGGGCTCAGATGTGTCAGGTGGGGTAGTTGCTCTACGGCATCTGGGATCTTCCTGGATCAGGGATCAAACCCATGTCCCCTGCGTTGGCAGGCGGATTCTTCCAGCGGACCATCAGGGAAGTCCTATTGCTACAATTTATGTCAAAACGTGTCCTGCCTGTTTTCTTCTAGGAGTTTTATGGTCTTGGTTTTACATGTAGGTCTTCAATCCATTTTGAGTTGACTGTTTTTGCAGGTGGCATTAGAAAATCACGTTCTCTTATTCTTATTTACACACTAAATGGGGAGAGAGCATGTGTGAGCCCACGGCTCCTCTGCCCAGGGCCTGGAGCAGGACCCGTGTGTTGCCAGGGTCCTCAAGTGTTTGTGGACTGACTGACAGACATCATCACTCTGGGATTTAGCTAGAGGAGATACATTCTCACATTGCACCAATGGGCTGGCTGGAGAAAGGTACAGAAGCCCCCTTCCTGCAAGGGCTTAATCAGCACCTGCCCTCCCCTCCCTGGGAACACTGTTCACTGTTTAATGGACAGACATCAAGCACCTGCCATGAGCTGCATACCCTGCGAGGCACCGAGGCTCCAGCAACTGCCTGGATCACAGCAGGTCAGGGCAGAAAGGCTGGCGGTGACTGTGTGGTGACTCGCTCACTGCCCTGCACCCGCCCTCTCTCCCCGCCCTCTCTCCCACACCCAGTTAGACAAGCTCAGGACGATCATTGAGAACATGCTGGCCTCGTCCTCCACGCTGCTGTCCATGAGCTTGAACATGGCCCCGCACAAGACCCTGACTACCCTGGCCCCCAGCCAGATCGACCCTGAGGCCACGTGCCCGGCCTGCAGCCTGGACCTGAGCCACCAGGTCAGCATGCTGGTGCAGCGCTACGAGCAGCTCCAGAACATGGTCAGCAACCTGGCTGCCTCCCGGCCCTCCAAGAAGGCCAAGCTGCAGAGTCAGGTGACGCCCCTGCCTCCCTCCTGGGTAGCTGCAAGTGACTGCCCGCCAGGAGCCACCTGGGGAGTCCCCAGGGGAGGGATGTTGGGTCACTTTTGCATGATGGAGCCCTTTAGCAACCGCCCGAAAGTGCCTGGTCTTTCTGTAGGGTCACAGTGAGGGCAGCCATCAAGCTGGCCCTGGGGACAGGGGACTGGGGGGCAGAGCTGGGTCCACGGTGGGAGGGGGACAGCATAGCTGGTGGAGGGGTGAAGCAGAGCCATTCTCGTGCCTCTGACACTGACATAGCTTTAGGGTTTGTTGCCCGCTCCTTCACACTGGTCTTCTGGTCTGTTTCTCTCTTCCTCTATAAAGGGCAGGCCTGCTGTGGGGAGTGGAGAGCAGGGAGGACCACAAGTCCCTGAGGCCTGTCTCTTGGACTCCAGAATTCACACTCAGCCCAGGGCAGGAGGGGAGACTGTAGACCACATCCCAACTCTCAGGGGCCCCGGGGCAGCTCACCACCTCTACCGATCACCTGCACCAATGGATGGGCCCCCTGGAGGCTAGTCCATGGAGAGGTGGTAGTGGGCTATGATGGCAACCCAGGAGGCCTAGAGTGGGGTCTGATGTCAGCCTGTCCACTGGGTGATGTTCTAAGGGCTCCCCTGTCGGGGGGGTGGCAATATCCCAGGTGGGGATGGAGGGGCCGCCCCAGGGAGCCTGCCTTTGTCCTGCGTAGGATGAAGAGCTGCTGGGCCACGTCCAGAGCGCCATCCTGCAGGTGCAGGGCGACTGCGAGAAACTCAACGTCACCACCAGCAACCTCATCAAAGACCATCGGCAGAAGCAGAAGGACATTGACGTGAGGGCTGGCAGGGTGGCGGGGAGCAGGGCTGGGGCGCGACCGGCTCCCCGCTCCTTATTCTCTGCTCCCTCGGCCTCCCAGGTGCTGTACCAGGGTCTGGAGAAGCTGGAGAAGGAGAAGGCCGACAGGGAACACCTGGAGATGGAAATCGATGTGGTAAGGCCAGGCCTGAAGAAAGGCCACCCAGGGAGGTCCCATCGCTCCCACTCTTGAAAAAGCAGAGAGAGGAGAGGAGCCCAAGGTGGGATGTGGGCTCAGCATCAGAGTTGAGCTACGTGGAGCAGGGCCCCGCCGCGGCTCTCTCCCATCTTGGTGGGAGCGCATCTCATCCCCGTCTCTGGGCAGAAAGCTGACAAGAGTGCCCTGGCGGCCAAAGTGAGCCGCGTCCAGTTCGACGCCACCACGGAGCAGCTGAACCACATGATGCAGGAGCTGGTGGCCAAGATGACGGGGCAGGAGCAGGACTGGCAGAAGATGCTGGACAAGCTCCTGGTGGAGATGGACAACAAGGTGACCCGGGCAACGCCACCTCCTCCGGGCACTGCAGACCCCCACCTGCTTTCTCAGAGCTCACCTGGTCCCCGTCCCCCACTTCCTCCCCCAAGCTGGACCGCCTGGAGTTGGACCCGGTGAAGCAGTCACTGGAGGATCGGTGGAAATCCTTGCGACAGCAGCTCAAAGAGCGCTCTCCACTCTACCAGGCGGACGAGGCAGCCGCCATGCGGAGGTGAGGCCCGGTAGGGGCGAGGGTGGGCCGGCTGGAGGGTCCCCATGTGTGTTCAGAGGGACTGGCAGATCCTATCTGGGACTGTCCGGCCATAGCAAGGGACAGAGCTTGAAAAGCTCTTGTAGCTCAGGCCGATTCATATTATAGCAGAGACAGGGAAGGGAGCGGGGCGTAAGGTTCTCTGGGCACAGGTGGGAGGGGGTCCATAGCCCCCAGAGCTCAGCTCCCAGGGTGACAGGCCCCAGCCCACCAGAGGCAGAGCCTGCGGGGGCAACTCCTCCTGGGGGTGCCTCGAGTCCCAGCATTTCCATTCCTGGCCACCAGAGGGCTGTCAAGGCTTACACAGGGCACCCACCCGCCGGGGCCCTTGAGAGCCCTGCTGGCTTTGGGTTAGGGTAGATGGGCGCTAGATGTGTGCCCAGAAGTGGGCATCTCTAGTAGCTGATGTGTGCAGGGAGTGGGGCCCAGACCTGCCTCCGGTGGCCTGGGGCCCCGTCCCCCTGGGCGTTGAGTGTCCAGCCTACCAGCCAAACCCTCTGAGTTCTCCATCCCTCCCTTTGGGGCCCTCTGGGCAGGGCTCTCACCCTCTGCGTGTGTCCCATCCCTCACAGGCAGCTCTTGGCACACTTCCACTGCCTCTCATGTGACCGTCCCCTGGAGACACCTGTGACTGGACAGTGAGTACCCCCAGAGGGTGGCCGTGATGGGGGGCGTCTTCTGTCCTCCCTGCCTGCCTCCAGCTCGTCTGCTCCTCCTCCCTCTCTGGTCCACTCTATGCCCTGGGCTGCTCTTAGCCCTCAGCCTTCAGCCCCTGGGGTGGGAAGGCTCCTCCGGCAGGTGGAGCGTGAGGAGTGGGTGATGGGTTTGGATGCTGGAGTTTCTCACTCTGACCCTCCTCCCTTCCCTGCCCCTGCCCAGAGTCATCCCCATGACTCCCGTGGGCCCCTGCCTGCCCGGGCACCGCTCCGTCCGCCCCTACACGGTCTTTGAACTGGAGCAGGTTCGGCAGCAGAGCCGCAAGTACGGCGGTGCCGCGGGGTCCTGTGAGGGCTTTGCAGGGGGTCTGGAGGGCGAGAGTGGGGGCTGGGGCGGGGTGATGCTAGGGCACTTTTTGAAGCAGCTCCCAGCTGTTCGCAGGGCAGGAGCACCAGAGCAGGAGGTGCAGACCTAGTAACCACCTGCCTTTGCGCCCCTGCCAGGCGTCCTGGTGGGACGTTGCCTCTGAGACTTCCCCCCTACCCTGGCCCTTTCCCTGCTCACACTGGGCCTGGGAGGGGGTGTGTTTCATGCCCTCAGGGGCTCCTGCCCTCCTCCCCACAGCTTTCCACCTCCTGAGGCCGGGGGTTCAGCAGAAAGGCTGGTTTTCAAAGCTGCCTTTGGAGCCCACGGGGGCCAGGGGTGCGAGGGGGTCCAACGGACTGGGCTGCTCTCTTCTCTGGCTCTCCTCCACGCTCTCGGCTCAGGAAACCCTCCCCGGCAAGCCCGGCCCTGGTCCCTGGGGTTTGGTGGAGGGGGCTCCCACTCCAAAGGGCCCTGCTTCCCAGGGAGGGTGCTGGGGCGTGGCTCACCCCTCCACTGGGCCCGCACCCCACAGCCTGAAGCTGGGCAGCAGCGGCTTCCCGCGGGGGGACCTGGGGCAGGTGGAGCGGAGCGTGGGGCGCCTGCGCACCATGCACTCCAAGATGCTCCTGGACATCGAGAAGGTGCAGATCCACTTTGGGGGCTCCATCAAGGCCAGCAGCCAGATGATCCGCGAGCTGCTGCAGGCCCAGTGCCTCAGCTCCCCCTGCTACAAACGGTGGGCAGCCGGGCTGGGCCTGGGAGCCTGGCACCAGGGAGGGCAGAGAGTGTGTGTGTGTGTGTGTGTGTGTGTGTGTATGTGTGTAGAGTGGGGCACCAGGGAGGGCAGAGAATGTGTGTCCGTGTGTGTCCGTGTGTGTGTGTGTGTGTGTGTGTGTGTGTGTGTGTAGAGTGGGGCACCGGGGAGGGCAGTGTGTGTCCGTGTGTGTGTGTGTAGAGTGGGGCCTCCATGTAGGACAGAGTATGTGATTGTGTATGTCTGTGAGAATGTGAGCGTGCGTGTAAGTGTGTATGAAAATGTGGGTGTGATTATATGTGTGAATGTTTATGTGTGTGTTTTTGAGAGAATGCAAGAGAATGTGTATTGTGAATGTGTGAACATATGTGCGAATGTGTTTGAGAATTTGTGAACACATGTATGTGAATGTGTATGTGTGAGTGTGTGAATGCGTGTGAACAAGTGTGAGAGCACTGTTAAATGTATACTGTATGAGCAGATGAATGTGTGTGTACGCGTGAATGTGCGCATGAATGTGTGAATGCCTGTGTGTGCATTGAGTGTGTGAGAGAATGTGTGTATGTCTGCGAACTTATGTGTGAATGTGTGTTTAAGGATCTGTGAATACACGTGTGTGAATGTGTGTATGAGAGAGAGTGTGTGTGTGTGTGTGTGTGTGTGTGTGTCCCTCAGGAGGCCACCCTGCTCGCTCACCCCCCGCCCTGTCCTGGCTAAGCGGTGGCCCCTGGAGCACCCCCCTCACCTGCACCCCACCCCCCACCCCCATCGAGGCGTGTCCCGGGACACACCCGCTCCCCGTGACTCCGCCGTCTCCACCGCAGGCTGCCAGACATGGCTGATTACAGCTACTCCTCCGCGCCCCGGCCCTGCGGGGGCAGCCACACCCTCACCTACCCCTACCGGCGCATCCGCCTGCAGCACCTTTCGCAGGGACTGTACCCCACCGAGGAGATCCAGATCGCCATGAAGGTGGGGATACTCCTGGAAGCCTCCAGGGAGGCTCCCCCAGGGGCCCCCAGACTCCCATGTCCCTCCGGAAAAGCCGCCAGCAGTCCCCTGCTCAGCCCTCAGCCTCGGGGGCAGTTTCTTAATCAGACCCAGTCAAAGCCTCAGGTTCTTTTCCTTTCCTGGGAAGAAGACAGCCCTCCCGGCCATCTGGCCCATCCCCTTCACCCTGTCACTCAGCCCCTTCGAGGGCTCTGAGCACCATTTGACTCAGAGAGGGGACAGGAGGGGCGCTCAGGCGGCAGGTGGCCATGGGTACCCACCCATCTCCACAGCACGACGAGGTGGACATCTTGGGCCTGGATGGACATATTTACAAGGGACGGATGGAAACAAGGCTGCCGGACCTCCTGAACAAAGACAGTGAGTGTCCAGATGGCCCAGAGGCCCTCGGGCTCCTTGCTTGGGTCCCGCAGGGTCTGTCTGGCTCCTGGAGGCCCCAGCACTTCTTGGGGCCACCAGACCCCGACTGCCTTCCTCCTCCACCTCCCTGACTCCAAATGCCCCCAGGTGAGTGTTTGCAGAGGGGGACAGCTGTCCAGTCTTGGCCAGTTAGCAGGAATGTCGTGGCCCCATCTTTTCTGGCCAGCCTTCATCCACAGGCTGTCACCCCAGTTTTTCCACCTAAGCCTCTGATCCCAGCATCACCCACTCTTCAAAACTCTTCCTGAGCCCCTACACTCTGTGAACCTCTCGTGTTCTGGAATGTCCCCTTCCAGTTGGCCATCCTGGATGTGCTTTGTCACCTCCCTCTGGGTCTTAGCAGGTGTGTGTGCATCTTTCTAGTCACTTCCCCTCCCGAACTGTAAACCCAGGGTCAGAACTCACCCAGCACCTGGCATGGGGCTGCTGTCCGTGGGTAGATATCAGAGTAAGTGGATGGATGGATGGACAGATGGCCAGACAGACATACAGGGGGATGAAGTGCTTGTTGTTGCTCAGGCGCTAAGTTATGTCTGACTCTTTGCAACCCCGGGGACTGCAGCACGCCAGGCTCCCGTCCTCCACTATCTCACTGAGTTGGCTCAGATTCATGTCCACTGAGTCGGTGATGCCATCCAACCATCTCATCCTCTGCCTCCTCCTCCTTTTGCCTTCAGTCCTTCCTAGCATCAGGGTCTTTTCCAATGAGCAAAGTGCTTGCTTATAAAGGGCATTTCCACGAATTCAGACTGAGAAGGGCGCCCGCTGAGGCAGGCTGAGACCAGCAGCCCGCCGCCCTTCTCCCCATCCCCACGGCCCCCTCAGAGTGTGTCTCAGAACTGAGCCTCCCCTCTCCGTCTCCCATCAGACGCGGGGATGAAGCACAAGAACAAGCAGTCCCGGCCACACGGGCATCGGCAGCAGTCCCTCAGCAACAGCGGCCAGCTGCCCTTGCGGCCTCAGAGCGCCCAGACGCTGGCTGCCAGCGACTCAGGTAGCTCCTCCCTGGATGGAGGGTCCTTCTGGGCGGCACTGTCTGCCGACCCTCCTCCTTGCCCCGCCCGGCCCCTCTCCTGCCTGTGGCTGGAATATACCCTATTCCCCCGGAGAGAAGAAGGGCCTGGGAGCCGAGGGATGGGATGTGAGGGAGGAGAGAGAAAACCCTTCCCTCCCGGGCGCCTGCTTTGTGCCAGGTCTGTGGGCAGATACTGTCACTGCTCCCATTTCACAGAAGAGGAAACAGGGGCGGGCTTGCGGCCTGAGCTCTGGCTCCAGGCCCAAGTCCTTCCCCACTGCTCACACGCACCGACTCTCCTGGGCCTGCGAGGCCCCCAGCGTCCATGCTTTCTCCAGAGGGGCCAAATCCGGCCTGAAAGCCCAAGGGCTAAGTGTTCCCCTGGGGTTTGGCTACCCATGGGGGCCAGAGAGGGGCACTGGCCTGGAGCCAGGGGGCTAGACCACTTCCAGGTGACTCTGAGCACATCTCCCCCTCCTCCTGGACAGTTTCCTCATCTGTCAATAAAAGGGTGCTGGATTCTGGCTGCTAAGTTAGGAAGCCCCCTGCAAAGTCTAAGAAAGCTGCTGAGTTTCTTCTCATGAAACCTTATGTACCCACAATGCTTTGCAGCTACTTGCTGGAGGCCCAGGGAGCCCCACCGCACCCCCACCCAGGTCTAGAGCCGCAGCCCGAGGTCCTCTGCACCAAGCCTTCCAGTTCCAGCCCCCAGTGCCTGCAGGAGGCAGAAACCAGTGCAGTGGTGGCGATGTGCAGCCTCGCCTCTGCCAAGGGTTCCTCACTGCTGAAGAGCTTTACACGTGTGAATCAGTAATTTGAATCCTCACGTGTTAAAAGATAGGGACCATTGCTGGTCCCACCTACAGCAGACAAAGCCAAGGCACAGAGAGGTTAAAGTACATGCCCAAGGTCACACAGCTAGAAAGCAGCAGAGCCGGGCTCAAAGCCAAGCTGTCTGGCCCCAGAACCAGCGCTGGTGACAAAGGGAAACAGCCTGGGCTGGAGGATTCAGCAGGGGGCAGACAGCGTCGGCCTGCGGCTCTGGCTCCCAGGACTGTTCTTGGGGGAGCTTAGCTTCCTTCTCCCTGGCACCCCAGTGTCCACTCCAAAGACACATTACGGAAGCAGGAGCGGGGGCTGTCTTAAAAGAGAAATTCCTGCCCTGATTTAAGTCAGTGTGGCCCTAACAGTCCCTGTATTAATAGGGGGAATGTTAACAAAGAGGCAGGCTCTTGGCCCCTGACTTATTTTAACTCAGAGTATAAAGGAGTGTGGCTCAGGGGCTCGTAGGAGAGCTTGACCCTCCAGCATGATGTCCTGGCTCAGCCTGGTTAGTGGGGCTTTGGGCAAGCCGAGGTGGGCTGCCGGTGGGCGTGGGAGTCAGCCTGAGCCATCCGGGGCCCCTCCTGTCCCGCAGCTCCTTCCTGTCATCAGAAAGACAGACCTGTTTCCACCGAGGGCCGTCTCTCCCAGCCGAACCCAGCCCACCTGCCCGGCGAGGAGGCAAACCTGCCAGCGGGGCTGGATGTGCACAGGGCCGCTCCTGGGGAGGGGCTCGAGGAGCCCACCCGGGGGCCGCGGGCCACCTCTGCTCACTGAGCAGAGCTATAAATAAACGCTTAGGAGAAAGCTCGGGGCCACGAGGCTCCTCTGGTCCTGGTTCAGGTGGGACAGCAGACTTCTTGCAGCCTGATGTACGTGGCTCCCCCAAACAGGGCCAGCTGTTCTCTGAGGGCACCAGGGCTTCAAGAGGACTGAGTATAGCACCCAGGGCAGAGAGGCGGCAGCGCAGGCCAGACCCCAGGCCCCGGGCACTGGCAGGCCTGCAGGGGTTGTTGGCCCTCTCCCGACCTTGGCTGGACCGGTGCTGAGGCCTTCTCTGGCACAGGCACCGCCTTCCCTCTGGGTAAGCACCCAGGGCAGTGGAGGGTTTAGATGCTCGGGCTGCACCCTGGGGCAAAGCTTTAAGGGCGGCCGCTGGCAGGCTCCTGGCACATTCTGGGGAAGATGGGGCCACCAGCACCTGGGAAGGTTCCTGGTTGCCATCTTCTCTGGCTTGCAAAACGAGGGGCCTACCCAGGTGGTGCTAGTGGTAAAGAATCTGCCTGCCAGTGAAGGTGATGCGAGAGACGCGGGTTTGATCCCCAAGTTGGGAAGGTCCCCTGGAGAAGGAAATGGCACCTCAGTCCAGTATTCTCGCCTGGAGAATCCCATGGACAGAGGAGCCTGGCGGGCTACAGTCCATGGGGTCACGCTTGGAAGCTGCCACAGACGCAAGAGGGGCTGCTGGGTCAGGCCATGTCCCTGCTCCCCTTCCCTCCCCAGAAGAGGAGTCTGGCCGTGTCTGACGGCCTTGAGGCCTGACCCTTGTCCTGCTCCGTGTCAGCCTCAACAGACGAGGGGGCTCACTGCTGCCCACCCGAGGCAACCGTAAGGGACAAGCCCTTGTCCCCAAAGCCCCAGGGACAAGGGAAGAATTGCGTCCCACCCGGATAGTCATGGAAGCAGTTTTTTGCCTTCAGATCTATTCTCATCAGCCCCCTCCTCAAAGGTGGGGTTCCCTGCCCCCCACCCCAGGCCCCTCTGCCAGTGAGAGGCCTGCTTTAGGGGTGTGAGGGGAGGGGCAACACAGAGCCACAGGAGGGCGTGGCAGGAAATAGCCCAGAAAAGGGTTTCACTGGAGGGTGGGGCTCGCTGGGGGTGTCATGGGTGGAGCAGGCACTCCCTACGGGAAGGGGCACCCCCCTTCTCTCCCCATCTGCTGAGATCTGATTCATCATAGAACCCCGGAGTCCCAGCGGGCACCTGGCACCCTTTGCTCTGCAAGCGGGAGGTAGGCGAGGCCCAGGCCCTCCTCTGCTCAGTGTCCTGGCCTAGAATCCAAACTCACCAGCTTGGCGGGGAGGAGGAAGGAGCAGCCAGGCGCCCCCACCCCCCCCCCCCCCCCGCCACCGATGCCCCTGAAAGGACAAGGAGGCCCCCACTCCGCCTTCCCGCACCTGGGCCGCCCGCCCGCCCTCAACCAGCACTGGCCGCCCACGTGCCGGCGAGGGGCTTCCCCTTCCAGCCTGGGAAAGCACAGGTGGGCAGAGTGAGGGGTGCGGGTGGGAGGAGTCCCACGGGTCTCCAACCAGGAAACAAAACCGAAAGGACAAACCCAGCCTCGAGCACGTGGTCACACGCAGAGCCAGCAGCCGAGGGCAGCTGTGCCCCAGTCCTGCTCCACACTCGTGGAGGGGCTGCCCGCAGTGACCCCATGAAGACATGAGGGCCCAGGAGGAGGGTGGGCCAGCTGGGGCACCCCCAGGTGTTCCTGCACTTTGGGTCTGAACATCCAGACCCTGCAGGCCTGGTCGACAGCAAGGCCCGGGCTGCCGAGCAGGAGGGAACACACCTACTCACACGTGCTGGAGGGGTCTGAGGGTTGGGGGGGAGCGGTAAGGGGCTCGAGAAGGAACCCCAAGCCTGGAGCCTGCCACCCAAATCTTGCATTTGGGCGGGTGGGCTCCACACCCACCTGGCCACCTGGATGGGAGTCTGAGGAAGGGCCCCACAAGGCCAGGAACTGCCATCACCGCTTCATCCTAGCGCCGGAAGGCGGGAAGGGGAAGAAGCCAGGCCCCTTGGGGACCCAACTCAGGCCTCTGGCTCCCTGAGAGCTGCAGCTGACCTCCTGGACGTGGCCACACAACACGCACATGGGGACTGGGTGCCCCGAAGGAGCTTGAGGGCAGGAAGAGCAGAGAGGGCAGAAAGATGCCTTGGCGGGGGGGACAGGCTGAAGTGTGGGGCCACCATCGGGCCCCCCGAGGCAGGCAGGCAGCTCCCCCACCACCAACTGCAAAGATAGGGGCTGCTCCAGGGCTAAGGCTCAGCCTGTGGTGGGCTGTGAGGTGGTGGCCAAGGGCCAAGAGGAGAGGGTCACTATGACCAAGCCAGGACCTGTTCCTCCTCCTCCCCACCCCAACCGGATCCGACCTTTCAGCCCCCCTTGTCAGAACACCCAACCCCGCCGCATGGCCATGGGGCTGGTCCCCTGAACCACAGCACAGCCAAGGGTCCCCCCCACCCCTCTGCCCAAGGAGCACGCTCTCTGTACCAAGGCAAATAAAGGCACCGCAAACCAGGGAAGTTAGAAAAGTCTCTTTTAAGTTTTAAATTAAAATTTCACCCTGGTGAGATGATTTGATTTGGGAACTCCATCCAAAGGCAAGCCCTCCACTCTGCTGTCCACGGCCGAGCACACAGTGGGAGAGGCTGGGCGGCCTTTGGGTTGGGGGCCAGCTCACAAGTCCTACACGAGCCCTGCACAGCTAGCCGCTGAGGCGACGCCGGCCAGAGCACCGCTGACCGGGGGTGGGCAGCGGCCCCCACACCTTCAGCCACCCAGCACTGCCGGGAATGCCTCCCACAGCTGTCACGGGGAGTGGGAAGGCCGTGGTCCTTCGCCCGATTCCAGGTGTGACCTTTGAAAGGAGGCGGTGAGCAGGCACCACTTGACTGCAGAATCACACCACCCAGCTCCCAAGCACCTGCCCTGGGACTGGGGTTGGAGGAAGGGGTGCTGGCCCACTGGGTGGCTTCTCTGGCCTTTCCCCACTGACCCAACACCCCGTCGGCCAGCCCCGTTCTCACATACATTAGTTATTTTTATATATTCATATATATATTATAGTTATATATTAAAAAGAGGGGGAAAAAAAAAAAACTTGCCTGAAGAGAAACTCCTGAAGGATCCAAGTGGCTCAGGAAGTTTACTGTCCCCCCACCCACAAAAATTCTCTTATATAAAATCTTCCAGTGCGATCTTCAGGAAACCCCCGCGCGCCCAGCTTCCCCCCCGCCCGCCCTTGGACTGCCCCCCAGCTCCAGCCCAGCGCCCGGCGGCATCCAGTCTCATCTCTGGCCGTCCATCGCCGCCATGGCTTTCTGCTGCGTGCTCGCCTGCTGTGCTCCGGGGGGCCACGTGGGCTGTGGGTGGTGGAGGTGGTGGAAGCTGTGGGCCGTGGGGGAGGAGGGCGGGATCCAGGCGGCCTGGTGGCTGGGCGGGGACGAGGCCCAGAAGGGGCTGAAGTTTGCAGGGGGTGAGCAGGCCACGGCGGTCATGGGGCTGTTGCTGCTCTGCAGGCCCTCGGAGGCTCGAAGCTTTGAGAACATGGCCAGCGCGTCAGGGAAGTTGGGCGGTGTGGCAGGTGTGTTGCTGGGGGTACACATCTGCTGGGAGAGAACACAGGGGTCTCGAGGGCTGCCCACGTGGGCCCTCCTCCCAGATCCCCAAGCCACAATCCGAGGTCCTACAGAGCTTGCCTTCCCGTGGGGCTCACCCAGGCCTGACCCTTTTATTTCCCATTGTTCAGTCCGAAAGAGGTTTCAGCAGCACAAAAACCCCTTGCACGGAGCCACTAAAAACCAAAACCATGGGGATGGATTCCTACAATTTTTGTCAAAACCAAAGTGTTTCTTTTTTGAAAAAATACTTGTTTGGCTGTGCTGGGTCTTAGTTGCAAGCAGGTGGGATCTAGTTCCCTGACCAGGGATATAACCTAAGCCCCCTGCATTGGGAGCACAGAGTCTTAACTACTGGACCACCAGAGAAGTCCCCAGAGTGTTTCTTGATGCTTGGGAATGACATCCCCAGTGTCAGAAGCAAATGGTTAATTCCAGCCAGGAGCTAGGGTGTCAGATTAAAGCTGAGACAAGGGAGGAAGCCCAGGGCACCACTGCTTAGCGCTTCAGCCTGGGTGAAAACCCAGCTGGCTCTTCAATAACCTGCCCTCAGATGTCCCGGGGTGGCCAGTCAAGGGAAGACAGCCAGATCCGGGGTTTCCCTCAAGGGCCAGCCCAGGGGGAGCTGTGCCTGCCGGGCGGCAGTGCTGGTTGGCGGGCGTCAGGGCCTCTGCCTCGTCACCTCACTCCTCACGGGGGTGCCAGGTCTTTCTGATTATTCTGTGTTAGAGATGAGGAAACCGAGCCCCAGAGCTCAAATCAGTTGACCCAAAACACAGCACAGCAGGGACCTCCCTAGTGGCCCAGTGGTTAAGAATCCACCTTCCAATACGGGGGACGCAGGTTCAATCCCTAGTCAGGGAACTAAGATTACACAAGCCACGGGGAAACTAAACCCGCCTGCCTCAACTAAGACCTGATATAGCCAAATACTTAAAGCACACCACTGCAGGATGCAAGCTGAGCAGCCGGAACCTGGGGGACTCCCAGGTCTGCAGGCCCAAGCTCTTAACCTCCACCCAGCCCCTACTCCTCTGCAATTAGTCAATCTAGCGTAACTTCATGCCCAGGCTCCCCTGAGGACAAAAACCAGGGATGTCGGTTTCCGGTGTCCCCAGCGACTGGCTGCCAGTGTCTGGGGGAGTCCACTCAGCCCCTCTCAGCCCTCTTCCCGGGGGTAGCTGCAAACATGCCAACCTCTGCTGTCTTCTGCCACAACCCTGAGCAGGGACTCCAGCCAGGAAGGGCAGGGGCCAGGCTGGTGTGCCGTAACTGGCAGCCTCCTTGCAAACACCAGGGATGGCAGACCACCCCCGCCCCCCCCGGCCCCTGCCATGTGGGGAGCATAGAGGTGCCATCCAGGAGCACCTCGCAGGGGCCCAGGGAGGAGGCAGCAGAGAACACGGCCTGCACAGAGCCTGTTGTGACCCCCACGGCCGCTTCTCCCTTTCCCAGGAAGCCATGGGAGCCCTTCTTTGAATTTCTCCTAATTTTAGCAACACCAGCCCCTCCCCCAGGCACAGGGCTCAGGGAGCAAGATTTGAGGACTCTTCACCTTGCAGTCGGAGCTTACACAGCTCTGCAGTTAAAAACTCCAGCCCCCAAATGGGGACAGGCCCACGGCGGTGGGGGGGAGGGCAACCCTCTCTGATTAACTGGGCTGACCCCGCCCCCCCACCATCAGCAGCTGGGGCTCCAACCCATGTCCTCTCCCGGGAGGCCACAGGACCCAAGGCAGCAGGCCTGGCCCCACCCAGACCACTTCCCTCCTCCCTTCACTATTCCCCCACCACCACCCGCCTTCCAGGGCTGACTTCTCGGCAGCAGGAAACAATGAATGGGGGGTGGGGGCAGGAGCCGATTGCGTCACAACATCGTGACCGACTTCCCCAGTTCACCAGCCAGCGATCCGGAGCAGGCCCGTGCCCGCCTGCCTGTGTGAGCTCAAGCAACTTCCTTAACCTCTCTGGAGCTTCTCTCTGCTTCTATGAAACCAGGGGTTTGGACCAAGTCCTGTGAAAGTCCAGCTCTGCTTCTAACAGCTACGGAGAGCGCGTCCCAGCTCTCAAGCACACCCAGCATCCACTGCCCGCTCTGAACAGCCCACTGTTTCCTGGCCAGTGTTTTTCTCCTCTTCCTGGTCCTTCCAAATCTAACCCGGGAGCCCATCCCCCTCTTATCTGGGAAGATGCCTCCAACTGTTGATGTCCAGTAATCTACGGGACAGCTATTTATCAGTTACTCATGGCCTGGGGCACTTTTGGTATTTTTATGTAACATTTTCCTTTGATTTATTATCTCTCAAAAAAATGACCAGCTCCAAGAGGGCAGGGATGGTGTTCGCTCAGGTTCTGGTTAGGTACTCAATACATGCTACACTCATGGGAGACAACAATCATACCCTCTGTTACAGAACCGGCAACAGCCCTCGAGGGAAGCTTCAAAAGGATTACAAACCCTGCGGGAAAGAGCCACAGAACCTGCAAGGATCACCAGTCCTGGCTCTCGCAGGCGAGCCTCTCTGCTGAAGGCAGCACAGAGCCGCTGAGCCGGAAGCCTGGGCCTTTTGAAATGACCAGTTGATGGAACAAACCTCAAGGGCCCCTTTGAGAGGACACGGAGCCAGGACATTCCCAGGCTCACGCGGCAGCCTCCTCTCAGTCAGGTGCGGGTGGAGGCCCCCCTGGAGATGGACCCCTCTTGTTTTACCAAGAGCCTGGCCTCAACCGCCACAGTCCTGCAGCCGGCATAATCCTCATCATACTCCAATGCAGTTTTGTTTTTTGATTTATACACAACGGGCCATTCCAAGAGAAAAGCTGGTTAAAGGGGTCAAAACAGAACCCCCACCACCACTTGTCCTTTGTAACTACATGAATACATGGCATCAAGAACAAGACACAGCAGAGGAACCCACGGCAGCTTCTCCAGGCAAAGTGGCCACTCTGAGAAGGGAGCTGTGGGCAAGGACACTGAGCGTGAGAAATGGCAAAAAATACACTTCAGAAGCCGCAACAGATCTGGAGTGTGTTTTACGATCCCTATCGGGGGGCCCTCCTCCCCCAGCAGGGCACACTGGTGACTAGAGGGGGAAGAGGAGGCATTCAAACCTCTAAAGGGAAGGGATGTCCTGAGCCCAGTGGAGAGCAGGACGCCTTATGGCCAGCAGGGCAAAGGCCCAGGCCTGGCGCCAGCTTGGAAAAGAGAAGAAAGCAAATTCAGGCCTGAACCACTTCTGTTTCCTGTGCTTTGTATGTCTTCACCTACAGAGATTAAACGCATTCTTGGCTTATCTAGTCAAAAACCTGTAAGTCTTCCAGGCGGCTCGGGGTTAGGTCTTTTCCCACGAACAGGAAAGAGTGGACATAACTACCTAGGAAGAGCCCAGCTCCCAGGCCGGAGTGGATTTGTCCCTTTCCTGTTCCCCGTAGAGCTGGGTTGTTTGGAAGCGGTGGTGGGGCTGGGCGGGGGTTTGCTGCCACTCAACAGCAAGAAGTGGCGCTCTATAAACAGACACCCCCGGGTCCCAGTCCCCTGGGGGGTGGGGGGGGGGCCGGCCTTCGCTCCCGCTCTCCGTTTCCCCCTCCCCCTCCCCCGATATCCAGTTATCCTGAGCCCCCTCCCCACACCTGCCTCCTGGCTACTCCTCCAGCCACCCTCCTGGCCCCTGACCTAGGAAGATCGACGGGGCACAATGGCCCCGGAGGCCTGACCGCAAAGTTGGGCGAGCCGGCCGGCCCCGGGAGCCGCTCTTTCCTGGAAGACATTTTGGCTCTTTGTTTACAACGCGGCGCGGCGCTCCCCGGCAACATGGCTGTCACTGCCGGCGCCTGACAGCGGCCCCCGGCCCGCGCGCCCGGCCGCCCCGGGTGCGCCGCAGCCGCGGCGAGACCGGCCCTCCCGCCCGCCGTGCCCGGCCACACTTACCATCTGGTGGTGGTGGTGACCGTTGGGAATGTTGGTTTCTTGGAAAAACGTGCTCAGGGCGGTCTGCGGACAAACACAGCGGCAGGGTGGCGGTTAACGGGGGTCGAAGGTAGGAAGCCCAAGGGCCCCACCGACCCCACCGACCCCACCGGCCGGGACCCTCCGCGGTGTCCGTGGCGCTGCGCTCCCGGCCTCCGGGTCCGACCCTTCAGCCGGCAGGCACGCGTCGCTCGGAGGGGGCGTCCCCCAGACCCCGCGAGGGTGCCAGGCGGCAGGGCCCCGCGCCCCACGCGGGCGCCGATCGCCGGACCGGGCGATATACATAGAGCTTCCCTGCCCCCTCTCCCTCCGCGGCGCGCGGCCGGTCGCCCCGGCCTGCACCCCGACCCCAGGGCC
This sequence comes from Bos taurus, assembly GCF_002263795.3. Taxonomy (NCBI): domain Eukaryota; kingdom Metazoa; phylum Chordata; class Mammalia; order Artiodactyla; family Bovidae; genus Bos; species Bos taurus. The sequence continues at coordinate 55,448,735 of NC_037346.1, forward strand.
GGCGGCCAGCGAGCGGGACCGCCCGGGAGCGCTGGCTCTCGGCCCGCACGCACCTCAAACTGCCAGTGGGCCGCCTGCAGCAGCTGCTTCGCCTGGTCGGCCGCGCAGCCCGCGGCCAGCACGAACTGGTTGATCATGACCTGGTGCCGCAGCTCATCCATGTTCACCGACATGGCTCCGGCCGGCGCGCACTCCCGGGCTCGGCGGCCGCGGGAGGCCGGCTGCCCTCCGCTCGAGCTCGCCGCCGCCGCCCGCGGCCTCCGGACCCTCGGCCGCCGCGCCGCCCGCCTGGCGAGTGTTGTTGTCCGACTCGCGCTGCCGGCCGACACCACAAACAACAGCGCGGGGCGGGGCCGCGTGTCCCAACGTTCGGGGGCCGAGAGCCGCCGCCGCTGATTGGCCCGCTCCGCTCGGCCGGGGCCCGGTTCCCGTGCGGACGTTCGATTCGAATCCTGCGGCCTGCGGGCCCGCACTGTTTCTCTTTTTGCCTGGCCGCGCCCATTGGCGGACGTCGGCGCCGTGGGGCTCCCGGGCATTGGCCAGACGCTGTGTTTTGGCTCGTTTGGGCTCCTGATTGGCCCCGACCCGGCGTTTGGGGCGGAGCCGCGCCATCTGATTGGTCTCCCGTGAGTCTGTTTGAACTCAACTTGAAAACCTTGAGTGCCAGCTGATTGGCTGAGGCGCCTCTATTTGCTGTTGTAGTCTTGGGGGGGTGGTGCGGCCAAGTTCATTCATTACTTCATTGAAACTGAACATGCTCAGCTGGAAAAGCAAGACAGTGGCTTTGACTCACTTCCTCTGAAAGATGTGGTCATCTCGAGAAACACAGTGATCAAAATAGGAAACAGAGTCTTTTAAGCTGCTCAACTCAAAATTGTTTATTTTTTTTAAACTTTCAAGCCGCTCTACTTTTTTTTTTTTTTGCTTTTTATTGAAGTGTAATGTAATCTCTTCATGCCTCCTTCCAGTCCAACCCACCCCAAAAGCCCAACAGTCTTTCCCTACGTTTTTAGGCCAAAAACTTGGCTTTCTGAAGATGTAAACTAATGTTAATGTACATTAAATATAATCGAAAGGAGAAAATGAGACTTTCTCAGACACCAATATTGAAAACTAAAAAAAAAAAATGTTTTTCCATAAATTGATTGACCTAACTGAAACTTTGTTTCTATACAGGTACTGGCTCTCAACTCTAGATATTTAAAAACAAAGTTTATTTATATACACTGAGCTTCCATCTTCTGAATTAGATTTAACCTTCAAGTTTTGTGCTTGGGAATTGTCAGGATGGGAGAAGAACTAGGAGTTTAAGCAGACTGAAGACAGGCCAGAGAATTTAGAACGGTAAATAAATATTGCTAGGAATTCACTGTGAGAATTTCTGTTTCTGAAAAACTTTGTAAGTTCTGGATCTAAAATACCAATCAAAGAGAACATTATAATTAATTATGAGTCTTCAGAACAGGAGGCTAAAGGAAAGGAAGCCATGATTCTATTTTGACTTTGCCTGAAGTGGATTTAACTCTCCATCTAAGAAAACCTAACCATATTAAAAAAAAAAAAAGAATATAAATAAGGAAAAAGTTACACCCAATGTTTATGTACTGATGAAAACCAGCTTCAGGCACTATAATGAGTTTGTCCCGTTTAGTTAGTCCCTTTGTTTGTTTGTTTGTTTTGAAGGAGCAGGAGTCAGCTTTTTGCCTGCCCAGACCCATTTCTGTTGCCGTAATTGTACTTCGCTCCCTCCAAGTTTGCATGGGCTGAGACCTGGAGTGTGGCTGAAGAGTCAAGTACAGCTTGCAGCCCTTCCCTTCCAGTAATTGCAAGGTGAAAACAAAAGTGAGCAGCCAGCAGTTGCGATTTGCCAGGGAGCCTGGGCCACAAGCAGCCTCAGAACAAGGAAGTACTGTGACTGTGCGGCTCCAGTTTTCGCAAGTACATACAGGTGTCCAGCATGCCAGGGCCATGAGTAGTAGGACCGAACTGGGCAGAGGCATTGCAGGCTGCAGGAACCCTTATGTCTGTTTGTTTGTTTTGACTACGCCTTGCAGCATGTGGGACCTTAGTTCCCCGACCAGGGATCAAACCTGTACCCCTTGCAGTAGAAACGCAGAGTCTTAACCACTGGACCACCAGGGAAATTCCAGGAGCCCTTTTGTTTTGTTCTGTTTAGTACCTAAGTTGTGTCTGACTCTTTGTGACCCCATGGACTGTAGCCCTCTAGGTTCTTCTGTCCATGGGATTTTCCAGGCTAGAATACTGGAGTGGGTTGCCATTTCCAGGAAGACAAAGGTCCTGAAAACACCAAAATTGCCAAAGCTATTTTTTCTTGGGTATCAATGTGGTCTGTTCTGAAGCTTTCTTTAATGTTTACCATTTGCAGGGCACAGCTGTAGACTCCCAGCAGAGGCATGGAAGACCAGGCCCCCGAGCCGTTCTGGTTATCTGCTGTGGACATAAAGTCAACTAGGGCAGAGAAAGCAACAGAATTCTGCCTCTGATTTGTAGCTGTGAGTAGTGGAGATGCTTAATCAATACTTTGGCTTCTGAGAATCTGTTTGGCAATGAATAGGAGTAGGGCTTCCCCTTCTCAGGCTGGGAAACAGGAGTGCCCCCCTCCTGGGAGCACAGGGAAAATGAATGAGGTCATGTTTGTAGAGGGCTTTGAGCTGTTGGGACGAAAGCAGCTCCCCAAGTGCAAGGTGTTATTAACCGAAGGTATTATTATTTTCATCCGAGAGGACAGAGCGCAGCAGGCAAAACAGAGCAATAAAAGCATGCCCATTAATAGCGAATAAAGTACAGTAGTAGTCTCGGAAGGAACAAAATCCTTGTTACATCAATGGTCTAGGCTACAGAAAGAGCCAAGATACAACAACTAGGAGAAACAGTCTTAGCTAGTATTTCCTCGGGGGCAGGGGAGGTGGGACGGGGGTCCAGATAACAAGGATGTTGGGAATGCAAGTCCTGAATTGGTGGAGAGACAGGCAACAATAAATCGCTGGATCGTCACCAACAGTTGCAATTAACCAAGCATTTCTGGTGAGCCAGGCATCTCTTGAAGACTTTATTGTTGTTTAGTCGCTCAGTGGTGTGCGACTCTTTGCAACCCAGTGGACTAGCCCACCATATTCCTCGATCCATGGGATTTCCCAGGCTAGAATAGTGGAGCGAGTTGCCATTTCCTTTTCCAGGAGATCTTCCTGACCCAGGGATCAAACCCAAGTCTCCTGCCTGGCAGGCAGATTCTTTACCGCTGAGCCACCAAGGAAGTCTTTCAAAGAGTTTACTGTCTGTTAACTCATTTCAATCCACGACAATCCAGAATTCCATTTCACAAGCGAAGCAATTAAGGCACAGAGGAGGGGAGGAGCTTACCTAAGGTCACAGTAGTAAATGCTGGAGTGAAGCATCAGCCGATGTAGTTCCAGAACCTTGTGGTTAACCATTACACCACACTACCTTCCTTAATGCTGTACTGTCACCTCAGTGGGGCTCACAAAGAGCCATCAAGGGCACTGGGACTTGCACAGGGGTTGCTTGGAAAGAAATGAGCCGCAGATGAGGAAAAGGAGGCATCTGCTCTCTTGGGCAATCATGGGGGAGGGGTGGAGAACTGACATTCCCAGGCCATCTCTGATGTACATTCCATTCCTATTTCTTTCTTCTTCCTCTCAACTTCTTATTCTCTGACCCAAACAGATCCAACAGAACTGAGAGAAGGACTTCCTTGGCGGTCCAGTGGTTAAAACTCTACACTTGCAATGCAGTGGGGCGTGGGTTTGACCCCTGGTCAGAGAACTGAGATCCCACATGCTGTGTAGAACAGCCAAAAAGTTAAAAAACAAAACAACAACCGAGAGGGGGAACTTGAGGACTCTTGGTATGTAAGACCCACCATATGCAGTCCCCTTGCTGAAATTTTGTACCCCCTGAACATCTTCTATGGTTTGAAACTTCCAATAGGCTTTGAGGCTCAGAGAGGGTGAGGAACTTATTCAAAGTCACTGCTTGACTTATGGGAACACTAGGATTAGATCTTTCCTTCTTTCCTTCCTTCCATCCCTCCTCAAATTCTTATTTCTTGTTTCCCTACTGTTGCTTCAAGATACTGAGACAATAGGACAAGGTGGCCGGGAGAAGCAGAAAGATGTTGAGAGTAAAGAATCATGGGAGGGGATGTAGTGTCAGGGAAGGGGGTCGAATGCAGACAGAGTTCGAGGGGCAGCTGGATTAGGCTGGAGGTTAGGCCTGCCTCTCCTTTTATGGACTTCTAAAGCAATCGCCAACTCTTGCTTGTTTGACACAACCTATTTTTTTTTAACTTTTTTTTTCTGTTGCGGTGGGTCTCAGTTGCAGTGTTCGGGCTTCTCTCTAGCTGCAGCCCGTGGGCTCTAGAGCGCTCAGCAGTTGCAACACAGGGGCTCAGTAGCCCTGTGGCATGTGGGGTCTTATTTCTCTGACCAGGGATCGAACCCGAGTTCCCTGCATTGCAAGGCTATTTCTACTATATGATGGTTAAGGTAAACTTGGCCCCTTGTTTTTCTAGTCTTTTTCCGTAAAGAAAGGGCTTCCGTAATGGCTCAGATGGCAAAAAATCTGTCTACAATGCAGGAGACCCAAGTTTCATCCCTGGGTCGGGAAGATCTCCTGGAGAAGGAAATGGCAACCCACTCACTCCAGTATTCTTGCCTGGAGAATTCCATGGACAGAGGAGTCCATGGAGTTGCAAAGAGTTGGACACAACTGAGCGACTAACTTTCCTTAGTGGAGATGGGGGCTTGGTGCAGTAACACGTCTACTCCAGGCAAATCCCAGTCCCCCTCTGTGATCATTGAGATTTACGTCTGTCGAGAATGTTCCCTGAACCCAGCTCTGTGCTATTCTTTATTTGGATTACCTTTTTTAATACAACAACCCAGTGGGGTGAGGCCTGTGCTTATCCCCAATTAACAAAGAAGAAAAGCGGGGTCAGAGAGGTAATAATTGGCCAAGTCACCAGTTCGCTCAGGGTGCAGTTGAGGTCTGAACCCAGGTCCACGTGTTTGCTCCCAGAGTTTATGCTCTTCAATATCGCCGGCTCCTTTCTAGCTCTGTCCACCTGCTGGAATCCACCTTCAGTGATACTAAAACTGGTCTGTATTGTTGGAAGTAGTGGGAAGGTCAAAGCCAGACCTCAGGGATGAGTTCATACTGGTTTATACCAGATTACGTTTTCAGTAGATGTCACATGTCCACAAGGGACAAAGTTCATACCACTCCCAGCAGAGTTAATGGCATTTCCCAGAAGCACCACTGGTGGTCTGTACTCTGAGTCCTGCACCTGCCAGCCCCGTGACAAGCCGGCCCTGCCTCCCGTTGCCAGGTGTGTCTTATGGTAGGTAGGTCTCTGGCAACCCTTTCGAAGGGACAACATCAGAGGGGGGCCTTGGCCAGAGGGCAGGAGACAGCCTTCTTAGGAAGGTCTTCCTTCTCTGGGGTCCTCAGCTGTCCTCTTGGACTCAGGCACCAGCCTCTTTCTATGGGACAGAAATCGATGAGCCTGGCACTGGGCCTTTCTAGCCCCACCCATGCTTCTAAAACACAGGAGGAGGCCAGTTGTTATGACTGCCACTGACTTTAAGGTTTTGAGACAGGCTTCCAACCTGGCACACCTTTTTTTTTTTTTTTTTTTGAGAACTATATCCTGCATTAGGTTTGTGTGTAACCTATGCACAGTTTGAAGCAGAATGAACAATCACCCACGCACCCAGCACAGAACTCAAGACTACTACCTCTGAAAGCCATGCCTCTCCTCAAATGCATATTCCTTTCCTCCCCAGACACATAATCCTCAAACTTGCATTATGCATTCCCTTGTTTGGTTATTTTTTGTCATTTAATTTTATGTGTATGTATTTCCAGACAAAGGTGATTATGAGTCTAAGAGATTGATTCCAGGGCACAAATGACTCACCTTTGCCCGGGCCCAGTCCCTCTCTCCCCTAACTCTGTTGGGTGAGCCTAACGGAGCCCCCGAGCAATACAAATCCCTGGCTCTTTTTCGTGACCTCAGACAGAGACACTGATCCAAACTAGCAATCATAGGAGATAGTCCAAGAGAGTTCCTTGGAGGAGGGAAATCTAAGTTGGGAAGGATTTGGGTAGATAGAAAGGAGAAAGAAGAGAATTTTGGTTTTGTGGGTTTTTGGCTGTGCTTGGTCTTTGTTGCTGTGCAAGGGCCTTCTCTAGTTGTGGTGAATAGGGGGGCTACTCTGTAGTTGCAGGGCTCTAGGCATGAGGGTTTCAGTAGTTGCAGCCCACAGGCCCAGTTGCCCCTTGGCATATGAAATCTTCCCAGACCAGGGATCGAACCCCATGTCCCCTGCACCAGCAGTGGATTCTTAACCACTGGACCACCAGGGAAGTCCAGAAAGGGACTTGAAGAGTTACCTTGAAAGCAAGACCCATTGGAGCTTCTGTTGGGAAGCTCCAGCTTCTGCTGGGAAGTGGAGGGGGGAATGTTAAGTTTGGAGAGGCAAGGGTTGGAGTGGATCTGTGCTGGGCAGCGGGGGAGAAGGGGGCTAAAGTATCACTTCCTTTATCCATGAAAAATGGTACATCCTTCCTCAAGTTGCTGCCAAGACTCTTCAAATTAGGTTAAGCTAAGCTATGCTGGGGTAACTACAATCCTTACTTGTCACCCATGCGAAGTTTGCTGTGGTTTTGTGACTTTCAAGAAAAACTGACCTCTGGGCAGTGATATAACGATCCAGCCTATGGGAGCTTCCACTGTCTTGTAAACTACAGCCCTCAGGCTGCCTCCTGTTTTTGTAAATAAAGTTTTATTGGAACACAGCTACACTTATTTGCTTATGATTCATCTATGAGTACTTTTGAACTATAGTGGTTGCCGAATGAACAACAAAGCCTACAACGTTTCCTGTCTGACCCTGTGCGCCAGCCAGAACTTGGCAATGAGAGGGCTGGAGGGTGGCAAGTAAGTGCTTTAGCGCAGAAGTAGTACACCTCTGCTCAAGGTTCATTGTCCAGAAAAGTCACATGGCTACTCCTAACTTCCAGGGAGCAGCCAAGTCCATCCACCACACACCCAGAAGTAGAGAAGGAGGGACTGGTGAACATCAACAGTGTCTAAACGACCTCTGTGAGGCCCTTCCACAGGTACCAGGCTGTCAGGCAGTGAGGATGGATTTATTTTCCCTTGCTTTTCTGTAAATCCCAGAGTCATAGAGGGAATATAAATGGACCAGGGCTCAGCAAAATGGAGAGAAATATTGGAGCGGTCTGGAGTTTATAAGGAGATGCTACTTGAGGTTGCAGAAATTTTCAGAAACACAGGAAGCCAGGGTATGTTGAGGAAGGAGAAAAAAAAGGGAAAGCAAGTCCTGGAGGGGAAGTGTTTGTTTAAAGTCCCTGGTTGGTTTTCTTTTGTTTTTTGTTTTTTTTCTCAAGTTTTGTGGTAACAGGTACCTTCCTCCTTTGGGAACACAGGGCACCTTGGGGCAGATGATGGACATGTGCTATTTCCTGACCCCAAGAGCTCACGCCACATAGATCACTCTCTGGACCAAGCAGGGTACTGTTAATAAACACAGGGCAGCTTTCCACATAAAGAGGAAGGAAGTTTCTACCGAGAACGAGAACTCTGGGTTGTACACAACAACTGGGAAACTACCAGAACGCGCCTTTGTCACCAGCAATACCCATGTCCATCAAGCCTTGAGAGCAGCCAGAGGAAATCCTATGACCTGTCCTTGGGGAGCTGCCAGACCAGAGCCGTGCTACTGACCAGGCTGTGCACAGAGCCCAGTCATCAAACAGGATTGTGCAAGGAGTCAGGATTTCTGTCCAGACCTGAAGGTTCTTAAAGAGCACAGGCGTCACCAAAGTGTCTATAGGAGAGAAGTTCAAGGCCAAGAAAGACCTAGGAGGGGTATCAAAGGGCTTGTTGAAAACGGTCCTAATTCAGATAAGGAGAAGAGGTAGAAGGAAGTGGGATGAGGAAGGTAGGTTAAACTTACAGGGACTTCCCTGGTGGTCCAGTGGCTAAGACTCCATGCTCCCAATGCAGGGGGCACCGGTTCAGCCCCTGGTCAGGAAGCTAGATCCGACATGCTGTGACTAAAGATCCCACGTGCCACAATTATGACCTGGCACAGCCAAATCAATCAATAAATATTTAAAAAAAAACGTGGAGAGGCAAAGTGAAGGTGAGGTGGAGAGCCATCCCCCTGTGTTGCCCTTTTCACTGGTGGCCCTACAGAAAGAACTACTCTGCTGGCTGGGTGACCAGCAGGCCTGGCCGAGGGACAGGTTTTCCTCATGGAAGCTGGTAGGACTGGTAATCTGTGGGTAAGACCTGGGGCTTTAGGCTCGGGTGAACCTCAGGCAGGTTCCTGCTCCCTCACCTGGTTGAGTGAGTTTCAGGTTCTTCATCTGGGAAATGGGAACAATAACCATACTTATCGCTTCAGGGTTGTTTTGAAGATTAAATGAGATAACACATTCAAAACTGCTTGAATGGCGTCATTGTTCAAAATCGATTATTCTTTGTAAGTATTTAGCAAGTCGTTTATTGAATGACTCACATACAGGAAACAGGCTTCCCAGGTGGCTCAGTAGTATAGAATCTGCCTGCCAATGCAGGAGAAGTAAGAGATTCAGATTCAATCCTTGAGTCTGGAAGATACCTTTGAGTAGGAATTGGCAACTCACTCCAGTATTCTTGCTTAGAAAATTCCATGGATAGAGGAGCCTGGCGGGCTACAGTCCGTGGGGTTGCAGAGTCAGACACGACTGAGCAGGAACGCACATATGGGAAACAATGCGCCCAGTCCTTCTGAGGGATTCAAAGAAATCTAAGACTGGGGTTGTGCTGGCAAACTGGCTCTGGGGTGTGGGGCAAGCCCTGGTTTGCAGCTTTTGGTGGTTTCTGTGGTTTAAATAGTTCCATCACGGCCAATTTCAAGCTACTGGCAGTTTAGCAATTGGCTGGCAAAATCCCAAATAATCTGCTCTAGAGAGCAGGCCCCCAACCCAATGGGCTTTCTCTGTACTTAGCCGATGACACACCAGTGAGAAATTAACAGTAGTGGCCGACAGATACACAGCCCAGTCCATAGACGGCCAATCTAGAGGGCCTTTGAGGGCCCTGTTTTCAGGGTACAAGCAGGGATTACTGAGATGCAGAGGGAGAAAAGGGCTCAGGGATAAAATATCCATCTTGTATAAGGTAACAGGGAGCCACTGGAGGTACGTGGGCAAGAGTATATGATGATGATGGCTGATATCAGTCAAGTTAAGCTGGGAGTGCTTTTTAGAATGGATGAGAAGAGAGAGGATTGAGAGGCAGGAAAACCAGAGGGGAAGCTAATGAAATCGCTAGATCTCTTTTCATACACAGATTGCATCTTGGACTAGGAAAGGTAACAGTACACAACGAAGCAATATAACAAACATACACTTCGTGGAACATAATAGCAATCTGAGGCTTCCAGCAGTTTACCCTGAGAACCACGGTGGTGAGTAGCATCTCTGTTTATTACTCTGTCAGGCTCAACACACAATCTTTGAAGAACCCCTGGTGAAGATAGTAGGTGTCACTTAAATGAATAAGCAATTAGCTCAGGAGTAAATGTGTCTTGTAAATGGAGTCAGGCTTCCCAGGTGGCTCGTTGGTAAAGAAGCCACCTGCCAGTGAAGGAGATGGGGGTTCAATCTGAAGTTGAGAAGATCCCCTGGAGAAGGAAATGGCAACCCACTCCAGTATTCTTACCTGGGAAACTCCATGGACAGAGGAGTCTGGTGGGCTACAATTCAGGGCGCTGCAAAGAGTCAGACATGACTGAGCATACACACACACACACACACACACACACACACAAAGTCACGGAACAGGTCGGTGATCAAACTTTAGCGAAGAGCTGACTCACTGGAAAAGACCCTGATGCTGGGAAAGATTGAGGGCAAAAGGAGAAGGGGGCGATAGAGGATGAGATGGTTGGATGGTATCACCAATTCAATGGACATGAGTTTGAGCAAACTCCAGGAGATAGTGAAGAACAGGGAAGCCTGGTGTGCTGCAGTCCATGAGGTTGCAAGGAGTCAGAATGACTTAGCACCTGAACAACAGCAACAGACTTCAGCAGGGAAGCACCTTGAATGTGTATGTGACACTTTTAACCTATTTGCTTAGAATCTGATCTAGCCCTCAGGGGTGATCCTCAACCCTCTTTTCTCATCTGCCCTTTGGTTTCCATGCCTGGGAGGAGATGAATGACCCATCTGACCTCAGCTCCAGTTTCAGGGGGATAGAGGGAGCGTGTAGGAAGACTACTGCTCCCTGCTTGAGCTCGAGCTCAGTCCTGGGTAACTTCCGTGGGAGGGTGGTGTACGGTGTGTGGGGCCTGGCATCCCAACAGGTGAACATGTATTCACGCTGCTTTGTCCTCTTCTCCTGGCACTAGAAGTCAACCTACCCTGTAAATAAACACACCAAACCAGCAATTCTGGTTTCCCACAGTGAGGCCCGGAGCACGGAGCCTGGGATCCCTGAGTTCTGAGCCAGGCAGCCACTGGCCTGACCTTGGGCAAGTCCCTTGCCTTCCCCAGGCTAGAGCTATGTCCGACCTGTCAGGTGAGGGGCCCTGGATTACATATCCTTCCGCCTTCTTCTAGACCTGACGCTCCAGCCAGCACTCGGTGTTGTCAAGAAACCCTGGGAGAAGGAAGAGAATTTGTTCTCAGCTTCTTCCTTTGATTTTCTAAGTAACCGCAGTTGAGCATAGAGGTGTGGAGGCTGTCGGCTCTGCCTCTTCCACATTCTGGTTTCTCTGGCTAGCAGGTGACAGATGCTGGGCTTTTTGCCTGCCTGGAGTGTTTCCCCCGGAGGAGGCAGAGCGGGCAGCGGATCCAAAGTGGGCTGAAACGTTAGTGGCACCTCCTTTAGCACAGATTTCATCACGTAGCATGTGCAGCCCCAGATGGGGCTGAGCTCAAAACCAAAAGAAGGACAGGGAAGTGAAGGCAGAAGCGAATGTACCGAAATGAGCTTAAGGGCTCTAGTGTTTGACAGAAACAATCTGGGACTAAACTAAAGCAACATAGAAGGAACTCTCCTGATTTCTTTAAATGAGTGCTTAAATGGGATTAATGTCCCAGGTCTCTCCTTTCTCCAGAGGCCCCGGGGAAGCAGGGCTGGAGGCAGGGTGAGGTACCTTGTGGGACACTGAGTGCCAACTTCAAGGTCACACCCCAGGCACCTCACTCTCCCCACCCAAGCCACACTGGGCAAGTGTAAACATTGTCTTTCATTTCAATCTGAACTTGAAAAATAGATTAAGAAGCTACAAACCCAACTGGAGTCTAAACAGTTGCCCTTTGTTAGAGGCACGCAGCTGAGCAGGAAATTAACAATGAGGAATTCACACTTGGCAAGACGCAAAAATATGAAAGGCCGATGGCTGATTTCCTAGCGGGCAAGGTTATTTTCCTCAACAGAGAGCTTTCGGTTGTCGGAGGAACAGTTTGCTGGGTCCCAAAACATTTAGGATCAGGCCCCTGTGTCCGCATCAGCCTGGCATGCCCATCTGGAGCAGGATGTGAAATTCTCTGCTTGTGGTTTTAGCTTGAATCCACTGAAGCCAAGGGCCAAGGACTGAGAGAGAGAGATGAGGGGCTATGCATTGAGATTGGGGCCCTTGTGTGTTTGTTTTTTAATTTGGCTGTTCTAGAACTTCATTTCGGCACACAGGATCTTCCATCTTCGCTGTGGTACAGGTTCGGGGCGGGGGGCGGGGGGCGGGGGTCTTTGCTTTAGTTGTTGCATGAGAACCCTTTAGTTGTGACATGTGAGATCTTAGCCCCCTGACGATGGAACCCGAGCCCCCTGCTTTGGGAGCATGGAGTCGTAGCCACTGGACCACCAGGGTAGTCCCTGGGGCCCATGTTTTGGATACTCAGGATAGCCAGAGTTCTAACTTTCCTGTCACCCAGCCCAGGCAGAAGGGTAAGGCAAACAGGCAAGAAGGAGCCTGTCATAGCTCCTTCAGGTCCCTGAGGCATGCCCCCGACACCCTGGCTCTGCTGCCTTGGGAACTCTGTGCTACCATTAGGACAGCACCTATGAGCTCTTCACCCGCAAGTTCCCTCTCCCCCTCCTGATACGGGCATCTGTGCGAATCTTTGAAATTAGTGGATGTGTCACAAAAGGTGGAAAATGCACGATGGGGCTGAAACCAGGACAACCAAAACGAATAAAATTAAAGGCTCAAGGGGACTAGCTGACCTAGAAATTCCTCATCCCTCTGTTCTCCTCCCTGCAGGCTTCTCCTTTCTCCCTTAGACCCAAGGTGGAGAAGAAGGGCTAAGACCTGATAAAAATACACGGGCTTGTTACCTCCCTGCCTTCCTTGGATGATTAGAGGGAACCCCTGAGACCCTTAAGCGCTGGCTTCTCTCCTAGGGTTCTCCCAAGGGCTGCATCCTAGGCTTGGAAATGGTTAGAATGCCTTGAGGCTATTTATACAAAGGATGTGTGGTATTTGCATGTAATTTCCCTCTGCGACCTGCTGCCTTCTCTCCCCAGACCATTTGTTCAAGTTAAAAGTATTTTTATGACTCTCTTGATGGCTCTCGCTTCTGGATTTTTCCTCTTGTCTGTGCCATCTTTTCCCTCAGGACCTCTCCTTGGCCCACATCTCTGGCAAGGGGAGTCCGGAGGCACCAAGGAAGGACCCGGGAGGAATGCAGTGACGGCTCTTTCAAGGGTTTACTTATCTCGCCTGCACCCTGAGCACCAGGGGAGGTTCTTTTTTCCAAAACGGTAACACTGTGTGATTGCACTGTAGACCGTGGGACTCTAACCTAATTCACAGAAAATCTCTTTGATCTGGAATTTTCTCTGAACTACTGGCATCCCTTTCTCTTCTGCCTCCTGACCCTAGTCAGCCCCTTCCCATTATCACTTCTTCTTCTTCTTTTTTTTTTTTTAAGTCTTAACTCTTTTTTTTTTTTTTCGGTTCTGCTGGGTCTTGGTTGCTTTGAGCGCGCTTTCTCTGATTGCGGTGGGGGGGGACTACTCTCTAGTTGAGATGCTTGGGCTTCTCATTGCAGTGGCTTCTCTTACTGTGGAACATAGGCTCTAGGCGTATAGGTTTCAGTAGCTGTGGCATATAGGCTCAGTGGTCGTGGCTTGGGGGTGGACTTAGTTGCTCTGGGATCTGCCCAGACTAGGGATCAAACCCACGTCCCCTGCATTGGCAGGCGGATTCTTATTCACTGTACCACCAGGGAAGTCCTGATCACTTCTTTTTTTAAACTGAGTCTTGATTCACTAATGGCTTCTTTGTAATAGCCAGTAAGGACTGGAGGAAGAACAAAGTTATAGGCTTGGGGAGTGTTATCCAAGATAGGGAACAGGGCTTCCCTGGGGGCTCAGTGGTAAAAAAAAAAAAAAATCTGCTTGCCAATGCAGGAGACATGGTTTCCATCCCCGATCCAGGAAGATCCCACATGCCTCAGAACATCTAAGCCCATGCGCCAGTTATTCAGCCTGTGCTCTAGAGCCAGGGAGCTGCAACCACTGAGCCCACGTGCCCTAATGAACCACGTGCCCTAAAGCCTGTGCTCCACAGCAAGAAAAGCCACTGCGCCTTGAGAGCCCATGCACTGCAACGAGAGAGTAGCCCCTGCTTGCCGCAACTAGAAAAAAGCCTTATGCAGCAGTGAAGACCCAGCACAGCCAAAAAAAAAAAATTATATTTATATATAAAAAGAGAGGGAACAAACCCACTTCCCAAGATCAGAGGCTGAGATGGGAGAAAAACAGATCGTTGCAAAAAACAGGAACAGAGCCGCCTGACTGAGCTACATCCTGCCTGATTCTGGCCGCAGATGTGGGTAAATCCACTCAGGGATGGTGCCCCCTTTACCAATGGCCAAGGGCAGGAAGGACAAAGACTTCTTTGATAATAAGATTATAAGGCATTTTACTCTGTGATGTGCTAAAGACGTTCTGCTTTGAGGCCATACTGATTCTTCATGACTTGTATTTTATCTTTACCCAGTAATTACAAGGTAGGCCCTGTGTGTGATGAAAAGGGTAGCTGGTAGTCATTGGTTCCCTTCCAAAGATATGTCTAAAAGCCTTCTAGTGGTGAGGGTCAAGGGTTGGAGGGAGGGCTCTGAACTCTGCCACGGAGCCCTGGTGCTTGGGAGAAGCTTCCATCTGCTGGCCTGGGCCAGGGACTTGCCTGCTCCTCAGCATCAGTCAAAAAAAAAAAAAAAAAGACAAGTATGTGTTCCTGCCATCCTGGGGACCCTGAAGACAACCAAGGCAATTGAGTGATGGTATCTTTGTCACCAGGTCTGCAACTGAGAAGAAGACAATTAAAAGTACAAAAGAGGAAACTCCCTGGCAGTCCAGTGGTTGGGAATCCACCTTCCAGTGTTGGGGGATGCTGGATTCTATCCCTCATCAGGGAACTAGGATCCCACGTGCCCACCAGTCAACTTAAGTCCCCTCTAGGCAACTGCTGAGCCCGTGCACAGCACAACTGAGACTCCAGACAGCCAAGTAAATAAATAAATGGATAAAAAAACTAGTATAAAAGGTAATCAGGAAAGAGACTTTGTGAAATGGCTTTTACAAATCTAATCAAGGGAACCCAAGGGCCCAACAGTACACTGGATGTTGTTGAAACACTGCTGACATCGTGTTCTAGCAGTTGAAGTTTTTGCTAATCAGTCTACCCTCTCACCAGACCCACACAATAAAGAAAAGGTTTAAAACACACGTCTGTAATTAAGCTCTGGAGTGGTGTCTTCTCTCTGTCCCAGTGACCCACTGTGGGTGTATGTTCTCATTCAGAGAAGCCTTCTCCACCTGTCATCCCGCCTTGACTCTCCTTGCTCCCAAAGTTTCCAAAAGGCATGATCTGAGCTTCACTGTCTTGATCTACTCTGAGTTGAGGGTCTCCTAACTTCAGGGCTACATGAGCTGCAGAAGGGACCCATAAACAGAGAATTGTGTATAGAATTCTGCTCTTTGAAAGGAGCTAAATGAGAGGGTTAGAAGTAGGAGTGGAAGTAGTGTCAGATTTTGTTTTCTTGGGCTCCAAAATCGCTGCAGATGGTGACTGCAGCCATGAAATTAAAAAGATGCTTGCTCCTTGGAAGGAAAGCTATGACTAACCCAGACAGTGTCTTAAAAAGCAGAGACATCACTTGGCAGACAAAGGTCTGTCTAGACAAAGCTATGGTTTTTCCCGTAGTCAGGTATGGATGTGATAGTTGGGCCATAAAGAAGGCTGAGCGCAGAAGAATGGATGCTTTTGCACTGTGGTGTTGGAGAAGACTCTTGAGAGTCCCTTGGACTGCAAGGAGATCAAACCAGTCAATCCCAAAGGAAATCAACCCTGAATATTCATTGGAAGGACTGTTGCTAAAGCTGAAGCTCCAACACTTTGGCCACCTGATGCGAAGAGCCTACTCATCAGAAAAGACCCTGGTCCTGGGAAAGATAGAAGGCAAAAGGAAGAAAGGGCGATAGAGAATGGGATGGTTGGATGGCATCACCAACTCAATGGACATGAGTCTGAGCAAACTCTGGGAGATAGTGGAGGACAGAGGATCCGGGTGTGCTGCAGTCCATGGGGTCGGACACGACTTAGAGACTGAGGAACAAAGTGAGACGGATGTCGGCGGTGACGTCTTCTGAGCAGGTCACCAGCACTGATCAATCTCCCTGACCCCGGGGAGTCCCTTTGAGGCTACGGCGCTGGGGTTGGGGGGAACCCACACGAAGTTCCTCGGCTGGGGCGGGAGGGCTAGGGGCACCCCTCTGCAGGGTTTCTGACCATTGGCTTTGGGATGCTGAGGGGTGGGGCTGGAGAAGGCATCCTCCCCGCCGGGAAGCCGGGTGCGCCCTTCGGATGCTGGGGATAATGGTGAGCGAACTCCTGGGCCTCGACCTGGCGCGCGCGGCGGGACGGCGGCTCCCGCGCAGTCACCTGAGCGGGGTCAGCTGGCTCCACGGGGGCGACGCGTCCCCGGCCCCTCCAGCCGGCGCTGGGCCGCGAGCCCGGAGCCGGCAGGGCGCGCCCGGCGGCCGCTCCGCCGAGTGCCGCCGCCCATTGGCTGGCACCGCGCGGCCCGCTCCCGCCCCGCCCCGCCATTGGCCGCGGCCGCCGCGGGCCCCGCGCGCTAGCCGCGGCTGACATCACGAGGCCTGAGGCGGCGGCGGCGCCCCCGGCCCAGCCCGCAGCCCCCCTCGGCACAGGCGCCGCCGCGGGGCCCGGCGGAGGATGGTGCGCGGCGCGCCTGGGGCTCCCCGCCGCCGAAGCCGCAGCGCCGAGGCAGGAGCGGGCCGCGGCGCGCAGCCGACCCCCGCACCGGACGCGGGGCGAGCGGCCGCCGCGGTGAGGCGCCCAGGGCGGCGCGGGCGCAGCGGCCATGGGGGCCCTGACCAGCCGGCAGCACGCGGGCGTGGAGGAGGTGGACATCCCGTCCAATTCCGTGTACCGCTACCCGCCCAAGTCCGGTGAGCGCGACCCGGGGCTGCGAGGAGGTCGCGATGCCCCCGCGCGGGGGGTTCCCCGGTGGCTCAGGGGACCCAGAGGCCGACGGCGCTGCAGAGCCATCTCGGAGGGTGGGAGGTGTTGGACCAGGTCTGGGAGGGGCTGCTTTAGGGCCCTTGGCGGGGGTCGCCGGGGTGGGCAGCCCCTCCGCCGGGGGCTGGGAGCGGCCTGCGCGCCATCGGGTCCTGTGACGGAGACGTGCGCTCTGGGGACTGCGGCTCCGAGGGGCGGGGTGTCCACGGCGCAGGCCGGGTCCCTTCTTCCCGCCCGATGCCCGGGCCCCCTCAGGAGCTGAGGGTGAGGTGGAACGGGTTGGCATCCGAAGCGGGCACCTGTGCTAGGTGCTGGCCCTGGTGGCCTCCGGAGAGGGAGGCACAGGTTTGAATTAGGTTCTCCTGGTTGCTGGGTTGGGGGGCGAGGGGGAAGCTGCTGGAGGATGGCTGCCGAAAATGCGTTTGCTGTTGCGGGTGCTTTTTCGAGAGGCTGTCAGAAGAAAGGAGTTTAACAGAAATGTATCAGAGTCATTCGGGTTGTCGCTTTGCCAGAGTAGTGGCAAGCCTGGCATTTGGAATGAGAATAGCCCTGGGATAGGGCACAGGTATTGACAGTGTCTAGAAGTATTATGTTTGTTTTCAGAATCATTAAAACGATAAATGTCTCCAGCCTCTGGCTTGTAGCATAAATATTGGAAGTGGAGGAGAATTTTGACAGCACAGAGAGGCTTACAAGTGGATTGAGCACCAGCCAATTCAAAACTGCTGGCCCAAGACCTAACTCCTGGCTCTTTGTTTTTCAATACTTTTCTCAAGACTTGTGGGGACCCATGGCTACCATCTTCCCTTCGCTTTGGACCTGATGAGGATTTTCATGATCTTGGAGAGATGTCAGAATTACAGCAGTAGAATAAAGACATGCTAATGAGATGAGCTGGTTTCTCAGCAGTCGATCCAGTTTGTGCCAGGTGAAGGCTGGGACCAGACAATGAACCTGCCCCCTGCCGTGTGTCTGCCAGGGCCGTGTCGCACACTGCTTTTGTGCCAAAGAATGAATCGTCGCAGACATGAATATGCTTTTGAGCGGCTTTAGTACAGTCTGAGATCAAGGGAGGCATCATTAGTGTTTTAATAAAGCTCTGGCTAATTACGACGTATGAACCCAGTGCTAAATAAAGGAGGCATGCATTTTCCTTTTTAGTCGACAAAAATATACACAATTATTTGTGGACTTTTCTGAAATCACTTAGCTTTTATTGATTCGCATATGGAGCGTGTTTTGCTGAAGTTGGAGTTCACTGCCTCAGAAGAGTATTCATCCATCCTTCACTTATCAGAATAAGCATAGGTCGATCAAAGTCCCCAAAGGATATTGATGCAACTGTGGATCTTGGATGATGATAATAAAAGGGTAATGGACCAAAATGAAACTTTCCCTAACCATCACCCTCCATACTTACAGTCTTCAATCATCATCTCTGCTCTACCAATCTTTTTTAAAAGTTTCACCTAATGGTAACTCATTTTTAATCAGAGCTTTTGCACGAGAGAAATCTTTGTAGCAGGTGGACCAAATTTTGTATGTTGAACATAAAACACAGAAAATAGGAATCAGAACATTCATGTCCCAGTCAGCAGACCTCTGTGTACTTGAAACTTTATGTACTTGGCGTATGTGTGCTAGTCTAGAGGCATCTGCTGTCTTTCACGTGATCTTTATCAGTATTATTGTTTTATTTATTTGGCTGTGTCGCCTCTTTTCGGCACACAGGGATCTTTCTCTGCAGAGAACGGACTCTCTCTAAGACTCTCTAGTTGTGGCTCGAGGGTTCAGTAGTTACAGCACAGAGGCTTAGTTGTTCCATGGCATGTGGGATCTTGGTTCCCTGACCAGGGATCGAATCTTCGTCCCTTGCGTTGCAAGGCAGATACAAGTCCCTCGTGTGGTCTTTAAATTTACCTGACTATTGGATTATAATATTTTTTGTTTCTTTGGCCGGGCAGTGCAGCATACAGAGTCCCTACCAGAAATCGGACTGATGCCCCCTGCATTGGAAGCTTGGAGTCTTAACAGCTGGACCATCAGGGCAGTCCCTGGATTATAGTATTTGAGCCCCAAAGGAACCTTGCAGAGAATCTGGCCCCTGATCCATTCGTTTGGCGGGTAAGAAAATGGAGACTCAGAGAAGTGAGTTGGTAAAGGCCAAGGTTACCCAGCAAGTTAGTGCTCTTCTTACTAAACCGTCAGCCTCTGCCTTTCTTAAGGAATTGGATTTTGAACTCATCCTTGACGATTTGTGGAATGGAGGCTATTCTGCATCAGTATTGGTACAAAACTCAGAGGCCTGTCTCCCTGTTGAAGGATCAGACTGGGTTGATCTTGAGGTCTCCCTATCTTTGGTACCGAGAGTGAAACAAAGCAAACAGCAGAATCAGCTTTCTCCAGGTGACCAACCTGGCTGAGCTGGGACCGCCCTCTGGCTCACCAGGAAGTCTCTATAACTCCACAGCAAGCACAAGGTCATCTGTCCCTGTAATGATGGTCACAGAGCCCAGCAGAGATTGGTTTTTCTGCTTTTTGTATTTTTAAAGGAACCCCTTAATTTGGGGTTCCTTTAAAAGGTGTCTTTGTCCTTTAAAAGGTGTCTCCATATTGATAAGAAAGGCAGAGGCATGTTGACCTGGAAACATTTAAAAGATATTGAGAACAGCTGATTTCATGTTGGCACTTGGGTTTATAGCTTTTTTTTTTTTCTTCACTAGAGATAGGCGAAAATAAAATAGCCTAAAATTGTTTAGAATTAATTATTTGTTCGAGTTAGTCATATAGTCACATAGTTCAAAGTTGAAAAGAATGAAAAGGCATACAGTGAGAGTCTAGTTCTCACAGTGCTGTTCATCCACCCAGTTCCTCCCTGTATGCCGCCCTTACCTGCGTAACCACTTTCTGGAATTCTTCCAGAGTTTCTTGTGTAAATACAAGTGTAACTACTTAGACTGCTCTGCACCTTGTTTTGTTTTGTTTTTTTTACTTGCAAAAATACTGGAGATCTTTTTCTATTATCTCCATATTAGGGTTTTTTTGTTGTTGTTGCTGTTATTGTTGTTCTTTTAAAAAATAAAACAACTATATAACATTCCTTGTTGTGTATACGCTATTGGTTTTTCACAGTCTCCTACTGGTGAACATTTGGAAGTGTCTTCCCGCCCCAGCCTTTTACTGTTACACACAATGCAGCAATGATTAACCTTATGCATATGTTCTCAGGCAGTTTTTAGCTTTGTTAATAAATACACAAATATTAATCATTTAAATAACAGGAGGTATGATGGGAATTTGTTGCTGTAGAGTGTTTCTACATTAGCATAGAAAGCTGTTTTTAACACTCTTCTGCACAGTGCTAAAAGGCACAGGGTTGTGCCTTTGTAATTTTTGAGTTGGAAGCCATTCTGTGCTTTTAAATCCTCCTCTGAGATCTTTGTTTCTTTCAAAGGCCACGATCATTTGTTCAGCAAAGGTATGGTTTTGCTGACGTGTTGTTTTTATGCGCGCAGGCCCAACTTTTGAAAGGTGTCTCCATATTGATAAGAGTCATTGGTTCTGTTTTTCTCTGTCCAGGAAGAAATAGCATACCGTAAAGACATTCATTTTAATTCAGTACCTGATAAATCAAGTTCATTTCCCTCTTACATATTTGAGCAAATTGGAAAATAGGAGTAATTCATTTTGCTCAGGTATTAAGAGGGAAACCTCTTATTATAAAAATTTAAGATGGGGAAGGGATAGTTAGGGGTGTGGGATGGACATGTATACACGACTGTATTTAAAATGGATAACCAACAGGGACGTACTCTGTAGCACATGGAATTCTGCTCGATGTCACTGGGCAGCCTGGATGGAAGGGGAGTTGGGGGAGAATGGTTACATGTATATGTGTGGCTGAGTCCCTTCGCTGTTCACCTGAAACTATTCACAGCATTGTTAATTGGCTATACTTCAATACAAAATGTTAAAAACATAAAATTAAAAAATTAAAAATGGTGAAACTTCCCTAGTGGTCCAGTGGGTAAGAACATGCTTTGCAATGCAGGGGATTAGATCCCTGGTCGGGAAACTAAGATCCCACATGCCCCGGGGCAGCTAAACCCCCAGCCAAACACCGCAACCACTGAGCACCACAACTGGAGATCCCACGTGAGGGGACAAAGATCCCGCGTGAGGGGACAAAGATCCTGCGTGCTGCATCTCAGGCCTGATGCAGCCAAATAAGTAAATAATTTTTTAAAAAGTAAATAAAATTCAGAATGGTAATCAGAGTCCTGGGCAGCTAACATCATCATTCTCCAAATTTTTTGTTGTATTGGAGTACATATATGCTTGTCAAGTGGGTCTGTCCTAGGGCAAGAGCAGTTTCTAAAGTGTGGGTACTAAGTCTTTGCTGGTCGTACAGTTATAAAAGTTTCTCTTAGCTTTGTTGTTGTTTAGTTGATAAGTCATGTCTGGCTCTTTTGCAACCCTGTGGACTGTAGCCCGCCAGGCTCCTCTGTCCATGGGATCTCCCAGGCAAGAATACTGGAGTGGGTTGCCATTTCCTTCTCCAGGGGTCTTCCCAACCCAGGGATTGAACCCTCGTCTCCTGCATTGGCAGGTGGATTCTTTACCACTGAGCCACCAGGGAAACCTACTGCAGAGTAAAGAAGTATTTGGTTTTGGCAAATTTTGACTGATGCATTAACCAAAATTAAGCAGGTCTCTTGGGACTTCCCTGGTAGTCCAAAGTTTAAGACTTAGCCTTCTAAGGAAGGGGGTGCAGGTTCAATCCATGGTCAGGGAGCTGGGATCCCACATGCCTTGAGGTCGAAAAAACCAAAACATAAAACAGAAACAATGTTGCAACAAATTCAATAAAAACTTTAAAAATAGTCCACACATAAAAAAATATTTTAAAAACGTAAAAAATAAAATTAAGTAGGTTTCTAAAAATTTTAGTATGTACATTTAATACCATAATAAGGCTAATGGTTGTTCTATTTAATGATGGAGTCATAAAGATCAAGAGTTCAAATGCTGGTATTATTTTTGAATGCTTTAAAAGGTGGTAATTCTACTTTCGAAACCTCCAGTATTGTTGCTTTACTTGTACCTTACTTCATTGAGAGCAGACTGACTTCTTTCACTTTTCGATGCTGTCTTATGATTGAGGGCCTTTGATTTCCTTATATGATGGTGGTTATGTGCTTTGTTTCCTAGCAACCCTTTTCTCATTCTGTTTATTACCGTCAGTGCACATTATCGGGCACTGATGCACTGAGCTGTGTGCTAGTGTGTAGATTCTGATCCTGGGATTTTGATGCCTATGGCAAGCATCAGGACAGAAGCCCTCAAATCAGCTTTGTAGTTCATGATGAGGGTCACAGAAGGGAGGATTAACAATACAGGCTCTATGGTGGCTGTATCACCAGGGTTCTCCAGAGAAAGAGAACCCATGGGAGACGGACACATACAATTGGCTTCCATTATTGTGAGGCTGGCAAGTCTGAAAGTTGTAGGGCTGGCCGGCAAGCTGGATTCTCAGGAACTGATGTTGTATTCGTCAGTCTGAAATCTGTAGGAGAGGCTGCCAGACGAGAAGCTCAGGCAGGATTTCTGTGTTACTTTTTTTTTCCCCCCATACTTTAAACTGTTTATTTTGCATTGGGGTATAGCCACTTATAAGGAAATGGCAACCCACTCCAGTGTTCTTGCCTGGAGAATCCCAGGGACCGGGGAGCCCGGTGGGCTGCCGTCTGTGGGCTCACACAGAGTCGGACACGACTGAGCAACTTAGCAGCATAGCCAGTTAACAATGTTGTGGTAGTTTCAGGTGAACAGCAAGGGGACTCAGCTGTACATTTGTATGTAAGTCTTACAGCGGAATTCTTTTTCCTCTGAGAAACCTCAGTTTTGGCTTTTAAAGCCTTCAACTGATTGGATGAAGCCCATCCACATTCAGTTCAGTTCAGTTCAGTTCAGTTCAGTCGCTCAGTCGTGTCTGACTCTTTGCGACCCCATGAATCGCAGCATGCCAGGCCTCCCTGTCCATCACCAACTCCCGGAGTTCACTCAAACTCATGTCCATCGAGTCCGTGATGCCATCCAGCCATCTCATCCTCTGTCGTCCCCTTCTCCTCCTGCCCCCAATCCCTCCCAGCATCAGGGTCTTTTCCAATGAGTCAACTCTTCGCATGAGGTGGCCAAAGTACTGGAGTTTCAGCTTTAGCATCATTCCCTCCAAAGAACACCCAGGGCTGATCTCCTTCAGAATGGACTGGTTGGATCTCCTTGCAGTCCAGGGAACTGTCAAGAGTCTTCTCCAACACCACAGTTGAAAAGCATCAATTCTTTGGAGCTCAGCTTTCTTCACAGTCCAACTCTCACATCCATACATGACCACTGGAAAAACCATAGCCTTGACTAGACGGACCTTTGTTGGCAAAGTAATGTCTCTGCTTTTGAATATGCTATCTAGGTTGGTCATAACTTTCCTATTGGCCTTTAGGGGAATGCAAATCAAAACTACAGGTAGATTACCACTTCACAGCCACTAGGATGGCAATAATTTTTAAAAACAAATAGTAAGAGCTGGTGAGAATGTGGAGAAACTGAAATCCTGGTCTACCACTGATAGGAATGTAAAAAGGTACAGCTGCTATGGAAAACAGTTTAACAGTTCCTCAAATGCTTTGTTACTTTATAACTCAGCAGTTACAGTCCTAGGGGTGTGTGTGTGTGTGTATGTGTGCCCAAGAAAAATGAAAATAAAAATATTCCATACCAAAACATGTACATGAATGTTCATAGCAGCGTTAGTCATAGTAGCTAAGAGGTGGGAATAACCCTAATGTTCAACAACTGGTGACTGGAACATCTGATAAAATGTGGTAAATCCGTGCAGCAGAGTGTTATTCGTCAATGAAAAGGAATGACATTGATATGTGCTATAGCTTAGCTGAAACCGGAGAGACACTACATGAAGTGAAAGAAGCCAGAGGCAAAAGGCCATATACTGTATAATCCCGTTTATATGACATGTCCAGAAGAGGCAAATCCATAGAGACAGAAAGGAGATTAGTGACTGCCAGTGGCTGGGGGAGGGGGAGATGAGAAGTGATTGCTAACAGGGTTTCTTTCTGGGATTATGAAAATATTCTAAAATTAGATAATGATGAATAGTTGCATAACTTGTGAATATACTAAAAAACCATCTAACTGTATGTTTTAAATAGATGGCTTGTATGGTATGTGAATTATCTCTCAATAAAGCTGTTTTTAAAAGGGACCTAGGACTTCCCCAGGGCTTCCTTGGTGGCTCAGATGTGAAGAATCTGCCTGCAAGTGCAGGAGACTCAGGTTCTATCCTTGGGTCAGAAAGATCCCCTGGAGAAGGAAATGGCAACCCTCTCCTGTGTTCTTATCTGGAAAATTCCATGGACAGAGAAGCCTGGTGAGCTATAGCCCATGGGGGTCACAAAAAAAGTCGGACACGTCTTAGTGACTAAATGACAGCAAAGAGGACTTCCCTGGTGGTCCAGTGGTTAACACTCTGTCTTCCAATGCAGGGGGTGAGAGTTCAAACCCTGGTTGAGGATCCCACATGCTCCGTGATGGGGCCAAAAATTAAAAAAAAAAAAAAAAAAAGGACTTAGATTCAAGAGTTAGAACTATAAAACCCCTAAAAGAAGACATAGGAGAAGCTATGTATTTGTTTCAGATTGGGCAGAGTTCTTTGATACAATGCCAAAAGCTAAATCCATAAGGGAAAAAACTGATAAATTGGATTTCTTCCAAATTAAAAATGTTTTTACTTCAACCAACATTAAGGAGATGAAAAGACAAGCCACCTTCTGAATGAAAATATTTGCAAAACACATAGAAGATTTACATCCAGAATATTTTGACAACTCTTACAACTCAATATTAAGACGACAACTCAATTTAAAAATGGACAAAAGAGTTGAATAGACATTTCACCAAAGAAGATACAGGAATAGCCAATAAACACATGGAAAGATGCTCAGCATCAGTAGTTATTAGGGAAATACAATTAAAACCACAATGAGATAGCACTTCAAAACTGCTAGGAAAGTAACAGTAAAAAAGACAACATCAGGTGTTGGTGAGAATGCAGAGAAATTGGGATCCTTGTACCTTATGGATGGGAATGCAAAACGGTAATGGCCAATTTGGAAAAGAGTTTGAGAGTATCTTAAAAAGTTAAACATAAGTTTACCTTATGATCTAGCGTTGCACTCCTCTTGTTGTTCAGTGGCTCAGTCGTGTCTGACTCTTTGCGACCCCATGAACTGCAGCACGCCAGGTCCCTGTCCTTCACCATCTCCTGGAGCCTGCTCAAACTCATGTCCATCGAGACAATAATGGCATCCAACCATCTCATCCTCTGTCGTCCCCTTCTCCTCCTGCCTTCAGTCTTTCCCAGCATCAAGGTCTTTTCCAATGAGTAAATCTATTCAAAAGAAATGAAGACATAGATACCCACCAAGACATGTGTTCAATTGTTCATAACAGCATTGCTCATAATGATCAAAAAACTGAAAGTAATCCAAATGTCCATCAACTGGTGAATGGATTAACAAAATAAGGTATATTCATACATTACAATACTATTCAGCAATTTAAAGAAAACAGCTATTGATATATGCTACACAATGCAGATTAACCCCAAAAGCATTGTGGTAAGTGAAAGTAGCCAGAAACAAGATGATGTACTATTGTAAGTGTCCATTTGTGTGGACTAGAAACAGCAAATACAAAGAAATAGAAAGCAGAGCAGGGTTTGCTTAAGGCTGGGGGTGGGAGGGGAGTTAGTTGTAAATGGACATGAGGGAGCAGTTTGTGGTGGTGATATTTTCAACTGGATTGTGGTGATACTTGCCAAAGTCATTGAATTGTAACATGGATGAATTTTATGCTGTGTATGTTATACCTCAATAAAAACTGTTTTTAAAAATAACAGTAAAGAGACTTCCCTGGTGGTCCAGTGGTTAAGACTCTGAGCTCCCAATGAGGGGGCTCGGGTTCGATCCCTGGTCAGGGAACTAGATCCCACACGCAGCAAAGATGGACGATCCCGAATGCTGCATCTAATTCCCGGCACAGCCAAATACATAAATAAATATGAACAAAGGCAGTACCGAGTGTTTTATGCCAGTTGAATAAAATCAAGAGAAGAGCTTGAGGACACCCCTGGTGGTCCCGTGGTTAAGAATCCGTTGGCCAGTGTGGGGGACACAGGTTTGATCCCTGGTCGGGGAAGATTCCACATGCCTCAGGACAACTAAGCCCACACACCACAGCTACTGAGCTCGTGCTGTAGAGCCAGCGAGCTGCAACCACTGAGCCCAAGGGCAGCAGCTCCTGAAGCCCTGAAGCTCTAGAGCCCTTGCTCCGCGACAGGGGAATCCACCACGGTGAAAAGCCCCCTCGCTGCAACGAGCAAGCAGCTCCTGCTCACCACCACTAGAGGAAGCCCGCCCCGTGCCACAACTAAGGCCCAGAGCAGTCAAATAAAGAAGTAAATGCTGAAAAGAAAGACATAGTGTTGAAGTCTTCTGAGCGTTCATGAGGTGAATGAAGAGTGAGAAAAGACAGTTGGCCTGGTTGGTGTTCCAGAGAAGAGCTTCAGTGCAGTGGTAGAAACTGCTGTAAAGATTGGAGGGGGTGTTGGATGTGGGGGTGGGAGCAGACAGAGGATGGAGGAATGGATGGATAGAGGAATGGGTTGGTGGATGGATGGGCTGGTGGGTGGATGGGTTGGTGGGTGGATGAGTGGGTGGGTGGATGGATGGGTGAGTGGTTGGGTCTTAAGGCATTTGTTTTTGTATTTGTTTTTAAGTCAGGGAGAGAATATGTTTGTAGAGGCAAACAAAAAGCCAGTGGAGAATGAGGAATGGAAGTCTTGAGTAAGAAGGATGGTTGCTGGTGAGGTCTGGAGGAGGTAGAGTTAGTTGGGAATGAGAACCTAGGTGAAAAATAATGCTTGCGATGGGGAAAATAGGAATATCTTCTTGAGATGGGAAGAAAGTATGAATACAAATATAGGGAAGTTGAAGGTATTGAAACTTTGGTAACTGAAAAGGGTTTTTAAGGAGGGCCACAAAGTAGAAGGAAAACAGGTAGAAGGGTCAAGGTTGGGGGCTTGAGAAGGTTGGAAAGGTTTGGGTCCATTGACTGTGCCTTGCTGTATATACTGTGAAGCTACAGTTGTTAAAACCATATTGTGGGACTTCCCTGGTGGTCTAGTGGCTAAGACAACCACACTTCCAATGCAGGGGCCCTGGGTTTGATCCCAGGTCAGGGAACTAGATCCCACATGCTGCAACTAAGGGTTCACATGGCACAGCTAAAAGCTCCTGCACAGCACAGCTGAGACCCTGGGGCGTGCCCCCCCCCCAAAAAAACCCTATATTATACTTGTTCAGAATAGAATAGGACCCAGATCTAGATTATATATATATATAGCATGATAAAAATCAAATTTCAATTAGTGGAGGAACCCATGGGCCACAACTTTTGAGCCTGTGCTCTAGAGCTCAGGAAGCACAGTTAAGGAAGCCCAGACATCTAGAGCCTGACTGAGCAGCAAGAGAAGCCACTGCAATGAGAGGCCCAGGCCCCACAAGTAGAGAAGAAGCCCCACTCGCCGCAACCGGAGAAAGCCCAGCAGCAATGAAGACCCAGCACAACCATAAATAAATAAGAAAGTAAAATAATTAGTGGGGGAAATGGAATAGTCAAGAAATTATGTTAGTGATGTTTCCTATTTGGAAAAAAAAAAAATTAAACCCTTATCTCACACAGTTCACAAGGACAAATTCCAGATGTAAAAACAATTAAAAAAAAAAAAAAACAGGCAAGCAACATAAACTAGAAGTAGAGAGCGTTTATCAGGAGGGAAACAGTTAATTCAATCTGGACACTCAATGGGATTACAGTATAATAAGAGCACACACAGGCTCTGGAATAAAAATAGCTGGATTTGGGGCATGGCACTGCCTCTTCTTAACTGTGTGACCTTGGACAAAGTCCTTAACCTCTCTGGGCATTCAATTCCTCTTTGGTAAAATAAGGAAAAAAAAAATAGTTAACACCCACCTTATAGGGTTGTAAGGAATAACCTATGTAATATTTGTTGGTATAGCACTGGTATATAGAGTAAGCTTTCAAAAAGGGGTGATTATTAGATAGTCATTAAGAACAATGAGGTTGGGAATTCCCTGGTGGTTCAATGGTTAGGACCTGGCTGGGTCTGGGTTCAATCCCCTAAGGAACTAAGATTTTGTAAGCTAATTGGAGTGGGCCAGAAAAAAAAAACAATGAAGTCAATCCATAAGTCCATAAGTACAGACATGGAAAGATGCCAGTGTTACATTAGAGAAAAAAAAGCTACATGCAGATCATTATGAGTAATATTTTAAGTAGGTTAAAAAACAAAGTAAAGCAAAACCGAAAACTTGAATGTGCTTGTATATGTATAGGAAAACCTAGAAGGCTGCAAACTGTTTTTTGTTGTTTGGGGGGAGAATCATTATCTTTTTTAAGTTAATTAATTTTGTGTTCGGCTGCTCTGGGTCTTCACGGCCGTGCACAAGCTTCCTCCGGTTGCCGCGAGCAGGGGCTACTGTTCGTGAGGGTGCGCAGGCTTCTCACTGCAGTGAGTTGCTACAGAGCACTGGTTCTAGGCACGTGGGCTCAGTAGTTGCTACGAGGTGTGTGGAACCTTCCTAGATGGGATCGAACCTGTGTCCCCTGCACGGGCAGGCAGATTCTTAACCACTGGACCGCCAGGGAAGTCCCCCCAAATTAAGAGTTTTTGTTTGTTAACATTTAGGGTATCCATTAAATACAGAGTTGAGGAAAAATGAGAAGTGTCAACTGCCCTTTATTGTGTGATGTAATAGTTCATAGTGGTTTGGTGGCAAATGTCAGAATATCTCACTGGGGCAGACATAAATTCTGGAATCCACTGGGTAACATTTACTTTCGTTATGATGTTAGGAGTATACCCCAGGAGTGTGGTTCATTGGGTAAACGATTTTAGATTGTTAATTTCGAGATATTTCTTTTTCACATGGTGACTAACAAAGAGCTGTATTCTTCTCAGCAGATAGTCGAAAAAAGAGTGTGACTAGCACCTGAAAATGTTTTTATATTGATTACATGTTGAAGTAATATTTCAGATATATTGGGTTGTTAGAATATCCAACATTGGGTTAAATAAAATATATTCAAATTAATTTTGATTATTTTTACTTAAAGATATGGCTCTTAGATAATTTAAAATTACATATGCGGCTTGCTTTTTTTTTTGATCATGCCTCAAGACATGTGAGATCTTAGTTCCCTGACCAGGGATTGAACCCTTGACTCTACAGTGGAAGACCAGAGTCAACCACTGCACCTGCAGGGAAGTCCTGTCATGGTGTATTATTACTGAACAGTGCTGATCTGGAAGAACAGTAGTAGTGTAATTTTCTTCCCTTGTAAGTAATTTTTTTTTTAATCTGGATGCCTTTTTTTCCTCTAATACTATATATATACATATATATATATATATATATATATACACACACACACATATATATTCTGAATTGTACTAGTACTGATCATTCTGGGCCATACTTTATGGGGTTTTCCCCCTTGATGTTTTATTTTTATTGTGGTTAAAAATGCATAACATTAAACTTACCACCTTAACCATTTTCAAGTGTTAACAGTTCATTAGTGTTAAGATCTCTAGAACTTTTTCTTCTTGCAAAACTGAAACTATACCCATTAATCACTGACTCCCCCTTTTCCCTCCCACACACGCCTTGTTTTAACTACAATTTGGGGGGTGAGTGATAAGTTAGGAGTTTAGGACTAAAATGTCTGCACTACTATATGTGAAGTAGATGCCAACGAGGACCTGCTGTATAGCACAATCAGGCATACTCTTTACTCAGTATCTTGTAATAACTTGTAATGGAAAAGTATATCTATAACCGAATCACTTTGCTATACTCCTGAAACTAACACACCATTGTAAATCAACTATATTTCATAAAAACTTTTCTTAAAAGTATATAATTTTTGTGTATGATGGTGGCTTCTTTTTTCCAGTTCTACTGAGATATAATTGACAACATTCTGTAAGTTTAAGGGGTACAACATGATAATTACCACAAGATACGTCTTTTTAAAAATAAGGTTTAGATTTTTTTTAATTGAATTTATTGTTGGCTGCACTGGGTCTTCATTGCTTTGCGAGGGCTTTTCTCCAGTTGCGGCGAGCT
This sequence comes from Bos taurus, assembly GCF_002263795.3. NCBI lineage: Eukaryota > Metazoa > Chordata > Mammalia > Artiodactyla > Bovidae > Bos > Bos taurus. The sequence continues at coordinate 55,478,640 of NC_037346.1, forward strand.
GGGGCTGCTCTCTAGGTGCACTGACTTCTCTCGTTGCAAAACATGGGCTCTGGGCACTTGAGCTCAGTAGTTGGGGCTCTTGGGCTTCGTTGTTCTTGGCATGTGGAATCTTCCCGGACCAGCGATCAAACCAACATCCTCTACATTGGCAGGTGGATTCTTAACCCTTGGACCGGGGACGTCCCAAGATGTAGCTTCTTAAAGCCTACAAAGAATTCCAGTTATGATTTGGTTAATAAATTACAGCCAACTATGGGACTTCCCTGGAGGTCCAGTGATTAGGATTCCATACTTTCTATGCGAGGACTGCAGGTTTGATCCCTGGTCGGAGAACTAAGATCCCACATGCTACATAGGTGGCCCACAAAGTAAAATAAAAACTATAAAATAAGTAAAAATTATAGCCAATTAATAAAAACTTGCAGGTAATCTACTAGTCATGTGTGTTGTTTCCTACCCACACATAGGCAAAGACATGTTTTCGTGTAGTTCTTTTTTCCATAGCATTTCTGATCTTAGTGCACAGTTGTCACTAAGAAGCAAAAATGTGCACGAACTGTCCACGAGGCACTTTTTTTTCAGGGACTGTTGGTATGTTTGGTGTTCCCATCTGTGGATGTGGCCGCACCGTCTAGGTCACTGCGCCCTGATCCCCACGTCTGGGCAGCCTGAGCAAACGGAACGTTTTTCTTTTATCTGATGAGGCATTCGTATTTTAAGTGTGTCAAGGGAGATTAGTGTGGCATTGACACTTCTCTCAAAATGAAAAAATCCTCCTTTTCACCTGTGGATTATTGACCTTCCTTTTAGGTCTTTGTATATGTGTGCTCTTGATTTTTAATGCCAAGCAAGGCTGGATTTCCCTGGCACTCCAGTGGTTAAGACTCTGAGTTTCCAATGCAGAGGATGTGGGTTCGATCCCTGGTTGGGGAACTAAGATCCCACATGCTGTGCAGTGCAGCCAAAAAAAAATTTTTTTTTAATAGTCATAAAATAAAATAGAGACTTCCCTGGTGGTCCAGAGGCTAAGACAGCAAGCTTCTATTCCAGGGGGCCCAAGTATGATCCCTGATCAGGAAACTAGATCCCATATTCGGCAACTGAGTTCGCATGCCTCGACCAAGACCCTGTGCAGCTGAATAGATTTATGTAAAAATTAAAAATTAAGTTAAAAGTTAAAAAATAAAATTAAATGCCAGACAAGGCTACAGTTAGCTCTATAAACTGCTTTCTGGGTAATTTCATTTATTATCATGGCTGTCCCCAAAAGGGCATTTCCAGTAGAACCCTGCCATCTTTAATGCTTTAACCCCGAAGCCTTTAACCCTGAAGCCATTAGTGCTTTTCTCCTGCCAGAATCAATCACTACCATGTGTAAGCTGATTATCCGTTGATTTCATTGTCCCCACATCCCTCACCTGATGGCTCCCAGGTCCTGGAAACTCAGCGTGGCCCAGATTGAACTCAGCCCGTACCACTCCAGACACCGCACCTGCTTCTCCCGATTCTTTCTTCATGATCTGGGCAAGCCACCCATTAATGTCAACATCTTTCCTAATTTCACCTAATGTATAGTAAATGTATAATGTCTAATGTGTAAAAATATATTTTCCTAATGTTCAACAGTAAATGACAAATTCTTTGAGATGGCTGCTTCTGTTTGTGACAGCTAGGCACCTCCTTCTCTATAAATTATGCACGTGGAAAATAGGGCTAGTAAGTGCTAGACATAAATAATTTATAACTAAGCTCCTAAATGATGAATCGCACTGTGTATCACTGCGGATGGCTGCCCCTGTGTGTTTTCATGTTGATGGGTAACTTTCAAGGGTTCCTCCTTGATTGCTTTGGTTTCGGCTGCTCTTACCCTCAAACAAAGGGCTTTCCAGGTGGCTCAGTAGTAAGAGAATCCACCTGCTAATGCAGAAGATGCAGGTTCAATCCTTGGGTCAGGAAGATTCCCTGGAGAGGAAAATAGCAACCCACTCCAGTATTCTTGCCTGAAAAATCCAATGGACAGAGGAGCCTGGCAGGCTACGGTCCCTGGGGTCCCAAAGAGTCAGACACCACTTAGGAATTAAAATAACAACAACGACTCTCAATGTTTTCCTGCTTGCTGGTTAATTAAAGAATTGCCTCATTTTGTGGCAAGGGATTTTATCCATGTTGTTTGGTTTAATGTGTTTCTAGACCAAAGCAACTCCATGAGTAGAAAATCCAAAAAAATGAATGTTTGATTCCGTTTTCCTGTTAGAGCTTTCTTCTCTGCCTTTGTTGCTGCAGCTTCTTCACAGGCTGAAAGTGCTGAATCTCATTTTTTAGAGTTTTCTGTAAGCCTAAAAAATTGAAACATTTATGCTAGCCATATAACACATAAAGAAGACTTTTGCTGATTCGTAAGTTCTTTGTATTAATCCAAGAACTGGGGTATATGAGAGATTGATGGAATGTGATATGGCCGAGTCACTCACTTTTGAACCATTCACCTTTATGGGAGAGTTAGATTATAGAAATGTGAGCTAAGAAGCATGTGGGGTTTGTTGTTGTTGCTGTTTTGCTTTTATTGACGTATAGTTGATTTACAGTGTGTTAATTTCTGCTGTACAGCTAAATGATTCTGTTTGTATATATACATTCTTTTTTATACTCTTTTCCATTGTGGTTTATCACAGAATGTTGAACACAGTTCCCTGTGTTATGCGGTAGGACCTGTTGTTGACCCAGTCTGTGAGAAGCATGCGTTTAATCAGATTTGGAAAGTGTTCCCAGATGGAACGGGCAGTGTTACCTAAGCCTCCCCTGGTTACTTAGTGCCATCATGTCCTGGCTCGCGTCCTCCATCTGTCTGGATAAGGCAGTTGGGGATCCTGACCCTGCCTGCAGATTGCCTCTGGTTAGTGGAGAGTTGAAAATATTCCTGCCTCCTGGCTGGTCAAGGTGGGGCCTGACTGATGTCCCTGTAACCTTGGCCATGAAGACTGCCAGTGAATTTGGGACTAGGGTGTATATGCGTGTCTGTGTCTTTCAAAATCACTAAACTTGTCCAGTTAAGCAATATAATCTGTGGTATGTGAGTGCCCAGTCGCTTAGTTGTGTCTGACTCTTTGAGACCCAGTGGACTCCGGCCCGCCAGGCTCCTCTGTCCATGGAATTTTCCAGGCAAGAGTCTGTGTGGTAGTTGATTAGTAAAGCCTGGGGCAGTATTACTTAATTTGTATTCTCCTATTAAACCATCATTTTGAAGCAAATATGGAACACAAGGAGGCTTCATTGTTGGGGGTGATGGAAGTATACACGGAACTGGCAAGGAAATGCTGAGACTACTGTGTCTGGGTATGAGCCAGCGTATGAAAGGTCCAGGCAAAGGAACGTATGTGCGTGTGTGCATGCTGCTACCTGCAGTTAAGATTCATGAGTACATGCAGAATAAGGAATAACCATTTCAAGTGTAAGGGAAAAAATTCAGGAACAAAATACATATATATATATATATATATATATTCATTAATGTGCGTTGTGGGGCCTTCTGGTCTTTTGCTTCTTGGTGTGATAGGCAGATCATGGTAAAGATTCAATTAAGAATGTCAAAAGGGACTTCCCCAGTGATCAGGTGGTTAAGAATCTGACTGCCAATGAGGGGGATGGGGGATTCCATCCCTAGTCTGGGAAGATCCCACATCCCACAGGGCAACTAAGCCTGTGTGCTGAGACCACTGAGCCAGTATACCACCACAAGAGAGGCCCTCAGTCACCGTAACTAGAGAAACACCACGTGAAGTACAGCCAAAAAAAAGAATGTCAAAAGGAAAACAGTGATCTATTTTATATTTGATAATCTTGGGTTCTCACTGCTAGGATTTTGCGTATTTGGTGCCATTATCCCCAGTCAAGAGAAGAAAATTTCCCTAGGGTTAGAAATGGCTCTAATTGTTTGTTGAAGGGTTAACATTTTTTTTCTTTCCCCCTGAATCGGCTTGTTCACTTGGCTTAGTTTGACTGGTTTCTGTCTCTCGCCCTCTAGGAAGCTATTTTGCCAGCCACTTCATTATGGGAGGAGAGAAGTTTGATTCAACTCACCCCGAAGGCTACTTGTTTGGAGAAAACAGCGATCTGAACTTTCTGGGGAACAGACCAGTGGCGGTATGGCTATCATCCGTTTACTTCCACTCGGGGCTAAGTGGCTGAGTCAAATGGTCTTGTCAAAATAAGTTTGTAATTGCTGGTTCAGCAGTGTCTGCGGCTTGGTCTGAGTTGAGAGGAGCCAGACTGCAGCCTCTTTGGTGGGTCTCCTGGCACCAGAGGCTGCCCCGTGGAAAAGTACCCAGTCTGCCTGAGGGTGAGGACAGCTCACAAAACCCAGATCTGCCCCTCTGAAGCTCTGCCTGAACGCCGCCTCTGCAGACATCCCTTGCCCAGTCCCTAGCTTGTCCTCACCTTGCTTTTCATTCCTCTTCATAGCAACTATTTACCACGTTGCTGTTTTTCAGTCGATAAATCATGTCTAACTCTTTGCAGCCCCGTGGACTGCAGCATGCCAGGCTTCCCTGTCTTTCACTATCCTCCAGAGTTTGCTCAGATTCATGTCTGTTGAGTCAGTGATGCTATCTAACCATCTCATCCTCTGCCACCCCCTTTTCCTCCTGCCCTCAATCTTTCCCAGCATCAGGGTCTTTTCCAATGAGTCAGCTCTTTACATCAGGTGGTCAAAGTAATGGAGCTTCAGCATCAGTCCTTCCAATGAATATTCAGGGTTGATTTCCTTTAGGTGGTTTGATCTCCTTGCAGTCCGAGGGACTCTCAAGAGTCTTCTCCAGCACCACAGTTCAAAAGCATCAATTCTTCCTAATACCACATAAGCTGCTGTTGCCTTGTCACCTCTATTATCTGCCTTTTGCATCAGAATGTACATTTCCCAGGGCAAGGGGGCTGTGCCACTGTCGAAAGCCAGCACCCAGAACAAAGCCTGGAACATTGTGATAAGCCTTTCATAAAGATCTGTTGAATGAATGACTGACAAATTTCCCCTCCATATCTGAGTTGATATCAGACTGTCTGTCTCTCCATTCATTCAACTCATTCCATAAATGTTTATGGGGCATTTTCTCTGCACCCAGCATGAAGCTTTGCAAAAATAGCTGCCATGTGGCTACTGATTGGCCACTTTGTGCTAAGGAAGGCCCTAGAGATTTTTCAGACATTATTTCTAATCTTCATAAAGACCCACTTTAGGACTTCCGTGGTGAACCAGTGGTTAAGACTCCGTACTTCCAACACAGGGGCCAGGGTTCAGTCCCTAATCCAGGTACTAAGATCCCACATGACACATGGCAAGGCCCATAAATAAATAAATAAAAACAAAACTATATTTTTTTAAAAAACCCTATCAGAGAATTTGTTATCAGTATTATTTTGTAAGTGAGAGAACTGAGGTTCCGAGAGCTGAACAGTGGTAATAGCTTTTGCTGTTTAGTTGCTAAGTCGTGTCCAACTCTTTTGTGACCCCATGGACTATAGCCCGCCAGGCTCCTCTGTCCATGGGATTTTCCAGGCTAGAATACCGGAGTGGGTTTCTATTTCTTGTCCAGAGGATCTTCCCAAGCCAGGGGCTGAACGCACATCTCCTGCAATGCAGGCGAATTCTTTACCACCAAGCCACCAGAGAAGCCCAGTAGCCTTTATGAAGTGCACACCGTGTTCCAGGCCCTGTTCAAAATGCTTTCAGAAAATTTTTCCCAAAGCCACATAACTAGATCTGCCTAGCTGCAGATCAATAACCTTTCCACTGCTTCCCTCTGCTTCACAATATCCTGCCGTTCTCCAGAAACTCCGATTTTAGTGGGGCAGGCCAAACACAGGAACAAGAGATACTTCAATAGCAATCAAAGTCTGAAAGGGCTGGGATTCTGTAGGTATAGGGAGTGGGGGAGGGGAATCGCAAGGGCCGGTGCTTTGGTGCTGGTTTTGAGAAGGAGGCCTTGGAGGATGGCCGAGTCTTCATGAGGCGAGTGGGCGAGAGGCTTCCCAGGAGGGAGGCACAGGGCACAGGCATGAACACATTCACATTTCTGTCGAATCAGCAACCATTTACTGAGAAACTGCTATGTGCCAGGCACTGTGGGAGGCGCTGGGGACACAAAGCTGAAATGAGCATGGTTTGTTCCTCCCCTGGAACAAATAAGGAAGCCAGTCTGGCAGAAGTGGACCTTTTCTGGTGGAGAAGCAAGGTTGGAAAGGTAGGTGGGGGCTCCGTTCCCTCAAGATGTGTTCCACCCTCTCCCATAGGCTCTGGGGAAATACTGAAGTGTTTTAGGCAGATGAACACCCCAGAGAAATCATTTGTTTTTTGGTCTTTAAGAAGGTTAATCTGATGACAATTTTCCATCTGGAGCTTTAACTAAAAAGCATTTTGGTTGTTGTTGATGGTTTTTATTGTTTTCTTCCTTTCCATCTGGGCTTCGCTGATGGCTCAGAAGGTAAAGAATCCGTCTGCAATGCAGGAGACCTGAGTTCGATCTCCTGGAGGCGGGAATGGCAACACAGTCCAGTATTCTTGCCTGGAAAATTCCATGGACGGAAAAGCTTAGAGGGGCAGTAGTACATGGGGTCACAAAGAGTCAGAAACAACTGAGCGACTAACAACACTTTTCTATCTGGAGTGACAACCCCCCCCACCACACCCCGGTGCTGTGTGCTCAGTCATGTCCAACTCTTTGTGATCCCATGAACTATAGCGCGCCCCCCCCACTCCAGGCTCCTCTGTCCATGGAATTTTCCAGGCAAGAATACTGGAGTGGGAAGCCATTTCCTTCTCCAGGGGATCTTCCCTACTCAGGGATCAAACCTGCATCTCCTGCATTGGTAGATGGATTTTTCACTGTGCCATCTCAGAAACCAATTCTTAGTTGAACAGTACTTTCAAAATACCAAGTACTTTCTGCTTCACAGTCAATTATGACAACTCATACTTATCAAATGACTACTTTCTGATTTTTCTACTGTTACCTTAGCCGTTAGAGTGGAATGATCTTTTTTTCTGCTTGAGCCAGATAAGAACTCCCTTACTTCCTGGAAGTGGGCTCATGCTTGAAAAATACCCTTTCTTCTCACAGGGACTTGGCCATTTGCATCCGCTTCTTCCTCCCTTTTTTCTTTCCTCTGGTGTCAGAATCGTTTATATACTTTTTTAAAGTGTAGGTTTTTTTAAAAAAACTTTTTCAGGCCATAAAGGTGATTTAAAAACAAGGGAACACTTCTTTAGGCTAATTTTGAGGTTTATGCTGGCCGACAAACCTCCCCAAAGTGTAACCGTCTTGTTTACACTTCTGTGAGCCCGGGAATGACCGAGCTCTTCCAGGAGCCCCGGACAGCAGCGTTGACTTCACTTGCAGGCTTTCTCCCAAAGGAGCATCAACATTGGCCTTTTTGTTGTTTTTGTGGACTAATCGTTAAACATGCTTCATGTTGCACAGAGCAAATGTTTTCAAAGGAGGTCATCATTTCACGTTAAGAAAGCAGATCGGGGTAACTTCAAAGAGGGAGGTGGAAGTAGAGAATGCAACACGTTTCCCTTTGCTGTTTCCCTTTCTTAGTTAATAATAGCTAACATTTAGTGAACGCTTACCATTTGCCAGGCCCGGTTGTTCCAAGTTCTCTGTATGTGTTGACTCTTTGTGCCCTTGTTGATGCAAGTTCAAGGGGGATGCACAGTGAGGCGGAACTGAAACGTCAGAGTTTGGAGCAGAGAAAGGTTTATTGCAGGATCGCGCAAGGAGATGGGTGGCTCATGCTGTAAAAAGCCTCAACTCTACAAAGAGTTTCAGCACAGCACTTTGAAATGGCAGGCGAGGCAGGTGGGTGGTGTTGTGAGGTATGTGATCACCTTGTGCACAGTTCTCTGACTGGCTGATAAGGAGGGAGCAGGGGGTGTCACAGGGGTTCACTTTATCAGTCCTCAGGCTCCAGGAGGCCTGGGGCTGTGTGCTCGTGGTCATCAAGTAGTTCTTCTATTTGGTGGGAGTTTTTTCAGATCTGCAAAACAACTCAGGAAATTTGCATCACATACTATTATCTAGGTTCTTCAAGAGGAGCTGAAGCAGAGGATATGGGGGAAGGCCTGTCCAGGGAAGGCCCCATAGGGTCCTGCTCGGTTATATCCTCACACCCTAACAAGGAGGGTCCTGATTTGACGGATGAAAAGCAAGAGACACAAAGAATTGAAGCAAAGATTGCAAAGCCTGGAAGTGACTGACTCAGGATTTGAACCCAGCAGTCCAGCTCTAGAGCCTGGGGGTCCTCTGCCCTTTCCTGCTGGTCAGGTTGGGGGTACTCAGGACCCCTGCCCACATCTTGTATGTGAGTCTGAGTAGATCCTCGAGGGCAGTTTGTGAAATGTGGAGAGAGTAGCCAGCATGGCCGTGACACGTTCTCACAAGTGTCTCTTGAGAGAGTTTGTATTTGGTGTGTAATTCCACCGGCTGACCTGACCTTGGCCGCCTGCTGTTACCGCACGTCAGCTTGTTTAGGGGAAGGCCCAGCGGCTGAAGGCTGACTGGTCACTTGAGTTCTCCAGAGCTGACCTCTACTCTCTGCTAACATATCTCAGTGTCGGTAGACGGGCGTTGGGTTGCAGAGGAGAGAAAACAGCCTTATAAAGCCATCCAGCAGCCCCAGGCAGAAATGGCTCCTCTTTCCAAAGAGATGGGGGCAGAATATGTTGAAATAAATGGTTAGATTAAGTTATAAAGGCCATAGACTTCCTGGCTTCTGGGACTTGTCGTTTTTCCTGTCATCTTTTGACTGATCAGACTCAGATGAGTACCATTCAGCTATGGCTCAGCCTGTAGTTTTTACGGAAGCTCGTCTCCCACTTAGGATAATCCATCCATTAAAGTCAGATGTATTATCAAGCGTTCAGGTCAGATATAAAGAACCAGAGTGTGTGTGTATATGGAAGGACGGTTGAAAGAGAGGTCGGAATCAAGATTGCAAATTTTACATACATATTGCAACCCTGGCAGTGAAGATTGCAACCCAAACTCTTTGCAACCCTGGCAAGGGTCCATCACTCAGGCTCTCAAATTACCCGCTTATAACAGGGAGGCTGTTCTGACTTTGTAGGAATGTCATGCTTGAAAAATGCGTTGGAATTGCTGGAGGAAGAGAAGTATGCAACAATGTTAGCTGCACTCGCTAGCCTTTCAGGTTGGTTATTTCTGCAATTACAGTTCTGGGTGGAGCACGTACTCACTTTTTTTTTTTAAGTTAATTGTGAGTTTTTTATTATTTTATTTCAATTTTTTATTTTCTTGGCCAAGCCACGTGGCAGGTGGGATCTTAGTTCCCAGACTAGGGATCGAACTCATGCCCCTTGCATTGGAAGCACAGAGTCTTAACCACTGGACCACCAGACAAATCCCCTCACTGGTTGTTAACTATCTTAAGTAGTGAACAGGGCTTCTACAGGTCCTTCTGCTCTGGTCTCTGTATAGAGGAGGTGAGATGGTGGTGTTTGTACATCACAGTTGAGGCCTCCCCTTCCCTAGGTGGCAGAGAACTGATGCTGGTTTTTTGGTCCTTTATTGCATTAGATCTTTTTTTTTCTCTAAGAGTTTTTTCCTTTTCTTTTTTTACGGCTGCACTGGATCTTGTTTGCTTTGCTTGGGCTTTCTCTAATTGCCACGAGCAGGGGACTGCTCTTCCTTGTGGTGCGTGGGTTTCTCATTGTGGAGGCTTCTCTTATGGTGGAGATCTAGGCACACAGTCTCTGTAATTGTGGCTCCCAGGCTCCAGAGCTCAGGCTTCAGTAGTTGTGGCACACAGGCTGAGTATGCTCCATGGCATGTGGAATCCTTCCTGACCAGGGATTGAACCCGTGTCCCCTGCATTGGCAGGTGGATTCCTATCCACTGCAGCAAACTGGGAAGATCTGGGAAGTCCTAGATCTTTTTTTATTGCACTAAATTACTGCTAAAACTCTAAATCATTTGGAGGTTTAGTGACCTTAGGATTGTCAGTTACGGAGAGAGATCTTGATTCCAGAGGCATTTAAAAAAATATCCATCTTGCTGGAATATTTTAAGAATTCGAACAGTGACAACTATCATGCTTTGATTTCCATTTTAGAAAGTTAATTCTTTAAATCCACTCAGAGTATAGAGTGAATCAGAAAGAGAGGAAGAGACCAGTTAGGAAGTCATAGTTTATCTGACTTTTCAGGTAAAAAGTGCATTTATCTCGAGAGAAACACTCCATAGACAGAGTGTGGGCCATCTCAGAAGGCAAAATGGCCCAGAAGTCATAGTTTATGTTAGTTAAGAATGAAAAGTACCTGAACTAGGATATCGACATAAAAAAAAAAAAAAAAAAAAAGAGGATCCAAGAGTTCTGGGCAGTTCAAGTTGAGGGAAGGGGAGAAGTCAAGACAGAGGACACGGAGGAGCAGAGCCCCTGGGGGCAGCTACCATTTAAACAGGGCACTCTGCAGGTGTTTAGTCTGAAGGTTGGTTTGTGCCCGGGCCCCAGTGTAACCAGGCAGGTTGGTCACAGGTACAGTGATACCTACGGCCTTAGAGCCTCTATTCATCTGCACAGGCTGCCATAACAAAATACCATAGACTGGGTGGCTTAAACGACAGATGCTCATTTTTCATGGTTCTGGAGGCTGAGAAGTCCAGGATCAAGGTGCCAGCAGACCAGGCTGCCAGTAAAGGCCCTCTCTCTTCTTTACTTGCCATGACTGCCTTTTACTGGGTCTTCACACGGCAGAAAGAGCCTGGGAGTTCCCTGGTTAGGATTCTGGGCTTTCACTGCCAAGCGTCGGGTTTCAGTCCCTGGTTGGGGAATTGAGGTTCTGCAAGCCTCTCAGTGCAGCCAAAAAGGAAAGAGAGAGAGAATGATAGCTCTTTTTCTGTCCCCATCTTGAGGGGCCCACCCTTATGACTTTATCTAACCGTATGTTGTTGTTTAGTCACTAAGTTGTGTCCGACTCTGTGCGACCCCATGGGCTGTAGCCCCCCAGGCTCCTCTGTCCATGGAATTTCCCAGGAAAGAACACTGGAGTGGGTTGCCATTTCCTTCTCCAATGCATGAAAGTGAAAAGTGAAAGGGAAGTTGCTCAGCCGTGTCCAACTCTTAGCGACCCCATGGACTGCAGCCCACCAGGCTCCTCTGCCCATGGGATTCTCCAGGCAAGAGTACTGGAGTGGGGTTGCCATCACCTTCTTTGAAGGAAACCCTGTCTAACCTAATTACCTTTCAAAAGCCCCATCTCCAAATACAGTCACTTTGGAAGTTGGGCTTCAACGTAGGAACGGGGGCGGGGGCATAGTTGAGTCCATTGTTGTTCAGTCGCTACGTCCTGTCTGACTGTCTGCGACCCATGAACTGAGCGTGTCAGTCCTCCCTGTTCTTCACTATCTCCTGGAGTTTGCTCAAACTCATGTCCACTGAGTCAGTGATGCCATGAGTTCATGGCACAATGTAAAGTCCATGGAAGGAGTGTGTGGGTGTGTGTTTGAATTAAATTGGATTTTTTGCCGTTTGTCTATCTTCTTTCCCTTTTCCTTCCTTTTACTACAGCTGTTTTTTTTTTTTTTTGGACATTCAGTTTGCAGTACATATTTAATTTTCATCTATGGCCCAGCTATTTCTCGTCTCCAAATGTCCATGTAAAGGAAGAACATACTTCCGTGTGTCTCCTCTGCTCTCAGTATTCTCCTGCAGCCCTGATTCCCTTTGACACCAGATACGTGTGAGTTTTCCACACATTAGGCAGGAATCATCAGGTAAATTATAGCGTGTCTATACTATGAACTAGTACTCAGCCAAAGATAAGGTAGAGCTGTATTTACTGAGATGAAAATGTATCCATGACCACGTCATTTATCAAGAAAAGCAAGTTGCTGTATATAATGTAGAGTCTGGTTTGACTTTTGATAAAAGTATTAGTAACAGTGTATAAAATATTTGTGCATACATTTATGTTGATATTTATAGGTGCATAAAAATACATGAGCACACAGCATTTGAACCTGTGACAGGGGTAACTCTTGGGGCTACATCAGTGACAGGAGGTACTTTCTTCATATCCTTCTGTGTTGTTTGAATTTTCCCCAGTGGACATGTTTTTATTTTTTAATTGAAAGCATTTATATTTTCTCTAAAAATAGAAAAAGGATTATCGCTAAGCACAGGAAGGAAATAGGCCTAGGAGAGTATATAAAAGTAGGAAAATGAAGGAAGTTCATAGAATAATACTTTTTTTTAGTGAACTGCAGGAAGGGTGTGGTCTGCTGAGTGGGGTTGCATGCTGAATCAATCAGTCCTGTCTGACTTTTTGTGACCCCACGGACTGTAGTCCACTAGGCTCCTCTGTCTATGGGATTCCCAGGCAAGAGTACTGGACAGGGTTACCATTTTCTCCTCCAGGGAATCTTCCTGACCCAGGGCTTGAACCTGCATCTCCCAGGTCTCCTGCTCTGCAGGTCCATTCTTTACCACCGAGCACCAGGTTGCGATGTGCTAAGAAGTGGTTGCGGGCTTGTAGAGAAAGACAAAGACATCAGAATCAGCATGGGGAGGAGTGGAGCTGGGAGCTTCAGCCTCTGGGTGTCAAGGTGCAATGATTCACCTTTAGAAATGTCAGATTCAGTGTGACTGGGTCCTGTTTTTAACAACCTGAGAGTCCGAGAAAATCCAGACTATGAAAAAGCGAAACTATGAATATTTATACTTTTAAAATGCGAATAGGGCTTTACAGACCTTTATGTAAGGGTTTTTTTAAAAACAACACTTTTATAATACCTGTCTCCCTACTCCTGGACTCTCCCCAGAGGTGACTGCCCTGCCCAGTTCAATATGTTATCTTCTCAATCTTACTTTCATTTTTTAAAACTGTGACAAAACACGCATAACATAAAAGGTATCATCTTAGCGACTTTAAGTATGCCAATGTCAGTACATTCACACTGTTTTACACCCAAGCTCCAGAACTCTTTTCATCTTGCAAAACTGAAACTCTGTCCCCATTAAATACGAACTCGCCCTTTTCCTTTTCTAAGAATTTGACTTCTAGAGAAGTCTGTATCATGGAGTCTTACAGTATTTGTCTTTTTGTGACTTATTTCATTGAGCATAATGTTTTCAAGGTTCATCCAGGTTGTAGCCTATATCAGAATTTCCTTCTTTTTTTAAAAAAAAAAAAGTATCAATGGCTGTACCAGATGGTAGTTGTGGCATTAAGGAAATTTTAGTTGAGGCACGTGGGAGTCTTGTCTTGCAAACTCTTAGTTGCAGCATATGAGATCTAGTTCCCTGACTAGGGATCGAACCGAGGCCCCATTTTTTGGGAGCTTGGAGTCTTGGCCACTGGGCTACCAGAATTCTGGCAGTCCCAGAATCTCCTTCCTTTTTAAGGCTGAGCAATATTCCAGTATATAGATAGACCACATTTTGTTTATCCTTTCATCTGTCAATAGACACTTGGGTTGCTTCCTCCTCTTGGCTGTTGTGAAAAATACTGCTAAGAACACGAGTGTTACATTCCATCTTTAAAGCACACATGCCAGTACTGGCCTAGGGAAGAGGACCATTCACTTTTAGAAATTAGTAAAGAAAATTATTGTATGTCTTCAGTTTTGAAATGTAACTCCTTTTTTGTCGTTACCCCTTGGCTTTGGGTTAAGATGTGTGCTAGTCGCTCAGTCGTGTTGGGCTCTCTGCGAAGCCATGGACTGTATAGCCTGCCAGTCTCTGTCCACAGGATTTCCCAGGCAAGAATACTGGAGTGGGTAGCCTTTCCTTTCTCCAGGGGATTTTTCCAACCTAGGGATTGAACCCAGGTCTCCTGCATTGCAGGCAGATTCTTTACCATCTGAGTGACCTATTCTATTTATGTTAGCTTGTAATTCTTAATAAAGATGAAGAAATCATTTCAAATGCATTCTTTTAGGAAAAGTTGCTTCCTACCGCTTTAGTTCAGTTCAGTTCAGTCACTCAGTTGTGTCCGACTCTTTGCGACCCCATGAATTGCAGCATGCCAGGCCTCCCTGTCCATCACCAACTCCCGGAGTTCACTCAGACTCACATCCATCGAGTCCGTGATGCCATCCAGCCATCTCATCCTCTGTTGTCCCCTTTTCCTCCTGCCCCCAATCCCTTCCAGCATCAGGGTCTTTTCCAATGAGTCAGCTCTTCGCATGAGGTGGCCAAAGTACTGGAGTTTCAGCTTTAGCATCATTCCTTCCAAAGAACACCCAGGACTGATCTCCTTTAGGATGGACTGGTTAGATCTCCTTGCAGTCCAGGGGACTCTCAAGAGTCTTCTCCAACACCACAGTTCAAAAGCACCAATTCTTCGGTGCTCAGCTTTCTTCACAGTCCAACTCTCACATCCATACATGACCACAGGAAAAACCATAGCCTTGACTAGACGAACCTTTGTTGGCAAAGTAATGTCTCTGCTTTTGACTATGCTATCTAGGTGGGTCATAACTTTCCTTCCAAGGAGTAAGCATCTTTTAGTTTCATGGCTGCAATCCTACCACTTAGTGAATAAATATTGAATGTGTAAACAAAGACTGTTTTGCAGTGTGCAGATGCCATCCTATCGTATTTCCAAATACTGAAGGACTATAACCAAACTGTAGATTTTATTCAAGAGTTAGCTTCAACTGTCTCTTGATTCCAGAGATAACATTAAAAACCTGGTACTTTTATTTTAAAATGTATTTATTTATTTGATGGTATTGGGTCTTAGTTGAGACACACGGGATCTTCATTACATCGTACAGGATCTTGCATTGCTGTGCACAAGCTCTCTAGTTGTGGCACTCAGGCTCAGTAGCTGTGGCCTGTGGCTTAGTTGCTCCACTTCATGTGGGGTTTTAGTTCCCTACTCAGGGATCAAACCTGTGCCCCCTGCTTTGAAAGGTGAATTCTTAACCACTGGACCCCCAGGGAAGTCCCATGCTGGTTACTTTTACATACAGTGTAGGATAGATTATGTTTTAGGTAAATAAAAGCATAAAAAATAAGAGTGCATGTAATGTTAGCTCCACCTTTGGAAAATAAATTATAACATAAAAAAGACAGCTTTGAAAGCTAATCGGTTGAGTCCAAGCGTTTGCTATAATACTTGGCACTAAGAAGGGATTTTTAATGTGACTTCTGTGCTGGTTTTCCACCCTGAGACCTCTGTTTTATGGAGCTGAGTTTCTGTAGGTGACGGGTCGTGGGATGGGAAAGCATTCACTGGTGTGACAGGGCAGGAGAGTGGCAGGGGCCCTGAGCCACCCCGTCAGGTTCACTGTGAGGTCCCAGTGATGAGGAGGAGCGTCCCAAAGATGTCAGGTCAGCTGATAATGACTGTTCCTGCCACCTGCTCCTTTTTTTTTTTTTAAGCTTTCTTTTCTGGAAACAAAAACCATCTGCTTTTAATTTACTTTCTTTTTTTTTTTTTATTTTAACTTTTGTATTGGGAGTTGTGAAATATTTGTATGAAAGTATATAAACCACATATCTACTGTTAAAGAAACTATAAACAAACACCCTTGGATTCACCACCCAGATCAAGAAATGAAGCATTGCCAGCACCTTCGCAGTCCGCCCTGTGCCGGACCCTGGTCACAGCTTTATCGAGATATAATTCACTGTGGATTTCTCCTCAGAAGCATTACCATCTTTCCCATGGTAGTTAATAAGTATCTTGGGGAAGTTAGTTGGAAACTACTGTCTAGATGTCTTCTCTTTTTAATGCGAAAACCACTCACCAGGTTTACTCCTTTCTTCACATAAAGGTGCTGCACTGGCTGAGGTTAGTGAACTAGGCCTTTGCTTATATTAGATCTAGTGCCTTGCTGAAAGATTCAAGACAGAGACTGTGATTCTATCTGTCTGGTATGTCGGGTTCAAGGTATAGCCTTATGGAATTAGAGGTGTAGAAAGGAGTGGCAAGGTAACCTGAAATTACGAGAAAAAGGAAAAAAGAAAATTCCCTAGAGAAGAAACGTTGCTGGAGATGAACAAGGAACAGGAACAGTGTTTAGGGACTTTCCTGGTGGGCCAGTGGCTAAGACTCTGCACTCCTAGTGCAGAGGAGCCTGAGTTGGATCCCTGATCAGGGAACTAGATCCCACATGCCACAACTCAGAGTTCGCATGCTGCAACTAAGACCTGGTGCAGCCAAATAAATAAATAAGTTAAAAAAAAGAGGGGGGGGCCTTCCCTGGTGGCTCAGTGTAACGAATCTGCCTGCCAATGCGGGAGATACAGATTTGATCCCTGGTCTGGGAAGATCCCACATGCCATGGAACAAGTCAGCCCCTGTGCCCCAACTACTGAGCTTGTGCTCTGGAGCTGGAGAGCCGCAACCACTGAGCCCTCGTGTGGCAGTTACTAAAGCCCTTGCACCCTAGAGCCCGCGCTCCACCGCAAGAGCAGCTATCACAGTGAGAAGCCCGTGCATCACGACTAGAGAGTAGCCCCCACTCACCGCAACTAGAGAAAAAGCCCAAGCAGCAGGGAAGAGCCAGCATGGCCCAAACTAAAATAAATCTAAAAAAGAAGAAGAAGAGGGCCGGATCTGTGAGGCAGAATCAGTGTAGTCTCTAGGCTTTGGTACTCAGACTGTGTGTCCCCGGCCCTCTCCAAGGACACAGCCGGCTCATGGCTTTTCCTGCTGTATGTGGCAGACCCTTTCTAGTAGGCCAGCTCCTCTAGGTCCCATGCTGGTTACTTTTATATGCAGTGTAGGATAGATTATGTTTTAGGTAAATAAAAGCCTAAAATAAAGAGACTTAACAGTATGTGTAATGTTAGCTCCACCTTTGGAAAATAAAAAGACAGCTTTGAAAGCTAGTTGGTTGAGTCCAAGCGTTTGCTACAGTACTTGGCACTAAGAAGGGATTTTTAATGTGACTTCTGTGCTGGTTTTCCACCCTGAGACCTCTGTTTAATGGAGCTGAGTTTCTGTAGGTGATGGGTCGTGGGATGGGAAAGGGTTCCACTGGTGTGACAGGGCAGGAGAGTGGCGGGGGCCCTGAGCCACACCGTTGGGTTCACTCTGAGGTCCCAGTGACCTCAAGGTCTGTTTTTCCAAAGACTGCTGTGCCAGTTCTGGAATCATTTAGTGTGGTCCGTTGCTCTTCCGGGGTTCCCTGGTGGCTCAGAGGGAAAAGAATCTGCCTGCAGTGCAGGAGACCTGGGTTCAATCCCTGGGTTGGGAAGATCCTCTGGAGAAGGGAACGGCTACCCACTCCAGTATTTTGTTTGGCCTGGAGGATTCCATGGACAGAGGAGCCTGGCAGGCTGTAGTCCATGGGGTTGCAAAGAGTCGGACACGACTGAGTGACCTTCACTTTCACTTCACTATTGCTCTTCCAGGCTCCTAAGAGGGCCCCCACCCCAGCACATGAGACCCTGACATTCGCCAGGGTGTTCATGGGAGGATGTCCTCAGCGGCTCTTCCCCATCCTGCTTTATATTCCGCACCCCTGACTGATACCGCAGGACCCACGCATCCTTTCAGCTCCTGCCTCTGTGCCCGTTAGCCCGATCCCCTGGGGTGTTTGGAATGATGATCCCAGAAACCCCATTGGGTGATGCTGAGATTTCACCCTCATTATGGTCTAGTGGCCAGGAGGGAGGTGGGGGCAGTCCTGAGTAGGGCAGGCACTGTCTTGTAAGAGGCTTGTCTTATTTGCCACTGTAGTCTTCAAGCAAAGGGGATTCCTCTGTTTTCCAAGGAGAGGGAGTCAGCCGCTTTGCGGGCCCAGGTAATCCGGGGTTTGAGGTTCTCAAGTAAATAGACACAGACACCCCCATCGTGAGGCTTCCCAGGTGACTCAGTGGTAAAACAACCTGCCTGCCAATGCAGGGGATGCAAGGAGAAGGAAATGGTAACCCACCCCAGTATTCTTGCCTGGAAAATTCCATGGACAGAGGAGCCTGGCAGGCTACAGTCCATGGGGTCGCAAAGAGTCAAACACAATTGAGTGACCGAGCACGACACACATCCCCATCTCAAGCCTTAGAGTTCATGTCTTTCCATCAGGGCCTTGACTTTGATGTAACAGACTTGCCTGGACTGAGTTCACCCTTCTTAGTTTTTTTTTTTGGGGGGTCTACGTTGCCTTGCAGGCTTTCTCTAGTTGCAGGGAGCGGGGGCTACTCTCTAGTTGCAGTGCTTGGCCTTCTCATTGCAGTGGCTTCTCTTGTGGAGCTTAGGCTTTAGGGCGCGCAGGCTCAGTAGTTGTGGAGCACCAGCTTAGTGCTCCAGGGCAACCTATTGGACCAGGGATTGAACCCGTGTCCCCTGCATTGGCTGGCAGGCAGACTCTCAGTCACTGGACCGCCAGGGAAGTCCTTCTTCTTGGTTCTGCCACTCCTTAATATAAGGTGCTGTGCCTGCGGGGGGTGAGTGCTTTTAGGCCGTCTGTCATACTTGGCTTCACGTCATCATATCTGAGATTGTCTTTATCCGTTTTCATTGGACAGATGATTTTTAATATCACCACCCAGTCCCACGGTCCTTCTTGTGGCTGTTTCTTCTGCATCTCCTGTACCAGAGACATGAAACTGGTCAGTGTGCGCCCCCCACCCCCGCCACAGGTCATAGGACCTCAGGGACCTTCACCCCACTGATGGGTCCACGTCACCATCTGGCAGGTGAACGACCCACCACCCCCAGAATCCCACCTGCCGAGTCCACTTCCGTAGGCAACTTCTGATGCCACCTGTTCTAAGGCAGACTCTGTGGAAGCAAACCTGCATTGGAGATCTTTATGAAAACTGTTTATTGAAGGAATGCTCTTTGGAGAAGAGGTAAAACGGAAGCCAGATGGTGCAGGGGAGCAAAATCAGCAACAGTGTGGTCTTGGCAGAGACTTGCTCCAGCCTGGTCCCTCGGAAAAGCTCTGGAGTGCAGCTTGCACCACAGAATCCCCCCATCTCGAGGACAGGGGGCTGGCCTTTTGTACCCCCTGCCATGCTGCTGTGAACCTTCTATTGTATGAATTTTGTTCAGCATGAAAGTGAAAGTGTTAGTTGCTTAGTCACACGACTCTTTTGCAGCCCCATGGACTGTAGCCCGCCAGGCTCCTCTGTCCCTGGGATTCTCCAGGCAGGAATACTAGAGTAGGTGGCCATTCCCTTCTGCAGGCGATCTGCCCGACCCAGGGATTGAACTCAGGTCTCCAGCATTGCAGGCAGATTCTTTACCATCTGAGGCACCAGGGAAGCCTTTGTTCAACATATGCATGCATATTTGTTAGGTATATGCTCATGGTTGGCATTGCTGGGGCACCCAGCATGCTGTAGAAGACTCTGCCAGACAGTTTTCCAAAGCAACTCTGCCAATTTTACTCCTACCAGGAGTGTTTGGGGTCCCTGGCACCTCGTTATTTTCCATCTTTTTCATCTTAGCTATTCTGGTGGGAATGCACAATTAATTTCCGTTATGCACAATTAATTTCCATTTTCTGGATGACGCAAGAGGTTGAGTACTTTTTTTTTTCCTTAGTTTTTTTTTTTTTTGAAGTGAACCATTTTTAAAGTCTTTTCTTGAATTTGTTACAATATTGCTTCTGCTTTATTTTTATTTTTTTGGCCATGAAGCATGTAGGACCTTAGTCCCCTGACCAGGGATTCAACCCATAGCCCCATCATTGGGAGGTGAAGTCTTAACCGCTGAACCACCAGGGAAGTCCCAGTGAGGCTGAGCCCCTTTACATGTGTTTAGTGGCCATTTGGATCCATCCTTGGAAAAGTGTCAGTTCAAACCTTTTCTCTTAGCGCAGCTGCTTTTTCTTCCTTAGTAAGGAAATAACAGGGCGGCATGAGTCTTTGCTCAGATAAATACATTGCAAATATCTTCTCCTAGTCTCTGCTTGCTTTTAATACTCTCTCTTTTAAAAAATTATTTATGAGAGTTTCCTGGTAGCCTGGTGGTTAGGATTCGGTGCTTTCACTGCTGTGGCCCAGATTCAATCCCTGGTCAGGGAACCAAGATCCCACAAGCCATGCAGCCAAAAATAAAATAAACAAATACACTTTATTGAGACATAACTGACAGGTAACTATTGTGTTAGTGTGAGGTGAACAACCTATTGACTTGGCACATTTTTATATTGCAATATGATTACCACCAAACGTGGTTGCGAGGGCATGCCGTTTTTATTTCTTTTCTGTGGTGAGAAAACGTTTAAGACCTAGTCTCTTAGCAGCTTTGAAGTTCAATGCCTTTTTCATTCTTTTCATGGTATTTTTAGTTGAACAGAAGTTCTAAAGGTTAATGTAGCCCAGTTTATCCATTTTTTTCTCATATGGTAGAACGTTTTTGTATCCTATTTAAGAAATGTTTCAAATACCAAAATCATGAAGATGTTTTGGTTTTCCTCTAACAACTTTGTTTGACCTTTCACATTTAGGCCTATCATCCACCTGGAATTGACCTGGGGTGTGCTGTGAAGTAGGGGCCAAGGTTCTTTTTGGGGTTTTTTTTGGTACTTATTTATTTGGCTACTCTGGTCTTAGTTGTGGCAAGCAGGATCTTAGTTGCAGCATAGTTACCTGCTGCTGCTGCTGCTGCTGCTGCTAAGTCGCTTCAGTCGTGTCCGACTCTGTGCGACCCCATAGACGGCAGCCCACCAGGCTCCCCCGTTCCTGGGATTCTCCAGGCAAGAACACTGGAGTGGGTTGCCATTTCCTTCTCCAATGCATGAAAGTGAAAAGTGAAAGTGAAGTCTCTCAGTCGTATCCGACTCTTAGCAACTCCATGGACTGTAGCCTACCAGGCTCCTCCATCCATGGGATTTTCCAGGCAAGAGTACTGGAGTGGGGTGCCAGGGATCAAACCCGGGCCCCCTGCACTGGGAGCTTGGGAGCTCAGAGTCAGCCACTGGACCACCAGGGAAGTCCCAGGGCCTACCTTCTTTTCCTTTTTTTTTTTTGTTTAAATTGACCCAACACCGACTGTGGAACAGGCTGTCCATCCGTTTCTCATGGCGCTGCAAATCAGGTGACCGTATCCAGTTTCTGCAGTGAAGAATCCACTCACGTCCAGCCTGAGGGCAGCAGGGGTGGAGAGGGGAGCGAGCCTGGTGGCCAGTTTCTGGGAGATCCTCGGGGAAGGGGCTGACTGGTCTCAGCAAGCTTCCTTTTGAAGCCCTTTGATTTAGCTGTCAGTTTTCACAGAGCTCCCTCGCCTCAGCCGTACCCCATGTCCCCGGGTCCCCGGGACTGTCAGATCCTCTGATGTATTCTCTGAGAAACCTGACTTTAAGAAAAAGCAGGAATGTCTTAAAAAGGAGGAGGAGTTCACAGACATGCCAGCGCTCTCTGCAGCCTGGCCTCCACGTGGTCCGGGGAGCCCCTGTGTGTGGATGTGTAACAAGGAGTCCCCCAGACACCGCGTGCACGCGGTGGTGGGAGCAGGGACAGGTCAGCTCCGCTGCTCCATCAGCAGCCCTCAGCCAGAGGGGTCGGGCCCAGCTCCCCACCAGCGGGTGCCTGGGTCTCCCTGCAGAATGCAAGCAGATTGTCTCAGACCTGAGCTTTGTGTTCTCCACTGGTTCATGGTTGCTTTGAATCGAGTGCAGAGGTCACGCTTGTGCGCTGGGCCACCAGGGTCACAGCAGACAAGAGGCAAGTTTGCTCAGCTCTCATTTTACCTTAGACCGTGTCTCCCATGTCCTTCTAATCATAAACTGAGGATCTCAGAGAGCCTTCCAGTCACTGTGGTAAGAATTTTTATGCCTACGAGGGGAGGGTGGGTGCTGTTCCCAGGAGGTTCAGTTCCAATAGCCTATGTGGAACATACGCAGTCATTCTCCCAGGTAAAAGTGAGATGTGTCCTTAACTGTATTTACTCCAAGTGTTTTGGGATTCATGGATAAGAGATACTTATCTAATTGCTGATAATTTGTGCATTCTTTTTTCCAAGAATTCAAAATGGCATTAACAGGTAGAATTTTTTTTTAAAGAAAATAATATTGTCACAAATAATCATCACTAATGATCACTTCAGTTCACTTCAGTTCAGTTGCTCAGTCCTGTCCGACTCTTTGCAATCCCGTGAATCGCAGCACACCAGGCCTCCCTATCCATCACCAGCTCCCGGAGTTCACTCAAACTCATGTGCATCAAGTCGGTGATGCTATCCAGCTATCTCATCCTCGGTCGTCCCCTTCTCCTCCTGCCCGCAATCCCTCCCAGCATCAGGGTCTTTTCCAATAACTCAACTCTTCGCGTGAGGTGGCCATAGTATTGGAGTTTCAGCCTCAGCATCAGTCCTTCCAATGAACACCCAGGACTGATCTCCTTTAGGATGGACTGGTTGGATCTCCTTGCAGTCCAAGGGACTCTATATTTTCATAGTACGGTGTGATTTTTAGAACATTTTCTATTTGCTCTTAATCTAGTATTCTGGCCTGGAGAATTCCATGGACTGTTATAGTCCATGGGGTCGCAGATAGTCAGGCACCGCTGAGTGACTTTCATTATCTTCTTACTACTTACCCCACCTGATTGACAAGGGCTGTAAATCCCATTTTATAGATAAGGAAACTGATGCCACAGATGTTAAATTACTCACCCAAGAATAGAAGCAAGAACTTGGATCTTCCCTCCTAGTGTCTTATCAAACCGTTTCACTTGTATTCTTTCGTTTCATGCTTGCGCACAGCCCACTGGCTGGACCAGAGGATCCTAGCTCCTGGTTGAACTTAAAAAATATTGTTCCATAAAGCCTGTATTAAAAAGCATGTGGCAGGAACTTCCCGGGCAATCTAATGGTTAAGATTCCATACTTTCAATGCAGGGGACGTGGGTTTGATCCTTGGCTGGGACACTAAGATGCCACATGCCACGTGGTGCCGGCAAAACCAAAACACAAAAAGCACGTGGCAAGGAATTCCCTCATCGCCTGGTGGTTAGGGCTTGGTGCTTTTACTGCTCTGCCCTGGGTTCAGTCCCTGCTCCAGGAACTGAGATCCTTCAAGCCAAGCAGTGCTGCCAAAAAGAAAATAAAAGAATGTGGTGGGAGCGGGGTTCAGGATGGGGAACACATGTATACCCATGGTTGATTCATGTGAATGTATGGCAAAAACCACCACAATATTGTAAAGTAATTAGCCTCCAATTAAAAAAAAAAAGAATGTGTATATAGGTAAAACTGAATCACTTTGCCATACAGCAGAGACTGGCACAACATTGCAAATCAACTATACTTCAATTAAGAGTAAATAAAATAAAAAACACGGCAGTCTGTTTTTTAGGTATTTTGTGAGTATTAATTGTGTCAACCTGCTATTTAGGGCAAATATTCAAACTCCAGGTGCTCACCATGGGCACACTGCTTCTCTGAAGACTTTATTCGTGTCTTCATTCTACAGATACCCATTTTAATCATTTACGTGTGCTGGTCTGGTCACTCTGGGTGATACAACGATGTCTCTAGCATAGACTTTGCCCTTGAGTTTATCATCTTGCAGGAAGCTCAGACGCATACACACAAAAGGGGAAGTGATAAATGAAGTGTAGACTGAGCTTCCAGAAGTTCTAAGAAACTTTACTTTGTGACATAAGTTTTGCTGACTTGGAAAGTGCTGCTAAACGCGGGAGCTTTGGGTTTGTTGTTTAAGGCTGTGTCTCTTAACAAACCAGGGCACAGAACTGCTGCGGTTTTCAACAGTGAAACTAAAGCTTCTGTGTTGTAGGAATTTCCTCGAAATTTCTTTGAAACATACTGAAACCAAGTACACACTCTCACCTCTTGCTTCCTGTTGTCAGGGTCCACCCCAGCTTACGGGAAACTACAGGTATCCATGTTACATTTCAAAGAAAAATTTGGTTAATTTTTTTCAGCTTTTAAAGAGATCCAAAATGACCTTATATTGTAATAAAAGTTTTTTTTTTTTTTTATAAAAGTCAAAGACTTCTGGGTCAAATAATGTGGTTATATGTAGATAGCATCCCTGAATGGCACACTTATTTCACTCAACTAAAATAGTAGCTCTGATTATTACAGAAATGAATCAGACGTGTGCTTTATCTTTAGAAGACAGCTCTGACAAAGCAGGCTTTGCAGTAAAGGTTGCTATAATTATAGAATAGAATGTAGTCCCATAGTTTCCATTTATTAAAAATGTAAATGCTTTTAATACCAAAGGTGCATGTCCTCTGCTAACCCAGACTGTTAAATGGTTTCTTAAAGAACGAGAGGGAGATGACTTCCATGTCAGTCCAGGAGTTAAGACTCTGAGCTTCTACCGCAGGGAGCAGGGGGTTCCTCCCCTGGTGAGGAACTGAGATCCCACAGCCGCGAGGTACAGCCAAAAAAAAAAGTTAGCCCAGGCACTTAATAGAAATGATGATAGTAATAGGTGCGTGCCATTTACAGTCTACACAGTTATTTCACTGTTAACAGTCCAGCTGTTTTCTCCCAGCCCCAAATCACCCTCTAAGGTGAGCAGGGGTAATGTTGGGGAAGTCTTCTCCCAGGTCTCTCCACTTCCAGGCTCTGCCAAGAGAGTCTGCAGGCCTGGAGGAGGAGGAAGGGTGGTACCCAGAGGTGCCAGCTTCTGGGAGCCTCTAAGATCTGATAGCCCCAACCTCTCCCTCTGGTCCCCTCAGCACTGGGGACTCCCCGAGGTGACTGCGTCAGCTCAGTGTCCCCTTTTTTGTGTTTGGGTTCTCCAGTGCCCGTTTAACCAGTTCCTTCTATTAAATTCTCTGTTAAAATACCTGGTGTGGTTTGTTTTCCTGACTGGACCTTGATTAATATAACCTTTACTCTCTCAAATTATAAGGCATCTATTATCAGGCATGTTTTACTGATGCGGAAGTGGAGACTTAGGGTACAGCGGTTTGTGTAAAGTTGCGCAGCTGCTAGTACAAGAGCCAAGACAGGTCCACCTTCCATTTTGAGATCCTCTGCTTTCCATTCCTTCTCGTCCTTTCTCTTGCTTAACTTCCTCCCTTCCTTTTTTTTTTTTTTTAATAATTTTATACCAAAAGGAAAAGGACTTCTCTGGCAGTCCAGTGGTTAAGACTTTGCACTTCCACTGTAGAAGATATAGGTTCAACCCCTGGTTGGGGGACTAAGATCCCACATGCCCCTCTGCACAGCCCAAATAATAACAATAATAATTTTATCCTTAACAGAAGAACTGCAAAGTTAGTGGGAAATTCTGGTATACCCTTCACCCAGCTTTCTCTGATGTTAACGTCTTATACAACCATGAAGCATTTATCCAAACTAAAAATTAGCATAGGAACATTACTATTTTTCAAAGCTACAGATTTTATTAGGACTACACCAGTGTTTCCATTAGTGTCTTTTTTTTAGTTCCAGATTACCTTTGGTTGTTATGTCTCCTTTATCTCGTCCAATGTTTCTGTTTTTCCTTGTTTTTCATGACCGTGACAATTTTGAGATGCACTAGTTAGATATTTTGTAGATCTCCCATCAGTTTGGGTTTTCTTGTGATGAGATTAGAATTACGGTTTTGGAGGAAGAACACCACAGAGCTAAGTGCCCTTCTTATTACATCAGGTCAGAGGCACACAATAGTTCACGCTACTCCCAGTGACGGCAACCTTGATCGCTTAGTCAAGGTGGGTGTCAGGCTTACCCACTGTAAGTCTTTCCTTTTCCGTAATTTATTTGTTTAGAAGCTAGTTACTAAATCCTCTTGCTGAACTTTTGACTTCCCACTTAATCCTCGGGCTCTGCTTTCTTGGCAGATTATTAACTAGTGCTTAAAGAATCTTTGTATTAATTGACTAGGCTGAGAATTATAAGCCTAGGAGCCAGACTAACCATGCTAAGATTTATGGCTGTGTATTACTTCTTGGAAAATTATTAGCTGTTGCACCATTTTTGCCTTGCACTATGTTTAAACATGGAACTTGGCTATTTTTAGTCTCAGAAAGCTTATGGTTAATGCTAGGACACCTTCTTTTACTTGATGAACTGGAATCACCTCTGACAAGCCCAGAAAGATGATCAGAAGCCCAGGGTCTTAATAGCATGCAGGAAATCAGTAAAAAGCATAAGAGACAGAGAAGTGGTTGCTGAGAAAATTGGAAGGGCTGAAGGATGCGGTTCAAGGAGTGGAGATTTACAAGGATGAATGAGAGGTGACAGGTAACAGATGGATGGACACAGAGATCTCAGGTAGGAGGTCAAAGAAAGGTTAAGGATGGAACACAGGATGAGAGAAAAGCCTGTGACATGAATCAGCCTTGAGGCTGGACTCTAGACTTGATATATTATAAATATTTGTAGTTTGTCCTGAGATTCACCATCTAGGATATAAGATTTATACTTCTAGCTCTAGATTTCATTATGGACAGACTTTAAGTGACCTTAGGCCTCAATATCAGAGAAGGCAATGGCACCCCACTCCAGTACTCTTGCCTGGAAAATGCCATGGACGGAGGAGCCTGGTAGGCTGCAGTCCATGGGGTCACTAAGAATCGGACACGACTGAGAGACTTCCCTTTCACATTTCACTTTCATGCATTGGAGAAGGAAATGGCAACCCACTCCAGTATTCTTGCTTGGAGAATCCCAGGGACAGGGGAGCCTGGTGGGCTGCCGTCTATGGGGTCGCACAGAGTCGGACACAACTAAAGCGACTTAGCAGCAGCAGCAGCAGCAGGCCTCAATATAATATATTTAATATATAAACCAGAGAAAGTAGTTCAGTTGGTTTATATAGCGTTGGCTAATCACTGTTATTAAGGAGTGACTGAAGAATAATCAGAGCTCTCAAAACTTTTGGAGGCTTAGCAAGACAAAATGAAGCAGATGGTGCCTTGTTAAATTAGCTACAAATTACAGATCTTAATATTAACAATTTAGAAATGAAAACTATCAGACATATGCTATAGGTTTTTATTTTATGCTATTTTGTTCTAATTATATGGGATTTCCATATCTCATGATTGACTAAACAAAATAAAATCTCATTAGAGTTTTTGAGTCACTAATGGCCTTCTTCCTAAGCCTGAGGCTGTATCTGCAAATATGTAGTTTAGCCAAGATAACAGACCTCACCTGGGCTTAGAATTCTGTATTTGATTGGCTTGGTAGTGATTTAGTCACTAAGTCTGACTCTTGCAACCCCATGGACTGCAGCCCACCAGGCTCCTCTGTCCATGGGATTCTCCAGGCAAGAACATTGGAGTGGGTTGCCATTTCCTTCTCCAGAGGATCTTCCCAACCCAGGGATCGAACCTGGACTCCTGCATTGCAAGCAGAATCTTTACTGACTGAGCTACCAGGGAATTGGCTTAGAAATCTGTATAAACTTAACTGTTTCTATATTTCATACTATTATTCTTTTTCTGAAGCCGAGATTCCTTTTTTTTTTTTTTTCAAGATTTTTAAAAATGTGGACCATTCTTTTTAAAGTCTTTTGAATTGGTTGCAATATTGCTTCTGTTTCATGTTTTGGTTTTTTGGCCACGAGGCATGTGGGATCTTAGCTTCCTGACAAGGGATCAAACCCCCACCTCCTGCATTGGAAGGCCAAGTCTTAACTGCTGGACCACCAGGGAAGTCCCTGAAAAGCTGAGATTTCTAACACAGCAGACTTCAGATGTGATCAAGTACATTCAGGGTGGTATGGCCGTACACAATAGCAGACCTCAGAGCATATTTCCCTTCTAGCAAATTGAGAGATGGAGACTTGAAACTTTTGTAATTGATCTTAAATCTTACATAGGTCATTTACAGTCAGTATACTTCAAGAGGGGCACAGGTGGGCAGCTTGGAGTTTTTCAACTTGAACATCAACTTAGTTTTTAGTTTAGGTTTTTAAATATTTATTTACTTGTCTGTAAGTTGGCTTAAAGCTCAACATTCAGAAAACGAAGATCATGGCATCCGGTCCCACCACTTCATGGGAAACAGATGGGGAAACAGTGGAAACAGTGTCAGACTTTATTTTTCTGGGCTCCAAAATCACTACAGATGGTGACTGCAGCCATGAAATTAAAAGACGCTTACTCTTTGGAAGGAAAGTTATGACCAACCTAGATAGCATATTGAAAAGCAGAGACATTACTTTGCCAACAGAGGTTCGTCTAGTCAAGGCTATGGTTTTTCCTGTGGTCGTGTATGGATGTGAGAGTTGGACTGTGAAGAAGGCTGAGCGCCGAAGAATTGATGCTTTTGAACTGTGGTGTTGGAGAAGACTCTTGAGAGTCCCTTGGAACTGCAAGGAGATCCAACCAGGCCATTCTGAAGGAGATCAGCCCTGGGATTTCTTTGGAAGGACTGATGCTAAAGCTGAAACTCCAGTACTTTGGCCACCTCATGCGAAGAGTTGACTCATTGGAAAAGACTGATGCTGGGAGGGATTGGGGGCAGGAGGAGAAGGGGACGACAGAGGATGAGATGGCTGGATGGCATCACTGACTCGATGGACGTAAGTCTGAGTGAACTCCGGGAGTTGGTGAGCGACAGGGAGGCCTGGTGTGCTGCGATTCATGGGGTTGCAAGGAGTTGGACACGACTGAGCGACTGATCTGATCTGATCTGATCTGACCAGGTCTTAGTTGCAGCATGTGGGATCTTCTATCTTCATTGCAGCATGTGGGATGTAGTTCCCTGACTAGGGATTGAACCCAGGCCCCCTGCATTGGGAATGCGGAGTCTTAGCCACTGGACCCCTAGGGAAGTCCCAGTTTTTAGTTTTGAAATATAGACTGGGGAAGACTTTAGTCCACTTGGCCTTCTTAATAATTGGCCTGTTGAAAATGCCTCTGTGTTAGGAAAAAAAAAAAAGACTGGAAAACTAACGCTTGGTGGCATTAGAACATTCATGTAAAAAAAAAATTCATATGCTTCTTTGGGAAAAAAATATGTTGTGTATTTTAAAATGCCTATTTTGGCTGATGCTGGTGCTTATCCTTCTGGGCACATTTTTTACATACAGGATTAGGCATCTTGAAATCTCTTACTTAAAAGTGAATTCTTATTTGTAGGCTAGGTTACCAGTCTCCTGACCAGATGAAATCTGAAAGTCAGGCATCTAGAATAGAATGATGGTCTGAAGGGAGTCATTTCTCTGATGATTAGTCATTATTTACCAACTTAACTGGAGGGAAAAGATGATGGTGTCTGCTTTACTAAAAGCCCTTTTTTTCCCCTTTTAATGCTCCTTAAAATTAGCTGGTGTTAGGCAGAACCCTCTGTATCTAAAAGTCAGGAACCGGAAGTCAAGTAGGTTTCACTTGTGATCAAAACCACATATTTGATGCACTTGATGTCAGAGTGCACAGAACGCATTGCCTGGTCTGAGTACTCCTGAGCAATGTGAGTCAAGACCCAAATCATCATAGAGGGAGAAAATGGGTCCTTGATGGTTGTTAATGGAGACGTGGGCGATTTTGTGATGGGTGCTTTTCTCTGCAGTGGATCTTTCATGCTCTGTCATCACCTGTCAAGAGAGAACTGGGTTATTGGGCATACCCATAGAAGGGCCTAAGTATTTTGGAAAGGTCAACCTGAGAGGCGATATCATGTAGCCAGGACATTGGTCCTGTGTGCCCCTTGCCAGGGGGCCTGGCTGAAGAGTTAACAGATTATAAATAGATTGCCCTCTTGGAGGGATTCCTTTGGTAACCAGACCTGAACACAGAGCATCTTTGAGTCAAGGTCATCTTGTGACCCCCTCTCGGTGTCTCCCTCACATCTTCAATTTGAGTGGAAAGGATGTCTTTTCACATCTTGTCAGCTTTGTGGTTACCAGTTTCTACACAAGTGATTGATTCCTCATGAGGATTGGATGGAAAATAAATGTAAAGGGGTTTTACTGCTGTAAATATAGCTCATTGACGTTTTGGTGGACAGCAGGCACAATACAGCCTGTCCCAGGGCTACAGCTAGTTAAATAGGGAAATTTGTATTCATTTCACAGCTTTCAACCAGAGTAAACTGTTCTCCCCAACGCGGATCTTAAGAAAATGTTCTGAAATATCACCAGTCTAAAAATATCCACTGGTAAAGTTTTAGACACACTGTGTAACTGAGAAGAGGGGAAGTAGAGAAGGCTGAGAAAATAACCAAACATCAAATAAAAAGGAACTGAAATTTAAATAGAAAAGCCCTACAATCTATAAAAGCAAGCACTTATGTAAAAAAGTGCTCTAAATGAGCTATTCATATGACCCCAGATGTTGATTTCCATATTAACTATTATTTGTTTCTCTGACACAAGCGTTACATGTCTGCTATGTATAAAATAAGTACTTTTCTATTTTCATCATAGTTTGTCTAAAAATAATTTCCTTTCTCTTCAGAAGCAGATTTTTGGCATTCGGGGCTTTTTGCTTCGTAAATAAAAAACTGCGTTAGGTTGTATTCATTTGTTTTTCTTTTATGTCCCTCTCCCTTTTTTCCTATTAAGTTTCCTTTCAGGGAATGTGTATTGCATGATTGTTTGTAAGAGTGAAAACTGGAGATACAGCAGGTGTTCCATCAATAAAAGATTAGTGAATGCATGATGGTCTGAGATAGACTTCTCTAGAAAGGAACCAGGGCTCCTTGGAGACATAATGGGTTCGAGGAAGGGGACAGAAAAGCAGAAGGTGAACCTGGAGCGTCTTTCTGTGCCAGAAAGTAAGCAAGTGCTTCAACAAGTGATTGGGGCGGGTACCCCCCGGTGGTCCTGTGGTTAAGAACCCGCTTGCCAATGGAGGGGATTCAGGTTCGATCCCTGGTCTGGGAACTAAGATCCCACATGCCACAGGGCAACTAAGCCCATGCACCAAAACTCCTAGGGGCTGCAACGAAGACCCAGCGCAGCCAAAAATAAATTAATAGGCAGTTTTTTTTTAAGTGATGGGGGCAAGTCTAAAGGACCCAGGAGCCATTGAGTGAGCTCCTGCAGGCCATATCCAGGCTGCTCTGTGGGCGTGTGGTCAGGCCCGAAGTTAATGGCAAATGTCAGCAAATTGTGTACCTTTGAAAACCCTTTTTATTGAAATTAATTATTCATTTTTATGACTGGATTATAGTCCCTTTTACAGACCACTGGGAATCACCCAATAATTTACAACTGAAGTAAAGATGTTCTGTAATCTCATATGCACTGGGACCATATTTTTTTACAAGAAAAATGTGCAAAAGTAGGGGGTAGTTTAACAAAATATTTGAAATTAGGATGGCTAGAAAATTTAGGATACATGGCTGGTACACACATACACATATGTGTGTATAAATATATACATATGTGTTGTTGTTGTTCAGTTGCTTAGTCGTGTCTGACTCTCTGTGACCCCATGAACTGCAGCACACACCAGGCTTCCATGTCCTTCACTGTCTCCCTGAGGTTGCTCAAATTCATGTCTATTGAGTCGGTGATGCCATCCAACCATCTCATTCCCTGTCACCCCCTTCTCCTCCTTCCCTGTCTTTCCCAGCATCAGGGTTTTTTCCAAAGAGTCAGCTCTTGGCGTCAGGTGGCCACAGTATTGGAGCCTCAGCTTCAGCATCAGTCCTTCCAGTGAATATTCAGGGATGAACATCATATCCATATCAGATCTCTGTAAACTGGCAATTCCACATTTGGTCACCAGGTGGCGCCTGGCTGGTGTAAGAAAAATGTACAAGGAAACTGAACACCAGGATAAAAGGCCAATGAGGTTTGTGCTCACACAAAGTCATCTTCAGCAACCCCCTGGGAACTCATTGAAAGAGTTCCTGTGGCTGAGTGCTATACCACCTCCTCCGTGAAGCCTTCCAGATTACCTCAGCCAGAAACAGTCACTTCCTTATAGTTGCCCTTTGGTTTGGCTTTTCTCTGCTTAATGTTCCGTTTTTTGTGTGTAGCAATATCATCTTCCTTATAATGCTGCTTCCTGAAAGAGCAGGACGTTGTCTTCTCCACTTGAAGTCTCTCTTTACACCCAGCACTGAGGGTTGCGGATAAGACTCTGATTGGGTTAATGAAAGGCTGCTAAGGCAGAAGCTTTGGTAGGTAGGAGCCTACAAACCAGGTTAGTTTCTCCTAAAGAGATTTTCAATGGTTTTCTTTTGTGGTGGGGGAGAGAGGTAAAGAGCTAAAATGTAAGCATGGGTTTAATTATACTATAAAGGCTGTATGCTTAGTCACTCAGTCATGTCCAACTCCTTGCGACCCCATGGGCTGTTGCCTGCCAGGCTCCTCTGTCCATGGGATTCTTCAGGCAAGAATGTTGGAGTGGATAGCCATTCCCTTCTCTAGGGAATCTTCCCGACTCAGGGATTGAACCTGAGTCTCCTGCATCGGCAAGCAGGTTCTTTACCACTGAGCTACCAGGGAAGCCCACTACAAAGGATAGTTTTGTCTATATAAACAGTTGATCCCGGGATGTATTTCCTTGAACGCTGAATAATTTACATTCCATTGCCAGTTATCATCAAAAGTTATATTCTAAGTGGGAGATGAGGAACACTAGCTTTCCCCCGACCCTTTCCTTTTGTTTTTCTTCTTTGCGGGGAGGATGTGGAGAAGGGGCAAAGAGTGAAGGGAGAACCTCTATTTTTTTTTTTTTTTAATTCAGGTAGAAGTTATGGATAACTCTCAAATACCCGTGCAAATAAATATGATTAACTTCGCTACTCCAGAAAAAAATTTTAATCCCAAAGTCATTTATTTTGGCTTTAGAATAGACAAGCATTTGTGTCAGGATTTCCTGCCTAATTACTTTTTGCTTAAGCTTATTTAAGAATTGTTTTAAATTCCTTTAGTGTGACAGCCCAGCAAAATGGTCGGGGGTGGGGTGGAGAAATGGGCCACAGATGGGGTCTGAACCAGGATTTCAGCTTTCCTATATAAAAGCCTCCTGATACACTGCATGCAGGAGAGCAATGTTGAAATTAG
The DNA here is from genome assembly GCF_002263795.3 of Bos taurus. Taxonomy (NCBI): domain Eukaryota; kingdom Metazoa; phylum Chordata; class Mammalia; order Artiodactyla; family Bovidae; genus Bos; species Bos taurus. The sequence goes on from NC_037346.1 coordinate 55,511,513, forward strand.
CTTTCTGGAGAACAATTTGGCAACGTAGTTTTAAGAGTCTTAAAAATATGCTTACTCTTTGATCCAGTAATTCCACTTCTAGGAATTTGTCCTAAGGAAATAATCAAGCAGGCACGCAGAAATGTAGGGACAAGGCATTCACCGTGACATTTAAGGGAAAAAAAGTAAAACCCCAACTGGAAACATTGAATAATGTGGAATTGATTAAAGTAGGCCCTGTCTTCATTTTGGCATGCTGGATCTTTAGTTGCGGTATGTGGGATATAGTTCCGTGACCAGGGATCGAACTGCAGTGGGAGCATGGAGTCTTAGCCAGTAGACCACCAGAAAGTGTTAGTTGCTCAGTCATGTCCAACTCTTTGCAACCCCATGGACTGGGGCCCGCCAGGCTCCTCTGTCCATGGGATTCTTCAGGCAAGAATACTGGAGTGGGTAGCCATTCCCTTCTCCAGGGGATCTTCCCGACCCAGGGATCGAACCCGGGTCTCCTGGATTGTAGGCAGATTCTTTACCATCTGAGCCACCAGGGAGGCCCAGACCACCAGGGAAGTCCCTCAATGTATTCTCTTAAGGGTCACATTCATACACATGAAGTATCAGCGATCACACTGAATACACAAAATCAGATGTATAATACCATAGATTCAATTATATTTCCCAAGTAAAACAGTTATAGTCAGCAAAAATCCATGAAAGCATAGAGTTTCATGTGGATGTTCAGTTTTCTGAAAGCAGCAGAAGGGACCAGACTCTTCAGAGCTAGGAGGACCACGTTTTTGCAAAGCTTCAAACACTAGTAGGTTTTCGGGAAACTGTATGTAAAAAATGTTTACTGCCCAAGTGGCATTATAAGAATACCAGGAGCATTGTAGATCACCCTGATTGATCTTCTCCAAGCAATTCCCAATTAAATGTTTTACCGTGTCCCCCTTTTCTTATTTCCTCATTGTCATCACCTCACAACTCCAAACCCAGATGTCTAAACGGGGGGAGAGCGTGAAAGTGTAAGGTAAACGATGGACAATTGAAAACCTTTGATGACCCTAGAAGAGCTCTTGGCTCATGGGTTTTTTTGTTTGTTTGTTTGTTTTCTAAAAACCCTCTGCTTTATATGATCAGCTGTGGAGGAAATTTGTTTTTCACTGTTTGCGGGCCTTCAGTGTACACACGTTGGGGTTCTCTTGTGTTTGCAGTTCCTAAATTCTTCAGACACCATGCGGCTTCGCCGAAGGACCTTGCAGGTCCGGCTCCGCGTGGTGTAAGGTCAGGCGGAAAAGCCTTTTGTGATTAACTCGGCCACCGTGTGTCGCATGGTATTTGGAGCTGCACCGGGAGCTTTTATTAGTTGTCCACATTTTGAATGCTGACTCACATAAGCTTCATCTAATGGGAAAGGCAGATAAATGTAGCATTCTGGACGCCAGAACGCTCCCACCCTGCCCTCCCAGCAGCTGTGACCTTGAGCAGGTTCACTTACTATGGTGATCGGTCTATCTAAACACACTGTCTTCTCCCACTTTGTCTCTGACACAGTTTCCTTATGCAGCCCCTCCTCCCCAAGAACCAGTGAAGACTCTGAGGAGCCTGATCAACATCCGAAAGGACACACTAAGACTCGTCAAGTAAGTTCAGGTTCCCAGCTGGGGCCAGGTTCCAGGGGCCCTTCTTCAGGCAGGGGCAGCCGACTCCCCAGGGGACCCACAGGACTGTTTCTGCCAGACCCAGAACCCGGCCTCCAGGCCGTGGGCTGCTTGCATGAGATGCGCCTGGATCGTTCAGAACTTTCTGAGACAGTCAGTGTTGGTGAGGAGCCTTCTCTTTTCTGAAAGCCATCGTGGTTATCCCAACCTGATGAACTGTCCAAGACAAAGAGTTGTTGGGGGAGAAAGTGAATTATGCAGATACCTGGACCAACCTGTGTGAAAATGGGATATTTGAACTTGGCACAGGAAGTCCTTATTTTCCTGCTTATATTTACTTTTTGGTTTATTCTTAATCTCGTGTGCCTTTCCTCTGACACCCTGGGTTTGCTGTTTAATCACCATTGTCAGCATTAGTTATCGTCAGCATCTGCCTTCTTTGTGCTATCTCTGAGATAGTGTGTGTGTGTGTGTTTGGCTGCGCTATGTGGCTTGTGGGATCTTAGTTCCCCTACCAGGAATTGAACTGACACCCCCTGCAGCAGAAGCTCAGAGTCTTACTGCTGTACCACCAGCGAAGTCCCGGAGATCGTATGATTTTTAAACCGATGCTGCCCTCCAGATAGCAAGTCTGTCTACCAAGAGTTTGGGTTCGAATTAGTGGTTAATGCATAGAGAACTAAGCAGCTGGGGGAGAAAAAAAAAAAGAGCACAAACTCTAAGAAAAGCTTATGCAGGAAAAGGAAAATGATTAGAGATTACTCTGTGGCTGAACTGTGAGTAATGTTGATAGACTCACATTAGTATAGAGGAAGATGTACTGAGCTAACAAAATCATGATGCACTTTGTTAGGGAGCACCCCTGTGTGGAGCAGAGGGAAGGAAGGGAAAGAATGTCTTGGGACTTCCCTGGTGGCTCAGTGTTAAGAATCTGCCTGCCAACACAGGGGACACTGGTTCAGTCCCTGGTCCAGAAAGATCCCGCCTGCCACAGGGCGACTAAGCCCGTGCGCCACAAGTACCGAGTCCACGCTCTAGAGCCTGGGCTCTGCAGCAAGAGAAGTCACCGCGACTGGAAGAACCCGCACGCAGCACCGACGTGAATAAATAATAATTTTTAAAGAACTTTAAAAAAGAAAGCCTTGTTCCCATAGGGGAAAGTCAATAGACAACGCCTAAAGCTGAAAAAGTAACCTGAGCCTGTTATTTCAAAACATGCAGGTAAATGCCAAAAACAGTCAGCTGCGGAGGGAAAGGCGGTTTTCTGTGAAGAAGCGGAAAACGGGCAGAAAGAGACCCGCTGCGTTTTTGTCACAAGCCTTGTGGAAACTATTTAAACAATGGCATGAGTAACTTTGATTAAAGTAAAAGCTATTTTTTTAAAAAGTCTGGCAAACGCACAAGGCGCTTAACGGTGGCACCATGAAGTATCAGAAATTGCCTAAATCCCCCCCATAGGACCAACAGGGTGCTCTGCCGTCATTCAAAATGAGGGTAGAGGCCTAAGTGTGTGATCACGGAGGGTAGCCCACAGTAGATTCAGTTAAAAAAAGAAGAGAAGGGACTTCCTTGGTGCTCCAGTGGGTAAGACTCAGGTATCCAACGGAGGGGGCCCGAGTTCCATCCCTGCTCAGGGAACTAGATCCCATATGCCAAAACTCAGAGTCTGCATGCTGCAACTAGATTCAGCACAGCCATTAAAATAAACAAACAAATAAATAAATTTGTATAAAATAGAAAAAGAAGGGAATTCCCTGGTGGTTCAGTGGTTAGGACTCCTTGCTTCCACTGCAGGGGCCGTGGGTTCAATCTCTGATCAGGGAGCTAGGATCCCACCAAAAGAAAAGGAAAAGAAAAAAGATCACCATAAACATGTTAACGGGCTACCCCCGAATGCCGAGTCTTTGTGGTTTTCTAGATGTGCCGAGGAAGTGAAGACCCCCGGGGAAGAGGCGGACAGAGCCAAAGTCCACTACAACGTGGAGTTCACCTTCGACACGGACGCTCGGGTGGCCATCACCATCTATTATCAGGCCACCGAAGAGTTCCAGAATGGCATCGCCAGGTAAGAACAAGGGGCCAGGGGCGTCACGTCCTTCCCACACAGGCCAGGGTCCATGCCTGATGCGCTCCCCTGCGGAGGAAAACATTCTTTTTCTACACTCAGGTTGAGAACTGTTCCTGAATTCGGATTTTCTTACTCACGCAGTCTTGTTCACTTTTTCTCTTCAAACTATGCTGTCTTGGTACAGTGACAAGCACCAGCGTATTCCTTCAGGTCATCACGATGCTGTTAGAAATCAATTAGGCTGGGTCGACTTCCTGGTCTAGTGGCTAAGACTCCACATTCTCAATGCAGGGGGCCTGGGGTTCAATCCCTGGGCAGGGAATCTAGATCTCACATACCCCAATTAAGACATAGCACAGCCAAATAAATAAATATTTTAAAAATCTTTTAAGCTACATTTCTGTGGATATGTGGGTTGAATAGATACCTTTTAAAAATTACTTATTTACTTATTTATTTTTGGCTGTGTTAGGTCTTAGCTGTGGCAGGATCTTCACTGCAACATACAGGATCTTTTCATTGCAGCAGGAGGATTCGTTTTCCCAAAGCAGGTGGGATCTTTGTTCCCTGACCAGGGATCAAACCTGCGTCCCCTGCATTGGAAGGTGGATTCTTAATCACTGAACCACCAACGCTCAGTCACTCATTCATGTTCGACTCTTTGCGGCCTCATGGACTGTAGCCCGCCAGGCTCCTCTATCCACGGGATTCTCCAGGCAAGAATGCTGGAGTGGGTTGCCATTTCCTCCTCCAGGGGATCTTCCTGACCTGGAGATCAAACCCTGGGATCAAACCCAAGTCTCTTGCATCACCTGCATTGGCAGGCAGATTCTTTACCACTAGCGCCACCTGGGAAGCCCTCATAGGGAAGTCCCTAAATAGGTAACTTCAATAGCATCACCAAGCAAGGGCAAAGAAAAGAAATTATAAGGAGATCTTTTTTCTTTTTTCTGTTCCACTCTATACTGAGAGCCTGTTGATAATTGACAGCAGACACAGAACAGAGGAAACCATCAGATCCTCTGGGCCAGACGGTAACTTGTGCTTTGCTTCCCACTTTGACCAACAGCTACATCCCCAGAGACAACAGCCTGCAGTCGGAGACGGTGCACTACAAGCGCGGGGTATGCCAGCAGTTCTGCCTGCCCTCGCACACCGTGGACCCCTCCGAGTGGGCGGAAGAGGAGGTGAGCAGCCGGCGGCCCCGGGAGAAAGCACAGGGCAGGTTCCACGCACAGACCCGCAGGGCGCGGAGCTCCTCAGGACCCCGGCCGGCAGCACAGGACCGGCCCGGTGCTCAAAGGCGTGCTCCCCTTCAGCCTTCTAATGCCTTCGTGCCCTGGGAAGGACACATCTAATTTTTCTATCCCAGAGCAGCCCCATTAACCTAGGATATTTTGAGGAAGCCGTGCCCAAAGGAAAGACCTACAGGTTAGCAACCTTTACATCTATGAGGTTTCTTAGAGACTGGTAGCCTTCAACTCAATGGACTTGGGTAGTTGGAAATGGCAACCCACTCCAGGATGCTTGCCTGGAAAATCCCAGGGACAGAGGAGCCTGGTGGGCTAGAGTCCATGCTGTTGCAAGAGTGGGACACGATGTAGAGGCTAAACTACCAGGTAGTCACCAGGTTGACCGGTGAGGAGCTACGACGAAGTTAAGGCCTCCCTGTCTGGTGGATAACTGTGCCCTTTGGATGTAAGGCCCCCTCCTCCCTCGCTTTTTCTTTTCTTTCCCTTCAGCTTGGCTTCGACCTAGACAGAGAGGTTTACCCGTTGGTGGTCCACGCCGTGGTGGATGAAGGCGATGGTACGGTGCTTCCCGTCTTCTGGGCTGCACGTGGGCCTGTTTGTGGCAGGCAGGCTGGCAGCAACTGCGGCCTCAGATCCACAAGGCTCCTCCGTGGGCATCAGTTTCCACATCCCAGCACATCCCTCCTGCTCCCAGCCTCCTCGGGCACCGACAGTCCTACTGGGTGACTTAACTTGCCCCTTGCTGTGAAGCCAGAGGGTCACAGGGGCTCGGGGAAGGTGGGTGGGGTCAAGCTGTATCATTAGCAGTCTTCTTCCCCATCCGTGTGCCTTTCTTTCTTTCAGAGTATTTTGGCCATTGCCACGTCCTGCTGGGCACTTTTGAAAAGGTCAGTGGGTGACGTTATGGGCCTTGCTTTGGTACACACTGCTCTGTCTCTCCTCCGAGAACACGTGGAGGCCCCTTCTCTGGCTGCCTGGGCTCAGCAGAGCGGGTCTGACTGGGAGGCTGTGGGAAGCCGGGGGGAGCACCCCCTTGCACACCCAGGGCCACAGAGGGCCGAGTTCCAGCTCAGCCACCAGCTTGCTGATGCCCCTCGACTCCTTAGGCCTCGTTTTGTCTTCTTAAATCGGAAGGGCTAGACTACATGCTTGAGGACCCTTCTAGAATGAGGAGTCTGTCATTCCACTCTCCGGGGGGATGGGGCTGGGGGGATCCAAGAACGTGCCTAATTGAGAGAAGTAACAGGAGAACAGCTGGTCTCCCTTCTTCCTCGTCATAACTGTCGTGTTTTTGTGTTTTCCCTCCAGCACTCAGATGGCACTTTCTGTGTCAAGCCCCTCAAACAGAAACAAGTGGTAAGTATTCGAGGGCCGGGGACTGTTGGTGTTTCCCGACTTTGCTCTCTGTCTCTCTCTCTCTCTCCCCACTCTTCTGCTAAGCGCTCTTTTTCCCACCTTCCTGCCTTTTTTTTTTTTTAATCAAAGAAGAAAAGCAGAAAGGGATGCTTTTCTGTGTTAGAAACGACTTGGGTGGTCTGAAAGGACGAGATTTGTCTCCTGACATTAGGTTTAGGGAGAACTCTTTTCATTGAAAAGGCCAGGCTGAGAAACTAACATTTCCAGCTAAAAGAATAAAACTATCAGGGTCTGATTCAGGGCCAGTTAGAGCTCTTGGCTTAACGTGTCCCAACATTTCTTTTCTCAAATTCAAAGTCTGCTGGCCATCTGCCCCCTTTCAGGGTGATGGGCAAGTTATGCAGGTGTCTGCTGGAAGCCCTGACCCCTGAGGCTGGGGGAGAGCCGTGGAGGGCAGGAGGGGAGAGTGGAGTCAGCGGCATCACCCAGCGAGGGTGGCTCATCATGTGGAGGGTGAGGGGCGGTCGAGTGTGGGGCGGGGTACGCCTCAGTTGAGATGTGAAGAAAGCCTCCCTCCCCCACGATGGCCGACAAATATCTGAAATTCTTTTTTTTTTTTTAATTTCATTTGTTAAAAAAATGTTTTTAAGTGGAGGAAAATCGCTTTACAATGTTGTGTTGGTTTCTGCCATACAACAACGCAGATCAGCCATAATCATACATGTATCCCCTCCGTCTTGCGCCTCCCTCCCCTGCCCCCACCCTACATCGCTAGGCTGGGCTCCCTGTGTTACAGAGCAGCTTGTCACCAGCTCTCTGTTTGACACACGATAGTGTATATATGTTGATGTTACTTTCTGCATTCATACCACTCTCCTCTTCCCCTCCTGGGTCCACAAGTCCATTCTCTATATCTGCATCTCCATTCCTTTCCTACAAATAGGTTCATCCATGTCATTTTTCTAGATTCCATATACATGAGTTAATATATTTGTTTTCTCTTTCTGACTTACTTCTCTGTGTAAAACAGGCTGTAGGTTCATGAAATTCTAGTTCTTCATTCTTTGAGGTACTAAGCGCTCTCCGCCCTTGGTGAGGTCAGTAGTCGTCAGTAATACCTTAGTATGAATTTGTTGATAATGTCCTTTCCGGAATCATCACTACCTTAAAGCAAGTTTTAAGAGAGGCAGAGGAGATGACAGAGCCTGAGCCCCGGGGTGCTGCCTGGAAAGGCGGGGCCTCGTGAGTTGCCTCAGGGGGAGGCCTAGTTCTCCAGGACGCCTGCATGGGGTGGAAAGGCTTGGGTACTGCAAGGGAGTTGGTTCATCCCTTCTCCTGTTGCTCGACTGGCATCAGCAATAGGCTTAGTCTAACTGGAGACTAGAATGTGCAATTGATAATGGACTGGGCCTTTGGGGAGGGGATCACTGGGGGTAGGGGGAGCGAGGAATGAACTGGCATGAGGAAAGCATGAGGAAACGAGGGAGGGGCCAGCTTTGGCAGACGTGGCTCAGGCTGTCTGAGTCGAACTGGGCCTTGAAGTTGGGGTTTTAATTTTTGGCCAAGCTGCACAGCGTTCAAGATCTTAGTTCCCTGACCAGGGATTGAACCTGGGCCCCAGAAGTGAGAGCGCTGAGTCCTAACTACTGGACCATGAGGGAAGCCCTGAAGTTGGGGTTTTAAGAGGCAGGACTTGTTTTTCAGTTGCCAAGTTCGTATCCAACTCTTTGCGACCCCGTGGACTACAGCACGCCAGGCTTCCCTATCTTTCACCGCCTCCCAGAGTTTGCTCAAACTTATGTCCATTGAGTCAGTGATGCCATCCAAGCATCTCATCCTCTGTCGTGTCCTTTTCCTCCTACCCTCAGTCTTTCCCAGCATCAGGGTCTTTTCCAATGAGTCAGCTGTTGGAAGGACTAACGGGTAATTTTGCCCACCTGTCGGTGATGGGGGTGGCTCAGTAGAGGGGGAGGGGTGCAATCAGACCTCCTTCCAGAGCCTGCTCTCTCTCAGCGTCTGCATTTTCCCTTCCCCCCTTTTCCTTGCCCATTTCTTCTTTCTCATTTCCATTCCTTCCTTTGTATACGGTCTAAGCTCAGCTTTCATTCCACAGCTAGCTAATGCGTCTATTTTGACCTGTGGTCCTCCACCCTTTGCCTAGTCTCTGGGCTCTGTCATAGTGACCTACAGTACAAGGATTTCTGTTGTATTTATGAATGTTCGTGTTCCCTGTTGGACAAAAGAGTGGGTGAATTAAGCATCAGATTTTCTTTCCCCTCCCAAAGAGAACATGTAAGTAAATAAGGGCATCCTGTGCTTGACCAGGCCTTTGAGTGTTTCCATTGTGAATCTGTAGTCCTTGGTTACCGAAGGAGGTTCATGGTGGAGGTGTGTAAGTTCCCGCTTTTATCTTTCATTAGAACCAGCCTGCCCTTGCACTTTTCCATTTGTTCTTTAGGTGGATGGGGTCAGCTACCTCCTTCAGGAGATCTATGGGATTGAAAACAAGTACAACACGCAAGAGTCTAAGGCAAGTTCCATCCATGGTTCTTTTTTTTTTTTTTTTGGCCTTTCCCTGCAGGATATGGGCTCTTAGTTCCCCTACCAGGGATCAAACCCTGACCCGCTGCAATGGAAGCACAGTCTTAACTACTGGACCACCAGGGAAGTCCCCCATCCACAGTTCTGAATGTCCTCTTCCCAGGAGGCAGGGTGAGGATCCTGATCCAGCCAGGATCTAGGAATTTAGCACACCAAACTCTGAAATTTGTCTGGTCCTAGAAGGGTATTTCTTCTTCCTCATTTCAGATGATTATAATTATATTTAAATTTGGAAATGAAAAAATGGGCTGGTTTGGATGGGTTCTTCTACGGGGCTCTGCTCACCTAGTTCCCTGGACCCTCAGTTTGTCGCTGCCCCCTCCCCTGTGTGGCCTTCTGGGCTCCTTTAGCTCTGACTGATGGAGAGGACCAGATCTCAGCTCCAGAGGAGGAGCTTGGCACACACAGTTGCCGAAAGTGAAACTGGGCGTGCACATGCACTTGGTAAACCATGAAGTTCAATGCAGGTGCAAGATTCTGTTCACAGGACTTGTCTCAGCTCTGCAGGCGAGCTGCCTTCTAAACCATGGGGGATTTCCCTGGGGGTCCATCGGTTGAGACTTTGCCTACCAACAAAGGGGTTGCAGGTTCAATCCCTGGTCAGGAGGCTAAGATCCCACATGCCTTGCAGTGAAAAAACCAGAATATAAAAATAAAAAAACAGAGGCACTATTGTAACAGATTCAGTGAAGACTTTAAAACTGATCCGCATGAAACAAACAGATGAATAATAAAATAAACCATGGGTCATGAGAGTCTTTGTGACACTGGCTGTCTGCCCCCCCCGCCCCCGACAGGTGGCTGAGGACGAGGTTAGCGATAACAGTGCCGAGTGCGTGGTGTGTCTCTCCGACGTGCGGGACACGCTGATCCTGCCCTGTCGCCACCTCTGCCTGTGTAACACCTGCGCCGACACCCTTCGCTACCAAGCCAACAACTGCCCTATCTGCCGACTGCGTAAGCCCCCCGAGGCCCCGCTGGGCCCCCCAGGTCACCCCGCCCCCCAGCCGGGCTGGCTTCCGTGGAGGCTCTAGTCCCTCCTGACTCCCCCATGTCCTGATGACCTGTTTCCCTCTTCACAGCCTTCCGGGCACTGCTCCAAATCCGAGCCATGAGGAAAAAACTGGGCCCCCTGTCCCCAGCCAGCTTCAACCCTATCCTCTCATCCCAGACGTCTGACTCAGAAGAGCATTCTGTAAGTTGGGCCTTTTTTTTTTTTCCCCCACCTTCTGTCCTTCATGTGGCTTGGCAGCAAGTAAGTGAATCTTGGCACTCTGAAGTATTGAGTAAGCTGGCCGAGATCGCATTGTGTTAGAACCAGCCTATAGTGCAGTGGAAAATGATGTTCTGATCATTAAAACCTCCCCTTGCCACCTTGGGAGCTCAGTGTCCAGTTAATATTTACCATCCCTAGAACCAGCGGCTTGCTGTTTCACTCCGGAGGTGGGGTCAGTTCTGGAACGCCCCCAGGCAGAAACAAGAGGATGATTGTTTGAGGTTTAGATTCAACTTACTATTTTTATCTGAATCCTCAGAGGTGACTCTTTTTCTTTACTCCGTTTTATGGCTTCAGATACTAGGAACCAAGTAGATGAAATAATTCACCTTGGTCTCGTAGTGTAAGTGATGGTGCAAAGCTTCCGAGCTTTGTAGTTACAGACTAGAAGGTCTTGTCTTTAGGTTAATGTGTGAGTGGAAGAGATTAATTATTAATTATTCAGTAAGTGGTACTGGAATGATTAGGTAGCTATTTAGGGAAGAAAAATCAGTTAGTTTAGCACTTCACGCCTAATCAGATCATGAATTCCAGGTGGAGGAACTAGTTAACTACCCTAAAGGCAAAGCAAACCAAGCCTTAAAAACCCAGAATACTTTACAGATGAGTCTTCAGTTGACTATGGATGGGGGTTCTCTAAGCCTGAAAACAACCCAAAAAAAGAACATGTAGATTTTATCACATAAGAAACTTTAAACTTTAGATATGTAAAAGATGGCCCAAATTAAAACACAATCAATAAATCCTATAAAGAAAAAAATGTAGGCACAACAAAATGTAGTCAGAGGAAAGGCTAGGATCTCTAGAATAACTCACCTGAATGAAACAATAGATAAATGGGCAAAGATAGTATAAAAAAATTTCTCAAAACAGGAAACATAGCTGGTTAATGATCAAACACATTAAAATTTTAAGTCAACCACATTAAAAATCAACAACATGCTGGTTAAAATGAGAGACCATTTTTCACCTTTCAAATTAAGAAACTTCCTTTTTTAAAGATAACCTCATGCTGTCCAAGAAGCAATTAAAATAGGTATTCTGTCCTGCTTATAGGAGTATACCTAGAAAGTTCACTGTAAAAAAACAAACAGCTATATGTATCAAGAGCCTTGAAAAACATTTGTACCTGGGGATTTCCCTGGTGGTCCAGTTGTTAGGACTCCGTGCTTCCAATGCAGCGGCTGCTGGTTTGATCTGGTTGTGGAACGAAGATCCTGCCTGCTGCACGGCACAGCCAAAAAATAATAATACAAATAAAATTAAATGTTAAAATGGCTTTATAAAAATAAAAAAGGTGTGTGATAGAGTGAAGATTTAATAAAATTAATAATTGACGGGAAAAAAAAAAAGAACCTTTGGACTTGGTAATCTAAGGTCTTAGAATTTAATACCCAGAAAATGATCTGAAAAAAAGAGATGTGTGCATAATAAGTGAACAGATGTGCATCAACATGCTGCTTACAGCGGGAAATGGATGCAATTAACTTGCCACCACCAGTGGAAGAATTAGGAAAGGTATGGTATCTATGAAAAGGGACACAGGTGAATGAAAATATTATGTTCTGTGAAATAAGCTTGGTATAAAATTATTATTTACAGATTGATCACAACTGTGTAAACAGTACAGAGGAAAAAAAATTAGAGGAAAATACACTAGAAGGCTGACGAAAGCTATCAGTTGGGTGACTCAGTTATTTTTTTCTTTCCATTTTTAGATGTTTTCCAAATTTCCCGTAAAGAACACATATTTCTATTATAATCAAAAAATAAACATTATTAAGAAGCAGCTCATGTATGAGTAGAGTCTCGGCACATGTGGTTCTCTGATATTTTCTCTTTCTTCTGCCTCTAATAGAGACGCTTTTCTTGGCAGAACCCCCAGACTAGATATAAAAGAAAGCATTTTTCCACCACAGAGGAAGAAACACACTCCTCCCATAAAATGAAAAGTATCTAATCAATTTGTCAACCTGTCTCTGATTCCCCTAGTCCTCAGAGAACATTCCGCCAGGCTATGAGGTGGTGTCTCTTCTGGAGGCCCTCAATGGGCCCCTCACCCCATCCCCAGCGGTCCCCCCACTCCACGTGCTCGGAGACCGACACCTCTCAGGAATGCTGCCTTCCTACGGCAGCGACGGCCACCTGCCTCCCGTCCGCACCTTCTCCCCCCTCGACCGCCTCTCCGACTGCGGCAGCCAGGGACTCAAGCTCAAAAAGAGTCTCTCCAAGTGAGTAGGTGGCGAGCGACAGCGTTGGCCCTGGAGTCCTTGACCTGATGCTTTCGGTCCATCCTTCCGCTCCTCCGTGCTCAACTCCAAACCTGGGCCCCAGGGGCGGCCTAGACCCTCTGGCCTGTTGCCAGAGCTGCTCGTTTCACTGGAGACCTGGGCTAACAACGCCTGAGGGGGAGTTATCCCATCCCTTAGGAGAGGAAAATAAGATGGTACATGGGTCCTTAGGCGGATCCAGACGGATAAAACTTACAAGTTCTGTTTCGGGAGGAGGGTATAAAGTATAGGGAAGATGACATTGTTAGGGTCATCTATGGGAGCCTCCCTGGGGAGCGTCACTTAGTCTGAGGACTGAAGGAGCCTTGTGATCTGTATTTCTTAAGTATTTACATCCACCTTGGCACAAGTCATGGAGCTTCCCAGCTGGCATGGTGGTAAAGAATATGCCTGCAGTGCAGGAGACATGGGTTCAATCCCTGAGTGGGGAAGATTCCCTGGAGGAGGAAATAGCAACCCATTCCAGTATTCTTGCCTAGAAAATTCCAGGGACAGAGGAGCCGGGCAGGCTTACAGTCCATGGCATGGCCGAGTCAGCCATGACTGAGCGTGCGTGCACAGGCACAAGTCATAATATAAGTTTCCCTGAAAGAAGAAAGGAGGGTATTTTACAGATGAAAATACTGAAACCCTAAAAATGTCAGTGGTTTCCCCCAAGTTCAGACACAACTATTTGAAGGAGCAAAAGGGAAAACTCAGATTTTTCTGACACCCAGAAGAGGTCTCAGACCCCTCGGTGCCTTTTCCCACGTCTCTACTCCTTCCTACGAGGTGAGTTCCCTGCAGTTGCCCCCATGGCCCTCTGACTTCTAGTTGATGGGGGTGCAGGCGAGTTCCATTCTTTAAGTGGGCATTGGCTGCAGCTGTTTCTCCCTCCGGCCTCACGCAGGTCCATCTCCCAGAATTCTTCCGTGCTGCCCGAAGAGGACGATGAGCGTTCCTGCAGTGAATCTGAAACGCAGCTGTCTCAGAGACCGTCAGGCCAGCATCTCAGAGAGGTAATATATGCGCCATCCTTGTTGGGTTTTGGACTCTGGGTCCTTTCCTTCCTGCCTGCTGGCCTCTTCCGGTCCATCTGCTCTCATTCACTCATCAGACACCTTCTGAACACCCTCTGAGATGCAGCAAAGGTGTCAGTAGACTCATTCTTTCAACAAAGTATGGGGCCTGTGTATCTGACCAGTCGTGATCCTCTGTGCTAAGAATAGCAGCGGTGGAGAGACACTAAAGTCCTGCCCTCGTGGTGCTTATTATAGGCTTGACAGTCGGGGTGGGGTGGACACTCAGGACAGTCAAAGACAGTCAAAGTGTATGTGGCAGGTGGTACCACTGATCAGGTAAGGGAGGGTTGAGGCTAGGAGCGGGGATGCTCACTTTAAAAAGTGGTCCATGGTGGGACCTCCCTGGCAGTCCAGTGGTTATGACTTTGCCTTCCAATGCAGGGGGTGCAGGTTCGATCTCTGGTCAGGGAGCTAAGATTCCACCTGCCTTGTGGCCCAAAACCCAAAACATAAAACAGAAACAATATCGTAACAAATTCAATAAAGACTTTTAAAATGGGCCACACGCACAAAAAAGTGGTCCGTGGAGAATTCCCGGGCTGTCAGGTGGTTAGGACTCTGCACCTCCACTGCAGGGGCAGAATTTCTCAGACATTGAACAGAAAGGCGAGAGAAACATTCCTGGTCGCAGGGACGGTACACGTGGAGCACGGAGCAGAAATGGGGGCCCTGAGAAGGCCAGTGGTACAGCGGGAACTTGGCCCCACCAGTTCCCCCCGGCAGAGGTGTGCAAACAGGATCAGGCAGGAGACAGACAGAGCTAGGCAGGGGGGATGCCTGAACTACAGTTTAAGAAAAGAATACCTGGAGGAGAGAGTACCAACAGACCTTTGCATCTGCCCGGGGTGGACTGAGGTTACCAGCCCAGGTGACGGATGGCGGGGTGGGGGTGGGGGGCCGGTGCAGGCTGGGGAGGGAGATTGTGTTTATGTTAGATCCATCGAGCTGGAACCAACCCCCCCATCCCAGAGGAGAAGCCCAGGGGGGCTCCAGGGCCTTGACTGGTTTTGTGTTCTTCCCCTTCAGAAGGAAAGCTGTTTGTAATCCTGGGGAAGCCTGGGGTGTTCCCGTGTCACAGCTGCTAGCTGACCTGGGTCATCTGAGCTGCTGTCTTTGTGTGGCTCCAGCAGGTGCTGGGCCTCGGGCAGGAGGCGCTCGCACCTCCCCGGGGAGACAGCCAGCCAGCCCAGATCAGGGCTGCAGAGAGTGATGACAGAGGAGAAACCGGCTCTGCCTCGCATGTCACCCCCCACCATCCTCGCCCGGGTCCCCTGCCCTGACCCCTTCCCTCCAACTCTGCCTCTCCCCAGGAATGTGGTGTCACCCCAGAAAGTGAGAACCTGACCCTGTCATCGTCAGGAGCTATTGATCAGTCGTCCTGCACGGGAACCCCGCTCTCCTCCACGATTTCCTCCCCAGAAGGTACCTGAGGAGGGCGGGAGTCCATGGCACTTCTAGTATTTCCTCCGGGATGGACTGGGGAAGCAGCCAAGTGATACCTCAGCGGCCACACCAAGTAGGGCCCAACCTGAGAGGGAAGCGGGACTCAGTGTCTTGAAATGAGAGGGTGGTCTTGCCACCCAGCTAGGGGGAAGGCAGGTATCTTGCTCCCAGTCCTGCTGTGGTAAGGTTTCTTTTAACATCGTAACAGGGAAAAGCAAATCCCTCACTCCTGAGGTTGAGTTCAGAGCTCTAAAATGTAAAGGATAAGGACTTCCCTGGGGTCCAGTGATTCAGACTCCGAGCTTCCAATGCCGGGGGCTCAGGTTTGATCCCTGGTCGGGGACCTAGGATCCTCCGTGGCCCACTGCGTGGCCAAAAAGAAAAAATTTAAACTTAAAGCGTAAAGGAGCCAAACCTTGGCAAACCTTAAATCTAAACCCTGTTTGGTGAGGGCAAGGCCAGGCTGCCATGGTCCTCATGGCCCCCGGGTGCGGGGAGAGAACCCTGCTCCCAGTCGGCTCATGGCAGCTATGTATGACCTCCATCTCCTCCCCCCCTCCCCAACTCCTGTCTCCAAAGACCCTGCCAGCAGCAGCCTGGCCCAGTCGGTCATGTCCATGGTGTCCTCCCAGAGCCAGCACTCCCAGATCAGCACCGACACCGTCTCCTCCATGTCCGGCTCCTACATCGCCCCTGGCACGGAAGAGGAGGGGGAGGCCCTCCCCTCCCCCCGGGCCGCCAGCAGGACCCCCTCAGATGAAGAAGAGGTAAGCGGGGGGTGCGGGATGGCCCTTGCCATCTGCAGAGCTCTGGTTCTGCAGGCTCATCCCAAGCAGCTCAGTCCAGGGTCTGCCAGGGAGATCAGAAAGCCTCCCCAGTGCTCGGGAAGGGAGCCCAGAAAACAGGGTACCGCGTCCTTAAGTCGAAGACACCCTCATATCTGATCGTTGATTTGGCACCACTTCTGTCCTGAGGATTGGTTTGGGCTTGCTGCCAGGCGAGCTGGGGAGGTAAGCTTGCCTGGCAGCTTACAAGGTGGTGTCTGCACCTTGATTTTTGCCGCTCTTCTGCAGGTGACGCCCGCGGCATCTCCAGACTGCAACTTCATGGGCCTAGCCGCCGAGGAGCAGGACGCAGAGGTAACAGCCAGGCGGAGGACGGTGGTGGTGCGGGGAAGTCTAGGGGCCTTCGGTGCTGGCAGAGGGTGCGAATGGGATGGGAGCTGTTCTGGAAGAAGCCTGTTAAGAGGCAGGTGCAGAGCCGAAGGATTGCCCAATTAGCGAGGGCACTAGTCTCAATGTAACAGACGTGGAGAGAGTTCTAGAGGGAAGTCTTCCAGGCCAGACCCTCGAGAGGATGTTTGTCCTCCATTCACTTAGTATTCACCTGGGACAGCCGGCTCACGGGTGCTTCCTGGCACTTGGGGGACACCGACCACGTGACGTGGCTTTTGCCTGCCTGTCACCCACTCCACCCATCCAGGAGCTCCATCCGGTGGAGGAGTCAGGATTGTAATTTAGCATGAGAAGTGCTCAGACCCAGCTGTGGGGCCATATAGGAGCACCTGGCTCACAGTGAGGCCGCCAGAACTTTTTTTTGAGCCACAAGTTCTCAAAGACATATCTGGACAAGGTTTGGGATCCTAAGGAATTTCTGAAAGTGCTTTGGTCTCACAGTTTGCTTTTTCAATTCACAACTTTGACATCCACCTTAGAGAGACAGTGTGAGCTAAACTATTACCTAGGCTATTCTTGAGTCCTAGGATCTATCTGTAACGTGCCTCAGACCTGGTCCCTACAGGCTGATCCTGTCTTGCCAGGCAAAATCTGCCTCTGCTGGGCCTCCGAGCCGTCTCACATGGATGGGAAACGCACAGAGACCAGGAGGGTGGCTAGCGCTGTTTTCAGCCACTCGGTACACTTGTGTCACTGCTTTCTGGACTCATAGCGCCTTCCTTCCGTCCTAGGGGAACGATGTTCTAGAGGAAGAGGACGCATCGCCCACACGGGAAGATGGTAAAAGGCCTGGTCTTTGGCTCCCTGTTACCACATTTCTTTCCTGGGTATTCGCTAAACGGTACAGAAAGGGGCACTGGTGTGACTGGGTGGAACAGCAAAAATTTGCTTGATGAAACAGCAGAAATCCAGCAGGGTATCCGAGGACCTCAGGGGCCTTCCCAGCTTTTTCCAGGCCCCCGAGCCAAGGCTGCAGAAGATATCATTTTGGTGGTTCTCTGTCTATGTGGAGTAGATTCTGAAGCTTCTTGGGCAGCTTCCTTCACCTTCCTTCCTGCTTCAGCTTCTCAGCCGAGTCTCATGGAGCTGGTCGGGCAGCCCTGGAGCTGAGCTCTAGCAGCAGCAGAGGGCAGTTTCCATCGCTTGGTGGGAAGGACTGCAGGCAGTAGGTCTGGTTTTGCTTTAGTGAAGGAAAGGGCTGTTGTTACAGTAGCAGCAGGGCCTTGGCAGCAGTGGGCACAGTGAAGGCTGCAGCAGAGACTTCGGCAGCTCAGGGCAGGCCAGTGTTCGTAGGCTATTGGGCAGACTCTCTTTACTGTCATTTAGGCCTCAATTATACCTGGTGTTTTTTTTTTTTCTCAGTTGGAGTAGTTTACAATGTGTTGGTTTCTGCTATATGGCAAAATGAATCCATTATATATATATATATATACATTATATAATATTGTAAGTATTATGTATAATGTTTTATTATATACATACATACATATAGGTACAACCACTCTTTTTTAGATTCTTTTCCCACATAGATCATTACCCAGTATTGAGTAGAGTGCCCTGCCATATACAGCAGGCCCTTATTAGCTGTTTTACATATAGCAGTGTGTATATGTCAATCCCAAACTCGCAATTTAGCCCTCCTCCTCTTCCCCCTCCCAACCATAAGTTTGCTTTCTACATCTGCGACTCTTTCTGTTTAGTAAATAAGGTCAATCATATCTTCAGGGGGAAGAATTTTGTTTCTAGTAAGCCTAGAGAGGACCTACAGGCAGAGCAGGGAAGCAGGATCCGACGGGGCTGGGACTCCCACCTGGGAGGGGAGGACCTGGCGCCCCAGGGAGCAGTGTCTCTTCCCTCCACTGCTCTGAGGCGCCTCCTCAGAAGGGCGACCTCCAAAGCAGACCTGGATCCCAGCCTGGACGCAGGTGTCACGCTAGTCGCTTCTGCTTTGGTGCTGGCCATTGCCGGGGGTGGGGTGCCGTCGGGGAGGCGCAGGCACACCGGACCGCTCCCACCTGGCCGGGGAGCCAGGGAGGAGCAGTGTGGTGAACCAGACTGCGCCTCCGTGCGCCAGCCGAGTGGGGTTTGGGCGCTGCAGTTGATGTCTTGAGGGTTGAGTTCCCCATTGTGATTGTCGCCCTGGCAGTTAATATTAGCTTCTGGAAAGTGCAGGGCAGCAAGTGGTTTCTGCCTGACATTCCAGAGCCCAGCACGGTAGCTGTATGTTTCTTCCTGTCCCTTCCACCAAGAAAAAAAAAAGAGGGGAGAGTCTTGAAAAAAAATAACATCTAAAACTGTCCCTGTCTTACATGACTGTAGGTTTCCAGTCAGTCCCTTAGAACAGGGGTCCCCAACTTCCAGCGTCTAATGCCTGATGATCTGAGGTGCAGCTGATGTAATCATAATAGAAATAAAGTGCACGATAAATGTAATGAGCTGGAATCATCCTGAAACCATCCCCCACCACCCTCTGGTATGTGGAAAAACTGTCTTCCGGGAAACCAGTCCCTGGTGGTGAAAAGGTTGGGGACTGCTGCCTTAAAACATACTCAGAACAACAAATTAAGCCTCATCAGAAAATAAATTGTAATTTTGTGAACTAAGCAGTTCTTTGATTTGACGGGCAAAATTGTGGAACCGAAGAGCTTTAATTGCTGTTTTATGTATTAGTCATTTCGCAGAGCCTTGTGGTCATAAACACACCCTATACAAACCCACAGTCACGGGCCAGAGGCAGAATCGCTTCCCCGGTGGCTCCCCCCAGCTCTTCCCAGCCTGACTTAGTCCTGCTCTGGGCCTGGGCCCACATCCTGCAGCCCTCCCCAGGGTCTGACTTCCCAGGAACAAAGGCTGGAAAGGAGCCTGTTAAAGAAACAGCAGGACAGGAGAACACAAACTATTTAATTCCTTTTTTGTCCACTCTTTACCCACTTAATTACTGTCTTTTTTTTTAACATATGATATGGTTTTTTTTTTTTGTCTCCATCTTTAAGACTTTTATTTTAAGGACAGCAAAGCAGAGAAAAAACACAGCCAGCCCCTCTCTAACTGCCTTAACTCCGTTACAGGCCAGAGGACATGCGCATTTCTAGGTATGGAGTGTGACAATAACAATGACTTTGACATCGCCAGCGTGAAAGCACTGGACAATAAGCTGTGCTCTGAGGTCTGCTTACCCGGTGAGTGGCAGTCTGCTGAACATGAACTTGGTGGGAGACGCTCCCTCCCCTGCTCGCACCCCTGCTCTGACCCTGGAACACCCACCTCCTGCCCTGGAGTTCCTGCAAGAAGGCACGGGCTTTGCTAAGATGCTGGAAGCCAGTTGCTGAAAGGAGAGTCCTTGAGCAAAGAGAGACCCCTGCTCTGAGCGAGACTGTTAAGGCACGAAGAAAAGGGGCAAAAATCCCTCCCATTTCTTCCAATTTGTCCTGATGGGGCGCATGCATCACAATCTTACAGATCCCGTGGCAGGGGGCCACGTCTTGCTTCTATCAGCAGCATGGGAGGCAGACATCACCTCTGTGAGAAAGTCTCAGAGAGCCCTGAGCCCTTGAAAAGGGAATTTACAACTCCCCAGAGGACCGTGGATCATTAGGATCAGAGAGGAATTTGAGAGTCAGCGTTTCATAGATGAGCGAGTGGCTCTGTGACCCAGAGCCTGGGTGACCACCAGTTGCCTTATGCTCACTGGACGTGGATCCCAGAGGAGAGATCAGGGGTGGAGGGTGCCTCCTCTCCCTGGAGCCTTAACTCAATTGGCCCTCTCCCAGGGCCATCAGGGTGCCCCTGACGTGTTCCCACGACGCTAAACTGAATCTGTGATACATTCTCACAGAGAAGCCCACCTGTCAGTCACACTCCAGGCACTGAGGTCCCTCTGGTCCTTGCTTACCAAGGGCTCCACCAGCAGGCCTCTAAAGCCACATCTTGCCCAGTGAACTAGGTTGAAATTGCCTCTCCTGGGTTCACGGCAGAGATTGCCTTCACATTGCGTGGTTCTGTAATCTTTTAAAGTGCCCTGAAACGAAGACTTCCTTCGCTTCAGGACAGCCACGTCTTTGTCGTGGGTCCAGTGCTTTACTAGCTCGGCGACGTGGCTAGGGGCTGGAGGGACAGCCTCCTGTGGTTGCCACTCTCCATCAGCCTGCAGAAGACCCAGGTCCTCACCCCTCTGGCCCTGCGCAGGCTTGCGGCAGGGGAAGCCATAATTCCCAGAGACGCCTCCCCACTTAGCGCTGACCCTGCCAAGTCTGTGCCGGGAGCGGCTGGGGCCCAAGGTCCACTTCGTTCCTGCCTTCCCGCTCCTTACCTGGCTTCTGTCTGTCCATGTGTTTCTCATGTCTTTTTGCCAAATTTGTAAGTCTGTCTGTCCGGTTTGTTTGTTTTGAAACTCATTTATGTTATCCAGACTGTGAAAGTTCATGTTCACTCGTGCCCCGAGCTTGCTGGGCGTGCGCACACCCAAGGGGCTTCGCTGGGGCTTCCATTCTTAACTGGCAAGGGCCTATATTCCACATGCTGGGATTTTTTCAAGAAAAAAAAAATTGTGAGAATAGATGAATCCCTGTTCCACAAAAGTGTGGATGTGTCCGGGGCAAGGGTTACAGGAAGAATTTGTTTTGGTCAGTAGCTGGGGAAGATGACCAGGGGTTCCCTGGTGGCTCAGATGGTAAAGAATCTGCCCACAATGCAGGAGACCCAGGTGCGATCCCTGGGTCGGGAAGATCCCCTGGAGAAGGGCATGGCTTACCCACTCCAGTATTATTGCCTGGAGAATCCCATGGACAGAGCCTGGAGAGTCCATGGGATCACAGTCAAACATGACTGAGTGATTTAACACTTTCACTCTGGGGAAGATGACATCCCCTCACTCTGCCCTGTGTCTGTAGCAGCTGTGCCCACTGGGCTTTAAGAGAAATCTAGGTTCTTGCTCCCCCCTGGGGACCCCCCTTCCCACCCTCATTTTTTCGCAGAGGGTGGGGATTGTTTCAGCCGACCGTGCTGGTGGAAACTGATCCCATTCTGTCTGCTTCTTCCTCTCCCTACCTCCCTGTGGCCAGCCTGCTGGTGGATCTTTGTTCCACTCTGGGCTTGCAGGAGGTGGGTGAGACCTGGGATTCCTTATGGTGATCTTGGGAGCCAGCCATTCTCAGATTAAACCGAGTTCACCGTTCAGGCCAGATGTGAAAGCACATGCCTGGGGTGGCTGCTCTGGTCCCAGGCATGTGCTCGAGGGGGTCCCTACGCAGCCTCACCCGGAGGTCTCAAAGGCTCTCGTGGGAGAGGGCAAGTACATCTGCTCTCTCAGTAAGTGTTTCTCCAGTTCCACTGTTAGCATCACACTGGTACCAAAGTGCTGGGGAACGCTCTGGAAGGATCTGTCGGGTTAATGACAGAAGTACCCACTTTGGTAGGTCCCATGGAATAGACAGGCTTCGTCACACTCAGCTGGAAGTTCGGAGTTCCATCCTATGGCTGAGGTACTGCAGCCTGGCTTAGCTGCCAGGACAGCTTCTCAGGCACTCTGTCTCCCTCTCTACAAGGATGTCAGTCCCTTCACGGAGGGCCCACGAGCAGCAGAGCCCGGGGAACATCCCATGGCCCACTGCCCCCAGCCACACACGTGCTCTGCCAGGATCCCCAGCTGGTGGCGAGGACCACTCACGTCCCTATCCTCCCCGCTCTCATCACCCATGTGGGAGTGATGCTCAGAGAGTACCTGTGTCAATCCAGCCCCTCTTTCTCTAAGAAGCTTCTGGATCTTCTTGGACCCTAAAACTAAAGCAGAGTGTGAGAATATTGGTATGTTCTGAGGTTGTTCTGAAAGATTCCCAAAGGGAGGAAATCTGAGTTGAGAGGGGTAGGTGGTGAGCAGATTAGAATGCGTGCTAGGCAGATGTGATTGCAAGGAACATGATGGCGTATCACACAGGTGGCAGGATAGTAGTCAGGGGACTGGTGACAGTTCTGTGCAAAGGCTCTGGGGAGTGATGGGGGAAAGCAAGGATAATTTGGTTTAGTGGAAATACAAATGTTTTTAAATGACTGCATTGTACAGGAGTGGGCATCACCAAGGAAATGTAAAATACTTATGGAGGGAATCCCCTGGCGGTCCAGTAGTTAGGACTTGGCACTTTTACTGCCATGGCCCAGGTTCGATCCCTGACTAGGGAACGAAGACCCCCCAAACCATGCAGCATGACCAGAAAAAAAGAAAACAAGTACTTATGGAGACCTGAAATAACCCAAGACTAGGACAATACTAGCAAGGGCTACACTTCCCAGATACTCAGGGAAAATTGAAATGAACATCCGCTTTTCCTGGAGAGACTCTACAGGATGGTCGGAGCTGTTACAGCCCTCGCATTTAATTAGTGGCTGGGCAGAGACAGGAAGATGGCTCAGACAGTAAGGAATCTGCCTACAATGCAGGAGACTGGAGTTCGATCCCTGGGTTGGGAAGATCCCCCGGAGAAGGGAATGTCAACCCACTTCAGTATCCTTGCCCGGAGAATGCCATGGACAGAGGAGCCTGGTGGGCTACAGTCCATGGGATCGAAAAGAGTTGGGCATGACTGAGTGACTAACACTTTCAGAGACAGGAAGGGGTGTGCAAAAGCACCCTGGATGTGCTTCTCAAATCTGCCTCTAGAGGTCTCTCCACTCTCCCATTTCTGAGTCCCCAGGATGGAATTGCGCGAGAAGCACCTTTTTCTACCCCTGCTGAAAGATCCTGAATCTCCAGGCTCCCTTTTCTGGCTGAGGGCTGGACAGAATGGCTTACCTGCTGCACCCAGGCTCTCCCTCTGAACAGGAGGAGCCGAGCAGCAGCAGGGTTTGGCCGTGGGTCCAGCAGGGGCCCTTTTGAGAAGAAAGGGTACTGTCACGAAGCCCAGGAGCACAGAGGCTTCAGGTCTGGGTCTTGAGGTGGTTTCAGAAGGAGCCACGTGTGCGCCCTGGCTCAGGAACTGGACCGGTGGCGTTGGTAGCAAGGACTCAGGCATTCAGACCTGGCAGCCCGTGGTGGTAGCCGTGTAGTGGAGGCGTTTGACTTTGTACATGCGTGTGTGTCTCTGTGTCTTCTCTCTCGTTTACCATTTGCTTTTGGTCTTTCCCACCAAACAGCCACCGTTCTGGAGTCCTGCCCCCTAAACATTGAGGAATAGGTATGAGTTCTACCAAATTATATACTTGAACAAACAACTCACTCTCTCTGGGGGTTCTTAACTTAGAAGGGCGATCTGGCTTACTTGTCATGCCATCACACTTAGAGGGCCATCCTTAGAGGGGTACCAGACTGTGGTGCCCCCAGGGAATAGGGACTCCCACATTCTGTCTGGCTGCGAGAGATACCTAACAGTTCTCTGTCCCACGGACTCCTCTGGCCCGGGGTCCACCTCTGCAGGGTAGTATAAGAGGTTTAGGATGGATGATTGCAACTGGACATTTATGCGAAATACTCACTTTCTACCCACTTAATCCTAGTGTTTCTGCCATTAAAGGGTTTCGTGTCTTGGGCTGGCCTAACCGAAGGCTGACCCCAGACCCTCATGAGTGGCCTCCGTCGACAGGAGAATATACTGAGCCTCAGGCCCCTAGTCCAGGGTCATGGGCTCTGTCCTCAGAATGAGCCCCCTGCTGGGCCGGGTGTGCCTCTTGGCTCCGCCCAGGAGAAGGTCACAGTGCAATGGAGGAATTCAAGGATTCAGCGATTTTCACGGCATGAGGAGGGGGGCAGTGGTACAGGCCCTGGGGGAGCAAGTCGGCACATGCTGGACCCTCTTTGGCTGGGGGGCCGTGTGGGACAGGCTGGGAGAGATGGCTCAGAGGTTCTCAGACCAGAGGTTGGACGACTTTCCCCAACCCCAGGGGGTTAGGGCTTCCTCCTCTCCACTGAAAGGAGTTTCTTGCTGCACTGGAGGGAATGAATAGATGGAGCCAGTTTGTGGGCTGGAGGACTGCTGGGGGGAGATGAACCTGAACAAGGCTGGGGGCGGGCCTGGTTGTCGAGCACATTCTAAGAGTCAGGCACCCTGCTCAGCACTCTGCCGTGTCACCTCGCTTACCTCTCCCAG
Organism: Bos taurus; assembly: GCF_002263795.3. Classification (NCBI taxonomy): domain Eukaryota; kingdom Metazoa; phylum Chordata; class Mammalia; order Artiodactyla; family Bovidae; genus Bos; species Bos taurus. Next base: position 55,535,812 of record NC_037346.1, read on the forward strand.
CAACTCTGGGGGCTAAGTACTCACTTCCATCTGATAGACGGGAAAACTGGAACTCCAAGTACAATGACCTGCCCAGGGTCACACAGTCAGTATGTTACAAGTTGGGGGTGTACCCAGTTTTACAGATTTAGACATGACTAGAGAGTGAACAGCACTTGCTTGGTGGCTCAGCGGTAAAGAATCCTTCCTGCCAAGTGGGAGACCTGGGTTTGATGATCCCTGGGTTGGAAAGATCCCTTGGAGAGGGAAATGGCAACCTGCCCCGATATTCTTGTCTGAAAATTCCATGGACAGAGGAGCCTGGTGGCTACAGTGTCTGGGGTCGCAACGACTGGGACATGATTTCGCGACTAAATAGCAGCAGAGGGTGAACAAGCCAGAGGTCGTGACTGGATACACAGCACAAAGGAGAGAGAAGCCCCAGTCCAGGGGTGTGGACGTTCCCAGCGTGGGCAGCTTCTCAAGCAGGAGCCGTGGACTGGGGACAGGATGATGAGTTTAGAGGATGGTACTTGCGAGACCCCACGGCTCTGGGGCTGATACCTCCTGGGCTTGATGGCACCAGCTGATAGCAGACCTCAGCGGGCTGTTTGCAGAAAGAGAGGAATGGCTATTGCACTGTCCTCCCCCATGCCATTCAGTCCCTGGCACCCTCTGGGCAGCCAAGCACTTCCTGCTCCACCCTGGCCCCCACAGCAAACATCAACTCTGGGCCCAAATTAACACATTCTTCTCCCTCCCGTCCACTTCCTCCTGCCTCACGAAAATCTCAGCTAGACCCAGTTTCTTTTCCTTGTCTGCGGTAACACTGAAGCAAACTTTAAGACCAAATAAAGATACAAATGTGGGTCCTAGGGCAAGGTCCCACAAAACAGGGACCATCCATGTGTCCCGCCATTGCGGGCCCCAGTGTCCGTGACTGTCCCTGGCCCAGTGGGCACCACTGCTCCTGATTCCTCATGTGCTGTGGTTGGCACACCGTGGGAGCTCCAAGTCATGGGCAGCCTGCCAGTTTTCGTGCTGAACTCCCAGGCTGCCCTGCTGGGGACACCATCTGGACCGATTTGGAGGTCCAGCTCGAGTAACCTTGCTTTTCTCTTCTCAGGTGCCTGGCAGGCCGATGACAACGTGGTAAGTCGTCGGAACACGCAGCGCCGGCGCTTGTCCTCTGAAAGCCTGGAGGACCCCGAGGACAGGCCCTGCGTGTGGGGGCCTCTGGCCGTCTGAGAACCACGGCCTGTGTGCCAGGGCCTCCCTCCTGTCCTCGCATCCCTTCCTGGCCTCACTGCACCGCTGACCTGCTGGGCATCCTCAGCAAGACACGTGGAGACTCTTTAGACCCACGTGGAAGCTGGATGCTTGAGGGCGCCTGCTCCTTCTCCCAGCCTTCTTCCGCAGTCATGATCCTTCCCCTCTCAGAAGGGACCAGAAGCCTCCTTGCTGCAAAGCCACGGGATGAACTGCAGCTCCTGAGACCTCTGCAGAGACTATTTGCAAACGTTTCCACCAAATCTTGACCTTCAGGTGGAGCTGAGGCCCGTGGACCACTTGTCTCTCGTGCATCTTTGTCTCCTTAGGCGGGTAGACCAGGAGGACTCGGAGTTTGCGTGACTTCCTTACAAACACCTGGTGTTTTCTGGTCTCTGGGACATCATGACCAATCTGAAACCTCCAGTTTGGGGTAGGGGGTTGGGGGATGACTCCTGCAAAAAGGGAAAGCCATATTGCACTAGAAGTGGAGTTCCCCCTCAGAAAGTGTTAGGAGCTCCTTTCTCCAGGACAGGAAACAGTGGCAACCACTGGAAGGTTGGTTGGGAAAACAGTTCTTTCTTCTTTCTGGTGGCAGAGGCAGTGCCTCATGTGTCTGTCTGCTTAGGAAGGAGGCTAAATCGTGCTTGAATCTGAGAATCCCTTAGTTACATGGCTCCCTTCCGGAGGGTTATTTATGATCAGGTGCACTCAAGAAGGCCTGGGACTCCATCCTAAGGTGACAGCGCAAAAACAGTTTGACCCCTTCTCTGTGCCAGGCACGTGTTAGGAGCTGTCGTGTGGTATCACATTTCATCACTACCGCCCTGTCAAGTGGCCTTCTTATCCCCACTGTAGCCATCTCCACCCCCTTTTCTTAAATAGTTGATGAAACAGATTGCGAGAGGGGTGGAGCGGTGATTCTCAACTGGTGCCCAGGAGCCCCAAAGGAGGTTGGGGAAAGGGCTGAGCTGGGGCCAGGGGTAGTCCAGGGGGCTTCCCCCCACCCATTGTCCTCCCCTGCCTCCCCCCCAGGTCTGCTGAGCCTGATGGGGGAGGTACTACCTTCCATAGGCTCATGAGAGATTTAGAGGTATTGTTCAAACCATGTGTCCACCCCACCCCAGTCCTGTGTAGGACATACAACTGACACGCTGAAACAGCAAGGTCAGACCGCAAGCTGTGGGCTGTTCCTGTCTCAACACTGGTGTCGGCAGTGGATTCCTCCCGCTCTCAGATAGATGTGCTGTCTGCCGGGTTTTGGAAGAGGTCGTTGTTCAGTGGAGCCTGAGACTGGGAAGCAAAGCTGGATCCAACAGTTTGTGAGGCAGAGGTGTGATTGACAGAGCCCTAGGATGCGTCCACCGCGATGACCTGAATTAATAGTTGGTATTGTGGCCCTCGAAGAACTTTTCAGGTCCTCCCCAAGGCCTTGAGGCGAGCTCAGTGCCCAGAGGACCTTTCAAAGCTTCTGTGTAGTTTTCTGGCGCTGCCAGGCGGGTGGTGACCCGCACACTGGTGGCTGTGGGTCACATCCTGCTCTGGGGGATGGGGAGGCCTGTAGTCCCAACAGACACTACACAAGCCAAGCCTGAATCTCTGCCTCTGTCTTGAGTTTCTCACGTTCACCTTCTCTGAAATCCTGCAGCAGACTCTGCTGTTTCAGGCCCCACTTTTTTTTTTTTTTTCAGGCCCCAAAACATTCGTATGGCCCCTATCTTATTTAAGATATGAGCAATAACCCCACTTACTGATTTCCCTGAAGTTTGAGCCCCAGAAACATTAGGGAATGGGACCTCCCTGAGCCTGGGGTGGTGGCATTCAGACCCACCTGCTCTCCCGGCAGGTAGTATTTACAATGTGCTGTTACTTGAGATGAAAGAGAGGCAGGTAAACAGTAGCCACAGCGGCCAGGAACCCTAAGAGGAAGCCATTGTCTTCACCCCTTCTGGAGGGTCTGCCTTCTCCAAGGAAGAAGCTCAGAGAGATTCCTCAAGGCCTTGGCTCCATAACCAAGACTGACCTGGGTGAGAAATGGCTCTTCATGCCTGTTCTCAGACAGTTCCTGCTCTCTCCCCAAGCCCCCCACCTCTCTGCTCTCATTTAGCTCTTTGGCAAGTAAAACTTTCCCTGGTGCTCTAGTGGTTAAGACTCTGCACTTCCACTGCAGGGGGTGCAGGTTCGATCCTTGGTCTGGGAACTAAGACCCTGCATGCCACATGGTCCGACCAAAGGTGGGGATAAAAAGATTCCTAGAAATAGCTCATCCAGACAGGCTGGTCTTCAGCCTGGTCAGGGAACAGGGCAAATACCCCAGCCATCATCTGGAGACCATCATGTTGTAAGCAGGTGACCCAGAGAACCTGTGACAGGGCCTGGCTTCTCCCACGAAGCCACAGACTCCCCTGAGTTTGCGGTTCCTTCCTGCCATGCTCGGGTCTGAACTCACCTGTGAGCTCACTTCTGAGTGGTGCCATGACCCTGGCCTCCTCATGGAGTCCTTTTTCCTTCTCCTACCCAGTCCCATCCCCCCAGGGGTCATGCCCACGCTGGGGCATCGCCTGGGCACAGATCCACACACTGTAAGCCATCTCACCTGGGAAGAGTTTGTGTCCTGTCCACCTGATCTCGGCATGCTGGTTTCTCACTTTGCTTTAGGATCTGCACACCTAGTATGTGGGAGTCTGCGTGTCCTGTCGTGCCATCTGTGTACCCCTCACCCCCCTGGAGTACACTTGTGGGCACACTACAGTGGGGACGTCAAGGATGCAACATTTATGGATTGCTGCATGATTCTTAAAAATGAATAAAACTGTTGACAGGGGAAGGAGAGCCGTTAACTGCGCAGCTGGCTTATTTGTGAAAGTTTCTGTCTCACTTTCTCCAGCACTCTTTATTATTTTTCCTCAAGACAAGCTGGATATGAAGGAGTGAACTAGGACAAGGGATAGGGAAAGACATGTTTCTGGATGGGAGTTGACTGCTGGCCTGGTCACAGCTCCTGTGCAAAGGTGTGGTAAGGAGCCCTCCCCCCAACCCCCACCCCCTCCCCCCGCCCTTAAACCGGAGAACTTCCAACTGCAGCTGCTCAATAATTGAAGAGCAGGAAAGCTGGTGACTGGAGGGAGGCTGGGAGAAGGGAGGAGAGCGGACTACAGTCCGCTGTTGCTCCTCATCACTTAAAGGCTAGTGAAATTAACGGAGCAAATGATCCTGGTAGGAGAATTTGGCAAGGGCATGGCTTTTCTGGGTACCACTCAGTGACTCAGCTTCCTCGACTATCTGGAAGGGAGGGAGGGACACTTGGAAGAAGCTCCTGGGATGTCCACTTCTGGGAACCTTGCTGAGGATGGGGTTGGGAGGGAGCGCTTACCAGGAAGAATGATTACCCTACCTGCCATGGGGGCGTCTGCGGACCTAAGCGGCAGGTGGCATCGGAGAGTCAGACCTGCCTGCGGGCACCACTCGACAATCAGGGTCGGGAGACTGGGATAGGCCGCAGAAACGTGCCTAAGTGCCACTCACAACCCAGAGAGGAAAGGAAAACCCCAAGCACGCGGTCCCCGAGTCTAAGCCGCTCCCAGCCTTGGCCTCCGCGCGCCCAGGCTGCGTCCCAGGAGCCGTCTACACCTCAGAGCAGCCTAGACGGGAGGGTGGGAGGGTAGGGGGGTAGGGCGGGAGTGAGGTTCCCGCAGCGGACGGCTCACCCGGGGCTCCCGGGGCGCCGGCTGGAGCGCCGAACCGCGCGCCTCTCAGAACCCTGCGCGGGGCCCTTGCGCGGGAATGTTTGGAGCCGGGACCGGGTGGCGGGTAGGGGGCTGCGTGGCGCGGGAGAAGGCGGCAGGAGGAGGGAGTTCGAAGAGAGTTACCGCCAGAGAGAGTGTTAAGAACCCGCGGTCCCCTTGGAGACACACTGACCAATGGCAGAAGCGGAAGCTGTTTATAGGGGCGGAGCGTCGCCATAGCAGCAGGAGAAGCCTTCGGAGCTGCTACTTAATGCCGGTCCCCCGGCCTCTGGCGTTCAGAGAGGCGCCGTCGGGCGTGGGGGCGACAAGGACTGCTGGCTGGGCCATCGAGCTGGGGGTGGGGTGTCAGAGAGCCGCAGGGAGTGGGAGGAACTTCTTCCAGAACATTCCTTTGGCCCGTGCTGCGCTCTGAGCCAGGTAAGGGACGGGGTGGTCTGCCGGCCGCGGAAAGGGAGGGCGTCTGTAAGTGGCGGGCCCGGGGGACGACATCAGAGAAGTTTGGGGGACACTCACTTCCCGCGTCCCTACAACTCTCTATCCTGTTTCCTTCCTTCCTTCCCCTTGCTCCCTCATCCTAACAGCCCTTTTCAAAGATACTGCCCTCCTGGGCTTCCTCGCCCCGTTTCCATTTGTTATGGAGGGAGGGGAGAGGGGTTGATTTCCCACTCTTGGGGAGAAGAGAATGGCTTCGGATGTCCCTTACACTCTTCCCTCGTTTGGCTAATTAAGTCTCCTCTAAAACATCAAAGAGGAAGAGCCAGGCAGACCCTGCGGAGGCTGGACCACCGGGCACAGCTTCTGTTTCCCAGACTAAGGCAGTACAAGATCCTCCCCAGCTGCGGGGACAATTTTAGAGGAGCCCCTCCCCCAACTCCTTGCGCACACTCTCTCGTCGGGGATAGGGGAAGAGGGCTCAGTTCCCGCTATGGTCCCCGCAGGCACCTCATTCAATTCGGAGGAAGCGACCCCCGGGTCGCGGGATGGAAGCGCTCTTCCGGGAGACTGTGTAACTCGAGCCGCGGGCGTCAGCGGGCCAGAGAGCTCGGCCGGCCACCCTCGGCTCGGCTCGTGGATGTTGACCGCCCCCTCGGAGAGTCCCCGCAGATATGGCGGAGAGCTGGCTACGCCTCTCGGGGGCAGGGGCGGCGGAGGAGCCCGGGCCGGAGGGCGGCCTGGAGGAGCCCGACGCTCTGGATGACAGCCTGACCAGCCTGCAGTGGCTGCAGGAATTCTCTATTCTCAACGCCAAGGCTCCAGCCCTGCCCTCGGGGGGCACCGACCCCCACGGCTACCACCAGGTGCCAGGCTCGGCCGCGCCGGGGTCTCCCCTGGCGGCCGACCCCGCCTGCCTGGGGCAGCCGCACACGCCCGGCAAGCCCACGTCGTCGTGCACGTCGCGGAGCGCGCCCCCGGGGCTGCAGGCCCCGCCTCCCGACGACGTGGACTATGCCACCAACCCGCACGTGAAGCCGCCCTACTCATACGCCACGCTCATCTGCATGGCCATGCAGGCCAGCAAGGCCACCAAGATCACCCTGTCGGCCATCTACAAGTGGATCACGGACAACTTCTGCTACTTCCGCCACGCTGATCCCACTTGGCAGGTAGGGGAGGCCCTCCAGCCTGGCCCACGCTCTCGCAGGCTGGACTGGCATTGCGGATCCAGATCCGCAGGCGCCGCCATCAAGCCAGGGCCCGAGGGAGGAAGGCCGTCGAGGAAGGACCTCTAGGGAGCCCAGTGCTTGGAACTGCCCCCACTCTGACTTCAGAGAGGAAGGAGGGCGGATGTTCAGAGGGCTTTAGGGGTGTTGAATTTGAGGTTGAAGTGGAAAGAACTTATCACCCATCCAGCAGGCCCAGTCCAAAGACCAGGGCTAAACTATGTTTGGACGCTGGCCCCCTAGAGGGAGGTTGATGGACTGAGGGACACATTTTTGTCCCAAGTCCTAGAATTCCTAGACACGACCCTGCTCCAGGCCAGTTTGTCAGGGCCGGACTGGAATCGGAAACAGGCTCTACATCCTGCCTGGTTTCAGTTGGCTGGAGGAGGACAGGGAGGCGAGAGGGGCTGTGCTCTGGGGTGTGAAGGCCAGCTGTGTCCCCATGGAAGGGCTGTGGGTCCTTCCTAAAGCTGTTGTCCCAGCCCCCACCCCAAACCCTCCCTGGTTTCCTGCCACCACTCCCCTCCCCACCCTTCTCATGAACCTCCCTGGGGGGACAATTACCTGAGCCAGGTGCTTTCCACAGGGGCTGTGCCTCCCACACTGGCTTCATGTTCCAAGTCTCCAGAACCTGGCACAGAGCAGCCAAGGGGCCCAGGCCGCCATGTAAACATCCCAGTCTTGCTAGGGGGCACTATCCACCTGCCGGCCCCACCGTCCAAGCCCCAGACCCCTGTTCCCCAACGTGGTTGGGACTGTGCACGCAGGCATGAACAAAGCAGGGTAGTGATGGGAGGCTGGGCACACCTTGCCCTGAGCATATTTGACCATCAGCATCTTTGATCATCTGCCTCTTGGAGACAGAGACCCAGGATGCGCGGATCACTCCCTGTGTCACAGGCCACAGGATCGCAGTTCCAAGATGTTCCACATTTGCTTGGGCTCTGACCCGGGGGGCAGTACCATTTGTAACCTTGGTGAGAAAGCAGAGACCCCCTGCCACCCTACCCCAAGCCTGAGAGGCCCCAGGAATGAGCGCTATGCCCTTGGCCCTCTTGGCCGGGTAATAATCAACCTCGGCCTCAGAGCCTGGAATGGGAGGAGGGGAGTGTTGGGGTGGCGGGGGAGTGAGGGCCCAGGCCAGCGGCCGGCTCTACAAACAAGGAAAATCATCAGATTCCACACACCCCCCCCACACACACACACATACACACACTCACACCCACTCACTCACTTCACAAACAGAGAAGGCCAGCCAGGCCCAGGCAGAGAGGAGATGGCCGTCCAGGCCCTGGGGGAGCCGAGGCCTTTGGCCAGAGGCTGCAAGCGGCAGGGGAGGGGAGGGAGGGCAGGACAGGGTGGCACTGAGAGCCATCCTGCAGCTCAGGGCTCGGATGACTGAGCAGGCAGATATCCTGGCAACAGGGAACAAAAACCCCCGACAGCACTCCCGGTGCCCCGTGGCTGGTATCCCAGAGCCTCCTGGTCTGAGCAGCGCCTCTGCTGCCCTCCATCCCTCCCAGTGGCCCCCATTGGAGAGAAGCTGGTTGTGGGGACTGGCACTGGGTGCCCCCTATCTCCAACCCTGCCCACTCACCCACTCTCCTCTCCTCTCTCCCTGTGTCCAGAATTCCATCCGCCACAACTTGTCCCTGAACAAGTGCTTCATCAAGGTGCCTCGGGAGAAGGACGAGCCTGGCAAGGGGGGCTTCTGGCGCATCGACCCTCAGTACGCAGAGCGGCTGCTGAGCGGGGCCTTCAAGAAGCGGCGGCTGCCCCCGGTCCACATCCACCCAGCCTTCGCCCGCCAGGCCGTGCAAGAGCCCAGCGCCGCCCCGTGGGCCGGGCCGCTGACCGTGAACACTGAGGCCCAACAGCTGCTGCGGGAGTTCGAGGAGGCCACCGGGGAGGCGGGCTGGGGTGCAGGTGAGGGCAGGCTCGGGCATAAGCGCAAACAGCCACTGCCCAAGCGGGTGGCCAAGGTCCCTCGGCCCCCCAGCACCCTGCTGCTCACCCAGGAGGAGCAGGGCGAGCTGGAACCCCTCAAGGGCAACTTTGACTGGGAGGCCATCTTCGACGCTGGCACTCTGGGTGGGGAGCTGGGTTCGCTGGAGGCCCTGGAGCTGAGCCCACCAATGAGCCCCGCCTCGCACGGGGACGTGGACCTCACCGTCCACGGCCACCACATCGACTGCCCAGCCACCTGGGGGGCTTCAGTGGAGCAGGCTGCCGACAGCCTGGACTTCGACGAGACCTTCCTGGCCACGTCCTTCCTGCAGCACCCTTGGGATGAGAGCAGCAGTAGCTGCCTCCCCCCGGAGCCCCTCTTTGAGGCCGGAGATGCCACCCTGGCCACCGACCTGCACGACTGGGCCAGCGTGGGTGCCTTCTTGTAAGAAACCAGGCCCCGCCCCGCCCCCTCCGGACAGCGCCCACGTCTGGGCCCAGACTGCCCCCCAGTGCAGGCCTATGGAAACCCTACTGCCCAGGCAGGGGCTGGGCCAGGTCTCCCAAGGCTGACCCCACAAGGACACAGGGCCCGCAGCCCGGGCCGTCCTCAGATTCCAGCCCAGGTGGCTGAGAACTGGGACCTAGGACCAGGATTGCTGCCTCCCCTCCCCAGCCCCCATACACAGTGTTTCATTGATCCACTTCTTCCCGGCCCCAGGGACACACTCGGGCCCCTTCACTTTGAGAGCTGCAGCTTGGAGGGTCCCTGCTCAGGCTGGAAGCCACAGTACAGGGTCCGCCCCAGAGCGTCTCAGCCTCTAGACTTCTCCCTCTCCGGCTCTCCTCCCCAGGTCTCCATCCGGAGAAAGTTCCCAGGTACAACAAGTGCTAATTAGGTGACTGCAAATTAACCCCATAGGGGCCTCTCCCGGCCGAGCTTCCCTGGGGCCAGGCCGGCAGTACGGCAGTACGTGGGGCGGAGCTGGGGAAGGGGGCCAGAGAGAGGAGACTGAACTGAGGTCGGGGTGCCGGGTGGAGCCAGGAGATTTTCTAAGGCCTCTGGGGCCTTCTGGCCCCATCTCTAGAGGTATAAATCCCTAATCTTTGAGCCCAACTTGAGGCTGAGAGCAGCGGGGAGTTGGTTTTATGCAGGGTTGGGGACAGGAGCAGCCAAGCTGCAGAGGGAAGGGGGGACAGAAAGACTAATTTAGTGAGTGTAGCTATAGCTGAGGCTTAACTGGGAGGGACGCGGTGCTTGCTAGAACCACTGGGACCAGGAAACGGGGGATCACCCTGAGCCCCCTGCCTGTGCTTGTGCAGGGGAGTGCCTTGCTCCACCCTGAGCCCCTTGGGCTGTGTCCCACATCCACCCTCCTGCCCCGTGAGGCAACTTAACTTTTTCATGAAAAGTTATTTACAGTAAAACATTTTTAAAAATAAAGCTTTTAAAAAATTTTAAATGGACCTGCTTGCAAATTTGTTTGGGGGAAAGTGGGGGCCAGTTTTTTTGGGGGCTTCACTGCCAAGGGGGAAGGGCTGGGAGGAAGACGGGGTGGGGGCACCAAAGGCCTGCAGAGTGCCAGCTGATGCCCTCCCCATGACCTCTGTGTCCCCAGAGACAAGGACTGAGAGGCAGCCCTGGGGAGGGGTCCCCTGCAGCCAGGCCCCAGCGCCTGTACCTGTGCAGTGTGGAGACAGTACCTGTAGTCCCCAGCGGGCAGCAGCAAAGGAGGCACAGCTCCCTCCCTGGCCCTGGGGACTCACAAAGGCCGGGCTTGCCCAGGGCTCGGTTCACGTCCCCCAACTCCCCCACCACCCCCAACTCCCCCACCACGGGGGCCTGCCCAGGCTTGCCTTCAGTCCTCGCCTGGGCCTGTCTCCAGCTCCTCCCTTCCTCGGTCCCTTTCTGGAGGGACAGGGTGTGAGGTCAGAGGGCCCCAGCCCCAGGGCCCCTACTTCCCACCCTCGGGTGCAATCACCCCACCTGGCACCTTCCCTCCAATGCAGACTGAGGGTGAGGAAGGCCACCAGGGAAGATGAAAGACAGGGTGCCTAGACCCTACTCTCCCACCGTCAGGTTCCAGCCTGTGGGGAACCAACCTACCAGAGTTCTGATGGGGAAACTGAGGCACAGGAAATGGGTGACACTCAGCAGGCACCTTTCAACCCTCTCGCCCCAGCTTTGCCTGGAACCCATCACTCCCCACCCCCGGCCCCCACCTAGCCCTGCCAGCACAGCTCCTTCCCCCAGCACGCGTGAGCACACACACGTGCACACACACACACAGGCAGGCACAAACAGAGGCACTGTCCCACACAATCCTGCCCAGCCTCCACGGACCCCCTTTTCCCCCAAGCCCCTTTCTTTCCCTGCACTCGAGGCTGGCTCCTGGCCAACCTGGCATTCCCCGGTTAACTTGCTGCTTTCACTTGCTAATTATTCCAAATATTTCAGAAGGGTGCACACACTGCGAGGCCAGCGGGCTGGGGCCTTACTGAGCTCGGGAGCCAGCCCACTCTTCCCACAGCTCGCTGAGGAGGCTGCCCGTCTTCCCTCTTGAGACACGCCCCCTCCCCCACAGCAGTGGCTCCCTCCCTCTCCTCACCAGCCACCAGCCTTCCTCCGCACGTTCCCCAGCACTAGGGGAACACGGGGGCTCCAGGCTCTCCACTGGTCCCCAGGATCAGCCTCCAGCCCCCGCCAAAGGGGCTACAGCCTGGATTGACAGAGGGGGCCTGTCACTGTCCTTCCTCTTCATCCTCTGCCTGGGCCCATCCTGGGGGAGTGGGGCAAGGTCAGGGTGCAGGTGAGGAAAGGCTGAAGGAGCCCCTGGCTGCCAGGAAAAACCACCAGGAAGAACCACCAGGAGTTGAAAATCCCCGTGCCTGGGACAAACGTCTCTGGCGAGGCGGGGTGGGGGGGTGCAGGGTGGGGCGGCAGGCATCGGTACTTCTAAGGGTCCAAAGACACTTTCTGCTGCTGCTGCTGCTGCTAAGTCGCTTCAGTCGTGTCCAACTCTGTGTGACCCCATAGACGGATTCTCCAGGCAAGAACACTGGAGTGGGTTGCCATTTCCTTCTCCAATGCATGAAAGTGAAAAGTGAAAGGGAAGTTGCTCAGTCGTGTCTTGACTCTTAGCCACTCCATGGACTGCAGCCTACCAGGCTTCTCCATCCATGGGATTTTCCAGGCAAGAGTACTGGAGTGGGGTGCCATTGCCTTCTCCGAAGACACTTTCTAGGAGCAGCCAAAGCTGAGATGGGGGCTGTGAAGTCAGCCAAACACAGCGCACTGATAGGGGGAGGAAAGAGTGAAGGGTGGGAAGCATGAGTATCCGATCCTGTCCCTCCTATTCATTCCTGCCCTGACCCTTAGCTGGGTGGCTTTTTAAAAAAGATGTTCCGGGACTTCCCTGGTGGTCCAGTGGCTACGACTCTGTGCTCCCAAAGCAGGGGGACCTAGGTTCGATCCCTGGTCAGGGAAGTAGACCCCACTTGCCGCAGATAGACCTGGTGCAGTCAAATAAATAAAAATATTTGTTAAATTAAAAAAATAAAAATGACGTTCGTTTACTTCAGATTTATTTGTAGGTTCAATGTAATCCCAATCAAAATATATTTTGCACCTTTGACTAAGTTGTAGACAGGATGCTCCATTATTACTAAATACTTTAGTGTGTATTTCCTTAGAACAAGCACATGCTTCCATGATAACCCTAGTACCATCGTCACAATCAGGAAATTGACATTGACTTGGTAATCACATCTTGCTGGCCTGGTAATGCTCCTCTCCATTCCAGCATCTAAATCCAGGACCCCACGTCACACTGAGTTGTCCTTTCTCTTTTGAGCTGTGTGGCTTTGAGCCCGTGACCCAAGCTCTCTGAGCAGGTTTCTCATTTCCTTTGATGTCTACCTCTTTTTTGGTTGTGCTGGGGTCTTCACTGTTGTGTGGGCTTTCTCTGGTTGTGACGAGAAGGGGCTACTCTCTAGCTGTGGTACACGGGCTTCTCCTTACGGTAGCTTCTCTTGTGGATCACCGTCTCTAGGCAGTCTCCGGGGCTCTAGAGCACAGGCTCAATTGTCATGGCACATGGGTTTAACTGCTCTTTGGCAGGTGGATTCCTCCTGAATTAGGCATCGAACTCATGTCTCCTGCCTTGGCAGGCAGATTCTATACCACTGAGCCTCCAGAGAAGCCCTGATCTCCACTTTTGAGGTAAGAAGGCCCTGAGCCACTTCATTCTCAGGTGTTAGGAACAGTCCCTTCTCAAAGCAAGAGGCCACCCTTCTGTCTCCTAACTTGCCACCTTTTCCCCATCCTCCCTTCCCCAAGGATCCCCCAGCCAGGAAAGTGATGAAGGGGGAAAGGGCAGGAGCTCAGGCTTTGGGGGTCCTCCTCCTCTGTCCAGAGCACATCCTGTTCCACAGGACCGGCCACTCCTGGCTCCCATCACTCTCGGGATGTCTGGAAGGCCCCCAGGATGGGATCCCATGCTGTCCTGGAGCAAATGGGTCAGGCCTCCTGCAGAGCTGGCCCAGGGCAGGACACAGTCTCCTGCCATCACACCTCCCCCACCCAGGTGTTCTGGGCACCCAGACCTGCAGAAGGAAGAGTGAGTGGAGGGTGGAAGGAAGGCCTGGGAGGGCCGGTGGGGGCCACTGGTCAGGAGTCAGGCGAGCTTCCGTCCCCATCCCTGGCTGAGGCCCAAAGGTAAACAGGTGTATTTGGACTCCCGGCAGGGGACAGGGGGTTGGCCCCGCGGGGCAGGCCTGGGCCTGTCAGAGGTGGGGATGTGGAGAGAAGCCTGCTTTCACAATGGGTGGCAGAGTGGCCCCGGGTCCTGCTGACACATTCTTGGAAGGTGAAGAGGAAAACACAGGTGACAAGGGAGGGGAGGCAGTGGCACCGGGGAGGGGGCTTTGGGAGGCCACCCAGGCTGGGCCTGCACAGGCCAGTGGGAGCCAAGGAGGTGCCTGAAGCCCCGGGGGGTCATCTTCCTCCAGAGGCCCCTGTGTCCAGCCCACTCCGAGGCTCCCAGGTAGGGTCAGGTTGGAGGCATCGTGACTGGCTTGCTGGGGCCTGAACTTTCCCTGTGTCACGGGAGGGCAGGGACCAGCTGGAGGGTACTGTCCCCCAGAAGCCAACCGGACAGTATAGCAGGGCAGGGAGCGGCAGGGTACACGTTCACCAAGCCAGGAGGCTGGGCTGCAGGTCTGGCTCTCCCCCACTCCGGCCCCCAGATGCCGCTCTGAGGGCAGGACAGCAGGGTCCAAGACCCAGACCCTCTTTCCCCTGGAAGGAAGCAGCTCGCTGAGCTCCCAGGAATGCAAGCGCTCCAGGAAGTGGAGAAGCCTGGCGCCTTGCCCGTGGCCCACACCGCCCACGGCCCCAAGGCCCTTTGAAGCCACGGTGGAGTGCCGGCAGCGCTCCCAGCGCTGCTGTTTGCCCAGGGAATTAAGTTGAGGCTGAGAGGATGCCAATCTTTCTCCACCCCTCACCCAGCCACCCACCAGCTCTGTCACTGGCTCATCCCCTGCCCCGACTCTGCGCACCAAGCCCTGCCCCCAACCCTAGAGGCACCCCATTCCCTTCAACTGGCCTAAAGTGAACCGCGGACAGGGGTCGAGGGATGTGGCAGGGTGGCATACAGACCCCGCCTCTGAGAGTTTTCATTCTCAGGAGTCCATGGGCCTGTAGACCCCTGCGGGCTGATAACCTGAAGCATTCCTATATCTGCAGCATCAAGGACAGGCACCAGCTTCCGAAGTACTGAAGGAATGAATGCACGAAGGAAAGAATGAACGAACGAAGGAGCTGGCTGAGCAGATGGACAAAAGGTAGAAAAACAGCCAAGTCGCTTCGACAAGATGTGACCGCAGACAGTAAACACTACCGGGGCCACGGTCACGGTCACTGGGCCCAGGGTGCTTCCTGATGCTCCCAGGGGTGCAGAGCATTCTGTCCTGGGGGGCCTTTGAGGAAAGCCCCATGCTGCCCTTTGCTGATCCTGTGGGTCTGGGTGGCGTAATAAAAGAAGGAGGGGGGGCCCTGATGCCCGCTGAAGCCGAGTGGGATGTGTGGCAGTGCAAGCCAGGTGAGGAGGGAGGGGAGGGGATACCGGACGAGGGACCAGAGGGAAGGGATGAGAGAGGTGAGAGAGGCTGGGCCTTTCTCATTCTCATCTGCTCCTCCAGTCCCCAGCTCCCTGGGGGCTGAGACCCTGGGAATAAGGACACAGAGGCCCAAGCGGCAGGGCTGGTGCGGTGGAACTGACATTCGAGCCCCGTCTCTCCCATCTTTATTACCCCACCCAAATCCACAGGATCAGTAGATGGCCTTTGACCTGTCTGCACCTGGCTACAAGGTCACCAGGTCAGAGGGGTGACCAGCTCATCTGTCCCTGCGGGTCCCACCCCGAGGTGCACCAGGATGGGCCACTGAGCTTGACGGCCATGGAGCCCAGCTACCCAGTCTAAGCTGAGGTTGGGAGCTCTGTGAGGTGCCTGAGAGTTCCCTGTGCCTGCTGTGTGGCTAACGATTAAGCCTGGCCTGGCAGAGACTGCCTGGGAGGCTGGGCCTGCACTAACGCTGTGCCACAGGGCCGGGCGCGCTTGGGCCCGCCAGTTCAAGGCCAGTTTTGGAGAGAGGCATGGGGCGGGAGGATCTCACAGAAGGCCGGGACTCAACCCCCAGCCACATTCCCCGGGCCTCCCTAGGCTCCCTACTCCCCCTGTGGGTTCTGTTGGGAGGGGGACATTGAAGGTCTCCTAAGGAAAGAGGAAGAAAATCACCAACTGGCCCACAAGAGATGGCGACCCCCACCCTGGCCCCCCACCCAAATGATCAGCTCATAGGCTCTGTTATCCTTGAGCTCAGAAAGCTCTTCTCTGAAGGACAAGTCACTTCCCAGACCCCTCCACATAGATGACCCACTGCTGCTGCTGCTGCTAAGTCGCTTCAGTCGTGTCCGACTCTGTGCGACCCCATAGACGGCAGCCCACCAGGCTTCCCTGTCCCTGGGATTCTCCAGGCAAGAGTACTGGAGTGGGTTGCCAGTTCCTTCTCCAATGCATGAAGGTGAAAAGTAAAAGTGAAGTCGCTCAGTCCTGTCCGACTCTGAGCGACCCCATGGACTGCAGCCCACCAGGCTCCTCCATCCATGGGATTTTCCAGGCAAGAGTACTGGAGTGGGGTGCCATCGCCTTCTCCGAGATGACCCACGGTGACCTCCAAAGGGACTTGGGAAGAGACAGGTATGAATGACAATCCAAGATGTGGCTACACAATGAAAACGACTCCCCCCGGCCCCGGGGAAAATGAAGGATGGTTTGAAGGGGTGGAGAGTGACAGACACCTGTGGAATTCACACGGCGTGGGTAACCATGTGAATTAGGAAATGAACTAGAGCCATTTGGGAGAGGGAAGAGGTGACCCTGGCATTAGCCCTGTCCTGGGGAGGTCACCCCAAGTCCTTCAGTGGAGAGAGCGGAGTCTGTCCGTTAACCAGTATGGTGCTCCAAACCGGAAGGAGATAGAGCCAAGACTTAGGCACAGTTCCCCCGGACCTCATGAAGGTAAAAGCTGTAGCCCAGGTTCATGGACTCTTCCAGAAGAGGGATCAAAGAGGAGAGCAGAGGGTGAGGACCGAGCCTGGAGAAGGGCCACCCTTGGGGCAGGAGGGAGCCTCTTACCTCACCCCGCCCGCTCCCGGCCCCCTAAACACACCTACACAGACACTCCCGTTCCTGGAGGCGGCCGCCCCACGGAGCCACAGTGAGAGTCAACAGGTCAGAGTGGGCTCGGACGGAAGCCAATGTTTGCCCAGGAGGGCTCCTGGCCTCCCACAGGGCATCTCATTAGCACCATGGGGGTAGAGTCCAGAATCTGAGAGCAGGCAGCAAACTCCAGAGCTCAGAACAGGGCAGAAGGGAGGAGAGGGTCAGCTGCGGTGAACACAGGGAAGCTGTTTTAAGATGAGCTGACCTGCGTGTGCCTGCAGGAGAGAAGGGGCTAGCCCGGGGGGAGAGGGTGGATTGCAGGTGCTGGGTGGACGGGATGCTGGGAGAGCAAAGGATGGACCCCTCTGGTGGGAACAGGAGGAGGAAGGAAGGGTGAGCCCTGCCCCAGCCCAGCGGAGCAGTCACTCTGCAGTGCCTCTTGCTTCAAGAGGGAAGATGGTGATGGTGGGGAGTGGGGTGGGGAGTTGGGGGCGGGGGAAGGGGGCTGTGCTGGGGTGCACGAGAGGACTGTGGGGACCTTTGATTCCGGCTCGAGCTAGTGGACAGTGCAATGGGTGTAAGGAGGAAGGAGCAATCTGGAGTGACACGGTAGGGCACTCAGGAACCCGGAGACAGAAAAAAAAAGGGAACAGGAAGGACTTCCTGGTGGTCCAGAGGGTAAGACTCCATGCTCCCAATGCAGGGGGTCGGGGTTCTATCCCTGGTCAGGGAACTAGATCCCACATCCATCCCGGCGACTAAAAGTTCACATGCCCCATGCAATAAAGATCCCGGCAACTAAGACCCAGCACCGCCAAAATAACTAAGTAAATAAACAGAGAGGAACAGGTACACGGGGAAGCCAGCCTTGGCCTCCTTGAGACTGCAACCAACGTATCAGGCCCACAACGTCTCCTGCCTCCAGCTGGCAGGACTCGGGGCGGGGCGGGGATTTCCCACCTGCAGGGAGGACGCCCCGGTCCCAGGTGCTAGAAACCCTGGTCAGACATCACCTGGTTGCCTGGTCAATGTTTCCTTACACCTGTGGACCAGAGTCTGCATGGACATAACTATGGGCAAGACCTGGTCTCAGGGAGATTTCCTGACCCACTGAGTTGGGCAGCGGGGTGGTCTTGCCAGGGTAACTCTCCAGGTTCACTCCCAGGATCGGGCAGAGTGGTCTTCTCAGGGCTGGGAGGCCGCTGTGAGAGGCCCCTTGGTGTCCTCGAGACTGGTGGGCGGTGATGCCACTGCAGCCTGAGTGGGGAATGCAGCGTGAAAGGGAAGGGAAGGGGGAGTCAGGCTGGGGGTACAGAGAGTGTGAGGCTCACAGTTGAGGGATGGCTGAGAGGCTTCTGGGTATCGAAGGATGGTTCTAGGAGACTCAGCTTTGGAAAGGCACCCCAGTGTGTGAGCACGGCCCAGGCAAGCCCTCCTGCCCCTGCCCCCGCTCCCCAAGCAACAACCACTCATTCGGTTTCCACCACCACAAGTCAGGTTTTCCTACGCTAGAATTTCCTACAGATGGTATCAAACACTTTGTACTCTGTGTTTGGCTTCTTTCCCTCAACATGTCAATTTTGAAATTTAACTACCTTGTCACATGCAGTGGCAGTTTGTCCCTTTTCACGGCTGAGTAGTATTCTACCAGACAACTATAGCCATTTGTTTGTCCATTCTCTACTTGATAGATATTTGGGCTGCTTCCAGTTTGGGGCTATTGTGACTAAAGCAGCTATGAACATCCTTGTAGAAAGCATTTTTGGTTTTTGGTCTGAACCATGCAGCATGAAGGATCTTAGTTCCCCAACCAGGGATCGACGCCAAGCTCCCTGCAGTGGAAGCCTAGAGGCTTAGCCACTGGACCACTAGGTGAGTCCTAGGGTGTTTTTTGTTTTTTTTTAATCCTTTTCAGGACTTCCCTGTTGTCCTTAAATTAAGAGTCCAGCCTGCCAACGCAGGGGACATGGGTTCAATCCCTGACCTGGGAGGACTCCACATGCTGCAGGGCAACTAGGCCCGTGCACCACAAATATCGAGACCGACACGCCTAGAGCCTGTGCTCCGCAACAAGAGAAGCCACCGCAACGAGAAACCCACACGCTACCACGAGAGGGTAGCCCCTGCCTGCCGAAACTAGAGAAGACCCACGCATAGCAATAAAGATCCAGTGCAGCCAAAACAAAATATAAATATTTTTTTAAAAAAATCTTTTTCATGTGAATGGGGCTTGGGAAGAGAAGACATATCTTTCACTGGACTATGTTGAGTTGATTCTAGAAGAGTCAGCACAGGTATTCAGCAAGATGCAGAGAGGACAGGAGAGGACAGGACAGAGACAGGCAGGAGAGGAGGCGGGCAAAGGCATGCAGGGGACACCCAGCTGGCTGGCTCAGTGCTGGGGAGGAGAGGGGGCCAGCGGGACTCTTGTCAAGTGCTCTTCTGGCCATGTCACTCATCGGTTGAGAACCCTGCAATGACTTCCCTCACCTACAGAAGGCTCTAAACACCATCAAGATCTTCCCCTGCTCGCCACTCACTTCCCACCTACCACTCCTCTGTGATCAGTCACACTGATGTATTACCCAGAATTGCTATTTCCACCCCTGCCCTCTGCCCTGAGCAAACACCCTCCCACTCTCCCCCTTCACCTGGGTAACTCTTTTCAGAGTCCCCAACTGTGGGCCCCGAGCTGGAAGAACTCTACCATGCTGGTAAGACTCACCCCAACCCTTTCCGCACTTCTGCTTGAGAAGGCAGTTGGTTACACACATTGAGGTTCCTATACGGTCACCCCAACCGAGGACAGCAGGGCCGCATCATCAAGGAAAGGCTGGGAAGGTTGGGGCAGTGTCTCTGGACACTCGCTCTGCCTCCAGCCAGCCAGAGTTCTGGAAAGCCCACCCGCTAAGGCCTACTCGTGACCCTGAGCCATTTCATTTGGTGAATCCAGAACCCAGTTTGGGAGAAGACCTCCATCACAACCTCTCTTCCTGCTTCATCCCAGCAGTCTGTTGCATGACTCAAGCTCAGAGGACAGGGGCTGGGGGTTCTGTCCTCTTCCTGCCTGATGCTCATGCCCTTCCCCTGCTGCCAGCACAGACTGCCCACCTAGGGGCTCCTGACTGCTGCCTGGAGTTTACATTTGTTGGGGAAGGTTGTGAGCTGAGCTCCAGGAACCCACATCAGCTGGCTGGGCCCCTGGCAGACCCCAGAATCTGCAAGCCTAGGCTTGGGGCGGGGGCACTGCCAATGCTGGTCTGTTTGCCCCCTTTGCAGGAGGGAGGGGGCACCTGGAATGGTTCTCAGTCATAGAGGCACAGATGTTTAGTCTGCAGGAAATGTTGAGAGCCTTCCAGTGTCACCTGCAGAAGAGGAAACTGAGGCACAGAGAGAGGACAGGGCTCTGAGGATGTCAGTGCATTTGGGGTTGGCTTCTCCTGGGCACTACTGGCTGGGGGACCCATCTGGACCTTTGCCACCTCTCCACTCATTACCATCCTCCAGTGCCCTTGATTTCACCATGTTGGCATTGCGGGCCTCTCCTGCTGGATGGGGAGCTCCAGGAAGGCAGAAGCAGTGCCTGGTTCTCCATGGCACCTGCCAGGAGCTGGGAGTGGCCCATGGTGTGTGCTCAACAGAGCATGGCGGAACGGATGGAGGGGGTGGGAGCGCATGCCCCATTTCTCAGTGACTTGGAGCCAGAAGCCAGCGCTCTGAGCTGGGCAGACTGTGGAGAGCCAGGGGAAAGACGGCTGGGTCAGCCCTCCTTGTCCTCAGGGACCCCGGGCCTTGCCTCCCAGCTCACCCCTCCTCCTTGGCCTTATTAAAAAAGCCGCTGTTGAAGGTGTGATTGTGTGTGTTGCCCCGTAGGTGGTATACATGGAGAACTGCATACGCTGATCACTGGTCTCTGTGCTCATTCATTCATTCAATGAATACCTGAAGGATGGGAGGACCCTTCCATGGAAGCGGCGGGCACACACACGGCAGAAGACCAAACCCACAAAGCAAGTGGGTCCCAAGAGTGCCCTGGGGGAACTTCCTGGTGGACTAGTGGTTAGGACTCCACACTGCAGTGGGGACATGGGTTTGATCCCTGGTTGCGGAATTAGGATCCCACATCCTGAGCAGTGTGTTCAAAAAAAGAGAAGAAAAAGTCATGAATGAGCTCATTTACATATGGAATTTAGAAAAACCACCAAACTCATAGAAAAAGAGATCATATTTGTAATTACCAGAAGCAGGGGTGGGCCGAGGAGGAATTGGAGAAAGGTGGTTAAAATGGTACAAACTTCCAGTTATCAGATAAACAAGAACTAGAGATGTAATTTACAACATGAGGACTCCAGTTAACAATGCTTTGTGATAGACAGAAAAGTTGTTAACCCAGTAGATCCTAAGTTCTCATCACAAGGAGAATTATTTTTTTTTCTTTACTTTGGATTCTATTTGAGATGATGGATGACAACTAAACCTATTGTGGTAATCATTTCACAATACAGTTGACCTTTGAACAGCAGGGGTTAGAGGCACTGACCCTAGGGCAGTGGAAAATTCCCATATAACTTTACAGCTGGCCCTTTCAATCCACTGTTCTATCGTGTACTGCTGCTGCTGCTGCTGCTAAGTCGCTTCAGTCATGTCGGACTCTGTGCGACCCCATACACGACAGCCCACCAGGCTCCCGGTCCCTGGGATTCTCCAGGCAAGAACACTGGAGTGGGTTGCCATTTCTTTCTCCAGTGCATGAAAGTGAAAAGTGAGAGTGAAGTCGCTCAGTTGTGCCGGACTCTTAGTGACCCCATGGACTGCAGCCCACCAGGATCCTCCGTCCATGGGATTTTCCAGGCAAAAGAGTACTGGAGTGGGGTGCCATCGCCTTCTATCCTAGTGTATATTCACTGAAAAAAATCCAGGTGGACTCCCATAGTTCAAACCCATGCTTGCTGTTCAAGGATTCGCTGTATATATAATTCAACCACCATGCTGTACACCTTATGCATTGATGTATGTCAATCACTTCTCAGTAAAACTGTAGACAATAAATAAATTTTAAAAAGCCAGCAGAAGGGCACCCTGTCTAGGCTGTGAGCCCCTTAAGGAAGGCTCCCCTCTCTCTCTCCTTGCCTACAGGAACCCTGGGCTTAATGAACAAACGATTTAACCTGCTCCCTCCCCCACAATGATCCACCTGCCTGGCAGGATGGCCTGTGTGTGGGTGATTCCAGGCCCCAGCCCGCAGGCAGAAGGAGGCCATGGGTCCATCCATCCGGCTGGGGTCTCCACTCCCCCAAGCACAAGGCCTCCCGGGATGGGGACGCTCGGAGGCGCAGAGAAAGCGCTGAGTCACGTTCAGGAACACGGCCCCCAGAGAGCCTCGCCTCTGGGGCACGAGGCTTCGGGAGCGCGCGGGCGCGCCCGAGGCTGCAGGGCGCGGGGGCGCGGAGGTGGGGCTGCGGGGGCGCCCGGCTTCCCTCTTTGCCAACCGCCCGGCCGCTGGCGTCCTCGGTTGCCAAGAGTTTCGGGGCCGAAGTGCAGTGGGTGCCAGCGCCTGACGTCACCGCTGCCCGCCGGTTTGGGGAATAGGGGGAGGGGGCACCTGCAGAAAGGCCCCGAACGCCCCCCAGCCCTCGGTTTGTGCCCGTCTTCCTGCACGTTCTCTCCTCCGTGCCCTCTCGAGTTTTCCTCATTTATTTGCTGCCCGCGTTCCTCTCCTTTTCAGCGCCCCATTTGCCGCCCCCCGCCACCTCCTTTTCTCTTTCTATCCATCCATCCATCCACCTGTCTTCGGTCTTTCTCCTCCTTTTCTGGCACCCGCTGGACATTCTCGGAGGTTCCAGGGGGCGCGGTGGAAAGGCACCAGTGGGCATCGGGCGCCCCCTCGTGTCCCACTTGGCCCAGCCTGGCCTCGGCCCTGGGGTAGGGCGGAACACTCGCCCCACCACCGTGATTCAAACCAGTTTACACGGAGGACATTCAACTTACAGTTGTGAAAATAATGTTAAAGCTCACCTGAAAAAAAATAAACAACTCATCTTTTCATTCTTTTAGTATCTACTCTTTACTAGATATGGCTGCTATAAATATAATAATGGATTCACAATTTCACAATGGATTTTCTTGAAAGTCAGATTGACAGCTTTGCATAACAGCATGCAGAAGTCCCGAGCTACCTGGCCTGGGGAGGCAGAGCACAGCAGTCTCCTGGCCAGCTGTGTTGACTCAGTGCAGCTGTGACCTCTCTGAGCCTGACCTTCCTCCTCTGCAGAAGGGAGATGAACAGCTGTGCCTGACTTGTAAGTTTATTGTGAAGATTAGACAAGCTACTGCAAGGTGGTGCCTGTAACAAAGCTGGGCTAACAGAAGGCTCTCAGATCATGGTGGTTGGCTACCAAACTGCACTTTGTTGTTCAGTCGCTAAGTTGTGTCCGACTCCTCGTGACCGCGTGGACCAGGCTCCCCCGACTTTCACCATCACCCAGAGTTTGCTCAGATTCATGTCCATTCAGTCAGTGATGCTTGCTATCTAACCATCTCATCCTCCGCTGTCCCCTTTCGCCTTCAATCTTTCCCAGTATCAGATCTTTTCCAATGAGTCAGCTGTTCACATCAGGTAGCCAAAGTATTGGAGCTTCAGCATCAGTTCTGCCAATGAATAATCAAGATTGATTTCCTTTAGGATTAACTGGTTTGATCTCCTTGCTGTCCGAGGGACTCTCAAGAATCTTCTCCAGCAACACAGTTTGGAAGCATCAATTCTTCCATGCTCAGCCTTCTTTCTGGTCCAACTCTCATATTTTTACATGACTACTGGAAAAAATCAAGTTTGACTATACGGACCTTTGTCTGCAAAGTGATGTGTCTGCTTTTTAATACATTGTCTAGATTTGTCATAGCTTTCCTCAGGAGGAGCAAGCAGCCTGCCCTTAGAGAAGGATATTTGAGAAAATACAAAACACACATGTATATAGTTTACAAAATTGCAATGAGAATATTAAAAAGCTCAAAGTATTTGTTCACAGCCATAAAGGATTTCTTCTTGAGATGATGTTATTCATATTTTCTGGAGTGTCGGCTGTGGGCTGGGTGCTGCTCAAAGGGGTAAGTGTTGAATGAGGCTCTTAGGGCTGGTCCATCTGAGCCCAAAGTCCTTTCCACCAAAGCTCTCTAGTCCACTTTTTCTTTTCTCTGGCTGCTAACAATTTAAACTTTTCCTTTCACTTGGTTCTCAGGACTGCACAAGGGCCGCCTCAATGGAGTCATCCTAGCTGTCCTTACACAAGGATTCTGCCTTTTTATCTCCCTCATTTGCAACAGGGGTGCGCCTCCCAGATATTTTCTTCATCAGTACTTTCACGGCCATCAACCAGATCTGAAACTGTCCTCTCGCCCTGAAAGAAAGCTGTCCAATCCCCCTCCAGGGGCTCAGTCCCACTTCTTCCTCCTTTTGTGGAACTGGCCGCTGGGAGAGCCTTGGTAACCCCATAACTTGGTGCCCCCCAAACCTTCTCACCCACCAGTATATGCTTCATTGTCTATCTTCCAGTACCTGGATGCCTCAACAAAGCTGTGCAGCCACTTACCACCCCAGGGTGGGACCAGAGGCAGGGTGAGCCTCTGCAATGGAGGAGGGAGTAACACTAGGTTTTACAGGAGCTGTGTCTGTGGTGAATCCAGAACATTCATCCCTGCAGGAGCCCTGATCCAGGGCCACTTCCCCACCCCTGGCTGGCCCTGAACTAATTAGAGGAGACTCCGGGCAAAGGAGCTGAGACATTTTGGCCCCTTGCAGGAGGGTGCCTACCAGCCCTCCAGGCCTTTCTGATGTCCTCAGAGGCCCTGAGAAACGCTCCTCTTGTGTCTGAGTACCCGCAAACAGGCCTCAGCGCCTCCACCACTGAGAACACCACCTGGGTTCTAACCCCGCGGACAGGTCTGGGCTTTTTCAGCCTTCCCCTTGCACTGTTTTCAGACCTGGGAAAATACAGCGCTGAAGCCACACTCTACCCGCGGCCCGGCCCTCACCCCCAGCAAATAAAACCATGTATCTCTCTCCAAAACAGACACCTTAGTGTGGAGCTTGGAGCTTCTCTCCGGTTCCATACCAGTCCCCGGGATGAGTGCTCCCAGAACCCCTCCTACCCCAGGAATTTGGCCCAGCCCCTCGCAAGTCGGGATTGTAGTTATGGATGCCGCTGGGGCCATGGGCGAGCATTCTTTGCCCGGGCCAGGGCTTGCACACAGGGCGCATTCCGTGAGAACTTTTAGGGCCGAAGGGGGACACGACTACATAGGTCCCTCAGTCATTAAATGAGCACACATTAGGCGCCTGCTGTGTGACAAGCTCTGTGCACATTAGGCGCCTGCTGTGTGACAAGCTCTGTGCTGTGCTTTGCGGGGGAACGCCTCATCTGTGCCTGGATCCGGACAAACGAATTCGTTATTAATCTTTGTGAAAAGAGTCAGCCTTGCCACGAAGACGGCAAGTGAGCTGTAACTGTTGTGCCAGCTGCGGGACAAAACACCGCTAGAGAACCTGAGGGTGGCAACACGCATCAAGGTGAAACCCGGGTGCACCTCCCCGCCACACCCAAGATGGCCACCTGCCGGGGTCCCCTGTCCCTTAGTTCCACGCAGGCGCACTTCCGCCTGCCACTCCAAATATGGCGGCAAGCGCGCCCCGGGGAGGGGGCCACGGGCGGAAGTGGGTGTGACAGGGACGGGAGCCGAGAGGGCCCTCGGAAGCGAGACGCTGGGCTGTGGGAGCCGCACGCAGGGAGGGTCGAAGTCATGATCCCCCCGCAGGAGGCGTCCGCCCGGCGGCGGGAGATCGAGGACAAGCTGAAGCAGGTGGGGCTGGGGAGGCGGGGAAGGAGGTGAGGAAAGGGGCCGAG
Organism: Bos taurus; assembly: GCF_002263795.3. Taxonomy (NCBI): domain Eukaryota; kingdom Metazoa; phylum Chordata; class Mammalia; order Artiodactyla; family Bovidae; genus Bos; species Bos taurus. The sequence continues at coordinate 55,561,036 of NC_037346.1, forward strand.
ATCCGGGCCGGGCGTCTACTCAGGGAGGTAGCAGGAGTGGGAGGGGGCCGGGTACCAGGCAATCGGGTCCGGGCGAGGCTGTGGAGCCGGGATGCGGTGGTCTCTGGCTTCTGGTGATGTCCTCCCCCCTCTCTCTGCAGGAGGAGGAGACGCTGTCCTTCATCCGAGACAGCCTGGAGAAGAGCGACCAGCTCACCAAGAACATGGTGAGTAACCCCTCAGCTGGGAGGGCCTCCAGACGCTGGAGAGAGAACCCTGCGACCCAGGGGTTTGGGTACCTAAAGCCCGAGGCTTCTGGCCTGGGTGGTGATGGGTGGTAACGTCTGGGTTTCTCTAGCAACAGTGTTACACTTCTCTTACACTCTCTTCCCCTTGCCTGCCCCTTCGCTGAGGATGCTGCAGCCCCCGACATTTCTGCTTTCTGCCTGAGTTCTCCATTCTTCTTTCTCTCCTTCTGCAAACATTTAGTGAGACTGACTTAAGTGGGCTGGGTACTGGCCATGGGTCACCCTCAATTTAAGTGTGGGTATCACCGGTGGGGTTACCACTTCTGAGGTTACTGAGGGCGGGAGACTCAGCTGTCACTCCAGATAGCCAGAGGGGTAAAATGAGCCAGAAATCAGACAGATGTGGGATCTAGCCCTTGCCCCTCCACTTATTTGTGTGTGGCTCCTGACAGGTAACTATGAGCTTCAGTTACCTCCTCTGCTAAAATAGACGATGCTAATCTCCCATGTAGCTGTGAAGGTCATAGAAGCTAATGCGTGGAAATGCCTCTTGCACGGTATCTGCTATACAATAGGTACTCAATAAACATGAACTTCCTTTCTTATTCCTAAAAGAGCCTGGAAAACCCAAACTGAGTAGTAGATAGAAACGTGGGTATGTATTCAGTAACACAGTCATCAAGTGCTGCTGCTGCTGCTAAGTCGCTTCAGTCGTGTCCGACTCTGTGTGACCCCATAGATGGCAGCCCACCAGGCTCCCCTGTCCCTGGGATTCTCCAGGCAAGAGCACTGGAGTGGGTTGCCATTTCCTTCTCCAATGCGTGAAAGTGAAAGTGGAGTCGCTTGGTCTTGCCTGACTTTAGTGACCCCATGGACTGCAGCCCACCAGGCTCCTCTGTCCATGGGATTTTCCAGGCAAGAGTACTGGAGTGGGGTGCCATTGCCTTAGAGAGAGGAGGTTTGAAGGTACCAGGAATGCATTTGAGGCTACTCTGTATGAAACTAGTTCCTGTTCAGTCTAGGAAAGCATCAGAGAGAACATAAATTGAGATCTGGCTTTAAGGGGTGGAAGGGAAGCCATCCTGTGGTGATTTTCTGAGGAGTTAATATAATGCTTGCCTCGCCTTCAGATCAAACTGCAGCCAGTTTATTTGGGCCACCTCCGATCTGCCAGGCACGTGGTAGATCCTGGGGATACAGTGGGGAATAGGTATACCCTCTCCCTCTCCTCTTGGAGCCTACTGTCTAGAAAACCACAGCAAATGCCGAAGACCTGGCTGGGGGGCCGAAGCAGTGCTGGGACAACCCTGAGGCCTGAGAGCACGGGGCTTGCCCCCGCAGGTGTCTATCCTGTCATCCTTTGAGAGTCGCCTTATGAAGCTGGAGAACTCCATCATCCCCGTGCACAAGCAGACGGAGAACCTGCAGCGGCTGCAGGAGAATGTCGAGAAGACCCTGTCCTGTCTGGACCACGTCATCAGCTACTACCACGTGGCCAGTGACACTGAGAAGATCATCAGGGAAGGGTGAGCTCGGGCCAGAGCGTCACATTCCTGACGCCTCTTGGACCAGTAGGCTTTGGAAGGGGGATAGAATATGTATAAGCCTGGAGTCCCCTGTGTTAATTCTGTTCTCCCATTTCCAATACCATTCCTCTTCATCTTCCATCTGCCCCGGGCTGATGTGGCTCTTCTCCTTTCCAGGCCCACAGGTAGGCTAGAGGAGTACCTGGGAAGCATGGCCAAGATTCAGAAGGCTGTGGAGTATTTCCAGGACAATAGCCCAGACAGCCCAGAGCTCAACAAAGTGGTAAGGGGCCAGCAGAGTGATGTGAGAGATTGGCAGACACCAATCCCTGCCCGGGTCTCATTACTGACACTGAACCAGCTAAAAGATAATATAGTCAAATAAAGAGAAGTATGTAATACTATGCACATACTATAGACATTAAAATCTCTGTTTCAGGAATTACAGGTATACATTTTGATTGCATTTTAATAATTTAGCTAAATTATAAGTTGTTGTTTAGTTGCTGAGTTGTGTCTGACTCTTTTGCAACCCCATGGACTGTAGTCTGCCAGGCTCCTCTGTCCATGGGATTTCCCAAGCAAGAATACTGGAGTGGGTTGCCATTTCCTTCTCCAGGGGATCTTCTCAACCCAGAGATCTCCTGCATAGGCAGGCAGGTTCTTTACCACTGAGCCACCAGAGAACACACATTACAAGTTACCTGTGAAATGTAAATTTAACATTTGATTTTTATAAATGCATGGGTATTTTTTTAGTATAGTGAAAAATACATAATATAAAAATTACCACTTCTAACCGTCTTTAAGGGAACAGTTCAGTGACATTCACGTTGTATAACCATTGCCACCTGGCTACACAGAAGGCTGACAGGATCAGTATATTGTCACACTAGTAACCCGGAGGGGACACACCGGTATAACCAGTATACTGCAGCCCATCAGTGGGCAGCCTGGACTCAGAGACTGGAATATCAGGGGTTGGAGAACTTTGTTCTTGAGGGTCTCTTCCAAGTTCAGATCACAGAGTGAAGAGCTCTGTGCTACAACTTGGGTGTGGGGGTGGGCTAGAGAAGGAGAAGACAAAAAACAGACAACTCCACGTTTACCCTAGAGGACTTACTTTTCAAGTAAGCAGAAACACTCCAACTTCTCTCTATTTTTAAAGCATCTTTATTGAGATATAATTCACATACCAATAAAATTTTACCCATCTGAAGTATAAAGCTTAGTAGTTTAGTAATCAGTAATTTAGTAGTTTTAACAATCTCCGAGTCATGCAACATCCCTGGAACAAATGTCATAACATATTCATCCCCTGTAAAAAGAAACACGTTGGCAGTCCCTCTTCTTCCCTCGCCTCCCCATTCTCCCCGCCACTAGTACTCACTCATGTTTTCTTTGTACATTTGCCTGTTCTGGACTTCTGTAAATGGAATCACACAATATGTGACCTTTTGAATCTAGCTGCTTTCAGATTGCCTGTTCACAAGGTTCATCTGTGTGGTAACGTGTGTCAGCGCTTCACTCCATTGTAGGGCTGAATTATCTTGCATTCGATGGATCTACCACAGCTTGTTTGTCCATTCGTCTTTTTGGTGGTTACAGGCAGTGTTGCTGTGAACACTTGTGTACATACTTTTGTGTGGGCGTATATTTTTGATTCTCTTGTCTGCTCTGAATACCTATCACTTATCAGATACATGATTTGCAAATATTTCCCTTCAATTTATGGATCGTCTTTTCACTTTTTTTTTGGAGGGGGGTGCGGGGGAGTGCTCACAGCATGGCATGCGGGATCTCAATTCCCTGGCCAGGGATTGAACCCTTGCCTCCGTCCGTGGAAGTATGGAGTCTTAAGCCTTGGACAGTCCGGGAAGTCCCCCTCTTTTCACTTTTTTGATGGCATCATTTTCAGCACATAAGTTTTTGACATCCAATTTATGTTTTTTTCTTTTGCTTTTCTAACAAGGGTTTCTAACAAACCCTTTTCTAACAAGAATACAAATTAATGGTGGAATGAGAAAATAATCAGCTGATACCTGTAAGCACCTACTTTTTGTAAAACTCTGGGTTTCACCTGCAAGCATACATTTTAAGAGAACAAAAGGGAAAGAAAGAATACAGGAAGGCTTCCGAGCGTTTCTTCTCTGGGAAAAAGGAAGTGAAGGCAGAGGAGGGCTGGGACCCAGAAGCAGGAAGGGAAAGGAAGTGTATGGGGAGGCAAGGGCCAGCTGAGTGCTGGAGCAGCTGCGGACCCTCATCTTTCCCCCTGCCCTCCCTCCATCCATAGAAGCTGCTGTTTGAGCGGGGGAAGGAGTCGCTGGAGTCCGAGTTCCGCAGCCTGATGACCCGGCACAGCAAGGTGGTGTCCCCGGTGCTCATCCTGGATCTGATCGGTGGTGAGGACGACCTGGAGCTCCAGGAGGAGGTGCCCCTGGAGCACCTGCCCGAGAGCGTGCTGCACGACGTGGTCCGCATCTCCCGCTGGCTGGTGGAATACGGCCGCAACCAAGGTGAGGCGGTCCGGGTGCTGGTGGCAGGCCGGAGGGAGCGGGCCTCCCCTTCGTTTATTTAGTCCACTTGCATGTCTTTGATAGAGTTTAGTAGGAGACAACGTGAGCCATAAATCCCGAGCGTGTGTGTCAAACTGGGAATCTAGCAAATCCAACCGTTTCTTTATATGCCTTCCTTTCTCCTGTTTCTTCCTTTTTCCCCCCAATTAATTATAAAACTTTTAAACGGCACAGAAAGGTTTAGGTGAAAGCAGAAGTTCACCTCCCTGCTTCTGTGATGCCTACAGCATGACCCAAAGATGAGTGCTGTTGAGGTTGTTTACAGCCTTCCAAAAAATCTTTATGTGTGTGAGAGAGAGAGTAACTATGTGCGTATCGCCCCCTCGTTCCCAGGTGGAAGGACAGTTGTCCTCTCTGACAGTTGTTTTCTGGCTTTTGCTTTTAACTTAGTGACATGCCTTGAGAGCATTCCATATCAGTACATGTATATCTGCTTCATTCTTTTTGACAGCTGCATAATATTCTGGGTGTGTTGGTCCCATCATTTCTTTGGCCTGTCCCAGGATTTTTAAAAGAAAACTCCTGAGTTAACAAAAATTTAAAAAAACTAATGAATATTCAATTTCAAGCTGCTTAGTCCTCCACATTCTTCTTCCCTTTGGTAGTGTGTACACACACCAAGCTGCCAGTGGGCCTTACCACTGTCCCCCTCCTTCTCGAGGACTGTGCGGTGCCGGGTCTCAGGGCTGCCTGTACCAACCGCACAGGCTTGTCTGTGGCTCACAAACTGCACTCTGGGAGCCGAGGGGTTGGCAGGAGCGATCCAGGGGCTCCCTTGGGATAAGGGAGGCCCGGGGATGCCTCCAGACCCCCTGCCTCCTTCAGCCAGAACCTCTGTGCTTTGGTCCATTTCGCATGCTAGTTACACGTTGGTTCGGAGCTGCGGAAATGTACTGTGGCATCTGTATCTTTTTTCCTCACTCATTTGGCACCTTTTTCTTTTCTAATTTTCCAGTATTGATAAAGTGCCGGAGTGAACATGCTTACATTGCTTGGTCTTCTTATTTAGGAAGTTCTTTGGGATATTTTCTCAAAGGTGCAGTTATCAGGTAGAGCTGTCTGAACAGATCTGTAACCTTCTTGCCATCTTACGTTCTTCTCCGGACAGATGGGGCCGGTGGACTGACCGTCGACAATCCTCCAGCTGTTTATTCTTCCTTAACTTCATTTATCTTAGCTATTTGACTGGGCTGTCACGATCCTCTCATTCTTTTAAATTTTCACTTCATTCACAGCTAAAGAATGGTCTATTTTTTTCACTTGCTGACATTTATTGGGACTTCCCTGGTGGCTCAGATGCCTACAATGCAGGAGACCTGGGTTCGATCCCTGGGTTGGGAAGATCCCCTGGAGAAGGAAATGGCAACCCATTCCAGTATTCTTGCCTGGAAAATCCCATGGATGGAGGAACCTGGCAGGCCACAGTCCATGGGGTCGCAGAGTCGGACACAACTGAGCGACTTCACTTCACTTCACTTCTTGTCTCTTTACTGCCTACACCTTGCTCACATCCTTTGCATGCTCAGTCGCTGGAGTCATGTACGACTCTTTGCAACCCCATGGACTTTACCTCACCAGGCTCCTCTGTCCATGGGATTATCTAGACAAGAATACTGGAGTAGGTTGCCATTTCCTTCTCCAGGGAGAAGGACTTCCTGAGTCAGGGATTGAACCTGGGTCTCCCGCATTGCAGGCAGATTCTTTACTGACCAAGCCACCAGGGAAGCCCAAGATTACTGGAGTGGGTAGCCTATCCCTTCTCCAGGGGATCTTCCCGACCCAGAAATCACATCCTTTGACCTCTTACCAAGTTGAAGCTGGGTGTTAACTTTGTATTTTTTTTATCTAAAAAAAAAACTTAACCGGGAATTCACTAGCAGTCCAGTGGTTAGGACTCTGCTTTCAGTTCCACAGGCCTGCGTTCAATCCCCCGTCTGGGAACTAAGATCCCACAAGCCTCGGGGTGTGGCCAAAAATAAACAAACAAAATAAAAAATTAAAAAACATTACTTTCAAAGGGAGCTCTCTGGTGGTCCAGTGGTTAGGACTCTGATTCTACTGTAGGGAGCACGGATTCGATCTTTGGTCGGGGAACCAAGAACCACATGCTGTGTGGCATAGTAAAAAAACAACAACACAACAAAACAACTCACAACTGTTGGTTCTGTTGGGGGATAGTTTCTCTCATAAGACTTTGTTTAATTTGGGATGAGGCTGCACTGGGGGCTGCTAGGAAGAGGTTCGCAGGTAGCAATAGCAGGTACCCACTGCTGCCCCGAGGAGCTGTGTCTGGAGGGGAGAGGGAGGCTCCTGGGCCAGGGGCAGGGACCTCAGCTGTCGCCCGTCTTCCCTCAGATTTCATGAACGTCTACTACCAGATCCGCTCCAGCCAGCTGGACCGCTCCATCAAAGGCCTGAAGGAGCATTTCCGGAAGAGCAGCTCTTCCTCCGGGGTCCCCTACTCCCCTGCCATCCCCAACAAGAGGAAAGACACACCCACCAAGAAGCCGGTCAAGCGGCCAGGTGAGGCCCCCACCGCCGGCCCACCTCAGAACCATCCCAAGGGCCACCTGGGACCTGGGTTGCCCAGGCCCACCCCAGGGCGAGCCGCACCGGCCCCTGTACAGCTTGTGCTCACAGTGCCCCTGACCACAGGTACACGGGACAGAAAGCAGGTGTCTGCCCACCCAGCAAAGCCTGGTCCAGTGAGCTCCTTTCTCACGAGTCCGGGGGCTGCATAAGGGTCCTTGGAGCGGAGGGTCACAGTCCTGGAGAGGCGGGCTGACGGGTGCCGGGGCAGCCACTCGCTGGGCGCCCTCGGCCTCTCTCCGTCATCTTGTGGAAAGGCCAGGCCTGCTGCCGCCACCAAAACCGTGGAATGGGACAGGGGCAGGCACGGCGGGCTTCACCTTCCAGGAAGCCCAGGCCGCTTGACCTGACGCGTGGTTAGGAAGTGGAGAGGGGAGAGTTTACTCTTTCACAGTCCATCCATCCATCCAGAAAAAAAAAAAAAAATCCCAGGCCATCCTCGCCGAAGGACACAGTTGGGCTTTTGGGTTCCACTCGAAGCTTGTGTCCAGCTGTGGGGAGTCGGGGGAGGGTCGTTGAGGTGGGAGAGGCCTGGGCTGTGGGTGTCCTGGGCGAGCAGCTCACTGTCTGGCCTTCTTCCTGTCATCGAGTGCCCCGTAGTCTGTGCTCCAGGTAAACGGTGGCCCTCTGGATGTGTCATCCGCTTGGCAAGCCTGGTTGTGTCTAGCTGCTGAGAGGTGTTGCCCTCGAGAGGCTGGGGTCTTCCGGGGTGAGGGACCACTGCAGACCCCAGGGAGAGAGAGAGCCAGTGAGGCCAGGGGCCTCTTCTGCCTCAGCCCACCTGGTCCAGCTGTTGTTGCCTCACATGCCCAGAGGCACTGGTGGGACCGTCCTTCGTGACAGCGCTCTCCTTTCCTGCCCCTCAGGGAGCAGGGTTGCCTGTTCACAGTTGCCCTGAAAACCCGCTCTTCCTCAGGCCTTTGTTCAGGGTTTGGAGACACGGCAGAGCAGAGGCTGCCCGCAGGCAGGGCACCGGTGGGCGTGGCATGAGGGAAGCCGGGGGCCCTTCCCCTCCAGCGTGGATGTCCTGGCCGCCCCCCTGGGAGAACTGGCCGCAAACAGGGACTCTAGTAAGGCTGCCTGTGTGGCCACAGCCGCCCGCCACACGGGCCTGTCCGTCTCTGTGCCTCGGCTCAGCGAGGCTGTGGGGCTCCTTGGGCCTCGGCAGGCCTGCGCTCTCCTCCCCTCTGTCTCTTCTCCGACGGGCACCCCAGGACCCAGACTGCATCCAGGAGCACTGCTGGCCCTGCTGGGGAGCCGGGGTCTGATCTTGGTGCTCCCGCTGGACCTAAAGCAGCCTTGACTTCGAGCCTGCCGAAAGGAGGGCTGTAGCTGTGAGGGTCCCTTTGGTTTCTGTGGGGTTTCAAGAGTTGTCAGAAGCTGGGGATGGGGGGAGCTCAGAACTGATGCCGGAAACTAGGGAGACAGGACGTGACCCCCAGGACGTGGTTCCCAGCTCTTGAGGAACGAAGCTGGGAGGCGCGGTGGGTGATGAAACACTGACCTCGGCATCGTCCAAGGTAGTTGGGTGCCTGACGGGCATGGCGGCTGCCAGATCAGTGTCCCCAGCCCATATCCACGTGGACGTGCTGGCGAGGCTCCTGAAGGCCGCGTGGGCCCATCTGCTCCCGCTTGGCTGTGGGGCAGGAAACCGATTGGCTCATTAGTGAGGCTGCTCACTGAAGAAGGAGAACACGGCGAGACAGATGCTGAACTGGAGCCCCGAACTCGATTGTTAGTAGCTAATTGTGGTTGGTGTGCACAGAGAGAAATGTCCCGCCTCCCCAAGCCTTTTGGGGAGCTGCCAGGACCCAAGCAGCCTCCCTGTGTTCAGAGATGCCCGGGGGCATCCAGCAGTCCCCAGGGGAGAGGGACCCGAGTTACCCTCACGGTGCCTCCCCTGCCCCCAGCTTTGTTGACGAGGCCGCTGCACACATCCGTTTTGAGTGCTGTTTTATTTCCCTCACGTGTTCTTCCCTGAGCTGTCTCACTCCCGTAGAGGTAGCTGACCTGAGAGGCTGTGGGCACCGCGGCGTTGTTGTCATTGTTCTCACGTGTGATACTAACTGTTGGTTTTTTCCCCCCATGCCAAGAGTATGCCCCCTTTCCTGTGGCCCTCCCGCTCCAGCTCTCTGTGTGGTGGCCTCTGTTAACTTCTCCTCGGCTTTTGAGTCATTCCCAAGAGCTCTGATGGTTCGGGTCCCTCCCCTGGTGTGCGGGCCACTCTGCCTCTGGATCTCCAAGCCTCCCACTGCTGTCCCTGGAAGCCCAGTCCCATTTCGCCACCTCCCGGGTCTCCTGCTTTCGGTGGGCTGCTGCTTGGCCGCTTCTGGCACTGAGCGTGCCCGGAGAGCTCGGCCTGCCCTTGGGAGAGGACCCAAGGGCCTCAAGGTGTCCCCAGGATCTCCCTTTCTGAGCTCAAGAGCTCTGTGACTTGCTCCTCTGTCCCAGGGCCTATAATCCAAGTGCCACTCAGTACTGTTTTTTTTAATTTTTGGCTTCTCCTGGTGGATCTTTGCCCATCTCATCTCCTTCACCCGCTGCACTTCCTCAAATGAACTCAGACCCAGAACCACGAGGGTCACTGGCAGAACCAGGAGTCCCCTGGGGGAATGAAACAGCTCCGTTCCTCCGTCCGGGCGTGCTCACTGCTGGGGTGGGCGCAGGCCTGGGGGAGAGGGCTCGGTGGAGGGCTGCTGCTGTTTTCTCTCGCTCATTTCCTAGGTCTTCTTGTCTCCTCTCTGTGTGGCTCTGGTGACAGGGACGATCCGTAAGGCTCAGAATCTTCTGAAACAATATTCTCAGCATGGTCTAGATGGGAAAAAGGGGGGCTCTAACCTCATTCCTCTGGAAGGTAATCACCCCGTGTTCCTCTCCAGTTCCCTCCTCCTCCACTGTGTGTCCACTCCCGTGGCAGGGCAGAGCCTCCACCCCCCAGAGGGCTTCTGGCACAAGCCTGAGAGGGGCGGGGGGAACTGAGGTCCCTGGGGCCACTGAGCCCCGCTGGCTGGCTCGGGGGCAGCCTTTGTGGTCTTGGCCCAGTCCTGTCTGGCTGACGGAGGCTCTGCCCCCCGGGAGGCTTCCCACCCCCTCCCCATCCTGTCTCTGTCCTTCTTGTCTCCCCTTTGAACTCTGAGAAAGTTCTCTGTCACGGGCAGCCCTTTCACGCTCAGACCAGCAGTGGCAGGGCCAAGCTGGCTGCCCCCCGCCACCCCCCACCTTCAGAAGGGGGAGCGTGCGCAGCCTGTGTCCCCCCGTCTCCCATCAGAGGAGGGACAGCCCTGCCCCGGTGGACCAGATCCGCCTTCAAAACAATGACCCTGGGGGACAAAAGGAGCCTGTCCCCATTCATTGGGCAGTGACATATCTCTAACTGGACCTCTCCCCAAATACGGTGAGACACAGCCCCTGGGGCTGAGCATCAGACCTTCTGCAGCTGCCGGAAACTCTTCAGAAACCCTCTGTGGTCCTCACAGCTTTCTCAGCCTCCGGGTTTGGGGAAGCCGGCTCCCAAGGGCGGTCCAGGCACTGCAAGTCAGGCTTGAAACGGCTGTTCCTAAGGTGGTCTGAGGCAGAGGAGGGGCTCAGAGCCCTCTCCAGTGCCCCCGTCCGTACACCCCATCTCATATCCGCCCCCTGGAGATTGAGGGCTCCTTCTCAGCCCCCGCCCCCACCCAAGAGGCAGCCATCCCGCCCCTGGATAAACGCTGCTTGTGTTTGCGGCTGACGTCTCGCTAGGTCACGAGCATGATTTCCGAGTTAAGCACCTGTCCGAGGCCCTGAACGACAAGGCCGGGCCACTGGCCGGTGAGTACCGCAGCCCAGCCCGCGGGCCGCCAGCGCCGCACTCCCGGCCACCCCCGGAAGGGCCCGCTCCCGCTGCCCAGCCGGCCTCTGCTCCAAGGACGAGCCAGGCCTACTCGCCTCTCTCTCTCCCCGGTCTCCTCTCTCTCTCTCTCTCTCGGGCACTAGGTCTCCCTGCCTCTCTCCAGACGGGAGTGCAGGCTGGGCTTTCCAGGCCTGGGCCGAGGGCAGAAGCTGCAGGCGGCCCCTTGGAGGGTAGGGAGCGCCCGCACCTGACTCCAGCAGCAGCTCCAAGGCTCTGACCCCCTCAGAGCCCGTCCCTTGGCACGTAGCATCTGGTTGCCTGCGGACACCACTGCCCCAGCCTCCAGTCCCGTGGAGGGACCCCCTGCTCCTCCCGGGGCAGCTGACGACCAAGCAAGCCTCCCTCTCTGGGGCTTACGTGGCCTGCTGTCCAACTTTGATCCCATGTCAGCTAGCCTCATAGACCAGAGCCCACCGCCTTTTTATACATTCCAGAAGGCCTGGCCAGGCCAGTGTCTGCCTTCAGAGGCCCAGCATCTTCTGAGATGGCGCCAGCCTCCTCGGGGTGGATATTGCCTCTTGCCCATCCCTGAGTGTCGTCTTCCCAGTACAGTTCAAAATCCCCCGTCTGGGTTCAGACGTGTCTTCTCCAGGAAGTCGACTGAGGGGTCTTGTCCTTGAATCCATCTCCCCCACACCTCCCATACCTGACGCTCTGGGACAGTAGTACTGCCCACAGCAGAGCTGAAAATGAAGCTCAGACCAAGGCTGGACTCAGCCTCTTTTTTTCCCCCTCAAACCCTGGCGGCTCTGCTAGAGTCCTCTCAGCTTTCTGCCAGCAGTCTTCCTCCCATCTGCTGCCAATCTGGCTGCAGCCCAGGAGCTGGAGAGATTCACGGCCCCCACCCCAGCAGGGAGAGGGGCTACCCCAAACCAGTAGCTCAGGGGCCCTGCTGTCCCCCCAGGGAGAGATGACATGCTGGACGTGGAAACCGATGCCTACATTCACTGCGTCAGTGCCTTTGTTAAGCTGGCCCAGAGCGAGTACCAGCTGCTGACGGACGTCATCCCTGAGCACCATCAGAAAAAGACTTTCGACTCTTTGATACAGGTCTGGCCCCGCCCCGCCTCGACCAGATGCCCCAAGTGAGAGCTGTCCCTGCAGAAGCTTGAGTCCGGGCCAGGTTCCTAGCCCTTAACTCCAGCCACTTCCTCCACCCTGATCCTGGGGCCTCTGAACTGGGTGATGTGTCCTGATCGGAGGCACACTGCCCCCCATACCCTTCCGGCTGCCCTCACCGGCCATGGGAGCCAGCTGGCTGCCCCTTCCCTGAGCCCTCCCCCTGCCCCACTCTCTCAGGATGCCCTGGACGGGCTCATGCTCGAAGGTGAGAACATTGTGGTGGCCGCCCGCAAGGCCATCATCCGCCACGACTTCTCAGCCGTGCTCACTGTCTTCCCCATCCTGCGGCACCTCAAGCAGACCAAGCCTGAGTTTGACCAGGTGCTCCAGGTACGTGGGGGCAGGGGGGCCCTTGGGGACGCCGGGAGGAGGTGTCCCGCCGCCCAGCAGGGCCTCCCAGGAGAACTGCATTCTCTGCTCAGAGTGAGGGGCAGCAGCAGCTTCCCCGGGGCCCTGGGTGGGTGGAGGTGCTCTTGGGGGAGTGAGGAGAAGAGACAGTCCCCGGGGCGGGGGGCTGGGAAGGAGCAGGGCTCTGGAGCCCTGTGCAGCCATGTGGCTACATCCTCAGGGCACGGCCGCCAGCACCAAGAACAAGCTGCCCAGCCTCATCACCTCCATGGAGACCGTGGGAGCCAAAGCGCTGGAGGACTTTGCCGACAACATCAAGGTGCCCTTCCTCTGTCCACGCCACCCCAGGCCGGCCGGCGGGGCTGCAGGCAGGGCCACTGCCAACGGCCTCAGGAACTCCTGAGAGCAGGCCTCCAAGTGGGGTGGGCCTGCCCTGCGGGGAAGCCGGCCAGCCGTGCTGCTGGTCTCCTGTCAGTACCCACGGGCCTCCCTTTCTTTCCCAGAGACCCCCACCCGAGGCATCAAGCTCCTTTAGGTCCCTCTTGCTTTTTTGTTTGTGCCCGATGGGGTGTCCTGATGCGTGTCTGCCAGGAGGTTGCGCGGTGGGCCCACAGACAGGTGCTGGGTGGGCTGGGGCATCCTTAGGAGCTGTCTCAGAGATTCAGGCTGTCTGTCCCACAGAATGACCCGGACAAGGAATACAACATGCCCAAGGATGGCACCGTGCACGAGCTCACGAGCAACGTAGGTGCTACCGGGGACTCCTGGGGCGGGCGAGGGGCATAGGTGGCAGGATGGGCGGGAGGCGGTGAGCACCCCCTGCAGACGGGGCCTTTCCCCGGAGGCCAGACCCACAGGGTGAAGTGGCAGGTTTGCTGCCAGCTGTTTCATCAGCAGACGCCTGCCCTCACCTGTCCTGGAATGGCCAGAGGGGCTGCACCGTGGGGGCTGATCCAGCCTTTGGGTCCTGCCCTTGACCTTCTTCTTGGCCCTATTTTCTCCCCACACAGGCCATCCTCTTCCTGCAGCAGCTTCTGGACTTCCAGGAGACGGCGGGCGCCATGCTGGCCTCCCAAGGTACTTGACCCCTCCCAGCGGGGCCCCCCACCCCATTCCTCCCTCCAGGCTGGAGACGTGGGGTTAGCCCCCCCAGGGGGCACCCTCCTCTCTGGGTGAGGAGATCCCCCCACCCTAGGGGGTGGAAAGGAGTTGTGGCCTGTGACAGGACCCTCCCCCCCAAGCCTCTTGGGCCATCAGACCCAGCATCAGGAGGGCGGGGTCTGACCTCCTGCCCTGGCCTCCGTCCCCCCGGCTCCCTCCACTGTCCTCGCCCTGGAGTGCAGACCCCACTTGTCTGAAGGTGTCTTCCCCGCCCGCTCCCCCTCCTTCTGCATCTCCCCACCTCCTCTTGTGTTGCCTGTCCTCCTACTTGGTCTCACACCGCTGACCCACTGAGCGGGCTCGGCTGGCTTCTCAGGGCCAGCCTGGTATCTTCCCGTGACCGGGGTTGGGAAGTCAGCACGTGGGGAGGCGCGCGCTGAGACCCAGCCCTGGGCCTTCCCTGTACCCCGCATCCTGGGGGCAGCCTCTGGCCTGTCGTTCTCCTGATGTCCACTTCCCAGTGTGTCCCTGGCCTGCGGGGGTCCAACCTGGGCTGTCCTGCTGTCTGTGTCCCGGCGTCGAGGGGCGTGGGCTGCTTGGCTCGGGTGTGGCGGCCGTCTCTAACCTGTTTTGCACTTTGCATCTTTCTCCCTCCTTTGTCTCCCCCCTTCCCCTCTGTGCGCACTGCCTCTCACTGCGTAGTTCTTGGGGACACATACAATATTCCTTTAGACCCCCGAGGTAAGCAGCAGGGCTCGGCAGCCCCATCCTCCCTCTCTGAAGCCCCGTGGGTGAGGTTCCCTGGGCACAGAGGCCCCTGGACAGGCTCAGGGCCCCAGTTGGAGCAGGGTCAGAGGGGCACGGGTTCCTTCAGGGTGCTCCTGACCCCCTCAGCTCCCTGACCGCCAGTTTCTGTCTCTGGGCTTCTGCAGACAGCATCCTGCTGTGCCCAGCACCCTGACTACACCCTTCAGGCTGGTCCAGCACCTCCCTGTCCCCTTCCTACCCTGTCCACTCCCCAACCCCCTGGCCTTCTGCTCTGTGTGGGCAGGACACCTCTGGCCTGGTAGAGGAGCTTATGGGTGGTGGGGAAGAAGGTGGAGAGGCTATCAGGGGCTTATTCTAAAACTCTGCTGCTAATAAATGGGATACATGGGCCTTGTAGGTACCACCCAGCTTGGGTTGGGGGAAGGGGCTGTCCCCACGCCCATCCTGCCTGTCTTCCTGCCGGTCCTTGGGGGTCAGGTCATTAACCCCACCACCCAAGACCATGGAGGGGTCTCCCCAGATTCCAGAAGAGTCCCAGGAAGCGCTCCCCTCAGCGGGAAGGGAGCCCCGCAGCTCAGGACATACCCAGCTCTGCCCAAGGAAGGCCCCTCCCAGGGTTTCCCTAGCTGCTCCCCGGGCCAAGGGGAGGCCAGAGAGGGTCTTGGCTGCTGCCACCGCCGCGGTAACAGGACTTCTCCTCTCACAGAGACCAGTTCCTCCGCCACCAGCTACAGCTCCGAGTTCAGCAAGCGTCTGCTGAGCACCTACATCTGTGAGTGGTCCCCGCCAGCCAGCAGCCCCAGCGCCCGGCCTCCTGCCTCTTCCCTTCCTTCTCTTTGTGTGCTCCTGCTAGTCCTGGCCCCGCTCCTGAGGGCCCCCCACCCTGCCCCGACCTTTAGAATTGCAACCTAACCTCTGGCTGGGGGGCTGTGGGGGTGGGCCAAGGGCTCCCAAGTCTGGCGGGGTCTTGGGTCTGGGAGGGACAAGGAGCGACGAGTGGGAATTGGTTTGCAGATCAGACTGCCGTGGTTGGTAGGTGACCACATCCTTCCCTGTGCAGGTAAAGTCCTGGGCAACCTGCAGTTGAACCTGCTGAGCAAATCCAAGGTGTATGAGGACCCGGCTCTGAGTGCCATCTTCCTGCACAACAACTACAACTACATCCTCAAGGCCCTGGAGAAGTAAGTGGCCGCGGGGGCTGCTCTGGGGCTCAGCTGCCTCTGCCCGGCCTCCTGGGGATGGCTGTGCCCCCTGGTGTTCCAGTGGGGAGGGCACCCCTTCACCCTTGGCGGGCCCAGGACCCAGGGAGGTGGGAGGCAGGCCCCACCGGGGCTGCTGTGGAGGCCGGCAGCCTGTTGGACCTCCGCTCTCTCCTCTACCGCCTGCTCCCACCCCAGGTCCGAGCTGATCCAGCTGGTAGCTGTGACCCAGAAGACTGCTGAGCGCTCCTACCGGGAGCACATCGAGCAGCAGATCCAGACCTACCAGCGCAGGTGGGAAACCCCCGCCCCGACCTATGTACCCACCATTCACGCTTCCTTCCTAGAGCCTGGGGACGCTGGGCCCGGTCAGAGTGGGGTCAGTGGTGGGGAACTGCTGCCCAATGGACCCCAATCCTCTGCTTTTTAATCACTTTTGTAGGCGGGTGGGAAGCCCCCTCCCACTCCCTACTCCTTGGCAGGGAAGGGGCGCTTTGCCAGTCTGTTCAAGGGTAGTCTGCCAAGGGTGACAGCTAAGAATGGTTGACTGTCAGAGATGTGGGTAACATTCTGGCCGAGCAAAGAGCCAGGTCGCAGGGCCCTTGAACTCGGCTGAGCCCCGCTCTCCGGGCTGTCTCTGGTCCTCTCCTCCTGTTTCTTAGTCTGTGTGTCTCTCCCTTCGGGGGTTCTTCCCCGTGGCTGTATCTCCCTCTTCTTCCTTGTTTGTCTGTGCTCTGCTCCTCCTTTCTCATCTGCTTCTCCATCTAAATCGGCCATGATGCCGACATGAAGTGCAGTCGGTAGTGCTTGATCAATCTATTGAGTGCTCGGTTTCCTGTCCTTAATTTTAAAAGCGAGCAGCTTGAACATTTTTATTCCCAAGGGGGAAAAAAAGAATCTCTGCTGTGTTTTGCTCAGTTTTGACCCAAACTGATCCCTGCCCTCACCACCTACCCCAGTAAATGAAGAGATTTTTTAAAAAAACAAAACCCCAGGAAAGGAAGCAGGGGCCTGAGGCTGTCCCTTTTCTGCCCTGTGCTTCCCTCCCTGCCTGGCAGTTGGCTAAAGGTGACTGACTACATTGCCGAGAAGAATCTACCTGTGGTCCAGCCTGGAGTCAAGGTGGGCTGAAGGCCTGGGCTGGGGAGGGGAGGGATGGCTAGTGGATACGGTGCTCTGTGTTGTCTCTCTGGGAAAAAAATAAACAACCAGAATGAGAAAGCAGGGATGGCTGTGGCCCCGAGGGCAGAAGGGAAGGAGCCAGGGGCAGGGTGCCTCTGCTCTGAGCTCCGCTTTGTCTGCCATCTCCCCCGGCCCCCCAGCTTCGGGACAAGGAGCGGCAGATGATCAAGGAGCGTTTTAAGGTAAGTCAGGATCTTCTCCCCTCCGTCGATTGATGCCGCTCCCGTAGCAACACAGACCCGAACGTTTGTCTCTGGGTCACTGCTATTTCCCCCTGTTGGTGGCCAGGGCTTCAACGATGGCCTTGAGGAGTTGTGCAAGATCCAGAAGGCCTGGGCGATTCCCGACACGGAGCAGAGGGACAAGATCCGCCAAGCTCAGAAAAGTATCGTTAAGGAGACCTATGGGGCCTTTCTAAACAGGTGAGCCCTCCATCTCTGCCTTCCCAGGCCCACGCTCCCCCTCTGCCCCAACTGGATCTCTGGGCTCTTTTCTTTGAGAAAACGTGGAGAGAGGGAGGTGGGTTCAGGTGGCAGACTCAGTGCCTATGGCTTTGGTGTGGGGCCAGACCAAAACATGACTCAGGGGCACCCCATTAGGAGGGCCTTAGGCTGAGGCAGAGCTGGGGAGGGGTTCGGCCTGCCCCCGCTGACCTCAGCGCCTGGGCAGGTATGGCAGCGTGCCCTTCACCAAGAACCCGGAGAAGTACATCAAGTACCGCGTGGAGCAGGTGGGGGACATGATCGATCGCCTCTTTGACACCTCGGCCTGAGCTGCCGCTGCCCCTGCCTGGCTCTGCCAGAGCAGCTGTGTTACTGGACAGATAAACAGGTGTGGACTTGCCTCTGGGCCGGGTGAGTGTGGCATCCTTTGCGACAGGGGCCTTGCTCTGCCACCCGGCCAGGAGCCCCGCCCCCGAGTCCTCAAGTCCTGGTCTGCCTTCCTCTCGCAGCCCCCATTCCCTACCCAAGCAGCGCTCTCCCAGAACCTTGGGGTTCATCACTCTGACCACAGCCTGCAGAAGCCACAGGATGGCTTCAAGACAAGAAAGACAGAGAAGACAGACAGAGGTCTGTGCCCACAGCTGCCTCACGGGACAGGAGGAGGAGGGCTGAGTAGCCCTGCTTCCAGGCCAGCTTGGGACTGGGGTGGAAAATGCCGTTCAGCCCAGGCTTGAGGGTCAGGCTCAGAGGAGCAGGCCACACCACAACCCCAGGCCCTGCAGAAAAGCAAGGGGGTTGGACTGCTCTCAGACTCAGTGCAGAGAATGCCTGCCTTACCCCCACAGTTCTGCCGCCTGGGGAATTCTGCCCGCGAGGTGTGTCCTGGTGGCTGGAGTGGAAGTGCTCTCCCTGCCCTCTGGGCACTGGCCGGAGCTCACAGAAGGGTCCTGACCGTCCGGGCCTCTCTCTGCGGCTCCAGCGCTCCTGGCCCGAGGCCAAGTGGCAGTGCTTGCCGAAGGAGCAGTTAGGCTGTGTGTGGGGACGGGCCCAGCGGACAGTAGTGAGGCAGTCTGCAGCAGAGCGGGGCTCAGGATGTGAGACGGGGCCCCACCTACTCCAACGAAAGTGAACAGCTGAGTGCGACAAAGACAAACCCCAGAGGCGCCCTTGCCCCGGGGTGATGTGTTTATTCCACACTCCTTGCTTACGTGCTCACAGGAAGGAGAGCTCGGGGTGCCCTGGGGTCCTGCAGGCTGAGGGAGGAGAGTCCACCTCCCTCCCCCTCCAGAGGCCCCGTCACAGCCCTCGCGCCCCAGGTCTGCAGCCCTGGGCCCTGCCCGTTACAGCCTGGGCTGCCCGCCGTGGGGTGAGGCCGCTCCAGGGGCTGGGTCCGACTTGCATGTCGCCCACATCCAGAGTGCAATGAAGATGAACTGGCTACACGCCACCCCTACCACATACACCTGGAAGAAGATGCGGTCAGCAGCCTCAGCCCAGCTCCTTCTGGACCCCTTCCCTGCTCCAGGGGCTTCTGTGTGGACAGGAAGAGTAAAAGAAGACGTACTGCACACTCTGCGTGTGCACAAGGGTGAACCCCAGAGTGCGAGTCTGTGTCCCCCTTCATCAGATTCACAACTAAGGGACATTCGGGTCTGGCCCCTTCTAGATCACCGTGAGTTGAAGAAATGCCCTCTGAGAGAGGCTGTGCAAGGCATAGCGTTTTCCTGTACTAAGTCACTTCAGTCGAGTCTGACTCTTTGTGACCCCGTGGACTATAGCCTTCCAGGCTCCTCTGTCCATGGGATTCTCCAGGCAGGAATATTGGAGTGGGTTGCCATACTCTCCTCCAGAGGATCTTCCTGACCCAGGGATTGGACCCATGTCTCTTATGTCTCCTGCATTGGCAGGTGGGCTCTATACCCCCAGTGCCACCTGGGAAGCCCAGGGAGTCTGAAGTCAGTGGGGCTTAGGGCGACTGGTTCTGCTCCCTGCTCCAGACCTGCTGCTTGTGAGTGCAGCCACAGTGGAGTCCGGACAGCAGAGCCGGCCAAGAAGGGTGCAGGAACCTCTAAAGAGCCCAGTGACCTGCAGCCTCAGTCTGCCAGCTCTGCCTCTAGGCCTCCTCCACCCCCCCAGGAAGGGCCCCAGCCCCTGCCCACCTTCAGGGTTAGGCCCTGGCTTCCCGCGGTTGTGCTGCTCCCCATTCAGCGCTGGGCTGGGGCTGTCCTCTGCCCTGAGGTTGCCCCGGGCCAGAAGCCCGGTCAACAGCACAGTCTCGGTGGTGCTGACAAAGAGCAGCAGCAGCAGGACGGTGAAATAGTAAACTGGAGAGGGGGCGGAGAAGAGCGGTCAGGAGTCAGGCCTGGCCTCACGGGCCCCGGGACCTGAGCAGAGGCACCCTGGCTCCAGTGACAGCAGGCGGGGGCAGAGTGAGGCAGACCCAGCACAGAGCAGCAAGGGCAGGGCCTTACCTAGCAAGGGGTTGCAGGAGGAGGAGCTGGGCAGGGCCTGTATCAGGGACGAGTGGAAGACGAGGTAGCTCAGAAGCAGGGTCACCTTGTAGGCGATGCGCTCAGTGTGAAGGGGCAGTAGCCCCCCGCAAAGGTCAGCCAACAGCAGCGCCTCCCCAGGGACCAGGAGGGTTAAGATGGCCTTTAGTGCTGTGTTCTGCAGGCGCAACTGGAAGGCAGACGGGGCATTCCAGGGGGTGGGCATAGAAGAGTGAGGTCGTGGCCTCTGACTGTGCATCCCCAACACCCCCCTCAGCCCTTGGTAGCCATCTCCCAACTCACTGTCACCTGGAAGCAGGGTACCAGGTGCTGGGGCGGGATTTGGGTTTTCAGATCCTGAACCACGAACTCCCTCTTGACACTCACAATCTCGTTCACCGCGTGGACCTGGAACTCCAGCTCCGTCACTGAAGGGGGAGGGGTGAGAACAGTAAACTCAGA
Source organism: Bos taurus (assembly GCF_002263795.3). NCBI lineage: Eukaryota > Metazoa > Chordata > Mammalia > Artiodactyla > Bovidae > Bos > Bos taurus. The sequence goes on from NC_037346.1 coordinate 55,580,957, forward strand.
AAGAAAGACCCTGTGCCTGCATCTTTCCTGGCAGTAGGGGCAGGGACGGACTGGAGCCAGGGACGGCGGAGCCCGCTGATGATTGCTGGGGGCACACTTGGAAGCTGGTCTGTCCAGGGGCTTTCCAAACTGATTTTGCAATACCCCAAGTTTTCTCCACTTGGAGGAAGGGCCAGCTCAGATTCATAAAGTGAATTTTCATTGTAAAAATAAACGCACTTTGCACCACTTCACAGAGGGGCAGGGGACATGGTCACAGACTCACTCACCGGTATATCATCTCACACCTGAAATACTAGGATGTTTCCAGGAGTGAGGCTGCAGCAGCCTGCGCCTCTGGGCCGGACACAAGTGTGCAGTTTGGCCCTGGCTGTCGGCCCAGAACTATTGCTCTGGGGGTGGGGGAAGAAGACTGGAGGGGCCCACAGCCTCCAGCAGGGGAGGACCAGGAGATGTGACCGCTATTTGAGTGGGACATACGGAGTGAAAGAAGCGTGCCCAGCTCCCCTAAGCCGGGGGGTGGCCGGGTGTGACCCCAGGCCTGGTCCCCCGGGTCAGGTGTTTGCTGGGGGCCAGAGGCTTCCCCTCCCCTCTCCCCTCATCCCCCACAGCACCAGTGTTGCTGAAAGCGAAGAAGGTGAGGTGGCAGTCGCTCTGGTCCCTGGGGAAGTGGAAGAGCTCAAAGTCGCAGTTGGTCTCCGTGGTGAGGGCTAGGTCGAACTCGATGTGGCCGTCCCTGTCTACTCGGGCCTGCGGGCTCTTGTCCTGCCAATTCACCCAGAGGCTGCAGAGGGACAGACACCCCTCAGAAGGGGGAGGTGGGGGGACCCCAGCATGTTCCCAGCTGCTGCGCACTGCCCTTGGGGTTCTGGAAGGTAGGGCACCATAGTGCACGGTGGTCTGGCGGGGCCACCAGGAGGGGGATATTCAGTAAGAGGACCTTCCGGCTCCAGATGAGTAATAGACAAGGCTGCGCCTGGCCCGTGCCAGGGAAAACAACCCCCGCCTCACTTACGCCTCCCGAACAGTGAGTCTCGGCATCCAGAGTACGTCCCAGGGCAGCATGACTGGGTTCCGCTGGTGCCCAGTTGAGTTCAAGGCCAGGCGTGTGTTCAGCCAGGACTGGGGACACAAGGATGCTACTAAGGCTCCCACTGTCTGTGTATATGTGCCCCTGGGCTTAGCAGGTTGACAAAGGCCAGTACGTCTGTGCTGGATTCACAGGGGTCTCTCCCTTCCTCAGCCCCCACCCGCCATGGATGCTCACCAGCCGAAGCAGCAATGTGGAGGACACCGTGTACCGAAGGATGTCCTGGGGGAGGGGAACAGCGTGTCACCTCGGGGGTGGGCACTGTGGCAAGAAGGCAGGAGACCCTGGCGTTCACTAGGCTGAGCCCTGTTCCATCTCCAGCTCAGTTCTTGGGGCCCCCCGGGTCCTCAGGACACTTACCACGTTGAATACGTTGGACACGAACACCTGCACATCCACCACCAGGGGCTTGCTTCCGTTGTTCGGAATCTGGATGAGGTCCGGAACCTCCTGGGGTGAGTTGAGGTTGGAGGAGGATGGCCAGTCTGAAGGGTGGAGGTCGAGGTCACCCTGTGCCTTGGGACCCAAATCCCAAAGCTCAAGGCCTTATGGTCTCTACCTACCGAATGCCGGCACGCTAAAGCCCTGCTGCTGAGCCAAAGGCTGAGTGGTTCCGAGCCCGAGGAAGGTGAGATGCAGCAGGAGCCGCAGGGCCATCATGAGAGGCTATGCGGGGGGACTGGATGGAGCAGCAGCGCCTAGGCTACAACCTCTATTTCAGTCACTTCTCTGGGAGACTGGGCAGTCGGTTGGAGGCAGCTGTTTTGTGCAATGACCCTGGAGCCTTAGACTCGGCACACCTGCACCCCAGGTTCCGCAAACACCGAAAGACAAAGCTCAGGACCCAGCCCCACCCAACTTGCATCTGCCCAGGCTTCCAGGCCTGCACTCCATTTCCCCCACCTGGAACCAGTTTTCACATTCAAGACTCACCAAGCAGACGAGGCAAGCATGGGACCCCTGCCTAAACACACACACACCTTTCCCTGACAAAGTCCTTCCAATCTGGGCAGGTGCAACCTGGGTTTCCACAGCAGGCACTTGCCTGGCTAAGCACCCAAACCCTTACCACAGCGCTCTGTGCCCAGCCATGTGAAGGTGGCACACCCTTGAGGGTTTCCCTGCCTCTCCTCAAACAACTAATTTCATGTCAAAGGCCTTGGCTCAAGGACTCCAGAAGTGGGGCAAACCTGGGAACAGCTAGGGGCTCGCTTCTGACCAAAGCCCCTGGGGTATTTCTGCTCCCTGTAGGATTCTCAGGCTGCCCCAGGCCAGCAGTGCCTTAGAAACACCACTGTGTACCCTAGAGCAGGACTGATGGCTGTGGGGGTGACTTTCCTAACCTAAGGATAAACCCGCCTTGGAGACCAGGTCCCAGACAGCTGCAGGGAGGGAAGGAAACTCAAGGGCTGAAGGTGGTCAGGCGCTGATCTGGTTGGCGTGACTCCATAGAGCCTCAGAGAGCTGGCAACAGGCGAGGACCCGCCACACGCCTGCACACAAACGCTAATGGGAACACACACCGTGTCCAGGTTCGCCAAGTCTGTCGTCGTCTGACTTGTCCAGCATGCTCTGACAGCTTGCTTTTGTGCCGCTCACTGGCAGCTGCCGTTTCCTCGATTTATATACACCTGGCGCGTCCAGATGGCCACGTGCAAAGAGCCTTAGGTCATCTTAGGTCGTCACACGCTCCCCAGTATCCATTAGGGGTTTCTAGGCGGATGTTAACTCTGCTGCCTTCAGTGCAGGCCCCTCTCTTGTACTCATCCATCCAGAGCTCCCCTGGGAAGTCCCAGAGGCTTCTCACCATGGAGCCTGGGGCCCCTGAGACAGGCACAGACAGCGCGCCACAGCACGTGGAATGGTTTGCACGTTTTATTAACAAATGAATTTCCCTCCACGATCCCCCAACCTCTGACTCCAATCTTTCAATACCCAAGCATACCCCCTAAGTGCCCTTAGGTCAAATTAACTGTCAAGATGCCTTTGGGGGCCTTTGGGTCCTTCCGGGATAGGTCGGGGACGTGGCTGGACGACTGGCCGCGGAGAGGCGCCTGCACAGGGGCGCGACGCACACGCGGCGCGAGGCTCTGCGCGGGGCGTGGCGCAACAGGCCCGCGCAGATCTCTCGGAAACCCTTGCGGAAGTGCTTGGAGACGAGAGCGTAGACGATGGGGTTGACACAGGAGTTGGCATAGGAGACCAGGTGCGAGAGGATGCGCAGCGCGTAAGTGGCGCGCGTAAGAGGGAAGCGGCCGAACCACACGCAGAGGATCAGCGTGTGGTGAGGCATCCAGCAGAGGCAGAAGAGCGCGGCCACGATGATGATCATGCGTGTCACCTTACGCTTGGCGCGCCGGGCGCCCGAGCCGGCGGTCGTCGGGTCGACGGCGCGCCAGAGGTAGCGCAGGGTGCGCGCGTAGGTCAGGCCGAGCACCAGGACCGGCAGCAGATAGCTGACGACGAAGGTGCAGAGGTCCATGGCGCGGCGGCGCGGCGCGCTCCACGCCGGGTGGCACACGGTCAGGTTGGCTAACCGGGACTGGCGATAGTAACTCAGGTACGGCGCGGAGAAGAGCAGCGAGAGCCCCCAAACGAGACTGATGGCCGCCATCGCGTTGCGAGGCGTGCGCAGCTCGCGGGAGTGCAGTGGATAGCGGATGGCCAGATACCTGCGGGTCAGGCCAGAAAGCGAGACGTCGGGTGAGCCAGCGGGATTCGCGGGAGCCAGGCCGGACCCCTCCACCTCGAGTCCCACTCTCACCGTCCGGGAAGTTCTCTAGCGCAGCGTAACGCCGCACAAGCCCAGAGGGCGACATCGAGCATCCCATCCCGGACACCCTCAGCCGCGCCCACCCGTGGGGCATGACTCTGGAGCAGGAAAGGCTACTCATTTGTTCTTTCTGAGACTACGACCACTGTCAGACTCCACCCGGGCGGACACCCCCAAGATTAAACCGGCTTCGGGGTTCTGGCAGGCTGTGATTACTCACCAGTGATGTTGCCCTCAGAGGTAGGACCCAGGCGCTGAGGCTCTAAGATACAGCCTGGTGACACCTCAGGCAAGGTACAGAGGGGATTTCTTAGAGAACCCGGCGCTAGCCTATCGGAACTGACATACTTAGTGCTCAGTGGAACTGGGGGCGGGGCGCTGGTGCATGGGGAATGTGGCTTCACCTCTTTGCCTGTCCAAGGAAGGAACCTGAGGATGGAGGGGGCCAGGGAGGTAGCAGAATCAGACCAGGATTCCCACCCCAGGAATCATCCCGGTGTCCTTCCAAGCTTCAGCATTCAGCGGGACCCTTGGGCCCACTCTTCTCCTGCCCTTGACTCCAGGCCTATTGGTAGGGCGCAGAGGTGGGGTGGGGTAGGGTGGGACCAACCTAGGGCCCTTGGGGCGGGCTTGTTTGGAGTTTGGCGTGGGCCCTCACAAAGGACCCAGATTCTGCAGTCGGAGCCAGAGTAGACTGTGCCGAGCAAACTGTAGTTTGGAGGCCAGCGAGGTGGAGGTGCCTGAGCTTGACGAGAGGAGACAGACGGCTGGCTTCAGGCACAGGGTTACAGGATAGGCCACTCTGAGCGAATCACTTATAAAGCTGGTTTGGTCTGTAAACTGGGCACAGCAATCCTTCCTGTCCCAGCCTCCCAAGGGGCCTTGACCCTCAAATGAAACTCAGCATGGGAAAGCGCTTCAAACCCGGAAAGGCCATTCTTTATCAGACAGCGAAGGGCTGGAGAGCTGAGGTCCTGAGTCCCTGAGGAGCCTGGAGTCCCTGAGGAGGCACCTAACAGAGGGACACCAAGGTCCCCCATTCTTCCTCCTCGTTTTCCTCCAACACACCTGCTTGTCTTTCACTCCCTCCTGGTGCCCCTTCCTTCCTAGCCTTCTCTCTCTCCTCTCTGCACATCTCTCCTTGACCCTCAAGTCCAGCCCCCTTCCTCAGCTCTAGCCTGCGTGCGCGACCCCCTGGGATGCCAGCTCACCGGTCCAGGGAGACGGCGGCCAGCGTGAAGCTGCTGGCGTGCATGGTGAGGAAGATGAGGAAGTGCACCGCCTTGCAAAGCAGCGATCCGAACACCCAGTCGTCCAGGGTGTAGATGGTGGCCTGGAAGGGCACGCAGCACACGATGAAACACAGGTCGGCCACGCCCAGATTGAGAATGAACAGGTTGGTTGTGCTGACCGCCTGGCCACCGCGAAGCAGAACGGCCAGCACCAGTGCGTTGCCTACGGTGCCCACGAGGAAGATGAGCGCAAAGAGCGTGGGCACGATGACCGCCTCAGGCTGCCAGCTGCTCCCGCCTCCAGCCTCGCTCGTGTCCTCGGTGTCCAGGCCACCCGAGCCATTCATGGTGCCGCCGCCCCGGGGCTGCCTGGGCTCCGGCAGCCGTCTGGGTCCCGGCGAGCGCGCAGCTCCGGGGGCTCCAGCCGCTGCAGCACCCGGCGCGACTCGGCGGAGCTGCGAGCGGAGTGATCTCCGCGGCTGGGGCAGAAGGGGGTGCGCGGGGATCAAGGGGAGGAGCGAGCCGCCGAAGGGGGGATGATCCCGCTGGCGGCCGACCGCGCCGTGGGAAGGGCTGCCCAGGGGCCCCGGCGCGCCCTGGCCAAGGCACAAGCAGCCCACCCCGGGGGCGAGGGCCGAGCGCGTTCCTGCTCCCTGGCCCTCCGGCTTCGTCGGCGCGCTCCAGCCTCCGGCTGCAAGCTGTGCCGAGCTGAGCAGCGAACCGGCCTCCGGGGCAGATGCCGGAGGAACCGACCGCTGGGACCTGTGGGCGCGCCTCTGTGCTTCTCTGCAGCCTGGCGGACGCGCCGGACCTCCCGGGGCAGGCTGGGAGGCGTCCTCCAGAGAGTTCCAGGTGCCTCTTAAGGTGTGGATGTGGGGGTAACGAGGAGTGGGGGCGGATTGGGTAGAGGGCTGCAGTTTTCCCGACCTGGCGAGTGGGATGCCATTGCCGCGTGCTCCACGCCTCTTCCCGCTTTTAATTCCCAGCAGCATCGCGCCTCACAGGAACCCCAGGGAAGAGACGAGGGAAAGGTGGAAGGATTTCGTTCCCTTCTCTCCCGCACTGAGCGTTTCCCACTCCGGTTCAGTCCAGTAAAAGTTTACTGAGCATCTCCTGTGTCTCAGGCTCCGTTCCCAGCGCCCTGCCTCCGTTTCCTCAATATTACAGTATGGGCTAATAACACCTTCTAGAGGGCTCTGATGAGAATGGGAGGTGTGTGTGTGAGACCTGAGGCCAGTTGGTAGAATCTGAATGAATCAAAGTCTTCTCTTTTTCCTTACTCTATCCAGATATCCAACAAGGGGAAATAAAAGGGAAACACAAAACAGCAGAACTGAGACTTCTCCAGTGGTCCTGTAGTTAAGACTCCACACCAGTGCAGGCGGCCAGGGTCACGGAACTCAGATCCCTCGTGCCACATGGAAGAGGGGCACAGCCAAATTAAACAAACCAACCACAGCAGAGTTACTGATATGCATCAGCAGCGTTTTCTGAGATAGCCAGGAGGGTGTTTAAGTTGCAAAAACACTTAAATATTTATTTATGATGTTGACATGGTGGTGGTTTAGTCGCTAAGTCGTGTCTGACCCTTTGTGACCCCATGGACTGTAGCCTGCCAGGCTCCTCTGTCCATGGGATTCTCCAGGCAAGAATACTGGAGTGGGGTGCCATTTCCTTCCCGACCCAGGAATTGAACCCAGGTCTCCTGCATTTCAGGCAGATGATTTACCAACTGAGCTATGAGGGAAGCCCCTCAGATAGATGTTGACATACTAAGCATCAAAAGTTTGTGACCCGGAATCATGACTGTTTCTACATAACTTTAAAATTGGGTTTGAACATCACCACCTTCTGCAGCTTAACCTCTGCTTCACTTTTCCTTGCCCTGTTCCTGCTGTTTAGTCACTAACTCGGGTCTCATCTTTTGCGACCCATAGACTGTAGCCCACCAGGCTCCTCTGTCTGTTGGGTTTTCCAGGCAAGACTACTGGAGTGGGTTGCCATTTCCTTCTCCAGTCCTGTTCCTGGGGTCCTAGTCAAAAACTTCCTTTTTCCACTCCCCCTCACCCAGAACCTCAGCCTCAGGAGCCCAGCTGCTTGCTCCTCTCGGTAAGAAAACCTTATTTACACCTCTGCCCTGCCTGCTTATTCATGGATTAGGAAGATAACAACCGTTCGTTTTTCTGAGATGCTTGCCATTAATTTATTCAATACACACTTGTAGAGCACCTACTTATTTCCGGGCACTGTTCTGGGTCCTCAGGATTTACCAGTGAGCTCTACTAAGACCAAGGCCCTTCGTGAGCTTCTTTTCTAGCAGGGGAGAGAGACAATAAATGTAACTCAAGTTATTATTCAGTTGATAAGTACTTGCAGGAAAAGTAAATTATAGAGTGAGGGAATTAGGAGTACTGGAGTGGTGGTAATGGTGCAATTGAAGATGGGGTGGTCAAGCAGACCTCATTAAGAAGGTAACATTTAAGCAAAGACTTGGATGAGGAGACGGGGCTAGCCTAGCTGATATCTAAGGAACTTGAATTCCGGATGGAACAGCCAGTGCAAAGGCCCTAAAGCAGGAGTGTGTCTGTGTCCCTAAGCAAGGAGGGGGTATGGCTTCAGTTGAATGAACAAAGAGATTGATAGGAGAGAACATGAGAGGCATAGCATGCAGGATTTTTTCCATTGTGAGGAAGGCTTCTAGTCTGAGTAAAAAGAGAAGCCGTGGCAGTTTTGACTAGAGCACTAACATTGATCTGACTTTAAAAAAAAAAGGCTTTATTGAAATATAATTCACACACCATGGAGTTTACTCATATACAGTGTTTATTTGCTCTTTAGTATAGTCACTAAGTTGTGCAAACACCACAATCTTAGGACATTTTTGCTCCCGCCAAAAGAAATCACCTCAACCCTAGCCCACCACTCTTTCTGTCACTGTGTATACAGTCTCTTTTCCAGCCACCCATGGGATTTTCCAGGCCATTTTCTCTCCCAGGGGCTCTTCCCTACCCAGGGACCAAACCCAAGTCTCTTGGGTCTTGTGCTTTGCAGGCAGACTGTTTACCACTTGAGCCTTTAGGGAAGCTCTAAAAGGTTCTTGCTGTCAATTACAGGTTGGAGTTTCTGGAAGGGCATTTTCTTTTCCTGATAAGCGCTCCTACACTAGCCCTGAACTTCCCTCGGGCTCCTCTTCCCCACTTCAATCTATAGCTTTACCTGTTCATTCATTATATGAATGAAATCACACAACATGTGACCTTTTGTGTATAACTTCTTTCACTTAGCCTAATTTTTCAAGATTCATCTGTAATGTATCAGTACTTCATTCCTTTTTATGGGCAAATATTGTCCCATTGTGTAATAATTACATTTTATTTATCCATTTCATTTGTTGATAGACATTTAGGAGACTTTTTTCCCCTCTTCTTTTTTTCCCCCGCCGCCATGTAGGATCTCAGTTCCCTAACCAGAGATGATTGAACCAGTGCCCCCTGCTGGTTCAGAGCAGGAAGTTCAGAGTCTTAACCACTGGACGGCCAGGGAAGTCCCAGACTGACTTTTAAAAAAAATTATTTATTTTTTTACTTTGCTGACAAAGGTCCCTCTAGTCAAAGCTATGGTTTTTCCAGTAGTCAGGTATGGATGTGAGAGTTGGACTATAAAGAAAGCTGAGTGCCAAAGAATTGATGCTTTTGAACTGTGGTGTTGGAGAAGACTCTTGAGAGTCCCTTGGACTGCAAGGAGGCCCAACCAGTCCATCCTAAAGGAAATCAGTCCTGAATATTCATTGGAAGGACTGATGCTGAAGCTGAAAGTCCAATACTTTGGCCACCTGATGCGAAGAACTGGAAAAGACCATGATGCTGGGAAAGACTGAAGGCAGAAAGAGAAGGGAACGACAGAGGATGAGATAGATGGATGGCATCACCGACTCGATGGACATGAGTTTGAGCAGGCTCTGGGAGTTGGTGATGGACAGGGAAGCCTGGCGTGCTTCAGTCCATGGGGTCGTAGAGTCGGACACGACTGAGCAACTGAACTGATAATTTATTTTTTAATTAAAAAAAAAAACTTTGGCCATATTGTATGGCTTGTAGGATCTTTAGTTCTCCAACCAAGGATTGAACCCATGCTCTTGGCAGTGAAAGTATAGAGACCTAACCACTGGACTACTAGGGAATTCCCTAGAAATTATTTTTAGTCATGGTAAAATATAAAAAACACAGTTTTCCACCTTAAATATTTTGTGTGCAGTCAGTAGTGTTAAGAATATTCACATTGGTGTGCAACCAATCTCCAGAACTTTTTGATCTTGCAAAACTGAGACTCTATACACATTAAACACTATCTCGCCATTTCCCTTTCCTCCAGCCCCTGGCAACCACCATTCTACTTTCTATGGATTTCACTACGCTACATACCTCATATAAGTGGAATCCTACCATGTCTGTCTTTTGGTGACTGGCTTACTTAGCACAATATTTTCAAACTTCAATCATGTGGTAGCAGTATCAGAATTTCCTTCCTTTTTAAGGCTGAATAATATTCCATTGTAGGGATTAGACCATATTTTGCTTATTCCTTGAGGGCCACTGAGTTTCTTCCATCTGTTGGCTATTGTTAATAACGCTGGTGTAACCGCGGGTGTACAAATATCTCAAGACCCTGCCTTTAGTTCTTTTGGACATATACCCAGAAGTGGAATTGCTGGAGCATATGGTAATTCTTTTCATTTTCTGAGGAGCTGCCACACTGTCTTCCACTGTGGATATACCACTTTATGTTTGCACTAAAAGTGCAGTAGTTACACTTTCTCCATATCCTCACCAATATATGTTATTTTCTAGTACTGTTATTTAAAAAACAGTACTCTTGCCTGAAAAATCCCATGGCTGGAGGAGCCTGGTAGGCTGCAGTCCATGGGGTCGCGAAGAGTCGGACACGACTGAGCGACTTCCCTTTCACTTTTCACTTCCATGCATTGGAGAAGGAAATGGCAACCCACTCCAGTGTTCTTGCCTGGAGAATCCCAGGGACGGGGGAGCCTGATGGGCTGCCGTCTATGGGGTTGCACAGAGTCGGACACAACGGAAGCGACTTAGCAGCAGCAGCAGCAGCCCTTCTAATGGATGTAAGGTGATGGCTCATGGTGGTTTTGATTTGCATTTCCCTAATGATTAGTGCCTATCACCTGGAGGCTCAGATGGTAAAGAATCCGCCCCTCAATGCAGGAGACTGGGTTCAATCCCTGGGTTGGGAAGATCCCCTGGAGCAAGGAATGGCAACCCACTCCAGTATTCTTGCCTGGGAAATCCCATGGGCAGAGGAACCTGGTGGGCTACAGTCCACGGGGTCGCAAAGAGTCAGACACAACTGTGTGACTAACACTCTCCTTTCTAATGATTACTGCAGACTTACTTCAAAAATACACCATTTCATTTAGTCTTTGCAACAGGCCTAATTGGAGCTTCTCTGGTGGCTCAGGCGGTAAAGAATCTGCCCGCTATGTGGGACCTGGGTTCCATCCTTGGGTCAGGCAGATCCCATGGAGAAGGGAACAGCTACCCACTCCACTCCAGTATTCTGGCCTGGGGAATTCCATGGACAGAGAAGGCTGGCAGGCTACAGTCTATGCGGTCGCCAAGAGTCGGACACGACTGCACCACTTTTACACATTCACAGATGAGGGAAGAAAGGTTTAGAGAGAGATTAAGCTATTTGCCCCTATCTCCCAGCCATAACGACAGAGCCAGAATTAGAGCTTGCAGTGCCATATTGCAGAGTAAAGGTTCACAGTCTTCCATGCTTCAACAGTTCTCTCTGCTCAGACTACTCGAGCGCGCCCCAAAGTCCAAAGAAGGGCACAGATCCCCATGCATCTGAGAGTTCCTGCATTACGGCCGGCTCCAGAGGATGGCGCAGACAGAGGCGGTCCCCTCCCAGGCGGGGTGTTTACTTCCTTAGGGTGGGAATCCCATCTCCCAGGTTCCCGGAGAGGAAGACACTCCGGGATGCAAAGGTCTTATCCAACGGGGTCTCCCGCGCAGGGATGCAGGAGGTGGGGGCCGGGGGAACATCTCAGGGTCCTCTATCCAAGGAAGACTGCCTCCAGGAGACCTTAACAGCTACCGCGTCCTCACGCCTCCAGGGCCCTCAGCCCTAATCCCGCCACCGCTGCAGACCCAGAATCGGCATCCACGCGCAGGCGCGCTACCACAAGTGCCCGTTGCCTGCGGGCAGGGCCGTCGGCGGCGGAGTCCGCCGCTATCCCGTCAGCCAGTCCGAGCCGGCCGGGCTCTCTGCCACCCGCGTCGTCTCGCCTCCTCTATCCCGTCCTGCTCTGCGGCGCATGGGCAAGATGGCTGCTGAGAAGCAGGTTCCTGGAGGCGGCGGCAGCGGCGGCAGTAGCGGCGGGGGCAGCGGCGGGAGCGGTGGTGGACGCAGTGCCGGAGGAGAGGAAAATAAGGAAAACGAGCGGCCTTCGGCTGGCTCGAAGGCACACAAAGAATTCGGGGACAGCCTGAGTTTGGAGAGTATCCTACAGTAGTCGGGCCTAACTCGGCAATGACTACGTGTCGATCTGGCGGGCCGGCGGGCTGGAGAGGCGGTGGGGCCGCCTCATCCTAGGCAGGAGAGGCCGAGGGGTGCACTTGCTCTCGCCCCTACTTTTTGGGCACTTAATAGTTCCAGGGTCTGCTCTTCGACTGGCTTTTCTTCGCATCTCCTCTGCTCTCCGCGCTGGGGAACGTTCTCTTCTTTCAGTCGGCACCAGAAAATTGGGCAGTTTTCGGCAGTTTCCCCGCAGTTGCCCAGTTTGGGGGGGGTTGGTGGTGGGGCTGACACAGGCCACTCTGATTAACTTGGCACCTGGGGCCGCTGAAGTGGGGAGAAGGAAACTGCAGTCTCGGCGTTTTGGCTTAATAGTTGTGTCTGACAGCCGTCGGAGAGTGCATAGTAAAAAGTACAGTTTGATGCTCTGCAAGTGGAAGCGAAGGTTGACTGTTCCAAGGAAAGGCTTATTGCCCGTTTTGAATATAAACCATCAAAGATTGTTAACGTTACTTGTGTAGTTCTCTTAATATGCCTCGTAGGCATTTTGTCTTGTCGAGAGTCATTCAGATGAGCTGTTGAGGAATCGGTTTCTAGTTTTCATCAGAGTGTATCACAGTTGAGTGTTTATGGTATTAGTTTGTGGCTTTTTGAAATGAAAATGTAGGCGAATTTGTGAAATAGTACATGTAGCTTGACTTTTTAACATACTGAAGTTTTTCAGCAGATTGAAGTTTTACTTTTTGAACTGGTGATATCCTTGCAAATGGATGTTAGATTGCTCTGATTTTACTACAGATCTTGTACACGCTGGTCTCGTTTTAGTTGTTGACATAGCCCTTTCAGTGTTCAGTGTTTTAAAATATTCCCATAAAGAAGCATTGAGGAAACTTTAAAAGAAAACTAAAATGGTAGGCAAAGGTCGTTGGACTTCCAATGTTTGGGACATAATCTTAAAATATTTTTAAAATTCTTCAAGAGGAGAATTTGGTCAGTGCCTTTTCTTTTAAAAGAAAAACGTATTTTAATGCAAACTGTGGCCTGCTTTTGTTGGCATGTGCTTGCCATAGGCGCAGACAGCATCACAGCTGTTAAGGAAAGTCAGGTTTGGCAGTTGTAGAAGGTTATGCAAATAGACTAGTAGTACATGTCATTCATAACCCGAATCTGCTTAAATGAGTAAAAACCCTAGGTCCAGGTGTAAATCACTGGGAACCACCCCAAATGTAGTTAGCATTTATCAATAGAATCCAGCAGCTTTATTTAAATTGTTGGGTCTCGTTAATCTTCAATGACTATGGATGCCCTCCTTTTCTAGTTTGAAATAGTAACTGAAAGTTCAGGCTCTCAGGTTTTTTACATGCTTAGCCCTGTCCTCCTGAGAAGGCAATGGCACCCACTCCAGTGTTCTTGCCTGGAAGACCCCATGGACGGAGGAGCCTGGTAGGCTGCAGTCCATGGGGTCGCTAAGAGTCCGACACCACTGAGCGACTTCATTTTCACTTTTCACTTTCATGCATTGGAGAAAGAAATGGCAACCCACTCCAGTATCCTTGCCTAGAGAATCCCAGGGACAGAGGAGCCTGTTGGCCTGCTGTCTGTGGGGTCCCACAGAGTCGGACTCGACTTAGCAGCAGCAGCCCTGTCCTCTGACAAGGTAGCTATTGAAAGTGGTCACTAGAGATTTCACTAGTTAATGTACTAAGCATTTTAGAAATGTTTAATGAACTGTGATTTGATACAAACAGATTAATGGTACTAATATGGGTGAATGTTTTGGATTATTTCGATTCTTGGCACTGTAAGCTTTTCCTTAATCTTGACTCTAGTTCTTCAGATTATAAAGGAATCCCAGCAGCAGCACGGTTTACGGCATGGAGACTTTCAGAGGTACAGGTTAGTATCACTTGCAAGGTGTAGAGACATCTCTGGCCTTTTCAGACTTGGTTTGCCTTTGTTACTACCCTCACTACTGTGCCTTACCAGAAAGTATACCTGGAAAGTCTATATCAAATTCTCAAAAAGATACTTACTTTTCAAATTTAAGAAGAGCGAATCTTTTTATCCATTTTGCCTTAAGGTGTTGCAGATACATGGAAGCTGCAGGCGAAAATAACAAGGAATTTGGTGTGTGTTTGTTTTTTTTTTTTTTAAGTTTAACCATGTTACAGAATCTGGGTTATATCCCAGCTCTTGGCATTTGCTCTTCTGATTCCTGTCCTTGTAGTTTTGCTTTTTCTGAAACATGGCCTTTCGTGACCAGATTCTCTCACCTAACACATTACTCAGTGGTATTCCATTGCAGGGGTGAATCACAGTCTGCTTTTATCCCCCAGTTGAATGGCTGTTGGGACTCCAATTTTTTTTTTCCTAGTTATTATTAATCTTTTTAATGTTCGATTTTCAATTAGATCTTTTGGTAATAAAATATAACATAAAAATGACTTTGTGTACATTTTAGTCCATATTTCTGTCTTTTAGTACATAAATGTATTTGTGTATGTGTGCTACCAAATAGTATTTTTGTTCTTCTAGTCTTTTTCTACGCTTTTTTTCCCATAAGTTTGCTCACATTGTGTATACAACTTTGTATCCTGCTCTTTTGCTGGACATTATGTATTAAGTATTTCTCCATGTTTATAAAAATGCTCTATACACGTGATTTGTATTAGTTGTGTTATAACCTGATACATATCTATATCAACTATATAGACATACCATAGTTTATTTACCTGTTCCCCTGAGTTGGTTATTTATATGGTAGCCAGTTTTATAGGCTTAAAAATTTTGTTCCCGTGACTCTCTGATCATTCCTCTTTGTATTTTTGATTATTTCCTTAGTGTAAAAGTAGACTGTCAGTTTAGGAAGTATGACCATTTTTAAGGATCTTGATAAATGGATTGCCGGAAAATTTTTACCAATTTGCTTTTCTATCCATAATGTGTGTGTTCCATTTGATTTTTATATAAAAGGGTAAGTGATAATTAAAGCATAAGTATGAATTAAAAAAGACCTATAGTTCATAGATTCAATCAGACTTTTTTTTTTAATAACCCATTCCGTGGTAGCTTTAAGACTGAGATGTTGAAGTTACCGTTTAAACATCATTTTATATTATAAATTTTATGCTGTTTTGAGTAAGAGTGGTAAAATTTTGCATGTACTTTTACACTAGCTTAGTCAAAATACTTTTATTGCACATCTATATGTTAGGCACTGTACTAAGACATTGGGAGAAATTTGAAAATAAAATCATCTTTGTACTCAAGGAGTTTATATTAGTGAAATATGTAAGAACATGATTATAATATTCTCAAACTATAGTGGAAGTAAGAATTAAAGACTGCATGAGTACAGAAGAGAGAGGCTTGGCATAAGAGGTGTTTATCGTATTTCTTGGTGATATCCTCATTCACCTCATTTTTCTTCAGATATGCTTATAGTTCCTTTCTCCATGTCTTCCTTGTCATCACACTCTCTCCGTCAGGATGCCCCTTCTTCCCTTTTACATCCGTCAGAATCCTACTCATTCTTTCAAAGCCCACCATAAGTCCAGTCCAGTGAAGGGGGTTAACAAGAAGAGAAAGGTTACTCATGTCACTTTGGATTTGCCATTTGCCTCGTTTTTGTGGTTGCCATTTTATCT
Source organism: Bos taurus (assembly GCF_002263795.3). Lineage (NCBI taxonomy): Eukaryota > Metazoa > Chordata > Mammalia > Artiodactyla > Bovidae > Bos > Bos taurus. The sequence continues at coordinate 55,596,248 of NC_037346.1, forward strand.
TCATGATTCTCTCCAACTTGAGTGTGGTTCTTTGAGAATGGGCACCGTGTCCTCTGTCTCTTCATGTTTTCTGTAATTCCAGTCATATTGCCTTGCGTGTTTGCATTCAGTAAACATTTGCAAGAGGATGGTGGTATCTATAGCAACCATAAGTAGAATATCCCAAACTTTTGACCTTGCCTTATTATAGAACTTACTATTGAAAGTACTATCAGCTTAGCTGAATGGTTTTTGGTTGTGGTTTCTTACAGGGGCTACTGTTCGCGTAGACAAAGACGTCTTCGGAAAACACTCAACTTTAAGATGGGGAACAGACACAAATTCACAGGGAAAAAAGTAACTGAAGATCTTCTGACTGATAACAGGTATTGACTGCTCAGTGCTGAGTATCTCTTGTTAATACATTTATTGAACAGTTAGAGTGTGACAGATGTCGTGCCACACACTTGAGTTATTTCATGTGGTTTTTGTAGCAGCTCTGTGGAATAGGCATCTTTACTACTCCTTCTCCATTATGAGGAAACTGGGACTTCCCTGGCGGTCCAGTGGTTAAAACCCTGCACTCCCAATGCAGGGGATACAGGTTCAATCCCTGATCAGGACATTAGGATCCCACATGCTGCACAGCATGGCCCCAAAAAACAAAACAAACAGAAAACAGGCTCAGAGAGACTCTGTAACTTGTTCAGAAATAACTGGTGGAATGGTAAATGTTGAAGTCAGTGATTAGACTAATAACCTCATTGGTTATTAGGTAAGGTTTCTGGAATGCAAATTTCAGTGTCTGTTCAGTTCAGTCGCTCAGTCGTGTCCGACTCTTTGCAACTCCATGGACTGCAGCACGCCAGGCCTCCCTGTCCAGAACCAGCTCCTGGAGTTTACCCAACTCATGCCCATTGAGTCGGTGATGCCATCCAACCATCTCATCCTCTGTCATCCCCTTCTCCTCCTGCCTTCATCTTTCCTAGCAGCAGGGTCTTTTCAAATGAGTCAGTTCTTTGCATCAGGTGGCCAAAGTATTGGAGTTTCAGCTTCAGCATCAGTCCTTCCAATGAATGTTCAGGACTGATTTTCTTTAGGATGGACTGATTGGATCTCCTTGCTGTCCAAGGGACTCTTCAAGAGTCTTCTCCAACACCATAGTTCAAAAGCATCAATTCTTTGGCACACAGCTTTCTTTATAATCCAACTCTCAACATACCTCCATGACTACTGGAAAAACCATAGCTTTGACTAGACGGACCTTTGTTGGCAAACACACCTTTGTTGGCTGCTTTTTAATATGCTGTCTAGGTTGGTCATAACTTTTCTTCCAAGGAGCAAGCGTCTCTTAATTTCATGGCTACAGTCACATCTACAGTGATTTTAGAGCCCCCAAAAATAAAGTCTGGCACTGTTTCCACTGTTTCTCCATCTGTTTGCCATGAAGTGATGGGACTGGATGCCATGATCTTAGTTTTCTGGATGTTGAGCTTTAAGCCAGATTTTTCACCCTCATTTTCATCAAGAGGCTCTTTAGTTCTTCACTTTCTGCCATAAGGGTGGTGTTATCTGCATATCTGGGTTTATTGATATTTCTCCTGGCAATCTTGATTCCAGTTTGTGCTTCATTCAGCCTAGCATTTCTCATGATGTACTCTGCATATAAGTTAAATAAGCTGTGTGACAACATACAGCCTTGACGTACTCCTTTCCCAATTTGGAACCAGTTTGATGTTCCCTGTTCAGTTCTAACTATTGCTTCCTGACTTGCATACAGATTTCTCAACAGGCAGGTGGGTGGTCTGGTATTCCCATCTCTTTAAGAATTTTCCACAGTTTATTGTGATCCACACAGTCAAAGACTTTGGCAAAGTCAATAAGCAGAAGTAGATGTTTTTCTGGAACTCTCTTGCTTTTTCCATGATCCAGCGGATGTTGGCAATTTGATCTCTGGTTCCTCTGCATTTTCTAAGACCAGCTTGAACATCTGGAAGTTCATGGTTCGCATATTGCTGAAGCCTGGCTTGGAGAATTTTTAGCATTACTTTACTAGCCTGTGAGATGAGTGCAATTGTGTGGTAGTTTAAACATTCTTTGGCATTGCCTTTCTTTGGGATTGGAATGAAAACTGACCTTTTCCAGTCCTGTGGCCTTAAATCAGTATATCTCAAGTGAAATCTGGCCATATGTAGAGTACTACCTAAGAGTTTTGTGTTTCATTGCTGAATGTATACATGGTGGTTAACGTGACAGGATTACTCTATCAAGCAGTGTGTATTAATAGTCTGGGGGTCAGTTTCTCAGACTGCCTTATTTGGCTGCACCAGGTACTAGCTGTGGCATGCAGGATCTGGGTCCCTGATAAGGGGTGGAACCTGGGCCCCCCTGCATTGGGAGTGTGAAGTCTTAACCATTGTACCACCAGGGATGTCCCTGTATATCTGTATTTAAACCAAGAGCTCAAAAACAAGAGATGCCAACTTCACCTTTTAAAAGCAAGATCGTTTACATATGTGTAACTCAGCCATAAAGAGGAATGAAATCTTGCCATTTGCCGCAACATGGAGGAACTTGGACAGTATCATGTTAAGTGAAATTAGAGGAAGACAAATACTGTGCATTTTCAAGTCTATGTGGAGTCTAAAAAACGACTGAACAAATAAAACAGACTCATAGAGAACAAGTTGGTGGTTGCCAGAGGGAAGGGAAGTAGGAAGGAGTCGGTAAAATAGGGGAAGGGGATTAAGAGGTAAAGACTTGGAGTCATGAAATGATTCCCCAGTCATGGTTCATGGGGATGTAATGTACAACATGGGGTATATAGTCAGTGATCCTCCTACCCTGCATGTGAAACTAACGCAGAATTTTGAGTCTGTGGTACTTCAGTAAGGGCTTTCCAGGTGGCGCAGCGGTAAAGAATCTGCCTGCAACGCAGGAGACGTAGGTTCCATCCCTATGTCAGGAAGATCCCCTGGAAAAGGGATTGGCTACCCACTCCAATACTCTGGCCTGGAAAATCTCATGGACAGAGGAACCTGGCGGGCTACAGTCTATGGGGTCGCAAAGAGTCAGACACGACTGAGCAACTAACAACAGCAAGTCTGAGTTTGCCAAGTTTGAGGTGGTAGCAGGTTTTTCAAAGAGATGTGTCTAGTAGGTGATTAGAAACCTACCGGAGATGCTGATTTGGGAACCATGGTTGATGCTGTGAGAAGAGCAGCTCCGAGGAGGAAAGCAAAGGAAGGCGTAGGGAAAAGTTGCGAGGCCGAGGATTGTTCCTCAGAGGATACCCGAGTCTGGTGCTCCTGGCCTTTGCTGTTTTCAGTTGGCCTGTTCTGTCTCTGATTTAGATATTTGCTTCTGGTTCTGATGGATGCTGAGAGAGCCTGGAGCTATGCCATGCAGCTCAAACAGGAAGCCAACACCGAGCCCCGAAAACGGTTCCACTTGTTGTCTCGCCTGCGCAAAGCCGTGAAGCATGCCGAGGAGTTGGAACGCTTGTGTGAGAGCAATCGTGTGGATGCCAAGACCAAGTTGGAGGCTCAGGTTAGTGTCATAACATCAGCTTTGCTTTATTGTGGAGATTAGACATGTGACTTTAAAAATAATAATAATACAGTTAAACAGAACAGATTCTCTTTCATTGTATGTTGATAATCAGGGGAGGAAAAAACCTAATCTTGCTTTTAAAAGGTGAAGTTGGCTCTTGTTTTTGTTTTTGAGCTCCTGGATTTTAAGAATTGGCTCTAACTTTTAAGAAAGCCCATGCTTCTTTTGATATGTATGTGAAAAACTTACATCTGGGAAGTTCACAAAGTAAGAATTTTGTTCTTAATGAGTATTTGAAAAGGGATGGAAGAGATTTCAAGTTTATATTCAACTTTTGATGCTAATGGTATAGCCCAGAAGTGGGTTGCTAAGTAAAACAAAGAGAGCAAATTTTCTTTTTTTGAAGTTCTCTCCTAGGAAGTAAATGAATCATAAATCACCCACGGGTCACATTTTATTCGTGAGACACATTTTTTGATTTTTTTAGAATCAACCTGAATATCTATTCTTGATACCAGAGTTTGAAGCGAGTAGGGTTGGGCTGTACCCTGGTTCCTGGGTACTGAAGCAGTGTTTCTTTTCCCGTCACCTCACAGGCTTACACGGCTTACCTCTCAGGAATGCTGCGGTTCGAACATCAAGAGTGGAAAGCCGCCATTGAGGCTTTTAATAAATGCAAGTAAGTCCTCTGGCCCAAAGGCTGTGGCCAGTTTTGGTAGCAGTCACATGCAAGCTGCAGCTCAGCCAGTGATTGCTTCTGTGAACGTTACTACGGTTTCTTTCTTTTTGCCTTCTCTTGAGAAATGTGGGTTGTTCTCTTTCAGCCTCAGAACTTGCTGGTTCTGGTAGTTGATCTGTGTTCCTTGTGAGTTTATTTTCTTAAAGCGAGGCTGCTGTGAACCGTGATGTTCCTTGCCTGGCAGGACTATCTACGAGAAGCTGGCCAGCGCCTTCACAGAAGAGCAGGCTGTGCTGTACAACCAGCGGGTGGAGGAGATCTCGCCCAACATTCGCTACTGTGCCTACAACATTGGTGAGCGGAGCTGCTCAGGGCGGTGACAGGCGGCCTGCAGAATCTGGAGGATGGCTTTAACTTTCCTCCCTTTCCCCCACGTCCATCTTTGGTGTGGGTTTGCATTGATGAAAAGAGTACAATTGTCCGCATCAGCTCTGCTCGACATCCAGAAGGCAGTTCCCTAGCTTCAGTTTTGGCCCCGCCGTATCTGTGCTCACCCTGAGCCTTGTGAAAGGACTTAGGATTCATTGAAATGCGCTGGTGGACAGGGACGAGCTTGGAGTTGAATCTGAGAGTTCTTGAGGAAACAACCAAGACCTTTGAGAGTTTTCCACTCAGTCTCTCTCTCTTTTTCTCAGGGGACCAGTCAGCCATCAATGAACTCATGCAGATGAGATTGAGGTCTGGGGGCACTGAGGGTCTCCTGGCTGAAAAATTGGAGGTAATCTAGTATGCGCGTTCTGTGAAAAGTCTTCGGTTTGAAAAAAAGTCCAGTAAAAGAAGTAACACACAATCCCCTCATCCAGGGATAATTGCTATTGATCTATGCATATTTATACCTATCTTTAATGAAAACTTTTTGTCACTTAATTTTTTTTTTTTTTTTGCCATGCCTTGTGGCTTGTGGGATTTTAGTTCCCTGCCCCAGGGATATGTAATATGTTAGTTACAGGAAGAGACAAACGATAGTTCCCAGTGAGCTTCACCTCGATCACTCACATCCACGGTTGAAGCTTTAACATTTTATAACTACTTTCTAGGCATTGATCACTCAGACGCGAGCCAAGCAGGCAGCCACCATGAGTGAAGTGGAATGGAGGGGCAGGACGGTTCCCGTGAAGATCGACAAAGTGAGGATCTTTTTACTGGGCTTGGCCGACAACGAGGCCGCCATCGCCCAGGTAAGGAGCTGGGCCTGTTCTGATCTCTTGGTGTGTCTGCCGGTTGTCCTTGTGTGTTGAAGATACGATATTTTGTTGCTGATTAGGATTTGGGTAACCATCTCAAGATGCATGCTCTTGAGTAGAACCCTTTTGAAAGCTGAGTTTATCGAGGAGTTTTCCTGTGTAGAGGCCAAAGAAATTGACAGTGACAGCCTTCGGTGAAAATGGGAGTGGCAGAGGGCTGCTTCAAGTCAGGGGTGACATTTGGCCCAGCAGGTGGTGCAGCAGCGTGGCTGTCGGTCTTGTGTCTCTCTGACCTCTCATCCTCACCTTCCAGCCCTGAAGGGTCACCTCTTGTCCCTGGGTCCTTGAAAGACAGCCTGGCTAAACCCGATCTGCTTGTTTTACGTGTGGTATTTATGCAGTATTCATGCAGAGCTGTACTGCCCGATGCTCCTGCTGACATAATTATTACCTGATTGTGGGTGTGAACACCCAAATGAGTTCCAGAAGAGAAGAGATTCCGGTGATCTTGGTTTGTTTGGAGTAGACAGTGATGAGGCATTTTTTAGAGTTCCTTCTCTGTATTAGGCGAAGAACATCTGAAAAAAAGACCACGCTACTCCCTGTGTCTCCAGCCTCAGCAGGGACCAGTGGCGTTTCATGAGACTTCACAGCAGGCTGCTGTCTCTAGAGGGATATGTGTGTGAGGCGCTTTGCTAGTTGTGCTGATGGGTTGTTAAGTATCCAGGTCTTTCAGTGACTTGTTCCAAAGTGGCTCCTTTGGTTGGGGGTAGCTTTCAACAACTGAAGGATTTCTTTGCGCCTTTTGTCTGTATTGCATATGGCCCCTCACCTCCCCCTTTATTTGCTTACAGGACAGAAGATTAGAACAGTACTGGAAAGTTGAGTTTTCATTCATCTAAAGGACTAAACTTTTTCTGAGAGCATTTCATTGGCACTTAAGAGTATAGAGGTCTCTCTTCTTGACTAGGGCTGATAGCACCCATTTAAATTATGCAGCTGGATACATACTGGAAGGAGAGAACTGCCACAGATCTGTGCCAGGCATCAGTGACAATCGGGTAGGAATTCTGGGTAGAATAGGGAGCGGGGAGGGAGGGGGGCCAATGGGGGCAAATAGAGACTCCTAAGGAACGGGGCCACAGACACAGATCAGGTAAAGGACAGGACAAGTTAACGTTTACTAAGTAACTTTAAAAGTTATTCATGCTTGCCATTTATACAATAGAAGTGTTTATAAGAGATCAGCCTACAGTCTGACTTCCCGTATACCTTCGCTGATACTGCATTGTACTAAAAAGGAAAATAAGCCCTTCATATTTGCAAGATATCACTTTTTTGTTAGAATTAGACTGAGATCCAATTTCACATTTTTTTCACTAACATGTTGTAAGGATTTTTCATGTTCTGACAAATTATTTCACCAAATTTTTTATTACCTGGTAGTCACCTGGACAGACACCACGGAGACAAAGAGACAAGCAGGAGAGTAATGATCCTCCTTTATGTCCTGGATGCACTGCTTAACGCTCTCATGTGTTTCTCTCTTCCACCCTGTGAGGTGGGTGATGCTCATTTTACGGATGGGAAAGCTGTCACCTGTCCATAACCATATCTGATAGAAAGGAGTGCCTGCATTTGAAACCATACCCTTTTGAATCCAAAGCTCGTGTTCCTTGAAGTTTCCCACATAGCCTTAGATTCATCAGGAAGGTTAGGAACAGGATCGTTTTGCGTGGTTTTGGTGAAAAGCTACATGTAATTTCACTTAACAGAAAAGCAGAGTCCTGGGCCCCTGACTGAAAAAGTCGAATTTTAATGGAAATCTTAATGGAAAAAAGTAGTCCTTCACAGGAGAATCCTCTCCACTTCAGAAGGTTACTGAGGGTAGGGGTTTCCCACGTGGGAGGAGAAGACACAGGCGTGTTTTATCTGAATTTACCTTTCTTTTGCTTTTTTACAAATAGAGAATAAAATTTAAATGGGGGAGGTGTTTTTGCCTTATTCATAAAGTAATTCAGATTGGGCTAAATTAGACCAGGTGAAAAGCATCTCACAATTGCACATGAAGCTGTTGCCTTTACAATTGAAGATCACTTCAATCGCATGGTGACTAGTTGAGCTTTGTGCACATATTAAAAGGATTACTCTCAAACTCGGGTTTTGGTGTAGGTGAAGGGCTGACTTGTGGATCTCCAGGTCATAGTCCCCTTTACAAAGCAGTTCAAAGAAATTCCCTAGTGGTACAGTGCTTGGGAGTCTGCCTTGCAGTGCAGGGAACACCAGTTCAGTCCTTGGTTGGGGAACTGGGATCCCACACGCTGCGGAGCAGCTAAGCTCGCACAGCACTAGAGACTGGTATGCCGCAGTGAAAGAGCCCGCGTGCCCAAACTACAGCCTGATGCGGCCAAGTAAGTAAATACTAAGAAAACAAGATTGGCCAGCGTTTTGATAATATTGGCAAGAAAAAGCAGTGACATGAGCCTTGAATAGATAAAGATTCTCGTGGTCAGTCATCTCATCGCGGCTGCCGTTAGCTTTGTGTTCCCACCTCACCTTCAATGTGCACGTTTCTGTTGTTAAATATGTTCTTTTTAAAAGTCCTTTATACAGATAATGGCAGGTGGTTTTGTTTTGGTGTCAGGGTTATACATACCTTGTAAAACAAGTTTGGAGATGTTCCCTCCTCTGCTTTCTGAAAGAGTATGTAACTTTTTGTTTTCTCCTTAAATGGTCGTTATAATTCACTAGTGATACTATTGGGCCTGGAGTTTTCTTTGTGGGAAGATTTTTATAATTTGTTTTTGCTTGTTTTAAAAAATATATAATTCCTTTACGAGTTGGCGGGCTATTCAGATTTTCTGTTTAATCTTGGGTCGGTTTGGATTTTATATTTCTAAAGTAATGTATTAATTTCATGTAAATTGTTGGTTTTATTGACAGTTTATAATATCGTCTTATTATAGTGTTCGTAGAACCTGTAGTGTTATCTTCTGTTAAGTGCCTGGTTAATATGCTGATTGTGGTGAATACAGTTAATTGTGGTCTTTAAGGCTCTTATGGTGAATTAGGATCGCTTGAATATCCGAGACCTTTAAATAATTTGATTGAGCAAACAAAATGTGTATTAATCCCAGGAATCCCATTAAAGTTTTAACCTTAAAAACAGATACATGCCTGATATGCTGCGTCACACATACACCAGGTCAAGCCAGTAAGGAAATAATTTAAGTACAGTGTCAAATGAAGTTTGGTTAAACCCTTAGGTTTTAGGCGTAGCTCCGTGGCTGATTAACTGTGTACTGAATTGGATGAGCCCTGGGTTATTATGCATGGGAAAGGCCCTTTGGCTACTCGGAGCTAATCTCCAGAAGAACTGCGTGCTCGCTGGCGCACTTGGCAGGCGATTGGCCAGTTCTCCTTATTGCATCGAGTTGTCCTCTGCCCAGGAGACAGGGCTTCTCACTGCCGCGTTTCCTAGCCCTGCTGCTGTTGGTGTTTCCCACCCTCTGGGAACTGGGTTGGAGGAATCTGGTAGCCCCCCGCTTCTTGGTTGCTTATAGAGGTTTTTATGACCTTTAAATACTAAAACAACAGTTTACTGAAAAGCAAGAAGAAAGAAATAATTCAAGGAGATAATACTAAACTGCAAAGACTGGAGCTGAGGCTTAATCAACTGCCAAAATCCAGCTGCAACAGCCTTCCTTTCTTTAGCCAAGCTTTAGATGTTCATGTCTTTAATATTGTCTTACTTTCTCGTTTGTTTTTATTTTGCTTTGTTAATACTTGATCACGCCTGAATTGTCTTGGTGGTGATTTGAGGATGTCATGCAGCTGGGGGTGGGGGCAGGTTAAAAATGTCTATAGGTTTGATGATTCTTATCCTCAGGTTATGACTAATACTTTAATATTTGACTGGAAGGAGATCACTTCTCCTTTTTGTTAAAAAAAACAGTCTATTTTTACGTGAGGTTTGTGTCCTCTTTACTCGATTTCTGTTTGTTTTTTCCTAGACCTCACTGTGCCGAGGGAGGCTGGGCTCCCATTCCCTTGGTTCTCCTACAGGTGTGGTGGAGAATGTGGTTGGACTCACCTTGCTGTCTCTGTCACACCAAGTAGACAAGTGAAAACTGTCTGGGAGCTCTGTCTTTAAGAGCTGAGGGTCTCGCCTCAGGACACACACAGCTGGTTTTCCTCAGCCTTGAGACGTGCCTTGGTGCTGTGGAACAGCACTTCTGAGAGTGTGTGAAGTTGATCTCAAGCTTGTTTATTAGTACTGCCTTGGAGAAGGCAATGGCACCCCACTCCAGTACTGTTGCCCGGAAAATCCCATGGACGGAGGAGCCTGGTAGGCTGCAGTCCATGGGGTCGCTAAGAGTCAAGACACGACTGAGCAACTTCCCTTTCACTTTCCACTTTCATGCACTGGAGAAGGAAATGGCAACCCACTCCAGTGTTCTTGCCTGGAGAATCCCAGGGACGGAGAAGCCTGGTAGGCTGCAGTCCCTGGGGTCGCACAGAGTCGGACACGACTGAAGCAACTTAGCAGCAGCAGCAGCAAAATGTGTTACTTCTGGGCTACGGGTTTCTCCCTGTCACAGGTCCACACGGGAAGGTCTAGGCCGGCCACAAATTCTTCTGCAGGGAGTTTGCTCGTGTGTGCGAAGCTGTTCTTGCTGGTTCCGTGGCAGACCTGAGCCATGTGCATGTGGGTCCTGAGGGACCCTCCCTCTGCATACACGTGGAGAGGTGTTTCTTGCTCCACCATCCCTTCAGGATTACCTTTGCCTCCAAGATAGGTTTACAGAATAAGAGTGAAGTAGCAACATGTGTTTCAGGCTTCCTCTGTGGACATTTTGCCCAGCCCAGGGAGAACCGGGAGAGGTTCTGCTCCAGAGATGAGCGGTCTCTGTCCCTGCGCAGTGTGTCTGCATAAGAACAACACAGCCGACGGATGGCCTGTGATCCAGATCGGCCTTTCCCTTCATTGTGGTTTAAGACCTTTGTAAGATCCCAGGGGAATGAAGAATTTTCTGGAAGCAGAGGGGAGGGAGATTTGCTGCTGTTCAGTACCTTGATGCAGAGTGTCCTTATTCAAAGGGAATGAAGGTACTACCTGGCAGGAAAGAGATACAGCATTTTCACATCAGATTAATTTTTTTCACTTGAGCCATTTCTTCCCTGGGAAAGGAGGCAGGTCCCAAGTAGCTGGTAAAACCAGTTGGCCCCTTTCTTCTACTTAAGCACTCACTGCCCCAACTGCTGAACCCCCCAATCTTAAAAGGGTGTCGCTGGCATGTTTGCTGGATTGCATGATACCAGGCTGGTGCTGGAGTTCATCTTGCCTGCTCACGACGTGGCTCTGGTATGTGTGTGGCTGGTCCGGGTCTGTTTTCATATCTTATTCCAGTTGTTAACTCTGCAGCTGCCCCGTTCCACAGGATTTATACTTTGAAAAACTTGGCTAGTTTGATTACATGGGTACGAAGAATCTTGCTGACTTGAGATCCTTAACGGTGTTTGGTGTGAAGTGTGTTTCTCCAGAGCCGGGCTGTCTGGTACGGTAGCCACCTGAACACATACGGCTGTTTACGTTGATTAAACTTGCGGGTGCTCAGCAGCCACCTGTAGCTGACGACACCACACTGGACCACGCAGGGATGTCACCGTCACAGAAAGTGCCAGTGAACAGCCCTGCTCTAGCCTGCAGTGTGTTAATGGTGTCTGGGTTTGCCTTTATAAATTTATAGAATAGCCATGCCCCTGATTTGTTCCTAAGTTACTGAACAACAAGAAAGTCAAGTAACTGCTGCTGCTGCTGCTAAGTCGCTTCAGTCGTGTCCGACTCTGTGCGACCCCATAGACGGCAGCCCACCAGGCTCCCCTGTCCCTGGGATTCTCCAGGCAAGAACACTGGAGTGGGGTGCCATTGCCTTCTCCGAAGTCAAGTAATGTATAAATAGAAAAATATGTTTGATTTATATTGGGTAATTTACAAGGAAGTTTTGTTTTGTTTTTTTCTTCCCCACACTGGAAACTGGGAAAAACATGAGAGCTCTTAAGAGAAGAAAAGGTTTTTCTGAAGGCCCCTCCCAACCATATCTTAAAGGAGTGGGCAGTACTGGCTTTTCTTTTGAGCTTTTCTGGAGGTCAGTTGAATGTCAAGAGATCAGATTGAATGTTAGTTTCTGTGGAAAGTCAAATATAATTATGGGAATGTTGATGTTCTAATGTCAGAGTGGGTCTGCCAGTAACACAAGTTTATCTCCTTTCTGCTTTTTGTCCATTCCCACCTGCTTAGTCAGATTCTTTAGGATGATAATGTGGTTTGGCAGGTATTCAGTTAATGAATCATTTTTGGCCTTATCCCGGTTGGCTAGCAAAGGGGCAACGCCCTGTGCTCTGCAGAGACTGTTGTTAAATGCTTGTCAACTTCATCTGCCCTGAGATGTTCTCAGCATAGCCGTATGGAATAACTCCTGTATGCAGGAAAACCTCATGTGCATTTAGGAGAGAAATATATCTTTGGTTGGTTATTGATTAGTAATGTCACTCACCTACTTGGGACTTACAGAAATCCAGTATCTACAACTCTGTTGGCTTACATTTGCAAGGGAAAGAAACTTGTGCTGTGCATCACTCTGAGGTGGCAGTGCCCCAAATCTAGTCCATAAAGCTCCCCTGAGATGCCAGGTGCTGAGCACAGGTAGAGGCATTGAAGGAAAACAGTAGAAAGTTCTACGCTAGAGGAAAGATGAAGGCCTCTGTCGGTTGACGGTTTAGATCAGTGGTATCAATGCTTTTTCGGTATGTTCACTTTATATATATACACTTCTCATTTCCGTACAAATTAATGAATAAAACCATAAGGAACATTGTATATGATAAAGAATATTAACAGTTGAAATGATTTCTGATCCAGGCTGTTTTTTGGTTGGATGTGTGTATTTGTGTCTAACGGGAGGAATCAAAGCGCCATCATGCCCTCCTCCCATCAGAATACCATGACTTACTCAAAAAGAAACTCTTTCACCACCTTCTGCCTTTGTTTAGGCTGAGAGTGAAGAAACCAAGGAGCGTCTGTTCGAATCCATGCTCAGTGAGTGTCGGGACGCCATCCAGGCCGTGCGGGAAGAGCTCAAGTCAGATCAGGTAGGACTCTGAGCTGAGTCCCGGCTCTTGCTCTGAGTGAGGTCCTCTTTGGTCTGTGTGTCTCGTTCCCAGGGCAGGGTCTCTTAGCCACTGTTGTATTTAGATGTGGCGATTGGCTGACCAACAAGAGAAGCCTCCTCTGGGCTCCACCAGGATGAGAAACTCTTTTCCCTCTGTCCTGCTTCTCCTAATGGCTTCATGTTTTACCTGTTGAGCCTCTGGTCTCAAATCCATATCTCCAGGTGGATTTCTCTAGCACTCCCTTTTTCTAATAATATCACTGTGATTCATTCAGGCATCTAGGCTGAAAACCTCAGAACCATTTTTGTCTTTCTTCCCTGTTGCCAAAAACCCTGTTTATTCTCCCTTTGTAATTTCCCTCTCCCTTTGTTCATTCCACCTGTCTCTATTTTTTCTGTTATGTCTGGACTCGTAGAGAAGACACCTGATTTTTCTGTCCAGGCTAATCAAGAGATCCTTAACGTCTCCACATCTGTAAGGTCTCCTGCTGTGTAAGGTCACATCTTCACAGGTTCCTCCCTTTAGGGCCATTCTTCAGTCAACCAGGAAGGCAGGAGCTGACAGCACGAGGCATAGACCTTGGGTCTAAGACACAGGTCCTAAAACGGAGCCGTGGCCTGTGGACCGTCTGCTTTAAAGCTTTGAGTCTAAACACTGGACACAGGGGCCAGGAGGCCTTCCTGGCCGTTACTCTGAGTTCTCGTACACGTCTGGTTTTTCTTTGTCAGTGGAAACTGAATGACCTTGTTGTTCCAGAAAAGCCCAGGAGTTCTCTGATATTTGAGGACCTCAACTTCCTAGAGTCTGTGCCTGTGTTGCAGGGCACTTTGAGATCCACACCATTGAATGAGGTGGTCAGAGCCAAGGACGTAATCAGCCATTTTGTCTCTACCTTCTTACTTTCTGCAGAAACAGAGAGATTACGCCCTAGACGTGGAGTCGGGGAAGGTATCTAACCTTCAGTACCTGCACAGGTAAGAGATGTGACATTTTTACTTTTTAACCCTGCATGATGTGTCTTTGGAACAAAAGAGTATCCACAGTGTTTATGCACATTATAGTTTATCGATACATATTAGAATATGAATGCATCTGTGCACATTTTCGCATAGGAGATTTGCACGTGTATATTATTCTAGTATCTGTATGATTTCCTGTTTTTGTACAACAGAAGAACTGGAATGTAACTGATAACTTTGAAGTTCCCTGTGGCCCCCTTGCTGATTCCTCCCCCTCTTCTAGAGCTCACCGCTCTCCTTCTAGGAGCGCCAGGCTCCTAGAGTGACTCTCACCTGCGTTCTGAATGGCTTATTTTGTCCTGTCCACATTTAAGTTCAAGTTCAGCCCAACTTTAATTCCATCTAGAGTTTATTTTTGAGTGCAGTAAGGATCCGCATCACCTTTTTCCACGAGGGTGACAGACTGTTCCAGGGTGCGATTTATGGGCCGGTTTGTCCTTCCCCGCTGGCGTGCAGGCGGATGTTCCACACTCCCTGCGCGCTCGCTGTCTGGACTCTCTGCTCTGCTGATTTGTCTGTCTGCACTGACACCAGCGCCGTGATTTACTGTAACTTTATCATAGGTCTTGGTGTCTGGTCCAGCACGTCATCCCCCCACCCCCACCCCACCAGCTTTCTCCTCGGGCACATCTTGATTGTTTTTATTCATTTGCTCTTTCATACCCATTTTCAAATGGCCTTGTCAAGTTTAAGTTTTTTAAAGATGGGTCATTTAGTTTCACAGAAGAAAGGAGGAAGCACTTCTCCCCAGGTGCTCTTTCCGTGTGACCTTGAAATTTTTAATGTCTTAGTCACTGCTTACAACTTTTTAGTGAACCTGGCAATATTTTCAGTCATTCCCAACCCCCGCCCCCGGCCATTTTAATAAAAACAAAACCAAAAAAAACTCCTCTCCCTGCCTTAATCTCCATTCTTAGAGAATTTGGTATTATGTCACATTGACTGCCTTATGGTTCAGATGCACAGAATATTAGCAGGAACAGTCCCTTATCTCCCTTCTGTTTCAACAAGCCCATGAGAAACAAGGCTGTAGGAGGTTAGGGGACGTGTTGGTAGTTAACAGCCACCAAGAGGCAAAGGCAGTTGTCAGCCTCCTAGCCTTGAAAGACCAGGAGAGCTTCAGCGGGGCTCAGAACACTTCCACACTGTGAAGCCCCCTTGCCCTGGATCTGTCTTCCCGCCTCCACATGTAGCTGGTATAGGGGTGGTGAGCACTTGGGACCAGAGGCCAGCTTTGGGGTGGATTAAAGTCAGGAATCCAGTAGCTCTTGTATTTTAATAAAGCTCTGGTATCTTAATAAAAATGTATCTAGATCCCTGTTCCACTCAGTGAATAACAGTTATTTGTTTTGAGAGTCTGAGTTCTCTGCAGAGCTCTAGGAAAGCCCATCTCATGACTTCTCAGATGCGGCCACTTTTGAGGATTCCCTGGTGGCCCAGGGGTTAGTTAGGACTCTGTACTTTCAGTGAGGGGGCACAGGTCCAGTCCATGGTCAGGAACTCAGTTCCCACAAGCCTCACAGTGCAGCAAAAAGCAAAAGAAGGGGCCACTTTTAAGTCTTTAACAAATTCTTTTGGTATTTACTTGCATGTGTCTAAATGATGTGTGTACGTTGCTACTTCTTGATTTTGGCTTTTAGCATTTATTACCACTTTCTTCTACAGCCGCTCACCAGTTCTACTCCTGCTCTTCACCCTGAGCCCTCTGGCCTTCCACCTGACTCCTACACAAGCTCTCTCATTTCTGATGCTATTTTATTTATTTAGTCCTTATTTTAGGAACTAGCTTGCTATCCATCTCTCATCTTAAGGACCAGCAGTGTCCTCTGAAATTGGTAACTCTCTAAAGATACAGAAGATATAATTCAAATTAAAATCAAATTTTGTCGTAAGGCCTCATACGGGTCCCCTGCGAGTTCGCCACCGAACAGCAGCCAGAGTTGAAGGCCCTTGGAGGTTGAGGCCCAGGCCTGCCAGCCCTGCCGGGTGACATGCCCTCAGCCCCACAGCTCCCCAGAGCAGCCCAGCTTGTGGTCCAGTGCTCTTCCCAGCACATCCGCTTCCCTGAGCATCACCTGAGCTGACGTGTGGTCCATTCCAGCTATCTGACGTACATCAAGCTGTCAACAGCGATCAAGCGGAACGAGAACATGGCTAAAGGGCTGCAGAAGGCCCTGCTGCAGCAGCAGCCGGAAGATGACAGCAAGCGCGCCCCTCGGCCCCAGGACCTGATCCGGCTCTATGACATCATTCTGCAGGTGACCCCGGAGGGCTGGGAAAGCCTGTCCTGTGCGTGGGTTGGCTACAAAATGACATAGCAAAAGGGTTGTGATAGCCAGGAGCTGTTGGTGACTCGGTGAAAGACAGAAGTTCTTGTTTTCATACCAGTTCAGCCGTCCATAAACCTGATATCCAGACATATTGATGTGTTTTGTTGTTGTTTAGAGTCTTAGTCATGTCTGACTCTTCTGTGACCCTGTAGTTTATAGCTTACCAGGCTCCTCTGTCCATGGGATTTCCCATGGACAGAATACTGGACTGGGTTGCCATTCCCTTTTCCAGGGGGTCTTCCCAGCCCAAGGATCAAACCCATGTCTCCTGCATTGGCAGGCTGGTTCTTTACCACTGAGCCACCAGGGAAGCCCATGTGGATGTGCAGACACGAGTAAACCCCCTGGTATTCATTCACTGAGCACTTCCTGTGCAGGCTGGTCGCCCACGTGTCTTGACGTGTCCTGGGACCTGAGGCCACACTGCCTCGGCCCCCCTGGGAGCTCATCGGTAAGGGAGTTTGAGACCCCTGCCCATAGTCAAGGTGTCTGTGTAGGCGCCACACAAGCGGGCCATCTGAAATGAGAGTTCAGAGCCAGAGGGATCCCCTCCAGCTGAGCAGGTCCAGGGAGTCTCTGAAGAAGGTGAATTGTGACTGAGAGAAAGGCCACATGGGCTCAGGGTCAGGAGGGTGGAGGTGACCCCAGGTGAGGCTGCGGCTGAGTCATTCGTCACAGACGTCCCCGTTATCTGAAGCCCAGGCTCGCTCTTTCTGCCCACGTCTGTCCTTCCACATCTTCTGTCAAACACTCAGTGTGGGTCCCCCTCTTCATGAGTTTTCCTGTTACATCTTTTGTGCAGAATTTGGTGGAATTGCTCCAGCTTCCTGGCTTAGAGGAGGATAGAGCCTTCCAGAAAGAGATAGGCCTTAAAACTCTGGTCTACAAGGCTTACAGGTAAGTTCCCCTGGGATGGGCAGGGCTCCCCTCAACCATTGGAAGGTTCTAGAAGCTTTGGGAGCACGTCCCTGGAAGGTTGGGTTTTGGTTTTTGAAAGACATGAGCAGAGATGAACGGTTATGACCTAGACATGTGGGTGGTGTAGGTAGCATTTGCAGCTGGACAACGTCCCTCCTTCCTGCCTGTCTTCATCTTCCTTCCTGTGCCTTAGGAATTACAGCTTTTTTGCAGAGTTAGCAATAAGTAAAAGACAGTGGGTCAGCTTTGGACCTACACTGTCAGTCAGCTCCAGTTTCAGGGAGGAGTCTGCGGGTTAGCCTGGCAAACTGGAACAGTGAAAATGGTGAAATTTCCCACCCCAGGGAATGAGCCTGACATTAAGAGACTTGACCATTTATTTAGCCTAAACAGCAAGGAAAGCCTTGATCTTGGGTGATCGTTGCTTAAGAATACTGTGGCTCTTTCCTTCCATCAGGTGTTTCTTCATCGCTCAGTCCTACGTGCTGGTGAAGAAGTGGAATGAAGCCCTTGTCCTGTATGACAGGGTCCTGAAATACGCAGACGAAGTGAATTCCGACGCTGGAGCCTTCAAGAACAGCCTCAAGGTAAGCCAGTGGCCTCGCCTGTTTCTAAGACCTGAGCAGTTGGCCGTGAGGCTCTGATGCCTTCTCAGGCGGGTCCTGCTTGGTCAGCCATGGGATGTGGTGCGCCCGAGTGCCCGGGAGCTGTGGGTGTAACTCGTGGCAGCGTTCCAGGCCCAAAGACGACTCAGGTACTAAGAGAGACGGCCTTCACCTGGTGCACCACCCCAGAGCACTGTTCAGGCTCGGCTCCGTGTTAGAACTGCTTCCAAGGTGGATGTCTGGCTCTAATTGGTGTGGGATAAGAACTGGGGTTTTTATAATATTTATTTACTTTTTTGCACTGAGGCTTTTTTAAGCCCTTCAGTGATTCTACTCTGCAGCCAAGTGGAGAATCACTGGTGAAGCCTCTCCACACGAGTGCGTGGGGACCACCAGCAGCAGCATTTGGGAGTTTGCTAGAAATGCAGATTCTCAGGCCAGGGCACAGGTCTATGGGGTCTAAAAGTGGATTTTACTTTAGCAAGACTGCCAGGTGATAGGGTATATGTCAAAGCTTACGTGCCAAACTGGTGTATTTTACAGATTTTTGAATGACAACTAGATTTTTAAGCTTATGGACTGCTTTGAGGTTACAGAGATTCTTAAAGCAGTGGCCCAGGGGACCCATGTATATTTTACAAGTAGAGACTATTCAGAAAAGCGGGGTTAAGGTTACTGTTACCAACGTTACAGCCAGTGTGGGAGTGTCTGCCTAGAACAGCCCTGGGCTCAGCCGTAGAGAAACTCTGGTTTCTGCCTTCAGAGAGCTTGTGGTTTTGCTGCAGCCGCAAGACTTGCATAGGACCCACCTCCGAATACAAAAGAAGGGAGCAAAATAGGAGTAGGTGGGAGGCGGGCGTGGGCAGTGGGAGGGTGACCAGTGTGGCAGCATGGTCGGGTGTGGTGGTGTTGGAATGTGGAGACAAACCAGTGTGGACGGTCTGTCTCCGGAGAGAAGTAAGAAGGGTGTCATGAAAGCCCATCTGCCCTAACATGCCGGGGTTTAGGTTAGGGGGGAACTAACAGGAAGCAGGCGTGAGGGGTGCAGCAGTATCCAGACCTGACCGATCAGTCCAGATTCTGCCAAGTGAGAAGCTGAGGCAAGAGAAGGGCTGTGGGTAGGGACTGAGGTCCTCGAGCCAGGCGGCCAGGCTCTGGGTCCCGGCCTGCGGCCACCGGGGACGTGACTGGACACGTTCTTTGGCCTCTCTGTGCTTTGTCTTCTCACCTGTAAAGTGCAGGTACAGACTGTCGCAGGATTATCATGAAGATGAAATTGACGATTGTGTGGATTGCTTAGGGCAGTGCCTGGCACATAATGCATTTGGTGTATGATAAATGTGTTAATGTTATCTTTGTCATTATTATTATTTTCAGGCAGTATTACTTAAGACATGGCATAGATTTCTCCCCTTGAAACAGGCTAGTTTCTGTGCATTGCTTTTTTTAATAGGGAAAATGTTTAAATTACCTGAAATCCCTGAAAACACCAGTCGGGTTACTTAGCTTGGGTTAGTTTGGTGCACCTCTCTGGCCCGGCCCCGGCTCACAGTTCCATGTTTTCCTCGTTGTTACAGGACCTGCCGGACGTGCAGGAGCTCATCACACAAGTGAGGTCGGAGAAGTGCTCCCTGCAGGCGGCCGCGATCCTGGGTGAGCCACACGCCTCTTCCCTGCGGCCTGTGTCCCCAGACTCCCCTTCTCTGCTGCTCCTCTTCTCTCCCACCCCCTGCATCACTGGTGTAAGACTGAAAGGGGTTGTTTCGGTTCATCTGTGAGATTTTAGTTTTTTCCTGCCATTTCCTCTGCCCCAGTGAGGCATCAGGTTATGTGGAAGAATCTAGAGGCACCCTGGCATGCGGTCCCCCTGCCTGTCCCAGAGAGCCATGCTGGCTGTGCTGGGCTGAGCACGCTGGTTCTGGGTGTGTGGTCTGTTATTGGCATGACTTGTCTGCCTTGGGTTGGAGAGGGCTGACTCCCCACAGATGGGCTGCCTTTACCCCTGGGGTTTAGGATCCAGGCGGGTGATAGGTATCATTTGAGCCTGTTGCGTTAAGTCCATGTTCTCACTGAATCCTGTGAAACTTTCAGATACAAACGATGCCCATCAGACAGAAACCTCTTCCCAAGTCAAGGACAATAAGGTAAGTCTGGGCTGTGGCTTTTGAAGAATAAACAGGATTTCGGGACTCCCTAGGAGCGTATGCTCATCTGTAGAGCAGAGGACCCTACGTTTCTCAGCAAACACCCTCCCTTCCCGCTTCTCTTACTCCGGACCTGAAAGCTGCCTGTGTAAGGTGCGCTAGGTGTCACGTAAATGGTCCCAGATAAAGTTAGGAACCTGCTGTGCACTCTGGCTAGGGGCTCTGGCTCCAACTCAGACATTGGACAGGCTTGTATCCCACTCCAGCCCACCACTCTCAGCCTCTCTAGATTTCAGTGACTCTCAGCTATGAATAAAGTGAGGACATAATAGCCCCTCACAGGAGGTTTGTGGGGATCGAATGTTCCACCGATGGGCGGTGATTAACTCTGGGTTCCTGCTTTGGTTTGACTTCCAGCCCTTGGTTGAACGGTTTGAGACCTTCTGCCTGGACCCTTCCCTCGTCACCAAGCAAGCCAACCTGGTGCACTTCCCGCCAGGATTCCAGCCCATCCCCTGCAAGCCTTTGTTCTTTGACCTGGCCCTCAACCACGTCGCTTTCCCACCCC
The DNA here is from genome assembly GCF_002263795.3 of Bos taurus. NCBI lineage: Eukaryota > Metazoa > Chordata > Mammalia > Artiodactyla > Bovidae > Bos > Bos taurus. The sequence continues at coordinate 55,616,459 of NC_037346.1, forward strand.
TCGAGGACAAGCTGGAGCAGAAGGCCAAGAGCGGCCTCACCGGATACATCAAGGGCATCTTTGGATTCAGGAGCTAACCAGGCTCGTCCTCGGGGCAGGGGAGAGTCTGACTCTCAATCTGTGTTGTGAGAAAACCCCAGCAGGTTCCGTGATACTAAGTCCAGGTCCGCGTCGGCCCCGGGCAGGAGTGTACCATCCTCGGCCCCGCCTTCCTGTGTCTCGTGTGTGTGTACACTTCATTCCCACCCAGTGTGCTAGAAGGACACCCTGTCGTCTTCTGGTAAACGTGTGCAGGGCCCTGTGTCGTCCTCCCCCGGGGAGGGCCCTGCCACCTGGTCTCATCTGAGCCACGGTCAGGAATGTTTTCATGGGGTCCACACCTGGCCCGGCCGGGGGCTCGCATGCTTTGTTGTGTTTCTTCAGTACCATGGATGTGAATGAACTCATCCTTGCTGTGAGCACCCAGGAGCCCTTAAAGAGTTGGTCTGAGACGAGGAGACATTGGCAGCGTCACCCCAGGGTTACAGTCAGCCTTATTCCCCTCCACCTCCGAGCGAAAGTTGAGAAGTTTCAGAACAAGCAAAGAGCTCTATTTTTAGAAGAAATATGTTACCCTCAGAAATGATGAAAACAGATCTTCTATTAAAAGGCAAAGATGCTGGCTGCTCTGCCCGTTCTTTACACTCCCTCCTTCCCGTCTGGTCCCAGCTCACTCCCTGGGAGCCTTGTTGCGAAATCCTGTCCTGTCATGTGCTTCCTGGCTTCCGGGCCATGTGGGTCTGTCTGATGCCTGATAAGAGTGTAGAGGCCCTACAGGATTTCCCCACCTGTAATTTTTATATGCTGTCATATTTAGTCAGTTTCCTTCCTTACTCTTGTTTTTTCTCAGTCACTTTTTTATCTCTATTACAGCATCAGCAATAGAATTCCCAAAAGCAAGGTCGGACAGCAAGGAATAAAAGTGACTTAACCATGAGATGCATGAAGCTCTGTGGGCTCAATGGTGCCGCTGTCTTCCTGGTAGACCGCGGAGGGGCTTGCCGGAAGCGGTGGGAGGGAGAGCAGCTGTGTCTGTTAGACCTGGGCATCGGCACTGGAGGTGCTTGGGGAGACACACTCCTCTCCCTCTGGGGTTTGCTTTGGGTCAGTGAGCCTCAGGAAGCGGATTTTTTTCTTCTAATTGGAAGTTTCATTATCTGTGCTATACAAGTTAGGGATATCCTTTTCTCTGTCCCTACCTCTTGAAGGTACAGCGCAGATGACCTTAGGTTGAGGTCCTGGATCTTGGTCCCAAAGACCCAGTCAGTGTTCCTGACGGGCGGTGGGCAGAGTGCTGGGGACCTTGCTTCTCCCTCAGCCCTATCCCATTCCCCAGCGCCCTTGGCAGCCTCAGGCCTGGGGTATAAGGTTCTGCAGTCTCGGGAACCCAGTTCGAGGCTGCACTGTGTGGGCAGCCCTCCAGCCAACTTGGGCCAGTGTCTGTGGCACCGGGGGGGGGTGGGGGGGGCAGGGTCCTATGATAAGGGTAGAAGGTCCTGTTCTCATCTGGGAAGGTGTCCGTTTGTCTTGCTCAGAGTAGGCCCTTCCAGGTTTTCCTACTTTCTTTAGAGTGCTGGCAACGAGAGGGAGCCAGAATCCTGGTTGGTCATTCAGACTGAGCCTTTTCTAAGCTTTCTCATGAAAAAGAAACACAGTAGGAACTCCTCTCCACACAGTGGCCCTGCTCTTCAGCCTGTGAGACCATGACCAGACGTGTTTAGTATTAAAAGCACGCATTTACCTGAGAAGACAGCCCTGCAGGGCAGAGGTCACGCTTAGCTCTCACATCTCTTCACCTGGAATCCCCGGACATTGAACAGGCTGTGTCACTGGGGGGCAGAACCGCATCCTGTCTCAGGCCCAGGAGCGGCTGACGCGTCTCATGGGAATGGGTTCAGAGGCCCGGGGAGCAGCCATCTTCACTGGGTGGGTTCACAGGATGAATCTGCAGAGGCGACCCGCTCCTGCCTTCCCGGGGGGAGGTTGAGGGTGTGAGGGAGGGAAGTGGACACACTGCCTTGGGCGGGTCTGTCTTGCTGCTTCAGCTCGTCCCTCCCTCAGGACGGGTGGCAGTGCAGTCAGCAGGATGTGGTCCTGGAAGAGTTGTCTGTCTCCCCAGATCCAAGAGGACGAGGGGAAGCTCAGCTGAGCCTATACTTGGAGAACATGCCTGAGGGCCGCTGTGTTCCTGCTTTTTATTTTCTTACCTGTCAGGTGGTGACAGTCTCAATCTGTAGAAGCGTTAGAGGTCAGAGCTCCACCAGGTCAAAGCTCTGCATGCAACCGAGAGGAATAAACGCTGAGCCTTGTGTAGGAAAGACACGATTTGGCCAAGTTTGTCATCCTTAGCTGTGTTGGCTTTGTTGGGGGACAAAGGCGGTTGGGGATGGCCAGGCCCTGCGCTGCTGAGCCTCCTGGCCCTTTGCTTTTCGCATGCACTGTTCTGCTGTACTGTCCAGTTTTCCATTAAACGAGGTGAGAATTCTTGGATTCTGTTTGAAATGAAACACTGCCAGGCTTGGTTCCACGTCTTTTCTCCGGTGGCAACCTGAGCCTTTCATCATGGCCAAGAGGTGACGGCCTGTGGGGCAGCGCACCCATCCACCCTCAGTGGCCCGGACCCTCGCTGGTCTTTCCTTCCACAGCTGAGGCAATGGCTCCCCCGACCCCCCAGGAGAGGATGCCGGCTCCAGGGCAGGACCTGCTCTCTGTCGTCGCTGTGGTGATGCTGATCTTCCCCACGCTTGGCATCAATTACACACAAAAGCTAGTTGATCACAGGATTCTAAACAGCACGTGGCCATCTACAGCTTTGAGAAGCTTAGAACCTTCAGAGGTCTTAGGAAAATGTCCAAAGATAGCAAAAGTATGTGTTAGTTCTTTTTTTAGTGTTTTGGAAGACACTTGTTGCTACAGAGGAGATGGAAACCAGATTTAGCTATAAAATTTATTGATGTTCCAAAGCAAAGAGATAAATTGGAAACTGTCTCCATCCTGACACCACCAACTGGAAGAGCCCGGCCTGTGGTTCTGTGAGATGCTGGGAACCCTCTGCGTGGGCGCGAGATCACAAGTGGCCAGCATGGCCTCTCACTGCCCAGGGCTGCCCTCCCTGTCAGCACCATACAGGCTCTGCAAACGTTCTCCAGCCGCACTGTTAGCAGGTACAAGCTAAAATATAACCTCAGCTGATGAATACTGCTGGAACACTTGTGGAAAACTTTTATCTGACCGTCTGAAGCCGCTAAGGGACTGTGGTCTGCGTTACGGTTTGGTTTTGTTGTTTTTGTTTTCAGGGCAGGATCCTGGCGGTAGTTCGAGGCCCTGTGGCCCTGGGGCTGAGCCCTGCAGAGCTTCGAGGCGGGGTCACTGCTTTCCTGCCTCTGCCACGGCCACTGTCGTCATTGTCATTGTGTTGGGAAGGGGAGCCTTGCTTCTCTGTGGTCCCCGTTTTCAGCAGCTGGTTTCGTTCACCTCCATTAGCTGTACCCTTCAACCACGTGTCCTCACGCTCAGTCTGCAGTTGAATGACCCCTTGGAAAAGAACCACGGCCTTTCAGTTAGGCTGGACTTTTCCCAGGGACCTTCTGGCAGGAGGAAGTGCAGTTACAACGGGCAGGTAACTGGTCCCTGAAAGCTAGTGATTGTTGGGAGCTCTCACTCACCTTGGAATGGAAGAGGGGTGGGGGTCGTCCCCTGGAAGCCAGGGGCATCTGGTTCTCTGACATGCAGAGGCCTTAGTACCTTGTAGGCAGGCCCTTGACAAATAAATTTCCTTCCCTTTGCTCCCCCATGGATGGAGCTGGCATTAGAACACCATGCTTGGCCATGTCCCTGGTGATTCAGTGGCTAAGACTCCTCTCTCCCAGTGTAGGAGGCCCAGGTTCAATCCCTGGTTAGGGAACTAGATCCCACGTGCCACAACTAAAGACCCTGCATGCCGCAGCAAAGATCGAAGACCTCTCATCCCGCAACCAAGACCCGGCACAGCCAAGCCAGCATTTATATATTAAAAACCAACACCATGCTGCTCCCTCCACTGTTGTCCGTAGGCGCCCTTCACAGCTGAGCCCTGTCCTGGCCCTGACCTGGGCCTCGCGGGAGGAGCCCCTGCCTAGCTGGGACTCAATCGAGAACAGTCTTTTCTCACTGTAGCCATACCGTCTAAGCCCAGGGTCCAGGCTTCTGTGCACGGAGTTGGTGGGGCCCGCACACTCACAGCCGCCTTCTCCACTCTTGGCAGGCCCCACCACCTTCTTCCTCTTCCCCCCCAGGGGCTGAGTCTTGTGAGGTCTCAGCGACATCATTGGGACAACAGGTGAGTGAGCTGCGCGGTGTGCTTTCCAATTTCCTGGTAATAAGGACTGATTAGGAAGGCTTACTCCTCAGCTCTAAAGACTTAACAGTTCTTCCTTTTTTTTTGTTCGTTTTATAAATCTTTCTTCCTGAGACTATTGAGATGCAACTTGGTACATCTGAACCCCGGCTGCTTTAGTTCAGACAGTATAACTCTCCCCAGCTGCTGGGGTGGGCTGTTGGCCTATCGAGAGAGAGAGAGAGAGAGTGAGTGTGTGTGCGTGCGTGCCCGTGTGCATGCACTGTTGACCTTGTGAATGTGTGTGTGTGTGTGTGTCACCCAGTCGTGTCCGATTCTTTGTGACCTCATGGACTCTAGCCCGCCAGGCTCTTCTGTCCATGGAATAATTCTCCATTCCAGAGAATACTGGAGTGGGTTGCCATTCCCTTCTCCAGGGGATCTTCCCGACCAGGGGATCAAACCCAGGTCTCCCGTATTGCAGGCAGATTCTAAGCCATCAAGGAACTGTGAGGGACACGGCTAAGCCACCTCCATTAAACCTGAACTCCACAATAGGGCTGCATATCCCCAGACCTGGCTGTTAAGGCTCCTCATTGTCTTCAGGGTGACAGAAATGCCCAGAGCCCCTGGGCAGCTTGGGGAGACCTGGAGGCCCCGCAGTGAGTGTAGGCAAGCTGCAGACTTCCAGAAGGTGGGCATGGCTTGTGCAGCAGGCTGCTGCTGTGGCCGGGAAGTGTGGGCTGTACCAGCACGGGTCCACGGGGGAACTGGAGCTACTGTGACCCGAGGCTGGGGAAAGGGAATCGCTTCCCGGGAGGGGCAGACCGCCAAAGCATCCTTGGCCTTGCCCTCCCAGCCAGCTCGGGACCTGAGGACCCCTGAGGTCCTTTCTGTGCTCTCCGTCTCACCGTCTGGTACGGGAAACCCTGTTCTCTCAACATGGGCGGGGCTGGGTTTGTTGGAGTTGCTGCCTCTAGATTCTCCCTATAAAAGGCCCAGATGGAATGACCAGCTCCTTTTTCTGCCCTCCCTGCTCTAGTTGGGCAAGCCATGGTCACCTGCTTCTCTCCAGGCCAGTCTTCGGCATTCCTTTTTATCAGACTTGCTGGGCAGACTTGCAGCCAAGAGAGCCTCCTCCAAACCGCCTGGTGGATTCCTGGGGCCTCAGCCTCTACCTCCCCCAGCTCCTGCAGACAGGAGGAGGCCCAGGACTGGTCCCCACCCCCAGCCCTCATCCCCTCCACCCAGTCGGTGAAGGCGCCTCTACTCCTCAGCTGGCCAAGGAAGTGTTACCAGCCAGCTCGGCTCCAAGGGTCTGCTAGCAGAGCTCTGTACAAACACAAACAGAGGGCCATTTCCTGAGATGGCCAAGCTTGTCCTGATCCGGGAGATATGGAAGCCTGACAGGTTATGGTTCCCAGGGCAAAGTCGGCAAGTTGCTTCCGCAGGGAGCAGCAGGGAGCAGACTGCCCCTCCCTGCAGGACCCCTGGAGTGGGAGGAGCGAGTGGGCAGCCTAAGCCAGCCACCCTAGCACAGCATCCAGGCTGCCACCCTATTGCCTAGCTGCGTGTACATGTGGCCGGTTCCCAGCTGGGAGCCGCACCGCTTTCAGCTCTAATCACCCCACGGCTTGGGCCTTGGGCCCCACGAGCTGTGAGTAGCCCACGTGGCTTTCCTGGAAGCGCCAGGCTGGGGCATGTGAGTAAGCTGCTGCTCAGAGTCACAGCGCTGAAGGGCCTTCCCTGGTGGTCCACTGGCTAAGACTCCGCACTCCCAATGCTGACTTTGATCCCTGGTCGGGGAACTAGATCCTACATGCTGCAACTAAAGATCCCCCATGCGCCAGTGGAGACCGAAGATCCCGCTTGCTTCAACTAAGACCCGACGCAGCCAAATAAATAAACTTAAGGGAGAAACAAAAGTCACAGTGCTGGAGGGAGGTTGAGGATCCATTGATCCCAAACATCTCAGTCCGCAGAGGGAGAAGCACATGCCAGGCGAGGGGAAGGCCTCAGGGGCAGGATGGGAAGCCAGGTCCTGGGCTTCCTGCCTGGTTCCGAAGGAGAAGATGCTATGGAAGTGAGGCCCAGGAAGGCTGAAACAGGGCACCCAGTCCGGCTTCTGGGTCAGAGCTGTCTGATAGAATTATAATGTCAGCCACAGATGCAAGTCTTATCTTTAATTTTACATTTTCTAGTAGCCACGTTAAATAAAAATAGCAACACCCCTTCCCCTATGTGAGGAAAACATGGGAATCCGTGACCCTGAAGAGTGCCCTCACTGACCACACTGGCGCTCAGACCTCAGACATCCCACCTGCAGAGCTGGAAGCAATAAATTTCAGCTGTTTATAAACCAAAAAATAAAAAGCAATAGGTAAAATCAGTTTTTTAAAATTATGTTTCATTTAACACAATATATCCAAAAGATCACTTTGATGTGTAATCAGTATGAAACTCCGCTTCCCCAGTGGCTCAGACAGTAAAGAATCTGCCTGCAATGCAGGAGACACAGGTTTGATCCCTGGGTCAGGAAGATTCGCTGGAGGAGGGCATGGCAACCCAGTCCAGTATTCTTGCCTGGAGAATTCCATGGACAGAGGAGCCTGGTGGGGTCCACGGGGTCGCAAAGAGTAGGACACTAACACTTTGACAATCTAAAGCACTATTGAGATATTTTACATCCTCTTTTCATACTACGTCTTTGAAGTCTGGCGTGAATTTTGTACTTACAGCATCTCTGTTCAGAGTGGGCTCATTTCAAGGGCTCAAGAGTGACAGGGGCTGGGACAGCACAGGTGGCCACCGAGGCTGTCGGTCCCCTCCCAGCCTTCTAAATTTTTTTCTCAGATGTTGAAGAGCCTGCATCTTTCTTGGCCTCCATCCTTTCTCCGATGCCCTAGTCTTGGGGGCCAGGGCTCCTTTGAAGAGGACCATCCTGTAGTGACAACCACCTTGGAGACCTGGCTGCTCCTGCCTCCTGCATGCCAGCCCCATCTGGGAGCTGCGCTCTGATTTGACCTGATGTTAGACAGTCACGCCAGGGATTCAGCTCTTGGTTTTCTTGCAGTGAATCAGTTCATCTTAATCTCGGGCATGTGAGGGTCCTCTGTGATACTCATTTATTTCCGGGGCTGGGGGTGGGGTGCTTCTGCAGAGAGGAGGCAAAGCTCTAACGTTCCAGAATTCAGCCTCCAGCGGGGCCTCCATTGGATGCCTCCATTCCTGGCGCTGGAGTCTAGCCATTCTCCCCTGGGGAATCCAATGACCACCCCCTCCCAAGAAAGGGCCTGGAGTTCTCAGGGAAACAGGAGTGGGCTGAGGGCTGCTGTCATCTGTCTTGGCTCTCCTGGGATATTGCTGTCACTTGCCTGACCTTAGAGATGAGGACGTGAGCCGACTCTCGGGTTTGCTATAAGAAGCCAGTCATTGGACTGGGTCCTGAGCCCGAAAGTCATTTCAACAAATGGGCCCCTTTCTGAGAACAGAAAATGACAGGTATGCAACGAATGGTTAGAAGACAATTGTCACCCGGAACTAACATGGAGAGAGGGGCTAGGGCAGAGGGTCAGTGGCCTCCGGGCCCAGCCTTCCTTCTCTGGCTCCGTCTCACCATCACACTCAGCTGGGAGAAGAACCCTGGAAACCACTCTGCTTCCCTGTTGCTACGTCCCTGTTCTATTCCATAAGATGGTATGGGAAAACCCGAACGAATGTTTTGGCCAGCCCAACACTTTCCTGTTGGGTCAAGGCCTCCTGCTCCTCTCCCCACCCCCACCACCACTGTCAGCCACTCCTCCCCACCTCCAGGATGGGTGACTCCTGTCCCTTCTCCAGGGCCAAATTCAATTTAATTATTCTCGAGATGCAGCCCAAAGAGACTCAGGCCTTTCCTGCCCCTGGGGGCACGTGGCCTCTGTCCCTGGTCTCCCCAGTCTGCTGGGCCCCTTGTCTGTTCTCTAGATGTCTTCTGCCCTCAGCTGGGCCTGCCAGGATGCCCTAATGATCCTAACCCAGCCTGTCTGCCTCCCTCCCCTCACCTTGCTCCCCCTCAAACCCTCCTTCCACCGAAACTGCAATGGTTCCAGGGAATGTCTCCAGATTTTTAGGAGTGACTTGAGCTGGGCCAGTGAAACGAATGCCTGGAGACAAGGAACCCACGCCTTTCTTGAAGACCCTGGAGGCCGCTGTGGGAGAAGGCAGCTACCAAGATGACCTCCCTGGCCCTCACTGGGAAGAAAAGACCAGTAAACAGGCACTGCTGTTGGACACTCCATCCGACTCCAGAAAAGCCACCAGGGGCCACTTTGGGGAAGGAGGAGAGGCAGGTAGGAAACCCAAGTAACAGTGGGTTCCCAGGGCTTCCCTGGTGGCCCAGTGGTGAAGAATCCACCTGCCAACGCAGGAGACATAGACCCCATCCCTAGTCCGGGAAGATCCCACATGCCTCAGAGCAACTAGCCCACCACAACAGAATAGCCCCCGCTCGCCGCAACTAGAGAAAAGTCAGGTGGCAATGAAAACCAGCACAGCCAAAAATAAACAAAATTATTTTTTAAAAAGCAGTGGGTTCCCGGGAGGCTCCGCCAGACCCTGGACTCAGCAGCACCCGAAGGCTGGGTGCTGGGGCCCTTGGGGGAGTCCCGGCCCCTCTAGAGCTGGTCTGCAACTCTCTGAGGATCCCAGCAATGCACATCTGACTGCATCTGGCCTGGGAGCCACAGACAGATGGGAGAGCCAGCCGGCCAGGAGAAGCGTTCTGCAGCGCGGTGGGTGGGGCTCCAGGGAGCTGGCTGGGTGGTGTCCACGTTTAAAAGGTACTTGTGCCGGTGGTCCAGGGAGAATGCCCCCTGGCTGCCCCACCCCGTCAGTAGAGGACACAGAGCAGAGACCCGGACGCCCTGGGGGTGAGCAGAGAGCCCGGGGTCCCTCCGCCCACCCTGAGCTGGCAGGGAGCAGCCCCCCGGTGGAGAGTCCTGGGTGAAGAGGTGTGCCTGATAGCAGGGTGTGGGCTGGAGGTGTTCATTAACCCCGAGCTCTAAAGCCCGGCCTCGATCTCTGAGCCTGCGTGTGCACACGCGCGTCCGTCTGTCTGGAGCCCTGTCTCCCCTGGGCCCGGCTATTTCCCCGTCTGGGCGTGATCACGGCTGGCTCCCTCTGGCTCTGGGCGTTGGGTGTAACAAGTCTGAACCTTCTCTGAGACTCAGGCAGGCTCAGGCGCCCCGCCCTCTGGGCTGTACCCTTTCCTCCCAAACTGGTTGTGCAGGAGCAGGCAAGAGTGTGGTGTGGGGAGTGGGGGTGCATGTGCGCAGCCCTGGCCCCCTCACCGCCTCACCTGCAGGGAGGACCCGCCCAGAAACTGCCCGCCTGGTGCCCAGCCGCCCCACCTCGCCAGAGCCCAGCTGAGCAGCCAGCGAAGACGCACGCCCGCTGCCCACTGCCCGCCGCCCACCCGCCCTCGCCGGCCGAGCCCAGCCCGAGCCTGCGCCTGCCTTCAGGACCATGTTCAAGGGGTTGAGCAAAAGCTCTCAGGGGAAGGGGTCCCCCAAGGGCTCCCCGGCCAAAGGCTCCCCCAAGGGGTCCCCCAACAAGCACAGCAGGTGAGCGCGGCCGGGGGTGGGGGCCGGAGCCAGGATGGCTCCAGACCCAGGGGCTCCAGCCACCTGGAGGCAGCCGGCCAGAGCCGGGGACCAGCCCAGCGCTGGCATTTGGTGTCCTGAGGCTAAAGAGCCTGGGGGTGGACTCTCTTCCTGGCCCAGGCCCAGGTCCAGCCCTGGCAGGGGCCCAGGCATGGCCTGGAGCTCCCCATGTTCTGGGGGGTGCAGCCTGAGGGCTCTACAGACATGCTAGGCAGGGGCCTGAGCTTTCCTCCTCTGCTGGGAGGTGAGGAGGCTGGAGGGCACGGCTCTCCACCCACGGCTCTGCCCTCTAGGCTCCACTTATCCTGAGATGACCCATGGGACCTGGGCACAGGGTGGGCAGAAGGATTGAGGCCAGAGAAGCCAAGAGGTGGGCTGCGGAGTGCCCAGAGGCAGGGAGGCGGGGCTGTGCTGCTCCAGGTCCAGGCTGCGGCTTTCCCCACCGGCTGGCACCTTGGGCCTCGAGAGCTTTGTTATGGAGATGAGATGATTCCTTCACCGGGTGGGTGTGTGGAGGGGTGCTATGGGGAAGCAGTAGGGGCCCACGGATGTCTCAGAGCCTTCCTCAGTTCACCCAGCTCTCTGCAGGGTCCCCAGCCCGCCGCCCCCTCCCAGAGCCCCACTCTCTGCAGACAGGCTCGGGCAGCCTTCTTCCACTCACTGGCTGTCAGCCCCCTCTGCTAGGTGGAGGCAGCAGTTCGCCCGGGGTCCTGGGTGTGAAGGTGGGGGCCGAGATGAAAGGCCCAGCACCCGATAGGGATCAGGGCGAGGACACAGGCTGGGCTTCTGGGCGGACAGGAAAGATGGTGGCTAAGACTCTCACTGGAGTGACCTGTCCCCCCTGGGGCTTGGGCCCTGCCCAGGGCGGAGTGGGCTCCTCCCGGCGGGAGCAGCCCTCCCAGGATTCCGGACCTGGAGCTCCCAGCCCCAGGGCGGCTCCCGGTCATCTCCTTCCCCTCAGCCCTGTCCTCGGGCGGCGGCCCCAGGAGGGCACATCAGTCCCCTCCCGTGCAGTCCATTTGTTCAGCACATATTTATGGAGCACCTACTGTGTGCCTATTTATGGAGCACCTACTGTGTGCTGGGGCTGCTCTAGGCCCTGCGGATGCCATCGTAAACAGAATGGACAGGTCCCAGCCTTCAGATCCCTTTAGAGGAGTAAAAACAAGCACTTAACGGGAGCTGACAGGACGCTAGTTTTCTTCACAGTCACACGGTGAGGAGGTGGATATACTAGAGCGTTGGCCTCTAGGTGAGGAGCCTTAGGCCCAGAGAGGTTAAGTAACTTGCCCAAGACCACACAGCTGCAGGGATAGAGGAAGATAAAAGCCAGGCTGCCGGTCAGAGTTCTTTCAGACTGTCTCTTTGTGGCACAGCCCTTCTGCTTGGAGGGGGCTTCTCCTTGGACCCCTGGTTCAAGGCCCAGCCCGTGTTGCCATCCCTCCGCAGGGACGGTGACCTCACAGGGTGCTGTGCTCCTGAGGCTTAGACCACATTCTTATTAGGTCTGCTTGCCCCTCTAGGCCCCAGAGAGTGAGCTGGAGCCCACAGCTGGCACCCTGTAGAGGCTGGGAGACGGCCCTGGGAAAGGACCCCGGTTCAGGCTCATCCTCTGCTCCTCCTGGCTGTGCCACCTGGAGCGAGTCAGGTCCAAGCTTGGGCTCTGAACCCCCGAATCTGGAAAGTGTTGGGGTTCCCTGGCAATCTCATGGCCCACCTCCCCCACCGGGTGCTGTGTGTCTCCTCTGCAAGCTTGCTAATCCCGGGCAGGCCCTGCAAAGCCTGGGGCAGTGGAGGGGGACGGGGCTGGCGTGGGAGGAAGCTGAGCCGGGGGACTTGGTGCTGTTCCCCTGCCCCCAGCCAGCTCACCCAGCCCTCCCAGGATCCAGCTGTCCGCCTCAGGTATTAGGGGCTGAGCCAGTGAGTCATGTGCTCCCCTGCGGGCTGCCTCCCCTCCAGCCTGAAGCAGCAGCAGAGAGCAGGGTGGGGTTGGGAGGCACTTCCTTGATGGGGGGAGATGGCAGCTCCACAGTGCCACCCACACTCAGGACCCTCATTTTCTGAACCCTCACTGAAGGCAGAGCTCCCCTGCCCAGGACTGTGTAGCTCACAGAGATTCCTACCGAGAGGCCAGGGCTCCCCAGGTCTTGACTCCACCCTCCTAGGCCACTGAGCTCAGCTGTAGGGCAGGACAGGGCGGGTGCAGGCAGGGGATCCCACCTAGGTGGGCAGACCTCTGCCCAAGGGAAACAGGGAACTTTGCCAACCAGGCTGCCCTCTGTCTCCACCCCTCATCAGAGCTGCCACTCAGGAGCTGGCCCTGCTGATCTCCCGCATGCAGGCCAACGCCGACCAGGTGGAGAGGGACATTCTGGAGACCCAGAAGAAGCTGCAGCAGGTGAAGCTGGGGAAGATGGCAGGGTGTGGGGGCGTGAGAGACTTGTTGCCATGCCTGGTGGTCCCAGAGGTGCCCACTCGCCTTGGTAAAGATACACAGACGGTCCTGTCCTTCCCTGGTCACTCCCCAAACACAGTGGAAGCGAGGGCTTGGCACACCTTCTCTGGTGGGTTCCCACCGCCATGCCCTCCCCTGTCCCTTCATCGTCATCATGGCACCCCTTCTATAGTGACGTCAAAGCAGAGCTCTTCACCTGATGTTCCGGGGGCCCTTGACCTGGTTCTGCCTACCTGCTCAGTAAACCCCATTTTCCATTTCTCCCCAGGCTTTCTCTAGGCAGGAACATCTGTTCCTTTTTTCTGAAATGTGCTGTCCTCACCACTTCACCCCATCCCCCAAAGCCCTCCCACCTGCAGGAAGGCCTCCGTGATTGGTTCCTGCAGGGGGGTCAGAGGACCTCCCCTGTGTCCCTGAGTCCGCCTCACTGGTGCTCACACTTCGCTCTCTCCCGGTGTGGGCGCCAAGGTTGGCCAGGGTCCCTGGGATGGCAGGGGGGCTCGAGCAGCAAGGATGCCTTCCCTGCCTCAGGACCGGCAGCACAGCGAGCAGCGCCAGGCCCTGCAGCACCGGCAGGAGGTGGGCCGCAGCCTGAAGGAGGCCGAGGTGCTGCTGAAAGACCTCTTCCTGGATGTGGACAAGGCCCAGCGGCTCAAGCACCCACAGGCCGAGGAGATCGAGAAGGAGTGAGTGTGGGGCAGGGGGTGGCAGCAGCAAGAGCTGGGGGTCCAGGATGGAGGCGCCGGGGGTCCCGGGGGAGCCCCAGACCCGGCTCCGACCTGCTGGCCACTTCCTTGGCAGCATCAAGCAGCTGCACGAGCGGGTGACCCAGGAGTGCGCCGAGTACCGCGCCCTGTACGAGAAGATGGTGCTGCCGCCCGATGTGGGGCCCAGGGTCGACTGGGCGAGGGTGCTGGAGCAGAAGCAGGTCAGGGGTCACCCAGCAGCCATCAGAGGGCGACACAGGGCTGCGTTTCGGCAGGGGCTGATGCATCCTTGGACCTGGGTGGGGGCTGGGTCTCTGAAAAGGGAGGGGGCAGAAGAGACCGTGCAATCATGGAGGGCTTCCTGCAGGTGGGAGAGCTCGGTTGGGATGAGGTGAAGTGGTGAGGAAAGGATATTTCAGAAAAAAGGAACAGAGGCTCCTGCCTGGAGGAAGCCTGCGGTGTGATGGAAAAACGTCTTTTCTGGGCAGGGAGGGAGAACCAGGTCAAGGGCCCCCGGAACACCAGGTGAGGAACTGTGCTTTGCTGTCACGACAGAAGGGGTGCCGTGATGACAATGAAGGGAGAGTTCAGTTCAGTCGCTCAGTCGTGTCCAACTCTTTGGAGGGACAGGGGAGGGCATGGACAGGGCAGGGTGTGTGCAGGCTCAGGAGCCAGGCTGCAGGTGTCAGGCAGGAGGCAGGGCAGAGCAGGGAGATTTTCAGAGCTGAGCCTTGAGACTGGGGACCAGTGGGATTCAGGATCCACAGTCACGTGACCCTGAGGCCTCAGCCAGGGTCACTGGAGACTAGCATGTTCCCCAGGGTGTCCCATGTGGGCTAGAGGTAAAGAACCCGCCTGCCAGTGCAGGAGACATAAGAGATACAGGTTCAGTCCCTGGGTCGGGAAGATCCCCTGGAGAAGGACATGGCAACCCACTCCAGTATTCTTGCCTGGAGAATTCCATGGACAGAGGAGCCTGGCCGGCTACAGTCCCTGGGGTCGCACAGAGTCGGACACGACTGAAGTGACTTAGCACATGCCCCAGGGTGAGCTGCAGCCATTCACCCAGGCAGCGCCTGGCCTGTCCACCTTCTGCCCAAATGACCAGCTCCATCCCCTGCTGATGGGGATGCTGGGTGGAGGGGGATGCTGGGTGCGTGCAGGGCTCCCCACCCCAGGCCCTGCGGCAGAGCTGAGTGGCCAGCTCTTCTGCAGAAGCAGGTCTGCGAGGGCCAGTACGGGCCGGGCATGGCGGAGCTGGAGCAGCAGGTCGCCGAACACAATATCCTGCAGAAGGAGATCGAGGCCTACGGGCAGCAGCTGCGGACCCTTGTAGGGCCGGTGGGTGAGCCGTCGGACACACGCCCCTGTTTGGCCCCAGCCCTGGTTCCCTTTCTCCCATCAGAGCCTGAGCGAGGTCTGGCTGGTCCTCGGGGACTGGGGATGGAGGAGGGGCAGGGGAGGCCCAGGGATGTGGGGTGCGTTCTCCCCTGCACCTCATCTCTCACTGGGCCTGTGTTTTCTCCCCCTTGGTCGAGACAGGACGCGGCCACCATCCGGAGCCAATACCGGGACCTCCTGGTGAGCCCCAGGGCGGGCTGGGTGGGCTGCCTGCACCGTTGACGAGGCCAGCCTTCCTGGGCGCAGCCTGACGGTGCCTCTCTCCCTACATCCGAGCGCAGAAGGCGGCCTCGTGGCGAGGGCAGAGCCTGGGCAGCCTGTACACGCACCTGCAGGGCTGCACGCGCCAGCTGAACGCCCTGGCCCAGCAGCAGCAGCGCATCCTCCAGCAAGACTGGAGCGACCACCTGGCCGACCCCGCGGGCGTGCGGAGGGAGTACGAGGTCAGCGGGGGCGGGTGGGGGTGGGGTGGGGGGACAAGGCCGGCCTGGTCCTCACCGCCAGCGCCCCCGCCTTGATCCTCTCCCAGCACTTCAAGCAGCACGAGCTGCTGAGCCAGGAGCAGCGCGTGAACCAGCTGGAGGACGACGGGGAGCGCATGGTGGAGCTCGGGCATCCGGCCGTGGGGCCCATCCAGGTGCGAGGGCCGGACACTCCCGGCTGCCTTGGGGGCTCTCGGTCAGGGAGCTTCCCGGGGAGGCTGGGGAGACCGGGCCGGGCCAGCACGGGCAGTGGGCAGGGCCAGCTGAGTGGGTGGGCGGGTGGACAGACGAGGTCGGGCGTGTCTGAGGGCTCCACACTGCTGCCCCCAGGCCCACCAGGAGGCCCTAAAGGTGGAGTGGCAGAACTTCCTGAACCTTTGCATCTGCCAGGAGAGCCAGCTGCAGCACGTGGAGGACTACCGCAGGGTGAGCCGGGCGGGGCTGGGCAGGGCCGGGCGGGAAGGCACGATGCGCATCTCGGGGGCCAAGGCACCTCATAAAAACGACAGAGGTGCATCGTTGTGACTGGGTCCCAGAGGAAAACAATGTCACCCACGAATTCGCGACAGGGTGACGTCACTCCTGGGGGTGTGAATGTTTGTTCTTGAAAGTGAAAAAAAAAGAACTTTTTTTTTTCATAAAAAATAAATCACAAATATGCATATGTAAATGATATACAGAATATCTGTGATATTAACATTTCATGTCAATGATGGGGAAAGTAAGGACAAAAAAAGGGAAAAGTTACTCAAAGGTACGTCTCTGGTGCCCCAGCAGTTAAGACTCTGCACTCCCAATGCAGGGGGCCCGGGGTTGACTTTCTGATCAGGGAACTATGTCTCATGCAAGTAAGAGTTCTAACGCTGCAACTAAAGATCCCACACGTACAACTAAGACCCACACAGCCAGATAAGTAAATTAATTAAAAAAAAAAAAATTTTTTTTAAAGCTCCTTAGAAGGTTCAATAATGAAACAAGGGTTGAGAAACATTGATATAACAGACTATAATAGACAACAGTCCTGTCTATAAAAAGACAATTTTTGGTTGTTTTGAAAACAAAAAAAATTAAAAATATATATCCACAATGGGGACTTTTTTTTTTTGGCTGTACCACACAGCTTGTGAGATCATAGTTCCCCAACAGGGATTGAACCCAGGTCCATGGCAGTGAAAGTGCTGAGACCTAAGCACTGGGCCGCCAGGGAATGCCCAGTGGGACTTTTTTTGGGGTTTTTTTGGTAGTTTCCAAGTAAAATGGTTTATAGACTTTGAGGAAAAAAGAAGCCAAAAGTTTTCCCTTTTTTCTTTTTTATTAAGGACATTTTCCTATATATCCACTATACGTTAGCACATCCACTGAGGAGAATCCCGTGGTGTCACCCAACTGTGGGCTGTCTCTTTAAAGCACACGCGTAGCTTCTGCTCAGAGACGCCCTGGGCACCCACCCCTGGATCCCAGCCAGGACTCCAGGTGCTGGAGCGAGTCCTCCAGGAGGGGCACTGCCCGTCATCTGTGCAGGAAGGACAAAAAACAACGTGTTTTACGACACTAAAAGAAATTAAGTTCAGTGACCCCCAAATACCTGATTTGCCGAGCGCTTCAGTTGGAAGGTCCCACTGCCTGGGTAGAAAGGCCGACGGCGAGTGGCACTTTGGGTTCAGCCAGTTTGGGTTTAGCTGGTTTGCAGGGTGGTGGGCAGTGAGTGCCCCAGCTCCGCCCCTGACCACCCACCGACCTCAGTTCCAGGAAGAGGCGGATTCTGTCAGCCAGACCCTGGCAAAGCTCAACTCCAGCCTGGACAGCCAGTACAGCCCTGCCCCGGAGGGCCCACCTGGTGCTCTAATGGAGATGCTGCGGCAGCTGGAGGTGAGATGGCCCCCGGCCCCTCCCCGTAGCCGCTCCTGGGCACCGGGCGGGCCTGGGTGTCTGGGCCTCATGCCTCCAGGGTGCTTAGTCCTGCCTGGATCCCCTGCCCTGAGGGCAGGAGGAGGGGCTTCACTGCAGCTGGAGGAGCCTGGTCTGTCAGCTGCAAGCCCTTCCCACCTCTGGATCTCAGTTTCCTCGCCTGTAACGTGACAGGGCTTCCCAGGTGGCGCTAGTGGTAAAGAAAGTGAAAGTCACTCAGTCGTGTCTGACTCTTCGTGACCCCAAGGACTATACAGTCCATGGAATTCTCCAGGCCAGAACAGTGGAGTGGGTAGCCTTTTCCTTCTCCAGGGGATCTTCCCAACCCAGGGATGGAACCCAGGTCTCCCGTATTGCAGGCAGATTCTTTACCAGCTGAGCCACCAGGGAAGCCCTCCTGCTTGCCAATGCAGGAGACATAAGAGATGTGGGTTTGATCCCTGGGTGGGGATGATCCCTTGGAGGAGGGCATGGCAACCTACTCCAGTATTCTTGCCTGGAGAATCCCGTGGACAGAGGAGCATGGCACGCTACAGTCCACGGGGTCACACAGAGTCAGACACGATGAAGTGACTTCGCACGCATGCACACACAGTGTGGCAGGGACTGCCCAGAAGAGCTCCGACACCCCTCCAGCTCCCACTCTGCTGGCCTGGGGGTTGGTTGCTGGGCAGCCACCTGCCCCACCCCAACCAGCAGACTCTAGGATCCTGGGTGCCTGGGGAGGGGCTCGCTTTACGTTGCTGACTAAGAGACCCTGTCTTCATGACGGCCAGGACCCCTTCCTGGCCCTCCTGGGGGGCACAGGTGGGTTGGTCTGAGCCTCCACTGCCTGGGTCACTGCAGGCAGAGGAGAAGCAGCTGACCATGGCCGAAAAGACTCTCAAGGACCTGCAGCTGCAAAGCCAGGGGGTGGCCCCTCTGCCCCAGAGAAGGAACCTGCCCCTGCAGCCCCTGCGTGTGGACAGCATCTGTGACTGGGACTCAGGAGAAGTACAGTCTCCACTCGGATCCTCCGGGCCCACCTGCCCCACCCCTGCCACCCTCTCCCTCCCCTGCCCCCTCTTACCCACTCCAGCCAATGCCCTGCCCCACCCCTGCTCCAGCACCACCCGCTCCAAGCCCTGTCCAGCCCCTGGCCCGTCCCTGTCCTGACCCCGGCACTTCCTGTCCCTCCCTGGCCCCGTCCCTAGCCCCTACCCTACTGGCCTCTGCTGGGCCTCGATCCCTTCTCCAGCCTGGCCCCTAGGCCTGCATGGCCCCTCCCCCACCTCCCCGCCCCCTCCGTGCCCCAACAGGTGCAGCTGCTGCGGGGTGAGCAGTATACACTGGTGGACAACACTGACCCACACACCTGGGTGGTCCAGGGCCAGGCAGGCGAGCCCAAGCGGGCCCCAGCCGCCTGCTTCTGCATCCCAGCTCCGGACCCTGAAGCCGTGGCCAGGGCCTCCGGGTGGGTCCTCCTGGGGACCCAGGGGGGCAGGAGGCAGGCTCTGGACCCACCCAGACCAGGCCCTGCGGTTTGAGGCCGTCGCCTGCCCTTTGCCTAAATGTGTGACTGCGGGGGCTGGGGGAGAGCATGGAGGAATGTCCTTCTCTGACCGCCCCCTTGTTCCAGGCTTGCCTCGGAGCTGCAGGCACTGAAGCAGAAACTGACCGCAGTCCAGAGCCGCCTGAAGGCCAGTGCCAAGGAGCCCTTACGGCCCAGCCAGCAGGGTACTGAGGGATGGCCAGGGAAAGAGGGAGGCATTGTTGAAATAGGAGTAGATGCCTACTCTGGTCACCCAGGGGCTGCCACGGGCAGGGGGTGACCCTGAATTAAAGGCTCTGATCTGGGGGTTCCATTCCCTGGGTTGGCAAGCCTGATGTCCCTCCCTCAGTGAGGCCCTGCCCACCACCCTCCCCCACATGGGACCCTCTGCGGGGGCTCATGGAGGGGCCCAGCAGGCAGGCAGGCAGGCAGACACGAGGCAGGCCCTGGACCCTCAGAGGCACTCTCTTCCCCCAGCTCCAAGCAGCTCGGGCCCACCCGACCCACAGGCCCAGAAGCTCCTGACACAGATGACCCGGCTGGAGGAGGACCTGGGGCAGATAGAGAAGCAGCTGCTGGCTTGGGCACGGGCCCCGCTGAGCCGCACCACACCACTCGAGGACCTCGAGGGCCGCATCCAGAACCACCAGGTGGGTGAGCCAGGGCAGCTGGGATAAAAAATGGTCCAGCCCTGGGGAGGCAGCTGTGGGGGCAGCCGCAGGCCCCCGAGGTGGAAGAAGTGAGCAGACAGTCCAGGGCTCCCTCAGGCTCCTTCCCATCCTGGCTCTTCACCTGACCTGCTCTGTGACTCTGGGCAATTCGCTTAACCTCTCTGGGCCTTGGTTTCCTCATCCCTGAAAATGGGCTTGCAGCATCCTAGGGGCGGTATCTCCGGGGTGGCTGACGGGGAGCCTCCCTGGAGAGAGTGCAGGGGTGTAAACGCGGTCACAGAAGGACTCAGAAATGCTAGCAGTGAAAGCCACCCCTTCCCCACACCCGGGGGTGGGGGGTCGGGGGGAGAAGTTTGGGTTGTGTCCTTCCAAACCGGTTTCTACTCAGATATATTGTTTGGATTTGGCTTTTAAAATGTGAAGCATGTTGTTCAAGATTGTGCACCTCGGTCTTCCTCACTCCGCCACGTTCTGGGGTGTTTTAGCTTGGTCAGGGGCCCGACCAGGGGAGGCAGGGCTCCAGAGGTGGGAGAGGTGTTTCAGCTGGGGTCCTGGGGGGCCAGGCAAGGAAGGAGGAGTGGCAGAAGGAGGCACTGTGGGGTGACAGCCTGGACAATACCTCTGCCCATGCTGGGCCCAGGTTACCACTACCCTGGGCAGGACCTTATTTCCCCGACCAGGGAGCGAACCCATGCCTTCTGCAGGGGAAGCGCAGTGTCTTAACCACTGGACTGCCAGGGAAGTCCCCGGTCCTTGGGTTTTGAAGGTCCTCTTCCACATCAGAGGTGTTGGGGGTCCAGTTAGCCTGGAAGGTGGGCAATATGTGGTGTGGAGCCAGCACTAATGGATCAGGGAATCGACGAGTGAATAACTGATAAAAGAATTGACAAAATCATAATCCCAAGTGGGTGGAGCTAGGGCTTTGCTGCTTGACTGGGGGGAGGGGGCAGGGAACTGAAGCTTTTGAGAACAGGACAGTGACGTGAAGACCAAGGTGGGCGGCAGCTCCTGACTCACAGGGTCTCATTTCATCCTCCCATCAAGCATTTGTAGATGAGGAGACTGAGGGTCAGAGAGGTTGACCTGCCTATGGTCATCTACCTGGAAACTGAGCCCGAGCGTGTCCATACCACATTTTGGAGGCCTCGCAAGCAGAGTTAGGTTGACATAGCGGGAGGGCTGGATGGAAGCCACCTGCCCAGAACCAGAGATCCTGAGACCCCTGATGCACCCCAGGGCACAGCCCAGCGGCTGCAGAGCCTGGGAGCAGAGAAGGAGGCGGCCCAGCAGAAGTGTGAGGCGTTTCTGTCGGGGCAGCCCTCAGGGCCCGCTGCCCTGCATCTGCCCGTGGTCCTCAACAGCGTCAAGAACAAATACAGGGATGTGCAGGTTCTCTGCAGCCTCTACGGGGAGAAGTGAGTGCTCTGGAGGTGGGGGCCGCTGGGCAAGGCCTCGGGGGTGCGGCCAAGGAGGTGTCCGACCCTGGGCCTCCTCTTGTGACAGAGCCAAGGCCGCCCTGGGTCTGGAACGGCAGATCCGGGATGCAGACAAGGTCATCCGAGGCTTCGAGTCTGCCCTGGCACAGGAGGCCCCCATCCCCGCAGGCCCGGGCGCACTGCAGGAGAGGGTCAGCGAGCTGAAGGTGAGGGGCTGGGCGGCCTCCTGGCAGGAGTGGGGGTGCAGGCTGACCCAGGAGCTGGGGGGTAAGTGGAGGGTGGGCCTGGCATCCAACCGAACCACAAGGGTACGTTGTGTCCCCTCCTGCCTCAGCGCCGGCGGAGGGAGCTGCTGGAGCAGCAGGCCTGTGTGCTCGGGCTACACCGCCAGCTGAAGGCTGTCGAGCATATGTGCAGCGCACTGCAGAACAATTTCTGCGAGTTCTGCAAAGACCTGCCTCACCAGCAGCGCCAGGTGCGGGCCCTCACCGACCGCTACCACGCCGTGGGGGACCAGTTGGACCTGCGGTGAGTGGCCGGGCTGCTGGGGCTCACAGCACAGCCCTGCAGTGCGTGGTGGCCGTGGCTGACGAGCTTTGGGGCCTTGGACGGGTGAGCGCACCTCTCTGAGGCTCGGCTTCCTTCCTCTAAAATGGGATGATAATGGTGTCAGCCTCCCAGGTGGTGCCTGGTACAAAGTGTCGGCCCATCTCTGAATGGCCGGCTCCAGCCACCCAGCCAGAGTTGAGAGGATCAGCATGGCGAGTCAGTCAGGCCTTCCGACCTGTCCCAGGGACGGAGGAACTCACCAGCCTCCTCCGCACACCCCTCGCCTGCCCCCCGAGGGCCGCTCTCACCTCTGCTCCTCCTCCTGCAGGGAGAAGATGATGCAGGATGCCGGCCTCACCTACCAGCAGTTCAAGAACTGCACAGACAACCTGAACGCGTGGCTGGAGCGCCTGCCCCACAACAAGGTGCGGCCCAGCGACGGGCCCAGCCAGATCGCCTACAAGCTGCAGGCGCAGAAGGTGAGGAGCTGGGGCTGCAGGGGGTGTGGGCCGGCCTCTCCCCCTGCCTCTTACCCAGAGCTGAGCCCTCAAGCCAGGCCCAGTTCCCTGGCCGCCTTCCTAACAGGGAGAGCAGCCTGTGCGCGTGTGGCCCGCCCTCTAGTGGCCAGTGTTTTAATGACCTCAAAGCTCAGACCCCAGAGGCTTTGCTTCCTTCACCACCATCCCCGCCACTCAAAATCACTCAAAATGCTACACTTTGTCCACGGTGGCTCAGACAGTAACGGGTCTGCCTACAATGCGGGAGACCTGGGTTCAATCCCTGGGTCGGGAAGATCTCCTGGAGAAGGAAATGGCAACCCACTCCAGTATTCGTGCCTGGAAAATTCCATGGAGGGAGAAGCCTGGTAGGCTACAGTCCATGGGGTCCCAAAGAGTTGGGCACGACTGAAAGACTTCACTTTCACTTTCACTTTGTCTAGGAAAACAGCCAGCCCTTCTCTGTTTGGCCCGAGGTGGGCACTGGGCTTTGTGTTCCTGGAGGTACCAACTCCTAAGCATCCTCTTCCTCATACCTCCTTACTATTGCTGCTGCTGCTGCTCAGTCACTAAGCCATGTCTGGCTCTTTGTGACCCCGTGGACTGCAGCACGCCGGGCTTCCCTGTCCTTCTCTATCTCCTGGGGTTTGTTCAGACTCATGTCCATTGAGTCAATGATGCTGTCCAACCAAATCATCCTCTGTTGTCCCGTTCTCCTCCTGCCTTCAGTCTTTCCCAGCATCATACATGCTGGTAATGAAAAGGGGCTGGGTACAGCCTGCCCTCAGGCAGCCTGCAGTTTTGGGGGGAGGCCAGTGCGTCTCAGGCCATGATGCTGATAAGTGCTTTGGTGGAGAAGCCAGTGCTGTGGGAGCCCTTTGTAAGGACACCCATGGGGTCAGGGCAAGTGGTCTGGAAGGAACTGACACTGAGCCTCAGGCCTAAGGCCTAAGTAGTGTGACCAGTATGTGTGTATTGGGGGTGAGATGTTTCGAGCAGAGGCTGCGGTGGGTCACGGCTGGGGGTGGGGGTGGGGTGGTGGAAGGCAGCTTCCCACAGAGCGCTTGCTGCCCCTGGGTGCTGCTGGCTGCCCGCGGGCCTGGAGGCGAGCCCAGGTGAGCGGGGGTCCCCTGACCCTCCCTCCTGCCCTGGCAGAGACTGCTGCAGGAGATCCAGGGCCGCAAGCAGGACAGGGCCACGGCATCCCGCCTCTCCCAGCACCTGCAGGTGGCCCTCCAGGTAAGCAGTCCCTTCAGCTCCTCCCTCTTTATCTCCCCCTCCCCCTCCCTCCTTCCGCCAGTCCCCGACTCCCCCTCCCCTAGCTCCCCCCACTGACAGCCAGTCTATGTCCTTCCCCACCTGCTCAGGACTATGAGCTGCAGGCAGACACCTACCGAGGTTCCCTGGAGCCCACCCAGGTGGGATCGGCCCCCAAGAGACCGCGAGTTGCGCCCCTGCAGGACAGCATCCAAGCCCAGGTGAGCCGGGCTCTTTGTTCCTCCTTCCCGGGCTGCCAGCTCTGCAGCCTCTGAGGGAGGAGCTGACGCTGGCGCACCCCCTCCCTTGGCCTCTCCAGGAGAAGAACCTGACGAAGGCCTACACTGAGGTGGCAGCTGCCCACCAGCAGCAACTGCACCAGCTGGAATTTGCCAGAAAGATTCTGGAGAAGGTATGGGGGTGATGCCCACCCTAGGCAGCCTGGGCGGGTGGTTGACCGGGCAGACTTTCCTACCTGCTCACACTCAGCCCCGGGACAGGCTCAGCGGCCTGAGGGAGGTGCGGCTCTCTGCCTCCCCCAGCAGCCCTTCCAGGCTGGTTTCCATCTCAGAGTTAGTACCAGGAGATGTCACTCAGTGTAGTCACAGCTTAGCCCCTGGGCAGCACCCCGGTGGGGACAGGAGAAAATCCCGCAGTCTTCAGCCTCAGAACCCAGCCCTCATGGGCAAGAGGCCACCTAGGTCTCCATCCCTGGGAGACCAGAAGCTGGGAGCTCTCCACGACTCTTGGTGAGTGGCCAAGGAACTGGCCAGCCTCCTCCCACCCAGAGGTGTATCCCAGGATGCCCCAGAGGAGCACAGGCCCATTTCTGGGAGCCTGGGAGGAAGGGGAGCAGGGAAAGGTTGGGAAGGGAGGACCTTCTTACTTTCACATTCTCGTGCAAATGCAGCCTAAACACTGCCTTACATCCTAGCACACTGGGCATTGATGAAGCCTCTTAAAAATCCTACCTTCGAACACCTCAGATCTCAGTTCCACCTCCCAGGACCTACTGGGAAGTCTCAGAAAGCAGGGAAGGGTCCTGAACTCAGGAGGGTGGGGTGTTGTTGTTCAGTTGTTCAGTCGCTTAATATCGGACTCTTGGTGACCCTACGGACTGCAGCATGCCAGATTTCTCTGTCCTTCACCATCTCCTGGAGTTGGCTCAAATTCGTGTCCATTGAATTGCTGATGCCATCCAGCCATCTCATCTTCTATCGCCCCGTCTCCTCCTGCCCTCAATCTTTCCCAGCGTCAGGGTCTTTGGGCAGGGGCTTATCCCTTTCCTCCCTTTACCCCAGGACTCTCCCCTCTTCCTCTGCAGAAAGAGCTCAATGAGGACATCCAGGTGACACCTAACGCCCAGCAGGGGTCTGAGAGCCCAGCCCGGGGGGGCAGGAAGTCAGAGGCCCTGAGGTCCCAGCTAGAGGAGGAGAGGAAGCGGGTGGCCCAGGTACAACGTGAGCTGGAGGAGCAGAGGAGCCAGTTGCTGCAGCTGAAGACCCAGCGGCCCGTGGAGAAACTGGAGGAGAAGGAAGTGGTGGAGTTCTACCGGGATCCCCAGCTGGAGAGCAACCTGTCCAGGGTGAAGTCCCAGGTGGAGGACGAGGGCAAGAAGCAGGCTGGCCTGCAGGCAGACCTGGAGGCAGTGGCCCAGAAGGTCATGCAGCTGGAGAGCCAGAGGAAGGCCACGGAACCTCACCTGCTGACCAAGGAGGTCACCCAGATCGAGAGGGACCCCGGCCTGGACAGCCAGGCAGCCCAGCTCAAGAGTGAGCTCCAGCTCCTGCAAGAGGAGAACACCGCCGTCTTGGCCCAGCTGGAGGCACTGAAGGCAGAGCTGCTGGCCCTTGAGCAGAAGGAGGTGAACGTGAAAGAGACAGTCGTGGTGAAAGAAGTGGTCAAGGTGGAGAAGGACCTGGAGATGCTCCAGGCAGCCCAGGCCCTGAGGCTGAAGATTCAGGAGGATGTGGCCCAGCGGAAAGGGGCGGAGGATGCCGTGGCCAAGCTGCAGGCTCGAGTCGTGGAGCTGGAGGCAGCAATCCGCACTGTGGAGCCCAAGGTGATTGTGAAGGAGGTGAAGAAGGTGGAACAGGACCCCAGGCTCCTCCAGGAGGCATCCAGGCTGAGGAGCCTCCTGGAGGTGCAGAGGAGTGAAAACGAGGTGCTGGCCAGGGAGCTGAAGGAGCTGCACAGCAAGCACAGCGCGGCGGAGAAGCAGAAGCCCCGGGTGGATCTGCAGGAGCGCGTACAGGAGACCTTCCGGGTGGACCCGGAGACAGAGCGGGAGATCGCACAGCTCCGGGCTGAGCTGCAGGAGACTGGCCGCAAGAGGAATGGCACGGAGCAGGAGGTGGAGCGACTGCTCTCTGAGCTGGTGGTGCTGCGGGCCCAGAAGCCCACCGTGGAGTACAAGGAGGTGACGCAGGAGCTGGTGCGGCACGAGAAGAACCCCGAGCTGCTGCGGGAGATCGACCGCCTGAAGGCCCAGCTCAATGAGCTGGTCAACGGCAGTGGACGGGCCCAGGAGCAGCTCATCCGGCTGCAGGGGGAGCGCGACGAGTGGCGGCGCGAACGCTCCAAGGTCGAGACCAAGACGGTGAACAAGGAGGTGGTGCGCCGTGAGAAGGACCCCGTCCTGGAGCAGGAAGCCCAGCGGCTGCGCCAGGAGGTGCGGGAGGCCACTCAGAAGCGGCGGGCGGCCGAGGACGCCGTCCACCAGCTGCAGAACAAGTACCTGCTGCTGGAGAGGCGGCGGCCTGAGGAGAGGGTGGTGGTGCAGGAGGTGGTGGTCACCCAGAAGGACCCTGAAGCTCCATGAGGAGCACAGCCGGCTGAGCCAGAGCTTGGATGAGGAGGCCGGCCGGCGGCGGCAGCTGGAACGGGAGGTGCAGCAGCTGCAGGCCGCCGTGCAGGAGGACGAGGGCCGACTCAGCTTCCGGGAGGACCGTAGTAAGAAGCTGGCTGTGGAGAGGGAGCTGCGGCAGCTGACCCTGAAGCTCCAGGAGCTGGAGAAGCGGCCTCCGGCAGTGCAGGAGAGGATCATCATGGAGGAGGTAGTCCAGCTGGAGAAGGACCCGGACCTGGAGAAGTCCACGGCGGCCCTCCGGCAAGACCTGGCCCAGGAGAAGACCCAGGCGACCGAGGTGCATCGGGAGTGCAAGAACCTTCAGGTGCAGATCGACGTGCTCCAGAAGACGAAGCTGCAGGAGAAGACCATCTACAAGGAAGTGATCAGGGTGGAGAAGGACCCCATGCTGGAGGGAGAGCGTGCCCGGGTGTGGGAGGCGCTCAACCGGGAGCGCGCGGCCCGGGAGAGCCGGGAGGAGGAGGTGAGGCGCCTGCGGGAGCGGGTGGAGCGGGCCGAGGCGCTGGGGAGGACCTGGGCTCGGGAGGAGGCCGAGCTCCAGAAGACCCGGGACCGGGCAAGCCAGGAGTGCAGGCAGCTGCAGCAGGAGCTGCGGGAGCTGGAAAGGCAGAAGCAGCAGCGGGTGCTGCACCTGCAGGAGGAGTCCAAGCTGCTCAGCCAGAAGACGGAGAGCGAGCGGCAGAGGGCAGCCCAGCGGGGCCAGGAACTCTCGCAGCTCGAGTCGGCCATCCTCCGCGAGAAGGACCGGATCTATGAGAAGGAGCGGACCCTGCGGGACCTCCACACCCAGGTGAGCCGGGAGGAGCTCAACCAGGAGACCCAGACACGAGAGACCAACATCTCCACCAAGATCTCCATCCTGGAGCCCGAGACGGGGAAGGACATGTCCCCATACGAGGCCTACAAGAGGGGCGTCATTGACCGAAGCCAGTACCTCCAGCTGCAGGATCTCGAGTGTGACTGGGAGGAGGTCACCACCTCGGGCCCCCACGGGGAGGAGTCTGTGCTCCTGGACCGCAAGAGCGGGAAACAGTACTCCATCGAGGCCGCCCTGCGCAGCCGGCGCATCTCCAAAGAGGAGTACCATCTCTACAAGGATGGCCAGCTCCCCATCAGCGAATTCGCTCTGCTCGTGGCCGGGGAGACCAAGCCCTGCCCCTCCCTCTCCATCGGCGCCATCATCTCCAAGTCCCCGCTGGCCTCCCCGGCCTCCCAGAGCACCAGTCTCTTCTCCCCCAGCTTCTCTCTCGGGCTTAGCGAGGACAGCTTCCCCATCGCCGGTGTCTATGACACGACCACAGACAACAAGTGCACCATCAAGACGGCCGTGGCCAAGAACATGCTGGACCCCATCACCGGGCAGAAGCTGCTGGAGGCTCAGGCGGCCACGGGGGGCATTGTGGACCTCCTGAGCCGGGAGCGCTACTCCGTGCACAAGGCGGTGGAGCGGGGGCTGATCGAGAGCGGCTCAACCCAGAGGCTGCTCAACGCACAGAAGGCCTTCACGGGCATTGAGGACCCCGTGACCAAGAAGAGGCTGTCGGTGGGCGAGGCCGTCCAGAAGGGCTGGATGCCCCAGGAAAGCGTGCTCCCACACCTGCGGGTGCAGCACCTGACCGGGGGGCTCATCGACCCCAAGAAGACCGGCCGCATCCCCGTGGCTCAGGCTGTGCTCTCTGGCATGATCAGCGAGGAGCTGGCCCAGCTCCTGCAAGACGAGGCCAGTTACGAGAAGGACTTGACAGATCCCATTTCCAAGGAGCGACTGAGCTACAGGGAGGCCATGGGGCGTTGCCGGAAGGACCCCCTGAGCGGCCTGCTGCTCCTCCCAGCCTCGCTAGAGGGGTACCGCTGCTACCGCTCGGCCTCCCCCACTGTCCCGCGCTCCCTGCGTTGACGGGGGCCGAGCAGTCACGGGGAGTGATTGGGGATGGGGAGGGGAGGATGCACGCACCCCCGGCCCCCAGAGCAGCTTAACCCAGGGGAGTGGGTCTTCCCTCTGTCTCGTCGATGTTCTGTTTCTCAAACGTTCTTGGTGTTGGACTCCCTCCCGTAACTCTGGTATCCCCTGACCCATCCCCTGAGCCAGCAGCTCTGCTTTCCCGGCTCCTCCCTCACCCTGTGCTTCCAATAAACGAATTCTCCTGGTGTCTTTTTTTTTTATTCTCTTTTAGTAAATATGTAAAAGATAGTAAGATATGTTTATCAGTTATTATGTATTTATAGTAAATATGTAAAGAATAGTAAAAGATGTTTATCAGTTTTCACAATCAATAGCCAGATCAAAAAAAAGATAATTCCAATTGCAAGCCAACATTGAAACATGATTAACCTAAGGGTATAAAATAATTACATACAATTCGAGGGGGTTGAGTGAGGTGGTAAGCGGAAGTACACATTTCCATCTGCCCGGTCAGTCTACATCTTTTGGCTGGTTTCTCCTGGTGTCTTGTTCTCGTTTGAGAACAGAGTCGATTTTTCTGGGGCGTGAGCAGGAGGGATGGCACTCCTAGGTGGGGAGTGGACACACCCAGCTGGCCCTGCTGGGAACGGGGACTTTCAGAGGACAGTGGCTCCTTTCACTCCGGGAAGGACCTGACAGGGGCACGTCTTGGAGGATCAGGGCCTCCCCACAGCCAGCTCAGGGCCACCCAGTTCAGGGCAGAAGCTGTCTCCAGCCCTCTGTCAACCTCCCCCTTGTTGGCACGTCCCAGGCGTCCCCCCAGAGCAGAGAGAAACACTAGAAAACTCAGGGATACATCACTTTTATTTTCTGTTCTTGAAGCCAGAGGCATACAAACATAAGCATATCCATGGTGAGAAGACAGCTACTTAGAACATCCGACCTCCCCTCGGGACAGGAAAAAGGCCTCTCCCCCTTGCTCCGCCTCCTGTTTTAACCTGGGACTCTTAACTGGAACTCAGCTCTTCCCCCATAACATTTTAAATCTAAAAAGAACAGCTGGGGGGGAACCCCTTCCTTGGGGGTCTTGCTCTGCAGCTGAGGGCAGGGCGGCCGAGGGGCACTAGGAGGGCCTTGCTGGCGGCCCAGGGAGGCTTTCTGCTCTCCTTGGCACCTGCCAGTCTGGTGCCCAGGGACCCCGCCTCTAACGGACCTCCTCAGGCAGGGGGCTTCTGTGCCCCTATCTTGAAAAGGGAAACCCAGCAAACAACACAGGAGCTTGCTAGCCTGCTGGCAGGACTAACCCAAACTCAGCCCTCGGACAGCTGATGCCAAACTGCTCTCTCCCCAGGTGTGTCCCCTTTCTTGGGGAGGGAATAGGGAGGCGGTGGGGGGGCAGGGGCAGCAGCTGCAGAGGGGCTTTGAGGCGGTGGGCCTCGCACGTTCTCAGCAGCAGAAACGCTCCAGCATACACTGGTGGGGCGCCGAGGAGGTCTCGGTGGACGAGAAGTAGGGGTGCGCCAGGGCGGCCTTGGCTGAGATCCGCCGGCTGGGGTCGTACTGCAGGAGTTGCTGTGGAGAGAGGAGGAGAGAGGCTGGGCCCCGGGTGTGGCCAGGGCCCCACAGCCCCAAAGCAGCTGCTTTCAAACCCAGAACCGCCCAAAGCCACTACCTCCCAGCTGGAGAACCAGTTCCAGACACTCCCGGAATCTGGGGACAAAGACTTTGTTCTAGTCCAGCCCTGTTGAGTCACCCCCTGTCTCCTTCATGCTACTGAGGTTGAGTCAGTCTCTCCTCGTCCTTAGAGAGCTTTCCAGGCTCCAGCCCACTTCTAGTCAAGACAGATCTAAGTATCAGGAAGAGGGGCCAAGCACGTCCAGGAAGTATGCTTGAGAGTGGGGCAGAAACAAAAGTCCCTAAACCCAGCTGGGGGGTAGAAGGACCTCCCCACCTTAAAGCAGCCAGGATGGAGGGTGAGGAGTCTTGGTGGGAAGTCCACTCTGCCCCCCAGCACTGGGTTGGGAGGCGCACACAGCCCTCAGGAAAGCTGGGCACACAGCATGAAGATAAACTTGCTGCCCTGCCTTCCTGTGACCCAACATCAGACTCAAGAGAAAAACGTGCTCTGAGTCTTTGGGGGCAAGAATGGATGCCTGGACCCCTCTGGGCATCCTGACCTGGGCCAGCCCAAGGGGTCAAGACGGTACACCTGGAGTGGTGACCAAAGACTGTGGCGGGGGCTGAGGAAGCGGGGAGGCAGTCCGCTTTGAATAATATCCACAGGAAAAAATTACCAAAACACAGGCCAACCAAGAGAAATGGCATATATCATAGTACAGGGCTTCCCAGCGGCAAAGAATCCGCCGGCCAGTGCAGGAGACGCGAGAGACCTGGGTTCAATCTCTGCGTTGGGACAATCCCCTAGAGTAGGAAATGGCAACCCACTCCAACATTCTTGCCTGACGAATCCCATGGACACAGAAGCCTGGTGGCTACAATCCAAAGGGTCACAGAGAGATGGACACGACTGAGTGACTGAGCACACACATACATCACAGCGTAAAAACAAAGCTAACTGGAAGAGAGCAGTTTTAAAAAGGACGACGAACATTGGACTTATTGTGGGAGAGGCTTCCAGGTGCAACTGATACACACAGGGACAAGCCAACTGTGTACAGAAGTCAGAAAAGAGCCCGGTTTGGCCCCAGAAGGAGCCAGGGTTACATAAGAGGCTGGATGACAAAGCACACACTTCTAGCGAGAGCAGCAGCTGGCATGAGGAAGCCTTGGCCTCCCTGCCGCCTACCTGTACCTACCAAGAGCAGGTCCTGGCCCTCGGGCTCCAGGTTGGGCACGACCTCCTCCAGCCCCTTACTGGTCCACTTGGGGAAACTGCCCTTATAATCAGGCAGCTGGGTGACTCCTGGCCACATGGCCTCACTGGGTGTCCCCAGGGTCCGAAAGATACGGAAGAGTTGGTCAATCTCAGAGTCGCCTGGAAACAGGGCTCTGCGGGTCACCTGGAATGGGGAAGGGGAGAAAGCGTGGGGTCTGTTCCCTTGTCATACAGAACCCAGTATCAGATGAGAAGCCAGACCAGGGAGGCACCTTCCAGACATCTTTCCCAGGGCTGTGCTAAAAATCCTGACCTTTTCTGGAAAAAGACCTTTAATGCAATCCCAAACACCCCTTAATCTACTTTTAATAGGAGATTCACAGCCCCCACGTCCCCCCACCCCAGGAGGACCCTGCCTGTGGCCTCCCTCTGGCCATGTTTATCCCTCTGTCTACCATCTCTGCAAAGATGCAACCGATGCTCCAGATATCCACAGCCGTGGAGTAGAACTTGCAGCCCAAGAGGATCTCAGGGGCACGATACCAGAGTGTCACCACCTGGGGGAACAAGAAAACAGTATCATTCAGGGTGGCTGGGTGCACAGGTGACCTCCCTTC
This sequence comes from Bos taurus, assembly GCF_002263795.3. Classification (NCBI taxonomy): domain Eukaryota; kingdom Metazoa; phylum Chordata; class Mammalia; order Artiodactyla; family Bovidae; genus Bos; species Bos taurus. The sequence continues at coordinate 55,647,574 of NC_037346.1, forward strand.
CCTCCCACTCTGTCCCCTGGTACCTCATGGGTGTAGGTGCGCAGAGGCACCCCGAAGGCTCGAGCCAGTCCAAAGTCAGCCAGCTTGATGGTCCCCAACTCACTGATGAGCAGATTCTGGGGCTTCAAGTCTCGATGGATGACCCGATGCGTGTGGCAGAAGTTCACCCCCTGCAGCAGCTGGAAGAGGTATCTCTGGAACAGCGGGCAAGAGGAAGAAGGAGCTGGCAGAGCGGAGGTGGGCGGGGGCTGACTTGCTGGTCAAACAACGGCCCCCTTGCTGGTCAGCCCGTCCTTCTCCCGGTACCTTGACTAGGTGCAGGGGGAGCTCGGAGGCCGGGGTGGAGTCCATGTACTTCTTCAGGTCCTGGCTAAGGAACTCAAACACCAGGTAAAGCTTCTTCTCGCTGTGAACCACGTCCAGCAGCCTGGCCAAGCGGTACCAGTCAACACGCGGTTCCCAGTCAGGCTGGGACAGGCCCACTGCCCCATCCCCTGCCCACCTCACCTGACGATGTTGGGGTGCTTAAGCTCTTTGAGCAGGGAGATCTCCCTGATGGCAGTGCTTGGGACCCCCTCGGTCTCCCTGGAGGAGAGGAGGGTGCAGCAGTGGAGTGAGAAGCTGGGCAGGGTGCTTCTGCCAGCGGGCTGGGGAGGGTTGGGGGGCTGTTTTATATATAACATAAGGATGGCCCACCTCCTGGGCACGTGCCCTCCTGGGCACGTACTTATCACCCCCAGAGGCCCGGGGCAAAGCCTGGGCAGGGTGAGGATGAATGAGGGCTGCACCCCCACTACGTGAGTGAGCAGCAGTCAGAAAAGGAGTCGAATACAAGACTCTGAGATGAGGGTCAGGCGGATAGCTGGGTCACTCCAAACCAGGGGGTCTCAGAGGCTACCCCAGCACTCACAAATCCAGCCTGATCTTCTTGAGGGCCACGAGCTGCCCGGTCTCCTTGTTCCTGGCCTTGTACACCACCCCATAGGTGCCCTCTCCGATCTTCTCCACCTTCTGGAACATGTCCATGTCCGCAGAGCTGCCCTGGAAACAGAGGGTGCCTGGGGCGTTCCCCCCTGTGCCCAGCACCCCTGCTGCCCCTTCAGCCTCACGGCACACCCTTGCTGGGCACCCCCACCCAGGCGCCCGGGGTTCCTGAGGCCTGTGGCCCCCAGGGCTCACCCTGCTCTGCCGGCCAGGCAGACCAGGTCCAGGCCCGGCTCCCACCCTTTACCCCAGCCCCAGCCCCAGCCCATCCCCAGGAACCTGTCATGGAGGGAGGCTGCAGCCCAGGCCAGGCAGGAACCCTCAGGCCCCAGGAAGCAGCTGCCCCAGAGCTGGGCTACAGAGCGCAGGAGGGTCCAAACTTCCCCTGCCCGGCACCCGCCCCTGCCTGGGTCCCGGCCCCAGGGTGGGAGGCTGCCCAGAGGGGCTGCCCTGGGCGGCCCAGGGTCAACTCGGGGCGGAGGTCAGGGGTCAGGAAGGGCTTCAGAAGTCACAGCGCCGCACTAGGCCGTGTGGCCAGGGTGAGGGGCTGAGCCCTGCCTGTTTGGAGATGCTCGGCCTCCTGAGGGCAGAACCTTGGCAGGAGCGGCCCCCGCTGCGTCCTGGGCCCCTCCACCCGGTCCTGGGCCACCCACCACAGCAGCCTCCCCTCAGGCCCTCAGCCCAGAATTCACCAGAAACCCTGCGATCCTGTGGCCTCTCTGCCAGGCAGGCTGCCTGCTCTGAGGCTCCCCCTCCTGGCCCCTGCCGGCACTGCACCACGTGCACGCACTGCTCAGTCACACCACTAGGCTTTATTCATGGGGACATTCTGGAACTCTCCAGGACCCACAGGAGGCCCAGCGCCCGGCCTCAGAGCTCTAGGCTGCCCTCCCCTCGTCTCTCCAGACAAAGGCTGTCACTCGGGGGACGCTCCTGCATCTTCTCTGCAGCAGCTCCAGCATCTGGCCGGGCGGGAAGGTGGCATTCCCAGGAGCTCCTGGTTTGCTCTCTACTGGCCGCTGTCCCTCTCTTGCTGGTACAGCCTCTGCTCCCGGATGGCTTGTTCTAACAAGGGGAGGTTCATTCCTTCCACACACGTCAGCACCCGGGCCTTCACCACGCAGCTTCCGTCTGAAACACACAGACATCAAGACTCAGGCAGGGTCAGCAACGCACCCTTCAGAGGCATTCTGTTTCTCCTCAATTTATCCTCGGTCCTGAGTTTTGACAGAGAGTCTGACAGGGCACAGCTGAGAAGGATGGATACTGGCAACTTGTCTACCTGGGCCTCAGAACTGTTGGGCCCGCCACAAACTACAGACATGGAACTTAGGTGGGTGGCCTGAAAAGTCCACTTCTCCTGGGAGAAGGCCCAGAAAGATGTGGCCGCTGCCCCCCTCTTTTGTCACGCTAACTCCCGCCAGCTTCTCTGCAGGGCTCAAAGGCCCAGATTGAGGAAGGGCGTCTATCACATCCTAGTCCTCCATTTGTACCAGAGGGCCCCTTGGCATCATGGGAATCGAGGCAAAGAGAACCCCACACTGAAAAACAAATTCACCTATTTATTTGGCTGCGCCGGGTCTTGGTTTCGGCACATGGGATCTTCTATCTTCTCTGCGGCGTGTAAACTCTTAGCTGCAGCATGTGGGATCTAGTTCCCTGACCAGGGATCGAACCCAGGCTCTCTGCATTGGGAGCGTGAAGTCTTAGCCACTGGACCACCAGAGAAGTAGCCCCGTTTTTTTTTTGTTTTGTTTTTTTTTTAATGAATACAGTTCCCAACAAACACAGAAGACTTTTAATGATATTAATAAAGCTCCTTAAGTTGTTGTCCCCCTCCCCACCCCCAGCCATGTTGCACAGCATGTTGGATCTTAGTTCCCTGATTAGGGATCACACCTGCGCCCCCTGCGTTGGGAGCATGGAGTCTTAACCACTGGACTTCCTGAGAACCCCATATTTAGTCAATCCAAGGGGAGAGTCTAGCCTAACAGGGGCAGATCATCCCACCCTGGGCAGTGGGTGCTTCTAGGAGATGCTGTGGTCACCCAGTGGAGAGGTTTGTCAACGTCCAGGTGACACCAAACAGGAAGGACATCTGGAGTTTGTCCTCCTAACAGTTTGTTTTTGTTTCCACTACGTTCTCTCTGCTCTCTGAGCACGTCAGTGAATACGATAAATGTTCTAGAACATTCTCCAGTCTTCTTTGATGCCGTTTTGAGATAGGAGCATTCTGTGGTTAGAGTCTATGCCTAACCTTCCTTCTAGTCTAGGCCACTTTATTGATTTAACACAGCCCGAGGGCAGAATTCAGAGGCTTCAACTGTCTACATTTCAAACTTTAACACAGTTAAACTGTGTTAAAGATGAACTCGTTTGAAACAAGAGGTTGCCTGTGTGTCATCAGCTTCTGTTGCCCCAGCACTTGGACTGCAAAGGCTGCTAAGCCTAGATCAGGTGGGCATGGGGCTGTCCATCTTTGAAAGGTCTATATAAATGGAATAAAAGAAGAGCATCTTAAGAGCAGGGGTGAGAGAAAGGAGCTGATGAACCCAAAGAAACAGTCATTTAGGGTAATCTCTTCTTGTAAAGATAAAAAGAACCCACAGCAAAGGAAAAGGGGCAGATAAAAAGAGCAACCAGAAGCCAGTGGGTTGAGGTGTGAGTCTGAGATAAGGAAGGGATGATATGGAAAAAACAGACCTTCTTTTAGGAAGTTTGACTGTGGAGGGAGGAGGGTCATAGCTAGGTAGATATAGAGCCAAACTTGATCGCTTATTGTTGTTGCTATTATTTTAATACAGAAGAGACTTAAGTGCTTTATATGCTGGAGGGAAGAACCAGTGGTAACAGGTTAAGGGTTCAGCTGAGAAAGCAAAGCCCCAGCAGGAGGGCCGGTGTTCATCACAGCACAGGGGCGCTGCGCCCCAGGCAGGAGGGAGCCTCCTCTCTCCCAGACTGGAGGAAAGGAGCTACTGATGGGTGCGGTTGTTGTTGTCCTTCAGTCACTAAGGCTCTTGGCAACCCTATGGACTGCAGCACACCAGGCTCCTCATCCTCCACTGTCTTCCAAAGTTTGCTCACGTTCGTGATGCCATCTAACCATCTCAACCTCATGGTGCTGATGCATATAATTATAGGGAAGACTGCTGCTGTGGCCTCAGTTTAACGTGGGATGTAGGAGGTGAGGAGATGTACTGGAAAGGACCAGGGAGGTGATGATGTAGGGGTTCCTGTGTGACAGGTGAATGCCTAGAGTAGCTGTGGCCCATTGGGGGTTGGGTGGGGGGGGGGGTGGGGTGGGAAGGGGACTGATCACGACACGTGGAAGAAATTCTAGGCAGGTTCCAGCCAGAGGAGATAACAAACCTTGAAACCAGGGGAACCCCTGGAGCTTTGTGAACTTTCTACATCAACAGTTAGGTGGGACCTGAGACAGTGGCAATCAAATTGCCAACATCCGTTGGATCATTGAAAAAGCAAGAGAGCTCCAGAAAAACATCTACCTCTGTTTTATTGACTATGTCAAAGCCTTTGACAGTGTGGATCACAACAAACTGTGGAAAATTCTTAAAGAGATGGGAATACCAGACCACCTGACCAGCCTCCTGAGAAATCTGTATGCAGGTCAGGAAGCAACAATTAGAACTGGACATGGAACAACAGACTGGTTCCAAATTGGGAAAGGAGTACATCAAGGCTGTATATTGTCACCCTGCTTATCTAACTTATATGCAGAGTACATCATGAGAAACACTGGGGTGGATGAAGCAGAAGTTGGAATCAAGATTGCTGGGATATCAATATCAATAATCTCAGACATGCAGATGACACCACCCTTATGGCAGAAAGCAAACAATAACTAAGCCTCTTGATGAAAGTGAAAGAGGAGAGTGAAAAAGTTGGCTTAAAACTCAACATTCAGAAAACTAAGATCATGGCATCTGGTCCCATCACTTCATGGTAAATAGATGGGGATACAGTTGAAACAGTGACAGACTTTACTTTTTTGGGCTCCAAAATCACTGCAGATGGTGACTGCAGCCGTGAAATTAAGACTCTTGCTCCTTGGAAGAATAGTTATGACCAACCTAGACAGCATATTAAAAAGCAGAGACATTACTTTGCCAACAAAGGTCTGTCTAGTCAAAGCTATGGTTTTTCCAGTAGTCAGGTATGGATGTGAGAGTTGGACTATAAAGAAAGCTGAGCGCTGAAAAATTGATGCTTTTGAACTGTGGTGTTGGAGAAGACTCTTGAGAGTCCCTTGGACAGCAAGGAGATCCAACCAGTCCATACTAAAGGAAATCAGTCCTGAACATTCATTGGAAGGACTGATGCTGAAGCTGAAACTCCAATACTTTGGCCACGTGATGTAAAGAACTGACTCATTTGAAAAGACCCTGATGCTGGGAAAGATTGAAGGTGGGAGAAGGGGACAACACAGGATGAAAAGGTTGGATGGCATCACCGACTCAATGGACCTGAGGCATTGGTGATGGACAGGGAGGCCTGGCGTGCTGTGGTCCATGGGGTCGCAAAGAGTCGGACACGACTGAGCAACTGAACTGAACCGAACCAAGAGGGTGGAGACTGGGGCTTAATCAGGAAGGAGCAATAGAAGGTGAGGGGCTGGAACTTCTGCTAGGAAAGCGATTGAAATGATAGCAAGGTCCAGCTGGAAGGGAGAGGAGGTCGGAGAAAATGGAGTCCAAAGTCTTCAGGTCCTGGTGGTGACGAGGCAGAGGGCAGAAAGATACCAAGGGTGGAACCCAGTTTCGGATGGCACAGGCGGGTGGTTTTGGGTGTGGAGGAAGCATGGGGTAGAGGTGCTTGGAGGCAGAACTGATCACCGCAGGGGCGGAGGGGGGAGGTGTGGGTGACAAACTTGAAGAGCTGGCTAGACTCTGGCCCTGCCTCTGGGTTTTGGGACACGGGAGACCTGGGAGGCTCCGCGTGGGAGGGGAACTGCTGCTGTCTGGGACAAAAGCTAGGTTTCCGGAAAGTCCCAGAGAAGACGAGAGCACAGGAAAGGGGCTGGAAATAAAATAGTGACAATATAAAAAGCAGTAATTAATAAAGACAAAACAAAAATAGTAAAATATAAAAACAAACACATGCTTTATAGACCCTGGTAAAAAGATTTTTCAGCAAAGTGCAAACATGGAAAGCATTCCTCTCTTTAATTTGGTAATTCTTTACTGCGGAAGAGCTCAGAATGTCACTTCTGTCTTAAATAACAGAACTGGGTAACTGAGCAAGGAAATGTCATTTGGATTATAACATTACGAAGGTTCGAGAGGACACAAGAAAGGCCTACGAGGGGCAGGAAACCAGAAGAGGTGGGACTTATGATGAGAGCCCCAGGGCAGCCTGCGTCCTCACCCCTTAATCACTGGGCCAGAAGCCCTGAGCCCTGCAGGCTGTCCTGGCCTGCTCCAAGGGGCAGGCATTGGCATTTTCTCTCTTTTGCCCGAAAACATTTCAGAAAGATGACCTGAGGCAGCCTCTTATCTCTCCTCAGAACTGCAGACCTTGCCATGGGGCAGGGCCTGCATCTGATTGACTTTTGTGTCCCCAGAGGACTTTGGACCTGGCTGGGGGGGCCAGACATGCCAACCCAGGCTGGAGGTCAGCGGCCACGGCAAAGCTCAGCCCACACTCTGCCCTCCCTCCTCACCGTTGTCTTTCTTCCCTGTGTCAGTCTCGAATGATGAGTCTGTATGCCTCAGAAATTAGAAACCGAGGGAAAATTTTTTTAGGAAAGAAAAAAAATATACAGATTGTGATGAAAAATGATGAGAAATGTGAAACTAGTTGGAGCCTAGGAAAAATGCTGCTGGATTATTGATTATAATATTGATTATTAGTCAAGCTGCTGGCTTGACTATTAAGCTTCCTGGGTTTGTTTGTTTTTGTCAAGCATACAGCCCAGCAAGGGACTTCCCTGGCAGTCCGGTGGTTGAGATTCCTCACTTTCAATTCGGGGGGCAGGGGTTTAATCCCTGGTTGGGGAACTAAGGTCTCACATGCCACATGGCATGGACAAAAAAATTTTTAGAAAGTAAAAAAAAAAAAAAAATGAATACATCAGGGCGGTACTGTCTTTGTTCTCACCAGAGGTCCACAGTTGATGGGTCAGCTATTTGTAATGTTTGATCAGCAGGGCAGGCCCAACTCCTGTGCTACATTCCCCACAAACTTCCACTTACAGATTTGAGCAGCCAGTGATAACAACTGTCACCTGGGTTTATTCTTTCCTCAGGGCTAGAATTTAATGGTTTCTCCTTATTCACTGTGATACTTCACTAAAGAACTTTCCCTGAACTAAAATCCATTCAGAAATAGGCGGGATAAAATCAAAGGAAGGAGGAGCAGGTTTAATGCAAGGAGGAGGAAGCCAATGACTAATCCCAGACCCATGGTCTCCAATAAATGGCATTTAGAAAAATAAAAAAGAAAGTAAGACAGAACTGTTGTAAAGACCTGGGATATGTAACCCAAAGGCAATGCGTGGATTTTGTTCAGCTCCTGCTTTTCAACTTAACTTTTTCTAAAAAGCCATTTTGGGACCAAGGAGGGGAATGAACAGGGACAAGCTATGTCCTAGAGTATATTAAGGACTAGCTATTAATTTTGTTGGGCGCAATCATGATTTTGTTAGAGATACACACTGAAGTATTTATGGATAAATAAAACAATGTCAAATTTGCTCTAAAATACACCAGCAACATAAGCAGGTAAGAGACTTCCCCGGGGGTCCAGTAGTCACGCTCCCAATGCAAGGGGTGAGGGCTTAATCTTTGGCCTGGGAGCTAAGATCCTACGTACATCACAACACAGGGAAAAGAAGGAAATGGATGTGGGCGATGAAGACACAGACCAGTGGAATGCGGACCTCTGCTGAATCTGGGCGGCAGGTACGTGGAGGCTCATTCTACTTTTGTGTATGTTTGATTTGAAAATGTTAAATTTTAAAATGTTATTTGGGTTGAATTTGGACTTTCCAGTTTTTTCCATTTTTCTTTCCACAAATAATTCTAAATGTCCACTCCAGGCCCTGGTCCCACCTTTGTTTCAACCTCTATCTCTGTATCTGCAATCAGACCTTTGAGTTCCAACTCCTAAGAGCTCCCAGGACTCCCTGCTAGGGCAGCCTCGGGTGATGTGGGCTAAGGTCAAACTGGAAATCGTTTATTCCAGGTCCTTTGTCCTCAATTCCACCCCTTCTCCTGATACTTCTTTCAAATCAATTAAGAGGGCAAGGACTCTGAGCTCAAAGGCTTAAGCCTGAATAAAGATTAACTTTTATTAAACCAAACATAATTAAAGTAAGCTCCATTTAATTGCTTTCTTCTAGTACATTTCATCCAGAGTTAAAAACCACTGAAACTTTCAGAAAGTAAGTTGGCAGTGTAAATCAAGAGACATATCCTTTAATGGAGCAATCCCACTTTTAGGAAACTACCCTGAAGAAATAATCAGAAAATGAACAAAAATTAGAACACAAGAGTATTAACTGTAGCGTTTTTAATATATATCGAAATAGATTTTTTTAAACTGGATTCCGCTCCCCCACCCCCGCCAGGCTATAAAGCAGTATATTTTCATTGTAAAATGCTAATAAAAGTATAGGGAATCCTACAGTTCTACCACCCAGACATAATTATTCTTAACATTTTGGTAAATGCTATTTCAAACTTTTGTATGTATAAAAATGTCCATCTAACAAAAGTGAGATCAAATGATACATGTTGTTTTATAAACTGCTTTTTCTTTAGTAAAATACTATGAACATCTTTTCATGTCAATAGATATGTTTATAACATCATTTTTGGTGGTTGTATAATATTCTCCAACTGAATATACCATAGTTTTTTAATGAATTAATGTACAGTGTGCTTATAAGAGCAAGAAATGGAAACAACACTGATGTCTAATGTTTGTGTGAATTAGTGCATGCGTGTGTGCGTGTGTGTGCATTCGTGCTCAGTTGCGTCCTACTCTGCAACCCCATGGACTATGGCCCACCAGGCTCCTCTGTCCATGGGATTTCCCTAGCAAGAATACTGGAATGGGTTGCCCTTTCCTCCTCCAGGGGATTTTCCTGATCCAGGGGTTGAACCCAATTCTCCTGTGTCTCCTGCATTGGCTGGTAGATTCGTTACCACTGAGCCACCTGGGAAGCCCTGTGTGAATTAGTATATACATCTAATCTGATGCTGGGAGGGACTGGGGGTAGGAGGAGAAGGGGACGACAGGGGATGAGACGGCTGGATGGCATCACCGACTCGATGGACATGAGTTTGAGTGAACTCCGAGAGTTGGTGATGGACAGGGAGGCCTGGCGTGGTGTGATTCATGGGGTCGCAAAGGGTCGGACACGACTGAGCGACTGAACTGAACTGAATCTATAAAATATTATATAGCCATTAAATACTTTAGAAAAAATTTCAAGACACAGAGGAATCTTATGAAATAATGTTAAACTAGAATAACCAAATACAAGATGTTATAGTTATATAAACCATAGGACAAAAATGGCACACGGACGGCCAGAGAGGGAGGCAAAGAATCCAAGTATCCAGGTTTTAAAGTTTTGCAACCTTCTACTCCTGATGCCATGGAGATTTTCCCAGGTTGCTTCTTTTCTATTTCTCTCACCCTGACTCCCTGGCCTCTTACTCTAGCCCCTCTTACTTCTTGGCTTCTTACTCCAACCTCTCTGGGTCTTGGTTTTCTCATCTATGAAATAGCCATAAGATAACTCAGATTAAGGGCTTGTGAGTAGATTCAAAAACTTTTAAGCAAACCACAAGCCTGGCACATTCTAGACCTTCAGAAATGAAGGCTTTCTCTCCCTGCTTTCTTGCTCCCCTATGGCAGGTCCACTGGAAAGGCAATCACATCTCTTTCCCTTGAGTCCCTACTGATATGGAAGGAATGTTAACCTCAGTGAGGGACCCACGCTGGGTTAGAAGCCAGGCCCAAGCACCCAAGAGCCTATGTGAGGTCAAGGCTTACCCTTCTGGTGCTCCAGTTCCCCAAGGACAGTGTAGAGGGAGCCCAGCTGGGCTTGGAACGGCTCCACCAACTTGGTACAGATGAGGATTGGGTGCTGGTCAGATCTGAGTTGAGCCATCAGGGTTACTTGGGACTGGGTCATGTCGTAGCTGCACAACCTGCAGGTCAGGGTACATGGGATCATTTCCATCCCTTGACAGAGTCACTCCAAGGCTCAAAAGGTTCTGGGAGGCCAGGATGTCCATGGGAAAATGTTCAGCCCCGCTCGGATCAGAGAAATTAAAGTGGTAGCAACAGAAAACATTGTTTTGGCCCATATAATTGAAGTATAAATTACATTCATTAAAAGACATCTGTTTGAGACTTTCCTGGTGGTCTGGTGGCTAAGACTCCAAGTTCCCAATGCAGTGGCCCAGGTATCAATCCCTGGTCAGGGAACTAGATCCTACATGCCTCGACCAAGAGTTTGCATGCCATGACTAAAGATCCCGAGGGCCGCAACTAAGACTCAGTGCAGCCAAATACATAAAAATTATTTTTAAAAAAATTTAAGGGACTTGTTCATTGACTGTTGACAAAAGTATCCACTGTGCAAGGGAGAACCCCAATCTAGCTTTGGCACATTTCCATCACCCACCAAAATCCCCTTGTGCCCCTCTGAACTCAGTCTTCCCATCTCCCACATCAGGCAATCACTGATCTGTTCTTGGTCTCCACAGATGAGCTTTCCTGCTTAAGCATCTCATGTGAATGGAACCCAAAAGCATGTATCCTTCTGTGTCTAGCTTCTTTGATTCAGCATAATGGTTCTGAGACCCATCTATGTGTTTCATAAATCAGTAGCTTGCTCCTTTTTGTATTGCTTGTTAGCACTCTGTTGAATGGACTAATACATTATTATTATCCATTTACCAGCTGATTTAGTCTGCTTATGAACTTGTGCTGAACATGTTTTCATTTCTCGTGGGGAAATACCCAAGTGGCATTTCTGGGTTGCATGGTCAATCTGTTTAAAGGAAACTGCCAAATTATTTTCCAAAGTGGTGGTGTCACTTTACTTGCCCCCCAGCAATGTATGAGGGTTCTAGTTACTCCAAATCCTTGCCAGCACTTGATATGGTTCGTCTTTTAGCCACTCTAGTGAGCATGAGATGCCATATCATTGTCGTTTTAATTTGCATTTCCTTAATGACGCATGATGTTGAACAAATTTTCATGTGTTTATCTGTGATCTGGATATCTTCTCTGATAGTGCTTGTTGAAATCTTTTACCTATTTAAAAATTAAATTATTTATTAGGAATTCCTTGGTGGTCCAACTGTTAGGACTCTGCACTTACACTGCTGAGGGCCTGGGTTCAATCCCTTGTCAGGGAAAAAAGATCCCACAAGCCACATGGTGTGGCCAACAAAATAAAAAATATATAAATAAAAATTAAGTTCTTTATGTTCTTATTATTGGATTATATGAGTTCTTCATATATTCTAAATACAAATCATTTGTTGAATATATACAATATACATACACACATCACTCCCAAACATCTCCCTGTTTGTGGCTTGCCTTTTAATCTTCTTGATGGTATCTTTTGATGAGAAGCTTTTAATTTTGTTGAAGTCCAAATTTATTCATTATTGCTCCTTTATGGCTTTTGTTTTCTGAGTCCGGGAAATCTTTGCCTGTCTCAAGGTGTATGTGAAGATCTTCTATTTTCTTCTAAACAATTTTATAGTTTTATCTTGTACATTGATGATCCAGTTAGAATAATTCATGTGTGTGTGTGCTTGGGGTAGGGATCAAGTTCTCTTTAACCTCCATAAGAATAACCACTGGACCCACCAGAGAAGTCCCATTAATGAGTTTGGTATCCATGCTCCTAACCATCACTCTTCTTTGGGGCCACCCAGTCCCCAAAGTACTTCATGTGCTCAAGCTCTTGGAGGTGGAGGCAGGGGGGAGGGTAGACTCCCATTTCCACACACCTGCTCTGATTCTGTGCTGTTGGAGAAGACTCTTGACTGCAAGGAGATCCAACCAGTCCATCCTAAAGGAAATCAGTCCTGAATATTCTTTGGAAGGACTGATGCTGAAGCTGAAATGCCAATACTTTGGCCACCTGATGGGAAGAACTGACTCATTTGAAAAGACCCTGATGCTGGGAAAGATTGAAGGTGGGAGGAGAAGGGGACGACAGAGGATGAGATGGTTGGATGGCATCACCGACTCAATGGACATTGAGTTTGAGTAAACTCTGGGAGTTGGTGATGGACAGGGAGGCCTGGAGTGCTGCAGTCCATGGGGTTGCAAGGAGTCGGACACGACTGAGCGACTGAACTGAACTGAACTTATATGTCTCCAAGACAGGCCCCAATGATTCTATTTTTTTTTTTTTTTTGGTCACACTAGGTCTTTGTTTCGGCACGTGGGCTCTTCCTTGTGGTTCTCAGGCTTAGTTGCCCTGCAACATGTGAGATCTTAGTTCCCCACCCAGGGATCAAACCTGTGTCCCTGCATTGAAAAGTGGATTCTTAGCCACTGTACCACCAGGGAAATCCCTCCAGTGATTCTTATCTCCTGGCATGCACATCCCTGTGCAACCTCCTATCATCCTAACTAGTGCTGACTTTCGTGTAACCAATAAAACATTGCAGAGATGACTTAGAGTGATTTCTGAGATGAGGTCATTGATACTGTGGCTTTATCTTTGCTGGCTCTGTTGAGTTACTCCTTCTGGAGCAAGTCAGCTGCCAAATTATGAAGACCTTCAAGCAGCCATATACTGAAATCCGTATTTTTGAGAAAGTGAGCCTGCGTGACGAGAGGCAGCACAAAACTGCCAAACATGTGAGTAAGTCCCTGTAGAATCAGATCCTCTAGCTGCATGCCAGCCTTCAGATGCTGGCAGCCCTGGCCAACATCTCAATTATAATCTTCAAAGCCAGTCTGAGCCAGAATCACCCAACAAAGCCATTTCCTAATTCCTGACCCACGGTACATATGAAAAAGATAAACTTTTGTGGTCATTTGAAGCCACTAAATTTTGGGGCGATTTGTTACCCAGCAATATGTGACTAGGGGCTTCCCTGGTGGCTCAGAAGGTAAAGAATCTGCCTGCAATGCAGGAGACCAGGGTTTGATCACTGGGTTGGGAAGATGCCTTGGAGAAGGGAATAGCTACCTAGACTAGTATTCTTGCCTAGAGAATTCCATGGACATAGGAGCCTGGTGGGCTACAGTTGCAAAGAGTCAGAAAGAGTCGGACATGAGTGAGTCACTAACACTGCACTGAAATATGTGACTAACACAGTATATATATTTATACACATATTGTGTGTATACACACCCACGTATACACATACATACACACATGAAAAAGCATATAATCAACAAAAGGTTAATGGTCGGTGATTTTTGCTGGCTTTCTTTACACGTTTACAGATTATCAACATTTCTTACATTGAATATACATTGATTTTTTTAGTATTTTTTAAATAATTAGATAAAATTATAAGAATTTTGCTTTTTAAAACAATTTTGAAACTATAATAAATTTAAAATATAAAATAAATCATTTAAAAATAATTAAAAACATATAATTTAAAAATAATTTTAAAACTATATTAAAAGACTCCATTTTTTTTTTAAACACTCCCCCCAACACCACATGAAGAAAAACATTCTCACCTGCCAAATGTCCTCAGTGTGTCCCCATCAGGAACCTGGCCAGCACTGACCTCCCAGGGGAAGAAATAGGTCCCGGGTTTGGGCAGCATTACTGCTCCTGTAACCAAATAGTTGACATAGACTTTTGAAGATAATGATAAACTAAGCCAACCACGAGATGGAGATTAACAGAAGTGAGACCAGCAACATGTGAAAAGCTAGTTCCAGGGGGAGGTGCTTCAAAATTTAAAAAGATTTTTTGATAGATCTATGTGGAAAGTGTATTTGTTGTTGTTTAGCTGCTAAGCTGAGTCTGACTCTCTTGTCACCCCACGGACTGTAGCCAGCCAGGTTCCTCTGTCCATGAGATTTCCCAGGTAAGCATACTGGAGCAAGTTGCCACTTCCTTCTCCAAGGGATCTTCTCGACCCAGGGATAGATAGAAACTGTGTCTCCTGCATTGGCAGGAGGATTCTTTACCACTGAGCCACCTGGGAATTCAGAGAGTGTATTATTCCCACTCTAATTCCTATGCAACCGTTTCCCTCCTCAAGCCCCTAAAAGGGTCAGTAAAAGGCAGATAGTAATGTGACTTCTGTCACTACTGACCTCTGCCATCCTAGTATGAAAACTCTCGTAGCCAATACATAATGAATAAGTGTACTTTATTTCCTGCCAACTTTATTTACAAAAACATGCAATGGGTTGGCTTGGCCCATGCTGATGTTTGCCAATCTCTGCCAAGGTGAACCTGTTTTCATAAAATTTTTATCTTTTCATTATTCAAATAAAGACAAAGATGAGTATATCTTTATTTCCCACCTATACTACAGTATACATGCTGTTCTTGATTTTTTTTCACTTAATATATTTTGACACTTTCATAGTTGTACATAAAGGGTGTCTTCACATTTTAAAATAAACTTTTCATTTTTGAATGATTTTCATTTTTTTCAAAATGTTAGATAAGCGGGGATTCAGGACTAACTAAAGGCATCCTGACTAAAGGACTTTCCTGGTGGCTCAGATGGTAAAGCGTCTTCCTACAGTGAGGGAGACCCGGGTTCAATCCCTGGGTGGAGAAGATCTCCTGGAGAAGGAGATGGCAACCCACTCTAGTATTCTTGCCTGGAAAATCCCATGGACAGAGGAGCCTGGGAGGCTACAATCCATGGGGTCACAAAGAGTGGGACACGACTGAGCGACTTCACTTTCACTTTCAAAGGCATCCTGAAAGTGTTGGTCTTCAACTGTTTCTGGATTGGGCAAGCAAGTGGAGATCTGAGCCAAGAAAATAGTAAGTAAATAATTTCAAGATCCTTCTGAAAATCGGATGACACAGCTCTATTCCCCAAGTTTAATGTAATCTAGACTCTTGCACAAGTGTTTGCAATATCCTCTAGCAAGGCGGTTATAGGGGATGGTTGTTGACCCATGCTCCATGGTCATGTCAGTATCGTGTGCCAACAATGAGTTTGGCCAGTGTAGCGGAGAAGCGACTTACTCAGGGGTTCCTCCAAACACAGACATCCTTCATAGCTGCGACCTTTGAGAGAGCTATCTGGCTACCAGAGACGGTCCCCTAATCATCTCTGGCCTGAGAGAGAAACAAAAAACAGAACCAAACCCCCAAAACAGTCAAGAGAAGGAAAAAATATAGTGGTTGCTGTTGTTGATAATGGGGACAATCCCACCCAATCTAGCAAAATGCTGAAACTTGAGAATCTTTTTTAAAGTAATTCTTCTACTCTCAAGTACCATGTATAAGTTAAACTATAATTAACTAGGTCATTAATTTTAATTTTTAAAATTACCATGCAGAAGCACTGATTACCATGGAATATGAATAATGGAATAATTACCATTATTAATGGTAATGGTAAATATGAATAATTACCGTGGAAATCTGAATAATAGTACAACGTGTACTTCAAGCCTTTTTATTCCTCAAGGTAAAATATCCACTTCTAGGAGAAAAATCCATGGTATGAAAAATATTCTTCTTTTTAAATGGTAATTATAGTTAAACTATAATTAACTAGGTCATTAATTTTTATTTTTAAAATTACCATGCAGGAGCACAGGCTCCAGGCATGTGGGCTTCAGCAGCTGCAGCACACAGGCTCAGCAGTTGTGGTTCCTGGGCTTTGTTGCTCCTCCTCAGGCGGAATCTTCCCAGACCAGGGGTCAAACCTGTGTCCCCTGCATTGGCAGGCAGATTCTTATCCACTGTACCATCAGGTAAGCCCTCTTTTGTACATTTTAACCTCAATTTTTTCCTTCAAACAAAAGTTGCTATGTGCTTATTCAGATATTTCTGTTGACTTAATAAGCACAGCTGGCTCCATAAATCATTATCCATATATTATCACACATTCAGGAACATTTCTGTGAAGATATATCAGAACAGGCTTCTCTCGTGGCTCAACTGGATTTCAAACAATCTCTCTAGAAATCTGAATAATGGTACAACCTGTACTTCAAGCCTTTTCATTCCTCAAGGTAAAATATCCACTTCTAGGAGAAAAAATCCATGGTATGAAAAATATTCTTCTTTTTAACGACTGGGAGGTTTGAAAATACTGTTCAGGAAGGGTGGTGACCCAGTGACTGCTTCTGACTGCTTCTTTCATCTTTTCTGAAGGAACTGCCCAGGTTTCTTCAATGGGATTGAAGATCAGAAAAGAAACACTTATAACTAAGTTCATCATAGCTTTTGTCGGCTTAGGACTTGTTTCTTGTGGACAAGAAACTGTATCATACACGTTTACCGCTCCACAATTAGAACAGGTTACTGGTTTATCACAAAAAGGTAAGGATATAACTCAGGAACAACCAAAAAGAAGAGACGCATAGAACACAGGAGGCGGGGTGGGCTGTGGTGCTTCTATGCCCTTTCCTGTCACTTGCGCAGCCAAGCCCTGTGTTCACCAACCCAGAAGTCATTCATTCATGTGTTTACAGTTACAATTCTTTGTTAGTCTTATAATACACAATGAATCGCCATTGTTAAAACTCAAGTTACGTCACATGATTTGACCTATGGCCTCAAAAGATTCTATCACATGCGGATTACTTCCAATTTAAGTGTGATCTCAACTAAATGAATTTTACAGTGACAAAAGAAAATGACTACTTCACTACGCCTTTAAACGTTCTGCAATCACCAGAGTAGAAGTAAATTCAGGGAAGAATCATCAACGGATGTGAAAAGTTATTGGGAAAAAGTCTGAAGAACAGGTTATTCAGGGACTTCCCTGGTGTCCAATGGCTAAGACTCCACACTCCCCATGCTGGGGGTGCCAGTTCGATTCCTGGTCAGGGAACTAGGTCCCACGTGCTGCAACTAAGAGTTTGCGTGCCTCAACTAAACAGCCTGCAAACCGCAACAAAGACTGAGGATCCTGCGCACCGCAACTATGATCTGGTGCGGCCAAATAAATAACATCTTTTAAAAAGATAAAGAACAGGATATGTATATGGTCTCAACAAGTATCTCCCACAGACTACTTATTTATTAATTACAAAGGGGAAAATAGTCTAGTTCACAGTGAAGAAAGTGAGCAAATACAACCTTCATGTGCCTCCTGGATGTGACGCTCAGAGAAGGACACGTTGCTTCTGTGATATTCCTGTAGAAAATGCATAATCCGAATCTAATCATGAAGAAATATCAGACAAATCTGAATTGAGAGACTGTCCACAAAGCAAGTGTCAAAATCACGGAAGACAAATCACTCTGGTTAAAAGAGGCTCAAGTGATGTTAGATGGCATCACCGACCCGGTGGACATGAATTTGAGCAAACTCCAGAAGATAGTGAAGGACAGGGGAATTTGGCATGCTGCAGTTCACGGGGTCACAAAGAGTCAGACACAACTTCAACAACAACAACAAACTTTTGGACGACTGTTAAAGGTAGAATTCCTGCCCCCGCACAAAAAAAAGTAAAGTTGAAGTCATAACCCCCAGGACCTCAGAATGTGACTTTCTATAGAGATTCTTCAGAGGTAACCACGTTAAAATGAGGTCATTCCTGAGGGCCTCATCCAGTATGACTGGTATCTTTCTAAAAAGGGAAAGGTCTGAACAGGGACGGACACCCACAAAAGGAGGAAGCCAGGTGAAGATGGAAGTCAGAGATACTACACAAGCCAAGGAACACCGACGATTGCCAGCAAGCTATCAGAAGCTGAGAGGCATGGAGCAGGTACTCATTCACAGCCTCAGAAGGAACCACCCTGCTGACACCCTGACTGTAACTTCTGGCTTCCAGAATCCTGACACAACAAATCCCTGTTGATTAAGCCACTTGGTCTGTGGTGCTTTGTTATGGTAGTCCTAGCAAACTAATACAGCTAAATATAATTCATGATCCATGGACCTTGGTTGGGAGGAAAAAATTGTGATAAAGGACTTCATTGGACAATTATAAGTCTACAGAAAGGTTTGGAATAGTATTGTATCGACATTACATGTCCTTAATTTGATAACTGCCGTTATCCTGTTCACTGTGACCATTTATGTCCTCTCCCAGGGAGAGGAAATAGACAAAAGAGGACAATGTTTCAACCAGAACCAAGTCCTATGGCTTTAATACTACCTACCAGCCACCCTCTGTATCTCTTAGAGCCCCTTTGTCTTCCATATGCTTAAGCCAGGAGTCATTCTTTTTGATATCTACTTATGTATTTATTTATTTATTTGGCTGCTCTGGGTCTTAGATGCCACATGGGATCTTTGCCGTGGCCTGTGGATCTAGTTCCCTGACCAGGGACCTGACCCAGGCTCCCTGCATGGGGAGCTTGAACTCTTAGTCACTGGACCACCTGGGAAGTCCCTTGTTGTTCAGTGGCGAAGCTGTCTCTGAATCTTTGCGATCTCATGGACTGTAGCATGCCAGGCGCCTCTGTCTTCCACCATCTCCCAGAGTTTACTCAAATTCAAGTCCATTGAGTCCGCGATGCTATCTAACCATCTCATCCTCTGTCGCCTCCTTCTCCTTTGCCCTCAATCTTTTCCAGTATAGGAGCTTTCCCAATAAGTTGGGTCTTTGCATCAGGTGGCCAAAGTATTGGAGCTTCAGCTTCAGCAAAAGTCCTTCCAATGAATATTCAGGGTTGATTTCCTTTAGGACTGACTGATTTGATCTCCTTGCAGTCCAAAGGATTCTCAAGAGTCTTTGCCAGCACAGTTTGAAAGCATCAGATCTTTGGTGCTCATCTTTCTTCATGGTCCAACTCTCACATCTGTACATGACTGGAAAAACCACAGCTTTAACTATATGGACCTTTGTCGGCAAAGTGAGGTCTTTGCTTTTTATTACGCTGTCTAGGTTTCTCATAGGATTCCTTCCAAGGAGCAAGCATCTTTTCATTTCAAGGCTGCAGTCACCGCCCTCAGTGATTTTGGAAGTCTCTTAACCACTTATTAGAACTGTTAAAATTACAAGTCTCCATTGGCCATAATGCCACGTGGGATCTGTGCCTGTTTTGCCATCACCCCTCCTCTAGCTCATCTTCACCTCAGAACTACACATTTGCTTTGTCGCAGACTTGAACAGGCTTCCCCAGACTTTCACGCGGCTGGGTCTCTCCCGTCCTCAGCTCTCAGGCTGTCTATCTCCTCGGCAAGACCAGCCCTGTCCACCTCATCTAAAATGGCATTCTCACCACCCCCAGTCACTCCATCCTCAGTGCAGTCCACTAAATAAAAGAATTTCAAATAATAAGATCTGTTTACTTGGTTAATGTTGACATCTCCCACTAGCTTATCGGTTCCTTGAGGGCCATGACTCAGCATACTCCCCGGTATAGCCCCTGTGCCTGACAGTGTCTGGAAAATTATTAAATATTTATCAGATGGATGGATATATTCATGAAGAAGAGAGTGAAAACCAAAACCATTTACCCCCCCTACAATCAGACCATTCACAGAGAACCCAAACTACATCTTACTGCCCACATTAACTTAACTTCGCGATGCTGGTTCTTCATCAGCATCTTTTACTATTCCCAACTGTCCAGTCCAGAAAGCGGGTTTGAATATCAACAACTAGCTTGTTCACTGAGATTTTTTGAGTTTCCCCTGCCTTGCCCTTTCTGCTAATTTTGACTGTTGTGCAGTGGTTTGTATCAAGTCTTAATCAAAACCCTGAACTAAGAGACTCATCTTAAACCAAACTTCCAATTCTCAATAAATTGTGACCTTACTGTCTCTCTGAGGCACTGCCCAGGCTTTGCCAAGCAGCAGTCACCCTTACTGAGTAAGCAATCAACTCAGATTTGTTTAGTCAGCAGATTATGTTGGTGATATTAGAGAGCCAGCTTTGTGTTTTTTTTTTTTAATAATTTTTTCTTTTAATTGGAGTATATTGGCTTTATTATGAAATGTTAGTTTCTGTTGCACAAGAGAGTCAGCTCTCATTTTTTTTTTAATTGGAGGCTGATTACTTTAAAATATTGTGGTGGTTTTTGCCATACATTGACATGAATCAGCCATGGGTGTACCTGTGTTCCCCATCCTGAACCCCCCCTTCCCACCTCCCTCCCCATCCCATCCCTCAGGGCCATCCCAGTGCGCCAGCCCTGAGCACCCTGTCTCATGCATCGAACCTGGACTGGCGATCTAGTTCACATTTGATAATACACGTTTCAATGCTATTCTCTCAAACCATCCCACCCTCGCCTTCTCCCACAGAGTCCAAAAGTCTATTCTTTACATCTGTGTCTCTTTTGCTGTCTCGCATATAGGGTCATTGTTACTATCTTTCTAAATTCCATATATATGCACTAATATACTGTATTGGTGTTTTTCTTTCTGACCTAACCTCTCTCTCTAAAATAGGCTCCAGTTTCACCACCTCATTAGAACTGATTCAAATGCATTCTTTTCAATAGCTGAGTAATACTCCATTGTGTATATGTACCACAGCTTTCTTATCCATTTGTCTGCTGATGGACATCTAGGTTGCTTCCATGTCCTGGCTATTGTTAACAGTGCTGAGATGAACATTGGGGTACAAGTATCTCTTTCGATTCTTGTTTCCTGGGTATGTATGCCCAGCAGTGGGATTGTTGGGTCGTATGGCAATTCTGTTTCCAGTTTTTAAGGAATCTCCACACTGTTCTCCATAGTGGCTGTGAGAGCCAGCTTTTACACAAAAGAATACACAGTAGCCAGACTAAACAGTGTGATGCCTGGGGGCATAAAAAACAGCAGGGGTTATCTGAGACTTCTGCCCAGGTACACTGGAGTCTGAGATAAAAGGAACAATCAGTACTCAAGATCTTGTCTCTACTTAAAATTTTGCTATTTTACTCATCGCAGATTTTCCTACATTTTTATTTTTTTAATGTCTTATTATAATACTACTAACTGTGACTACGGAGCCATGAAATTAAAAGACGCTTACTCCTGGGAAGGAAGGTTATGACCAACCTAGACAACATATTAAAAAGCAGAGACATCACTTTGTCAACAAAGGTCCGTCTAGTCAAGGCTATGGTTTTCCCAGTGGTCATGTATGGATGTGAGAGTTGGACTATAAAGAAAGCTGAGAGCAGAAGAATTGATGCTTTTGAACTGTGGTGTTGCAGAAGCCTCTTGAGAGTCCCTTGGACTCCAAGGAGATCAAACCAGTCAATCGTAAAGGAAATCAACTCTGAATATTCATTGGAAGGACTGATGCTGAAGCTGAAGCTTCAATACTCTGGCCACCTGATGCGAAGAGTCAACTCATTGGAAAGGACCCTGATGCTGGGAAAGATTGAAGGCGGGAGAAGGGGAGGGTAGAGAATGAGATGGTTGGATGGAATCACCGACTGCATGGACATGAGTCCGAGCAAGCTCTGGGAGTTGGTGATGGACAGGGAAGGCTGGCGTGCTGCAGTCCATGGGGTCGCAAGGAGTCGGACAGGACTGAGCGACCGAACTGAAGCCCACACCCACAACCCATAATAAATGCGGGGTCGGGGGAACGCTAGCTATCTCACGCTCTGCTTCCCCGCCGCCTTCGCCTCTGGCAGCAGAGATGCTATTATCTTAACAAGTGATGGTTGGAGCCTCTCCTCAGTGCGACCTTTTGTCCCCGTCCTTTTGGTTCCATTCTTGGAGGGTTTTGGGAAAAACCCTACGACCTCCCCGAGCCATCTCAAGAAGGCCCGGGTCACCCGCTGCAGCCCTGGAGACCCCCTCCCCCTCTCACGTCCCGGGAGGACACGGCGCGCGGACCCGGAAGCGGCGGCGCGGGCGGGTCCCGGGGCGCAGGCGCAGTCGTCCTCAGACGCGTGGTCCCGCCCCTTCCCAACCCCCCGGCGAAGCTGTGTGGGCGCGCGGGCGGCCTTTTTCCGCCCCGTGGGACCGCCTGACGAGGGAGGGCCGGGTTGCTGAGAGCGTCTCCGTTCCCCCCGCACCACCACCACCACCTGGGCAATTCCTTGACCTTCTTCCGGGGTCCGCTTGTCAAGGGGCTGCTCTGAGGCGCCACTGGCCGAGAACAGGGGACTCGCCCGCCCCGGCGGCGCCCACAGCGGCACAGCCGCCGCCTCACGCCCTGTCCGCGGTCGGTCACGCGCCTTGGGGCCGCGGTGAAGGAGAAGGGGCGGGCCGAGGCGGCCGGGGGGCGGGGACCCGCCTTGTACTGGGGCGGCTCTTAGCGTCGGCCCCGCGCAGGAGCTGCGGATTCCTGCTGTCGCCGCTGCCACCTACACTGCCTCAGCCGCCCGTTACCATGAATCCAGACCTGCAGAAAGAGCGGGCCGGCGCCAGCTTCAACCCGGAGCTGCTCACGAATGTCCTGGACGGCAGCCCCGAGAACACTCGGCGCCGCCGAGAGATCGGTGAGGGCAGCTGGCCAGGCCTCCTCCCCGCCTTTCCCGAGCAGAGCTGGCGGTTCCCTCCGGGAGAAGTCGGGGGTGTGGGGGCACTGTAGGGCCTAGGCCACAACCTCTGGCCCGGCTTTAGGGGAGCCGCGGGACCCCCGCACTTCCAGGGGAGGCTGTGGCGGGGGCAATCGCCCATCGCGAGGGAGGACCTGTGCCCGTGAGGCTGAAACCTGGTGTGATCCAGAAAGCTTTAACGGAGCCGTGAATTTTTTGTCTTCCTCTTGGTACCCTTTAACTCCCTACCAGAGAACCTCATTCTGAACGACCCAGACTTCCAGCATGAGAACTTGAATTTCCTCAGCCGTAGCCAGCGTTACGAGGTGGCTGTTAAGAAGAGTGCCATCATGGTGCAGAAGATGAGGAAGTTTGGCATCGCAGATCCTGCTGAAATCATGTGGTTTAAAAAGTAGGTATGCCTTAGCTTAAGAGCAAGGGCCTAAGCCTGAACCTTGAATTCGCCATCTGTGGTATCCTTTTTCATAGTGTTTCGCGTTTGAAGACTCAAATTCACATATTTTCATGCCATTTTAAAGTTCTGTGTGTGGACAATGATGTTTACTTTGATTTTTAAGCCTTTTAAAGGGCTGATGTTTGTAGAAAGCTTGTTGTGGAGATGCTGTAATTTTCTTTATCAAGAATCATACACATGCGGTCCAGACCTCTCAGTTTTGAGCGATTTAAATGCAGAATGACTTGCTTCTTCTAAGAAGGAGGCCTGCTAAATTCAGAAGCTGAATTTAGAAGGATGTTTTCCGTTGCAAAGACCAAACAAATATTTTGGAGCAGTAACAGATTGTATTTTCATATACTAATGTAGCTCTTGAGTTTAAAATAATGGAAAATATGAGGAAGAACTTTAGTCAAGCCTCAGAATGGATATGAAGTATTCTGAGAACCCCCAGCTTTGTTGAATCTGGTGAGGGTATTTAAATGGCCCTCCTGTGCATATGAGACTTCATAAAAATATGCCTTGGTCCTACTGCTGACAGAGTATGTTCTTTGTTCAGACCATCTTTTTGTTGTGTTTTTGGTTAGAAATAAGACACACACTTTTTTTTTTTTTTTGCCTTTATGTAAATATACACTATAATTATGTAATGTTAGTGTAAGATGCCTTTGACTTGCAGCGTTTCTTATCATTTATTACTGGGCATTTCCTGTTTTAGGTCTCTACGTTTTTTAAGAACGCCAATATTTTCATCAATAGAGGGTAAATTATTTGGATGGTACATGTTTAAGAGCCAAGAAAAATGAAACAAGGAAACATGTTACAGGCTCTGTCTTTATGTTGCAATAGGCATTCCTCTCTTATACAACTGCCAACTGATATATTTGGTATCTATTTTCGAGTTTGACCTGGTTATTCTTGTCAGGAGGAAATTTACTCCAGCCCACACTCAGAACTTCTTTCCATTTTAGTTATAAAAATACAGTTAATTTGGTAGTCCAGAGTACTTACTAACTTCCAAATGCTCTTTTATTTTTTAAAATTTGTAACTTGTGGCTGTGAGGATATTGAGGTGGAGTAACTCCTAGAAAATTCTGTTTCTGATTTACCTGAATTGAGTTTGTGAACTTGTAAAGTTAGTAAAATTAGATTTTTCCTTAAAACAAGAGGTTTGTTTTGTTTTACTTTAAATGGCTTCGGCCGTGTGTTTCAGAGTTAGTTAGATTTCATAATCTGTGGTGGTGCGCAATGTGTAAGTAGACTCCAGTGAAGTCACAGTGGCATAGAACACAGTCCTTCACGTCAGTTAAAAACCAGGGGACACCAGCCAGTTTTTTTGGCTTTTGGTGGTTTTTTTTTTTTTCTTTTTTTTCTGTAATGTATTTTATGACTCAGACCTCACTATTTGGGAAAAAGACAAAATACAACCTGTGGCAGGCCCTTTGACATCCTTTCAGTATTTCTGGGCTATGACAGGAAGATCAGTGTTTGTTAGAGAATGTTTCATTAGTCTTGGCAGTTACTGAACACTGTCGATTGTTACTCACATCTATGTTTTATGTATCACTAAAAAACTCAACTGTGACCTACCATTAATTGTCAGATACATTGAATGTCTTAAATGCTAAAATTGGCTTTGGGGTGAGGGATGCTATGATTAATGAAATATAGTAATATTTCTGGTCCCTTTTATATCCAGTTTCCCTATCACAAAATGAAACATGAGAATATTTTGAAACTGACTAAAATACTAGTAAAATACTTTGAGTTTTCTCAACTCAAGCAGTAGAAGAATTCTTCTCTCCATTCCTTGAGAAAGTAAGACTTTGCTGTTTGGGGAATATACAAATTCCTTTCCTGATCTCCTTTTCTGTAATGTTGTCTTTTAACTATACTGTTTGTTATGCAAAAACTAAAGTATTTTTAAAGTAACAAAATTCTAATGCGAACCAGTCATTTTTTTTTTTTTTAATCCTTCTTAGGTTTTTAAAGCTAGTTCCTTGAAAAGAGTCGTCGGGGAGGATTAAACATAACTTAAAACAAGTGCTCAGATATTGTTCTTTAGTTAACTTCAAGAGCCCTCAAAAAAAAAATCTCAGTATGTCAAAAACATAAGTATTTGACAGTCTTTATTTTGTGTTACATATTTTTTCCCTGTTGCTAGAATTAATTATTTTGTGTCAGCATCAGCACTTTACCAACCCAGAGCCTTCTCATTTCCCATAAGGGAATGGCTGTGTCTTGTATTGCTTCCGTTTTTAGCAAGTGAATTACTGCTTTTATTACTCAGAAAGTCTTGCAGGTTCATTTCCTCCTTCAATGAAAGTGACGTCGCTCAGTCGTGTCGGACTCTTTGCGACTCCATGGACTGTAGCCTACCACGCTCCTCCGTCCATGGGATTTTCCAGGCAAGAGTACTGGAGTGGGTTGCAATTTCCTTCTCCAGAGGATCTTCCCGACCCAGGGATTGAACCCGGGGCATTGCGGGCAGATGCTTTACCGTCTGAGCCACCAGGGAAGTCAATAAAGCGTGGCTGTTAGGGAGTGTTATGGTGCCCTTGCCTTTGAGAGGCCGGTTTTTATATTTACCTCCACATTATCCCACCATAATGAGATGGGTATGTTTTTTGCAAAATGTCTTACTTCTCTCTCTAGAACAGCTTCTGTGAGACTTACCTAGAAACTCACTCGACTCTTCTGTTCTCCGCCTCCTTTGCCCTCTTTCTCTCCTTGGAGTCTGAATTAACATTTAGTATTTGTGTGAAAATCAGAGAACCTCAGGGTTAAAAAGCATTTTTGATGTTGGCTAGTCCAGGCACTCCTTGAATGTTTGAATCTGTCCTCAGCACCCCTAAAAGGTAATGGTATGGTTTTAGGGCATCCCCAAAAGTGAGTTGGCAGCCTACCCCCTCTTTCTCTTGAATTTATGCTCTGCTTGTTCTACAAGCCAGGACAGGGTGGTGACGCTGCTTTCTGTCCATCCCTTGAAACATCATGAGGGTCAGTTAGATAATACTTTGTACCTTAAGCTGTTTATATAGATAGAGCTGACAGAATAGACCCTGTAAAATCTCTAACTTGGCATGGCTGAGGCTAACTAGTGTATATAACTTGTATTGACTACTTCACAGATTCTTTTAGGGGAAAATCATTAAAGACTGAATTCCATTAAAATTAAAATTCCCTTAATCTGGACTAATTTTCAGAGACCCTTTGTGATTTTTAACATAGTCACATTACCTGCTTTACCCATCTGTAAACTCTGAAGATCTTTATAGATTTGTGCTTTGGCCCTAGAATGTATACATACTATCCTGGACATTTGCTTTGGTTACTAGGGAAAAATAGTTTAAATTATTCTTCTTTAGGACATTTTGTTAACAGCTCAGCAAATGTAAATGTTCTGTGGAGTTTCTTTTGATTTTCAAGACAAGTAAAGCCTAAAAATAAAGCAAAAACACACACTCATGTTCCAAGAAATCAAACCAACAAAATAATAAACAAAAGAGGTCTGAGGCTAAAACATGGGTAGAATTTGCTTTCTGGATTAAGTGTGAAATTCAGAATCCTGGCCCTGACATGACTAGGAGGAGAAGAGATACCACTAGATTCTGCCGTTGGCTTTTTAGGTAGTGTATGATAAGTTTGAGTCTTAATTTCGTAAGAAAGGGGTTTAAATTTGTCTAACCTTCATCCTCAGGGCCAAATGTGTCTGGCGAGAATGGTGGTAGAATCCAGTTTCTAGAATAAGGCTGAGACCCTTTTCTTTTCTCTCCTGTAGACTACATTTGGTCAATTTTGTGGAACCTGTGGGCCTCAATTACTCCATGTTTATTCCTACCTTGCTGAATCAGGGCACCACTGCTCAGCAAGAGAAATGGCTGCATTCATCCAAAGGACTCGAGATAATTGGCACCTACGCCCAGACGGAAATGGGCCACGGTTAGTCCACATTTGAGGGTCAGTGGGTAGCCCAGTCAGGTCTTCATTTAACAAATCACTCTGGGCATTTGACCTTTTTTTTTACCCTCCTGCTACACGTTTGGAATTTTATTATTAAATTGATAAATCTTAAAATTCAACCTGTTTCTTCATAGTTTATTTCCCTATAAACTGGTCCAAGATTCTGGCCTGAAAGATGTATCATTGTTATTTTTTACCGTTGCTGTGTACACCCAGTTAAAATGGGTATCGAGCAGTTTGGAAAGGTGGGGTTGAAAATATGGCAAAGTGCTCCATTGTGTGGGTGTCTGATTTAAAAGACCTAGTTGGAAGTTCTTAAGAGGCTTCATGCCTCAGCAACACGTGGAAGATGCTTTGCTTTAATCAAGTTAAAAATGTGGATTTTAATGAGACAGGGGGTTAAAGTGGTGAAGGCTGCTAGGGGGTTTGGGAAAAAGTCCATGATGCTCTTCATTTCGTTTCTTTTTATTCATTTTTCTGTACCTGCCCATGGACTTTGAATTACCAGGAATTCTTGGTTAAATTGTTCTGAAAACCTTTAAAAAAGTTTTTGTGTTTGGTCTTGTGGAGCAAGTTTGTTTTCATAGACAAGGCCACTGATGGGCTTAAGGGTCTTGAATTTGAGCTGCCCCATGTCATTCCTAATTATCAAAATGTTTCCCTCGTGTAAATAAAGCAAAGCAAAGGAAGGAAGAAAGGATGCAGATATCAGGGACATTCCTCTTTTGTGTTTCATTTGGTGCTTTTTGGCTTGTGAATTGGTTTAAGTAAATGTCCTTTCTCATAATGCCTATGGGCACTGCAGATCCTGGTCATGGGACAGTTTTATGAACACCCCACCAGGCACCCCAGGATGGTCAGACCTGAGGGAAGGTGTCCTAAGGGAAGAAAGATCGCATTCCAGCAGTGTTCCTCTCCTGGAGTGTGTGTGGGTGTTTTGTGATCTTGAAATAGCTTTGTGGTACAGAATCCTTTTTTGTTTGTTTGTTTTCAAATTCATCATTGAGTTTATTTGACTTTAAGAGGTATACTGTTCTCGGGAGACATTAGATGTAAACTATTGTGAAACTAAATGAGTCTGATCTGTTTATCTTTTGTTGGTCTGTCTTATCCTTCTGCCTCTGTTTTTGAAGTATATTTCCCATGTATATTTGCAAGAAGAGAGGAAGAATTGAAGACTTAAACTTCATTGATTTGAGGAGTGCCGAGGGTTGGATTAAGGTCCTGTGCTGCTCTGGGCAAGATGGTATTTGTTAGTTTTCTTTCTCTTCTTCCTTCTAGTTTCCAAATTTTTCTTGTGTTTGAAACCAACTTTGTCTTGATCTCTATGGTTTTTTAGAGAACAGAGTTTTAAAATTAGGTCTTGTTTGTTGCTGGAACTTTGTCAGTTCATATTAGTTGTGCTTCGCTGAGTGCTACTCTTTTCCTAAAAAGCCAGTCTGTTGGCTAATTAACATCCAATGAGAGTATAATCTTATAGAGAATGTATAAAAAGTACTTCAGCATCAGCGGGACTGGAAATAGAGCAACTTGTACAGGATGACGATTTGACTACTTAAATTCTGAGACTTTAGAACATTGGTCAACAGTGATTATCTCACGTTCTTACAGAATTAGCTGTAACTTCCAGTTTGGGATTCTTTCACTTCTAGGAAGCCTCTGAGAAGTGAAGAAATTAAAAGTGCTCAGTCTTATTCCAGGATCCTCAAGAATCTTAAAATTCAACCACCTGCAGAAAGTCTAGCTCACCAGTGTTCTCTCTTCCCTCCTTTAAACACACTTCTGTCTGTACGGGCACACAAGCCCAACACATACTGGGTCTGTGGATCTGCGAGCCCTAATCAAAGGCAGAATCCTGGACCAAGGAGGGCACCCTCTACCCGGGGCTCCATTGTTAAAGAGACTGTCTGGGACATGGTCTAGGGTTAATTATCTCCAGACCATATGTCTCTCCAGGTCACAAAGCAGATAGTGTCTTGGTCATCATGGTTATTTGATCATTTCAAGTTCTAGCCACTTCATAGGGATTCTTTTTGCCTTTTCTGTTATTATAATTATTCAGGAAAATAGAGCTTCTGTAGTACATACTTATCATCTTTGAAGATGCTGCAGTATCATTGCAGATTCCCATCTCTAATACTGAACGGTGAAAATATTCTTCCTTTGAAGCTTGAAAAATAGGTCATGCACTTGATCTTGTAAGTCCCTAATCTTCCTCTTCCTGGATCTCACTGCTCTGTCTCTCCGATAGCCTCCCATCCTCTTTTTTCCCCAGAGTGATTCTCTTCCCTGTTGGCCTTTCCATGAGACTTGCTCCCTGGATATTCTAATTTCCCCACTGTTAGTAATAACAATATAAACGTCTACAAAAGCTGTGTTCTTTGGGTTATGCCTTTGGAATACCTTCCTCAGAGACGAATGACTACATTTGAAGAGAATGAGTACTTTATAGATGTTGTTGCATAAGACATGGAGTAGGTTTTGATGTATTTAGTGTACTCGTGTCTCCTTTGTCCCATCAACATAGTCACTTTGGTTTTTTGCTACTTTTATATCTAAGAATTAAAGTTTTCATTTACCAATGCTAATGAGCCTGGATATTACTCTCTGCATTTCATATGTATGAACTGGCATGTTCTCCTTTGAGTGTTGGATAAATAGAATCTGCGTGTTGATCTTAGAACATTATATTGTTTTTATTGGCTCTGTTTCATTAAATATTTTGGCCTCAGTGCATCTGTCTCTGACTAGGTATAAGTTTTCTTCTCATATCTTGGGTAATTAGCTTCCATTTTATTCCCATTTTTGTTTGTTGAATTTGTGTTTAATGTTTTTACTTGTGTATGATACAGTGATCAGTCTCACATACAGTATTCATGTTTATTAACTAATAGCTCTTTCACTTTATTACGTTCTTTCTAGTTTATCTTAGACTTTTGTAATAGTTTCAATTTATTTATGGAACCTTAAATATATTACATTAATTTGTTTCTTTCTGTTTTCTCTAACATCATAAGCTTTGGCTCATTGTTATTTTAAAGATAGTTAAAAATCTGATAGAAAAAAAAATCTGATAGGATAAACTTACTATTGTTACAGCCTGTGTTTCAAGATATTTGTATTTAGTGTTCTTGCATACTTATTCTTTTTGATAAATTCTGATCTCAATTTATCAAGTTCTAAAACATATTCTATAGGAATTTAAAACCTGTGTTACATTAAATCCCAATATTTTCTTGAGAAGTACTAATTTTCCTTCATACTGTGAGCTCAGAATTAGCAATTTCTTTTCTGTTACTCTGATCTTTCATTCATCCTAGTAGGTATTTATGTGTTTTCATAATTAAATATTTAATATTCTGAGCTAACTTATTTAAAATATAAAAATATTTTGTTGCTGTTACAAATCACCTTTCTCTTTAGTGGGATTTCTATTTGAATGGTTCTAATGGATAAGAATGAATGATTTTTTAAAGCCTATAGCTTTGCTAAGTTAATTTATGATTGATGGTGTTGGTGTTTTGTTGTTGATTTCCAAGGATTATAGTCATGCTGTCCACTGAGTTGCTATTTTGATTTCTTCCTTTCTCAATATGTTGTTAATCTAATCATTTGTCCTCACTACTGGCCAGCCTTCCCTGCCCTGTATCATGTAGGAGATACAGGGAAAGCCTTTTGGTGTTGACGCTTTTGAAAGAATTGACTGCAGCTCCTTACCAAGTAAAATGTTGGTGCTTTGCAATTATAAAGTAAATTAATTTAAAATAATTTATGATCTTTATCATGCATAAAGGTTACAGCAAATATCAATACTTGATTTAAATCAAAAACTATCCAGGTAACTTTGTCCTTGTAACGTTTCTACATTTCCTTCACTTCTGAATAATCCTTACCCTAGTTACAAGAGACATTTTACTCCTGGGAACAACTTTCAGCTTCAGAACAGTTTGTGATGATAGTAGTTTTCCCCTTGCCCTTCTCAGTGTGCTCTTCGGTAACCCTTGGTATTGGCATTATTCCCTGATACACACCCGCCCACGATGAGTCTGAAGGGCGCCTCAGAGCGACCTCTCCTTCACCAGGAATTGCTCTGGTTTCTAGCCATGGAAAAGTAGGCTCTTGGCACTGAGAGTGGTTGGCCTCAGGCCACAACTTTTGGCCGTAGTTCAGAGTTCTCTTCTTACAGCTCCTGCTGCTGCTGCTAAGTCGCTTCAGTCGTGTCCGACCCTGTGCGACCCCATAGATGGTAGCTCACCAGGTTCCCCCGTCCCTGGGATTCTCCAGGCATCACTGGAGTGGGGTGCCATTGCCTTCTCCTGGGCGCACTTTCAGAGAAGGCAATGGCACCCCACTCCAGTACTCTTGCCTGGAAAATCCCATGGACGGAGGAGCCTGGTAGGCTGCAGTCCATGGGGTCGCTAGGAGTCGGACTCGACTGAGCGACTTCCCTTTCACTTTTCACTTTCATGCATTGGAGAAGGAAATGGCAACCCACTCCAGTGTTCTTGCCTGGAGAATCCCAGGGACGGGGGAGCCTGGTGGGCTTCCATCTCTGGGGTTGCACAGGGTCAGACACGACTGAAGCGACGCAGCAACAGCAGCAGCAGACACACTTTAATTTTTCTTCCTGCACACCATTCCTTTAAAAACAGGACAGTTGACATTTCTGTTTGTGAGTGAAAGGTACTCGCTCATCCCAGGAATGTTGTTTTTCCAAGGATTTTCACTATTTATAAAAAAAAAAAAAAAACACTTTATTTTGAAATGACTATAGATTCATAGGAAGTTGCAAAAATAGCCCAGAAACATCCCATGGACCTTGCACTCAGTTGCCCCCAGTGGTAATATCTTACAGGATTTCCAGTTTGACGCTTCCAAATCTTAACTGATTTGGCAGGTCTTTCTAATGTCCCCACCGTCATCCTCAGCCCAGATCGCAGTAGAAGACATGATTAGGCAATGAGATTCTTGTCCTTGTTTTGCCATGGTCTTTTTTTTTTGGCTGTGCTTTGAGGCCTGTGGGATCTTTAGTTTCCCAACTAGGAATGAACCTGTCCCCCTACCCTCATTGGAAGCTTGGAGTCCTAACCACTGGACCACCAGGGAAGTCCTGCCATTGTCTTTCTGACCTGAAAACACTTAATTCACCTCAGCTTTAATTTCTTTGTAAAATGAGGAAGTTATTCGTGCATTTTTTGATTTTCATGTGATTGGTTAGCTGAAAGCTCAGCTCACCCCAACCCTTGTGGAAAGACAGTACAGATCAGCCCTCACCTACAGCACCCTCCCCCTGATTATTTTCTTCCTCAAGTGGAACAAATGGAGAAGTTTTGAAACTGAAATGTTTAGGCTCATTTCTAAGATAACATAGTAAGAGCAATATAGAATTGATTAATTTAGAGCTGGAATTTAGATAAAAATGCCGGTAGCATGCAATATTACAAAGCTGTATAGCACTATTTCCTATTAGAAATAAATTTACATAAAAGTCTAGGGCACTTGCAAATTTTAAATGGAAAAGAATGACTTTAGAAATTGGATTTTAAATGACAGTTAACATGTTTATTATAATTTTGATAATTCCCATATGATTGTAATGGAGCGATTGTTATGCATTCATCTGTTATTTGTGAATATTATGATCTTCACTAAAAATTGCATGTCTTTTTATTTCTGAAATTAATTACTGGAGTGAAGAGCATCGTCAGTTTTTGTATTAAATTGTTTTAATAGCATGTGGCTGGATATTTTAATGAATCCAAATGAAATGACCAAAATTAGGTGAGGAATGTGGATTAACACTGGATGTTTTATAGACAAATAGAAAAGTTTTCCAACCCAGAAACATTAGTGTTAGATCCTGGAAAAATTTTTTCCAAGAGAACTTTTGTGTTTTTCCGTCTCAACTTTTCATTAGAATATATGTCATTGTACAACTTCAATTTTCCATTCCATCAAGCCTCTTCAGAATTTTTATTTACCTTAATTGCAAGGCTGTAATCCTTTGCCTTGGTCACAGTTTTGGTTGCACAGGCTTTGGAATCAGTTCCCAATCCCTGCCAAGTTATTTTAGAAATGAGTCGCATTAGAAAATACTTCTCACCAATTTAAGAAAAATGGAAGTAACCAAGAGTTATAATGTAATACAGAAAGGGGCAGTGCTCCCATCCATGATGAAGTCTACTCAACTAATTCATACTTAACAGAAGGTATTTTTTTTCTCCTTTCCTTGCTGTTTGTTCAAATTGCTGATCTCACACCTGATGACTCTCAAATGCCCATCCTTGGTATTTCTTTGAAGCTTTGTGAATCGAGGGCGGCCTGCGCCTCTGGATCTTCACTTGGGCATGTTCCTGCCCACCTTGCTGCACCAGGCAACCGAGGAACAGCAGGAGCGCTTCTTCATGCCTGCCTGGAACTTGGAGATCATTGGCACTTATGCCCAAACAGAGATGGGTCATGGTACGGTGCATTCAGTCTACCTTCTGGGTTGGGTGGGGCTCTGCAAGCCTAGGGTACATGGAGCGTCCATCATGTGCCAGCGGTGGTGTTTCCACGTGCTGTGTGGGATCTGTTTAAATGCAGTCTTTCTGCAGCGCTCCAGGTTTTCACATGTGGAAGTCTTGGCGTAGACAATGCCTTGGTCAGTGGAAATTAAAGCTCATGTTATCACAGATATACTGATTACTTATTCACGGTTCCCCTTCAGCAGATCAAGAATTAAGAGTTAGGTCTTACTTACTAAGTGGTTTTTCAGGTTCACTGCTTTTGTACAGAATTTGTATGGAGAGTCTGAACCCATCTCTTTTTCTTCATTACTATGATTCCCTTTTATACTGATACCTTAATGAACTTACACAGATTCCGAAAGAAATAGATGTTAATAGCATGTGTGCTAAAGGGAAGTGAGTGGCCTCTATAACCAAAACATGCAGGATTTTTTACCTTGACATTATTTGTGTTGATTCACTAAATTCAGTAGACTTCTAAAGGTGGCTTTGGCCAAAGTTTAGTAAAAATAAGATAAGTTGTACTTCCAGGTAATTGATTTCACATTCTGTATGTACCACTTTTCTTTTTTTCTTTGCATCCCCGACCTGCCTTTCTCTGTGAACTGGATGGGGCTCAAGCTGGTGGCTATTCCTGGTAGCACGCGTTCTGTATTGGTATTTGTGTTTGAATGGTACCCATTCATCTACTTCTGGCTCCTGTTAGCCTAATCAGAGGTTTCAGAACAGCTGGTCTAGTGTATATTTGCTTTTTGTTCCTTATTCCTGTAACAGCTTTATCTTAATTTGATTGCTCATTTGACTTTCAGCTTCAATGCTAAATAGTATTTTACAGGATGTTCCTAAGACACAAAGTGGAATACTGTTTGGTTCAGTTGTGCGTGGTTCAGTTGTGCGTTTGAAAACGCTCTGTCATTACCTGTTCTATAAAAGTTTCTTCTTTGGTGAAAGGGGTCTCACTGTCTGATTCCTTGATTCCCATCTGGGGGAAGGTTGATCACCCATAAACTGGCCATTTCTGTTATTCAACTTGGAAGTTTCTGAATGTTTAACAATTAATTTTAAGTGGTGAATGAAATCTGGCATTTTCAAAGCAATCTGGTAAAAAGTTCTCATCATTGACTTCAGGATAGGGAGAGGGTCACATAGAACACTTTTCTGTAACTTTTTTCAAAGAATTTTGGCACGTTTGTATTAGGATTTAAGGGCTTGCCTGATAGCTCAGTTGGTAAAGAATCTGCCTGCAATACAGGAGACCCCACTTCGATTCCTGGGTCGGGAGGATCCACTGAAGGGATCGGCTACCCACTCCAGTATTCTTGGGCTTCCGTTGTGGCTCAGCTAGTAAAGAATTTGCCTGCAATGCAGGAGACCTGGGTTTGATCCCTCCTAGAGAAGGCAATGGCAACCCACTCCAGTACTCTTGCCTGGAAAATCCCATGGATGGAGGGGCCTGGTAGGCTGCAGTCCATGGGGTCGCTAGGAGTCAGACACCACTGAGCGACTTCACTTTCACTTTTCACTTTCATGCATTGGAGAAGGAAATGGCAACCTACTCCAGTGTTCTTGCCTGGAGAATCCCAGGGACGGAGAGCCTGGTGGGCTGCCGTCTATGGGGTCGAACAGAGTCGGATACGACTGAAGCAACTTAGCAGCAGCAGAGAAGGAAAAGGCTACCCACTCCAGTATTCTGGCCTGGAGAATTCCATGGACTGTATAGTCCATGGGGTTGCAGAGTCAGACCCAACTGAGCGACTTTCACTTTTTCATTAGAGTTTAAAACACAAATCCCTGTCCATCTCCAATGAACATGAAAGTTGTGAACCAGTCAGGAATAAGTGAAAGCCTAGTGTTGGAAGCCTACAGGGTGAACTTGGACCTTATTGGGACTTTTAGAAATTTTTAAAAAGTCACCATTCCAGGTCTTCTTTTCCCTAAAATGGTTATAACTTTTAAAGTTTTAAAACTTGTTTTCCTTTCTAGCATTCATTCTGAAATAAATTCTCAGTTTACAAGAACTTTAGCTTCAGTCTCTTCTGTCATGTGTTATCTCGTTCTTTGTTATAATACAGAATTCCAGAATGTTGAATTGGTGTGGTGGACACAATACGAATGAGTTGAAATTAGCACACTAACAACTTAGAGATGATTTTAAAAGGGCAGTTAACTTCCATGTTAAAGTCATAGCCTGTGATCTCAGGCAACTGATTCTTATCTGTCTTTACATTTTCTTTTGGTTGATGTAAATAAATGTTCCCTATCTACTGCTGTGCAGTAAATCAAATACAGAAATGGAACATGCTTGACATTTATATTTTCAGCTTAATACGAACTATCTGATTTAAGCATCAGAAATTCAGGATCTTGGTTATCAACCATTTGTAGCTCATCTACAGATGTTTTATTGTTAGATGTTGTTACTCTCTGAGATGCTAGTGCTTTAAAGGAACTGGGCAGATTTTACCCTATACCTGTTTTTTCCCATATTCTATCTGAAGTAGGTATAATTCATTTCCTTAGGAACCCATCTTCGAGGCTTGGAAACCACAGCCACTTATGACCCTGAAACCCAGGAGTTCATTCTCAACAGTCCTACTGTGACCTCCATCAAGTGGTGGCCTGGTGGACGTAAGTGAATTTTTTTAATAGTAACTGAATGTTTTGAAGACTTATAGAATATATAGCGTCTATGAGAATATAATTTTGAAATATAGAAAGAACTCTTAGGGCTTAAACTATGCTGAGCTTTTCACATTCTCTTGTGTTACCTGTTACAGATATTTATACACTTGTAAAGTGCAGAGGACAGCTGTCAATTTTGCTGCTTTTCATAGATTTTTATCTTAGCATTCCATGTGTTAGCATAATTTCCATAATCATCATTTAAAGTAATTTAGTATTCCTAGTTTGGTTAGTCATTTATGTATTGGAAAGTATTTGAGAGACATCCCTGGTGGTTCAGTGGCTAAGACTATACCCTCCCTATGCAGGGGGCCTGGGTGCAATCCCTGGTCAGGCAAATAGATCCCACATGCTTCAACTAAAGATCCCATATGCTGTAACTAAGACTTGGCACAGCCAAATAAATAATCAAAACAGAAATAGAAATGAGTATTTTTTAAAAAAGAAAAGTATTTTAGTTTTTAAATTTTTGTTATAATAGCTTTGATGTGAAATTTATTTAATATTGTCTTCTATTCTGAATTATTGTTTTAGGATACATATATTTCCAATGAAG
Source organism: Bos taurus (assembly GCF_002263795.3). Taxonomy (NCBI): domain Eukaryota; kingdom Metazoa; phylum Chordata; class Mammalia; order Artiodactyla; family Bovidae; genus Bos; species Bos taurus. Next base: position 55,684,287 of record NC_037346.1, read on the forward strand.
GATTTTGTTATCCACATTATATATTTTAATATGTGGTATTACATTTTGATAAGGAAAAAAACTAGCATGCAATAAAATGGAAATATTTCTGGATGCATTAACCAAAAATCTCTTAAAGCAGCTGTATCCTATAGTACAGCTGAAGTATTCTGAATACCGAATACTGAAGTATGCAGAATACTGAAGTATTCTGCAGTGATGGAATATTCTCTGTCTTTGCCGTTCAGCGTGGTAGCCACTGGCCACCTGAACACTGGAAATGTAATTAGCTGACTGAGGAACTGAATCTTCTCTTTTATTTCATTATAATTAATTTAAATGTAAATAGCCACATGTGGCTAGTAGCTACTGTTTTGGAAAGCCCTGCCTTAAGGGAGAAAAAGGAAGTAATTTAATGTTCTATGATTATCCTAAAAATGTCTTTATGTAAATGAATGAAAAATAAGTAAAACTATCTTCTTCTTTAAAATGCTATCAAATTAACATGTTGTCTACCCTAAACTTAGATAATGTTATATGTCAATTATACTCCAGTAAAAATACACACGCACATATATATGTGTATTTTTAAAATGAAGGCTTACTTTGCAAAAATTTAATGAATTTTGCTATTGATGGAATCTTAGTCTTATATTTAACATATGCTTTTCTCTCTTTTGTTTCTGTCTTTTGAAAATGTAAGAACATTTGCTCACTTTCCTCTCTCGTTCTCTTTTATGTTGCAGTTGGAAAAACTTCAAATCATGCTATCGTACTTGCCCAGCTCTTCACTCAGGGAAAATGCTATGGATTACATGCCTTCATTGTACCTATTCGTGAACTTGGGACCCATAAGCCTTTGCCAGGTTAGGATTATCTAATGTTGAGATGGAAAATTAAACCAGTCACTATCTTCTGCAAAAAGTATAATATGTAACTAAAGAAGAGGAGGGAGCCAGGAATCCCAGAACCTAAATACCCTGTGACTCCCCTTTCATCTGTGGCAGGTATTACTGTAGGAGACATTGGCCCCAAGTTTGGCTATGATGAGATGGATAATGGCTACTTGAAGATGGACAACTATCGTATTCCCAGAGAAAACATGCTGATGAAACATGCCCAGGTACAGTGAGATGGAAAATACGAGCAGGCATGTCAGACATGGGGGTTTCAGTGGCCATTGATAATCATAGGATTGGAATGGTCTGTTCGTTTAGAAGGTAATAACAGATTTTTTACTTATGATGATGCTTTTATTGTGACCATGAAATCAGATGAGTTGACAGGTGTGAAGGGCATGTCTTGGTTTGCTAAACCAGTGGGGCTCCCACTTTAGCATACATTAGAGTCGCCTGGAAGGCTGCTAAAACCTAGATTACTTAGTGCCCAGAGTTTCTGATTTAGGAGGTCAGGGTGGGGACTGAGCATCAGGTGGTGCTGATGCTGCCTTTCTGGGGACCACACTTTGAGAATAAACTGCCACTTGGGTTTAACAGAAGGAAGCATCCATCTCATGTTCTTTTTCCAGGTGAAGCCTGATGGCACATACGTAAAACCCCTGAATAACAAGCTGACCTACGGGACCATGGTGTTCATCAGGTCCTTCCTCGTGGGAGAATCCGCTCGGAGTCTGTCTAAGGCATGCACCATTGCCGTCCGATACAGTGCTGTGAGGCATCAGTCTGAAATCAACCCAGGGTAAGGGTAAAGTCTGAGATGAGCTCAGTACTGAAGTCTGGCGCAAACCCCATCCAGGTATCAAAATTCCCAAATGTGATGTGGAGAAAGTGCATTTGTGATAAAATTAGCTAGAATGGCAGTGTACTGGGTCTGCTACTTAGAATCTAAACTTCCTTAAGTGGAAGGATGAGAATAAGCACCTAATTATTACTTTTAACCTTCTAAGAAAAATGATAATATTACTAGAGCTTTATAAGTGAAGTGTTCAAAACACCGAAGGTGTGGTGTGAAGGTTCTAATTGCTGCTAACAACTACAAATTGGGTATAGTGAAAGTGACATTAAACTCGATTCCCTGTTGTGTTCCTGGGCATAGTTTGTTCTTATTTCCACCTACTAATTGGGCATGACTCTTTGATAAACTTTTTACTCTTAAAGAAGAAATAAAGAAATTGGTAAGAGCAGACTCTTTTGCATGCTCAGTGGACCTTCTTAGACTTTAAATATTAAACTTAGTACACTGGGTCTTCTCATATTAGTGGTCACAATATAGTTTATTCTACCAGCTACACCCTTTAACATTGCCTTCCTCCTGTGAAGTTAACGAAGTTTGGTTCTTTATGTTGCCATGAGATACTATTTTCATAGCCAAACTGGAAAGACTGGAAAGATTAAGAAAAATACAAATGTCAACTAGAAAATCCTGTTCACGTGTTCAACAGGGTGGTTCAGAGTGTGGTCTTCTGTGGCCAAATAGCCTAGATTTCAATCAAGAATCTGCCACTTACTAGCTCTGTGACCCCGGGTAGGTTCTTAACCTCATTTTTCCCATCTGTAAAATAGAGCTATTAAAAATTACTTCACAGGGTCTTTGTGAGGATTAGATAAATTAATCTATCAAAGTGCTTAGTCCAGAATCTGGCACGTGAGCTCTGTATAGGGATTGATTGATTGATTTTTGTTTGTTTTTCCTTTTTTCATATACTTTAGTGAACCAGAACCACAGATTTTGGATTATCAAACCCAGCAATATAAACTTTTCCCCCTCCTGGCCACTGCCTATGCCTTCCAGTTTGTAGGCGCATACATGAAAGAGACCTATCTTCGGATTAATGAAGACATTGGCCATGGGGACCTGAGTGAGCTGCCTGAGGTCTGTGTCTGGTCTCTGTCCCTTGTGGGAACCCTTGTTCATACTTCCCTGTGGGATCATGTGCAGAGAAAATTAAACATTGGGATACCTTGAAAAGAATCCATATTTTTATGGATTTATCCATGTTTTTAAATTTCAGAATTACTGTACTATGTTGGTCCTTTATTGAGCAAAAGAACCTAAGTGGTACATTTTTTTGCCACATAGAACAGTTCAGAAAGGAATGTGGTAATGTTACTAGTTTAGGCTAATTAGATGAGGATGCTTTTCAGTTTATATACATGGCAAGTGATTTTATTTGGTTTTCTTGGCCACACCAGGCTGCTTGCAGGATCTTAGTTTCCTAATCAGGGACCAAACCAGGCCCCTGGCAATGACAGCACAGAGCCCTAAGCACTGAGCACCTGCCACTTAACCCTGGCAAGTGCTTCTGCAAGTGACAGTCCTGTTCAGCGTGTCCACTTGGAACGCAGGCTGTCAGCACTGCAGACGTCCTGATGGCCTGTGCTTCCCCCTTCAGCTTCACGCGCTCACCGCTGGGCTGAAGGCTTTCACGTCCTGGACAACGAACACAGCTATTGAAGCCTGTCGGATGGCTTGTGGCGGACATGGCTATTCTCACTGCAGTGGACTTCCAAATATTTATGTCACTTTTACCCCAACCTGCACCTTCGAGGGGGAAAACACTGTCATGATGCTGCAGACAGCCAGGTTAGAGTCTAATTCATGATTTCTATCCTGTGTTCTCAGGAATGTCCAAGTCCTTTCCACTGATACCTGTTCCCGTGTGTTCTCTTCGCATTATGTTTGTTCCTGAAAGATGTCATTTTGCCTTCCATCCTGACGCAGGATGTTTATCTTGTGCTCAGACTAGTATGAAACCCCGTCACATAGTTTAAAGTCATTACAGGAGTTCACTTTATTTCTGTTTCACGGGAAGCATAGTTACTGAAAGCATGTGTCCTGGTGACTTCTAGGTTCCTGATGAAAAGTTACGACCAGGTGCACTCAGGCAAGTTGGTGTGTGGCATGGTGTCCTACTTGAATGACCTGCCCAGCCAGCGCATCCAGCCACAGCAGGTGGCTGTGTGGCCAACTATGGTGGATATCAACAGCCCCGACAGCCTGACAGAGGCGTACAAGCTTCGAGCGGCCAGGTGAGTGCACCCACGAGAGCTGGGGCCGGCAGCTGCAGGGGCCCCAGGCCCAGGGCCTAGGTGGGAGGCACGAGTATTCACTGTCACCTTCTTGGGCTCCAGTTTTCTAGTTTTTTTTTTTTAAAAAACAGATTAGTAGAAATTGCTGCTAAAAACCTTCAGACTGAAGTGATTCACAGAAAAAGCAAGGAGGTAGCGTGGAACCTAACGTCCATTGACCTTGTTCGGGCAAGTGAGGTCAGTGATGGTTCTCCTCCCCTCCCCCGTCCTTCACCACCCCCCTCATTGTCTTAGTACAGAAACCTTATCACTGCTGAATCTTTTTCAGAGATTCTTACATTCTGGTGTTTTCCTTATATCTAGGCACATTGCCACTATGTGGTGGTTAAGCTCTTTACGGAAAAAGTCCTCCAGATTCAAGAGAAGTCCATCCAAGCTGTCCTAAGGCGTTTGTGTCTCTTGTATTCTTTGTATGGAATCAGTCAGAATGCAGGGGATTTTCTTCAGGTCAGGATTTTCTAAGTTTAAGTCCCTTTATTTACTTCTTAATTTTTTATAGAAAATAATTTTGGTTTACTTTGTAGTTGTGTATATGTGTGTGTCTATATATTCATAAACATCTGTCTGTATACGTACCCTATAACGTCTGTGCTTGTTTGCTCGTTTCTTCGCTTTAGGGGAGCATCATGACAGAGTCTCAGATCACCCAGGTGAATGGGCGCATCAAGGAGCTGCTGACTGCAATTCGCCCTGACGCGGTTGCTCTGGTGGATGCATTTGATTTTCAGGATGTGACACTGGGCTCTGTGCTTGGCCGCTATGATGGAAATGTGTACGAAAACTTGTTTGAATGGGCCAAGAAATCCCCACTGAACAAAACAGAGGTAAAAAAAAGAAAAAAGTGTCTTTCACATTTTGAAGTTATTCATTTAAATATTAAAGCAGGAAGGCCCTCAGAGAATGACCACCTGGGGAAGCTTTGAGAGCTCTCATGACCACTTCAGACAGTCCCTTTATTTGAGCAACAGGTTCTGAAGGGAACAAGACCTTTCCTATAGTATGTGGGCTTTTAGTTTCCTTAACTAACAACAATTGAAAAATTTCAAACATATACATAAATAGAACACTGCAGTGCATCTCCCTGTTCCCTTGATCGTGTTTCAACAACTGTCTGCTCATGACCAGTTGCATTTTATCTGAACCTCCCAACAGAATTATTTTGAAGCAAATCCAAGGTATCAGGTAATTTATTCATAAATATTTCAGTATGTATCTCTGAAAGATAAGGATTCCTTTTTTAAAAAAGCATAACTGCAGTACCATTCTCACACCTAAACAAATTAACAATAATTCTTTCATATCATGAACTAGCCAGTGTCCAGATTTTTCCCCATTTAGCTCAATTCTCCCCCCACCCCCCTTTGATTTTTTTGAATCAGGATTCATATAAGGTTCAGATAATTTTTTGATTAAAAGTACGTTATTTTGGGACTTCCCTGGTGGGCTAGAGGTTAAGAATCCACCTTCCAATGCAGGAAACGGGGGTTTGATCCCTGGTTGGGATCCCATATCCCATGGGGCAACTAGAGAGCCCTCGTGCCACAGCTCGAGAAGCCCCTGCACCACAGCAAAGAGCCTCTGAGTCACAATAAAGAGCCAGTGCAGCAAAAAAAAAAAAAAAAAGCTATTTTAAATTGCAAGCTCCTTATCAGTAATGTTTTCTCTCTCTTTTCCCTGCAGGTCCATGAGTCTTACAAGCACCTAAAGTCGCTGCAGTCCAAGCTCTGACGTGGCTTGATGATAAGTGCAGTCTGCCCTGAAAGTAGCTGTTCTTACACCTGTCACACAAACTTCGTGGAATCTTGATCAAATTCAGAAAAGCTGTAGAGCAAGTGATAAATTGACCCTTTCCTCTTTTTATAAATGAAAAAAGAAAATAGATTTTGCAAATTAAAGGAGAAAACCAGATGTGTTTTACAAGTGCAATTAACACTGAAAGAGACTATTAAGCATTCAGAAAAAGTTTTAAGAAATGCAGTGCGACTTCCATCTATATTGCTGCTGATCCCAGGAGGCCAGGACTTTTGATAATTAGTAAAATTTAACTACTAAGTAGTTAATTATTTTCACATCTTAATTGCTAATCACTGGATATACAAGTGTTTTTAAGCAGAGGTGTTTTTTTAAGCAGGGTAGAACCCTTCCTAACTTTCTTGCTCATGTCCTAACACAGCTGCCAGGGGTCCCGGCTAGAAAGCAGGAGTGAAGAAGAGAGACTGGGGAAAAGAAACTAATCAGGAAACCTGTGAGTTCGTGCCTGACACACTGACGCCTCTCCTGCCTGCTTGCCCTCCTTAATTGATGTATTGCTCCTACCTTAAGTGTTCACAGTAGCGTCTTTCCAACCCAAAGATTTCTTGAGCACAGGCTTCTGCAGGGTCCCTGCCCTGTGTAATTCGGAACTAAGCTTCCGTTGGAGGCTTCCCTAAACTGTCCCTCTAGTAGCATTAGAGCTCCCTTTGCCTCAGCTTCTCGGGGAGAGGGAGGCAGCCAAGTCATCTCTACATACAACTTTTGGCAACCGATGAGATCTCCACATCAGTGGTTTTGATCTCCCTCTCCTGAGAAAGACGCTAAAGAAAGGAGAAAAATAGTCACAGTTCCTTCTTAGAAGAATTAAGGGCGTGGAGAGCTATCAGTTATGGTTACTGTAACTTTGGTGACCATGTTAACTACATTTTCTAGAACAATCCAGATTTCCTATATTCTGGCACTCTGGCAGAAGCCATTAAAATGCTTGGAGGTCTGGCCTTAGAAAAATAAAAGCGTCACTCATTGCCTCTTACACCCAGGAAAGTCCTTTGACAAACCATGTGTTCTGATTTTTTAATCAGAAAATATAATCATTGAAACAGTGGCTAAAGGATAAATGGAAGCTCCATAGAATGTTTCTTACAGTATATCTGGTTTTATTTTCAGTATGTTTCTAGGAGCTTTATCTGACTTGCTAAATTGTCCTTTCAGCTGAAGTCTTAATTTGTACAATCATTCTATATTTAAAAGCTAAACATGTATCTCATGATGAATTTTTTCTTCAAATCAATGTAAAACAAATCACTTAATTTTCTTGTTGTTGTTAACTGTATTTGTAACCTCTGTCTCACGAAGCCAGTTGTTCTAGAGTCAGTCTTGAGAATGTAGTATGTAATTCAGGGAACTGTAATTCCCTTCTTGGGACCTTACATAAAATCTCTCCCAGTGAAACTAGTAATAGACTTTAAGGTCCAGCAGAAGAAATACTGCCTGTTGACAGAAGCCTTAATCTTTCCACCAGGAGAACTAATTGATAATTGTGTTAACATTGAAGTAAAAAATCACTCTGTAAATCTCATATGGGTATCTCTTGGGACTAGATCAGATTCTGGGAAATAACAGTAAATTCAGATTGCTTGATATTAACCTGTTAAATATAGAATTGTTTCCAGTTAGTGGTTAAAAATCTTATTCACAGAGGGCTAACCCATGGCCAGGACATGAGGGTTTTTGAAATGACACCCACACAATCCAGCTTCATAGATCTGGGATCTAAGCAGTTTAAAACATGGTGGTGGACTCTGTCAGAGCCACCTTCAGTCCAGCACCTTGAGCTTTATATTTAAAAGCTAGATCTCATATTGATAGTATTTTTATTAACATTGGAATGTTTTGAACTTATTCACTGTAATTAAAGAATAAAGGTACCATAAGACCTCAAGAATTTGTCACTATCAAGATGGAAAGAATGTACCACATAAAATTAAACATAAATTTAAATTATGAAGAATTTTAAGATGTAGATTTAGGTAACACTGAACAAAAGAAGGAAGGAAGGAGTGAGACCTGCCTCAGCAGATAACCTGCCTCAGCAGATAGATGGTGCTGTCTTTGTAGAGTATTTGAGTGCTCTGTCCATGCAGGAATACAGATTTGTTGGTTTCTCATAAGGAAGCAGCAGACCCAGCTTGCTATCCTTTAGAAGCCAGACTTTGCCACACATAAGGGTGGTTCTGTTGGGTTCTTTTGTGAGCCATTTTCATAAAGAGTACAGATAAATTTCAACCTAATCTCCAAAATGATGATAAACCTGAGCAGAATTATTGTTTCTATTAGATGATACTGACATAACCCTTTGAAAGATCCATGAGGTTTTTGCTGTTTGTAATGGATGAAGTTTGCTACATCCTGAAGTATTTGGATTTCTACTTCGTATCTACTCAGTAGACACTGAGGTGTACTTCAGTGTTGCACATAAGTGACCTCAAAGCACAGTTGGTCCCAAAGCCTTTTCGGGCCTTCCTGTTCTTGTCTTCAGAACATCATACCACTAAGTAGCAGCTTATCTTCAGAACATTCACTTAATTGCAACATTAACCATGTTCACATACTTTCTGAGAACTCACTGGTGGTAATTTCAGATAACATACACCTGGAGGCATTTAACCATTTGTAACATTAACATGTTATTAGAACTCAATTATTGGATTTTCTTCAGTGCAAGGCTTTGGTTGCGGAAATATATTGATTCATGATCCTTGAGTTCTCTAGGGAACAAAAATTCCTCTAATGACTGTTGCTCAGAGTCCTACCCCTTTCTGAGTTCTATCCATCTCAGTAAAAAGAAAACTAGATGCAGATGGCCTATAACACCCACTAACCATTTTGTGTACTGTGCAAGGTATGCCTGGAGTCATAGATTGTCCTCAAGCAGTAGCTGCTGCACCAACTGGAGAGGAACCTTGCCAGGAAACTGATGATTCTACTTGAGGCCAAGAATCTTCTGTTGAGTCTCCTGACTCATAAAGGTTTGCATGGAAAAATGCAGAGATCAGCTAATTGAATATTTATTATTCCATTCCTGGAGGATTAGACCAAGTCACCGTAAATGAATAAAATGTCTTTTCATTTTAAAACACTGGTGGAGTTTTGCTTATAGCTCTCCAAACTCAAATTTTCATTATTATTCCTGTGGTCCATGATAGTAAATATAGAAACATAAGGAAATTTAGCCTTTGTAGACTGCAAATTCCTAGGTTTCAGAGAATTTTTTTTATTTTTTCTTACATATAAGTGAGCCACTGATTATCTCGAGGAAAGTCATGGAACATTGGGAGGATATTAAGAATTCTGAAGCAAAACAGTTTAACCACATTACTGTCGACTGTTTCACAGATTAGGTAACAACGTGATTCACCTGCATAATATTCCAACTGATGACTGCTTGTAAACATTTCCAATTGCTATGAATTCGAGGAAACTACTTTGGCGCATATAATTTGCTACCTTCTTACCCCTTTAACTGTCATGGTTTGAGTTTGCTTCCTACCCGGATGAAGTGTATTTAGCATGTATTGTTCCGCATGCCTGGCAGGACATGTCAGTGAAGGTGGGAGTACTTGAGGAGGTGCACAGGTCCAAAGACTGAGTCACAGTTGGACAGTGGTGACCCACCAACCTTCGAATAAGCCAAGCCACTAACCCCATCTTCCTTTGTAAAACTGAAGAACCCTTAATAAACTGTAATCAACACGAAAAGTGTTACTGTCTTTATTACGTGATGGTGTTAGGTTTCATCCTGGCTTCACAGCTTCGGCATTCATAATTGAAGGTCACAGCCACTTTCCTAGTCTTTATGGTTTCACTGCCCATCATTTTTCCACTCTCCATTTCTCATGCCCTCCACCTTTCCACCAGTCAGCCCTCAAAAGAATGTTGAAATAACCTTTTTTTTTTTTTTCCTTCTTGGCTGCACGGTAGAGCATGTTGGCTCTTACTTCCTAGACCAGGGATCGAACCCGTGCTCCCTGCAGTGGAAGTGTGGAGTTTTAATACTGGGCCACCAGGGAAGTTCCTGGAAGAACTTTAACTGGTTTGGAACCTAGGTGGGCTTTCTTTGTGGCTCAGCTGGTAAAGAATCCGCCCGCAATGCGGGAGCTGCTGCTGCCGCTAAGTCGTGTCCGACTCTGCGACCCCATAGACGGCAGCCCACCAGGCTCCACTGTCCCTGGGATTCTCCAGGCAAGAACACTGAAGTGGGTTGCCATTTCCTTCTCCAATGCATGAAAGTGAAACTGAAGTCGCTCGGTCGTGTCTGACTCTTTAGCGACCCTATGGACTGCAGCCCACCAGGCTCCTCCGTCCATGGGATTTTCCAGGCAAGAGTACTGGAGTGGGGCGCCATTGCCTTCTCCGGCAATGCAGGAGACCTAGGTTCAATCCCTGGTTTGGGAAGATCCCCCGGAGAAGGGAAAGGCTACCCACTCAAGTATTCCGGCCTGGAGAATTCCATGGACTGTATAGTCCATGGGGTCGCAAAGAGTCAGACACGACTGACTGACTTTCACTTCACTTCACTTTGGAGCCCAGGTAGTGGTAGTTCTGCAGAAAACCGGGAGGAAGAAGCTCACCGGCCTCGGAACCCACGTACCGCCGGCTTAGCAAAGGGGCGTTCAGGCAGCTCCTAGCAACGCGCCCAGCGGCTACGACGCGGTGCGCCGACTAACGGCCGCGGAGGGGCACCCTAGGAAGTGTGGTTCATTCCAGCGCCCCAGACTCCCTTGGCTCTAGCAGGTGAGCGGGCTTAGGACTACAACCCCCAGGATGCTTCGCGCCTCTCCTTTCTTCCGGAGGCCGGGCGACCGAGAGATTGGCGTCCGTAGCGCTCCGAAGCTGGAGGCCTCTACTGAACCGGGCTGGAGTGGAGCCTGGACCGTCAGCTATGTCTGGGACACGTCCCAGGGGCTGCGCCTCCGAGGGGAATGGCACGTAACCGGGGGGCGGGGGGCAGGGAGCGTGGGGAGGATTTCAGGGGCTGGAAGGATCATACGCTGCGCTCGGGATCGAGATGGGCTGGGCGCGAGGACCGAGGGGATGACACCGGGAGGGCCCTAGCTAAGGGATCTTAAAACGCCTGGCACGGAGTTGGCTGTGCACAACGATGCGATGGTCCTTGTGGTCCTGAGGCCTTTGCAGCCTCCCTTAGAAATTCCCACGGTCTGCGAGGCTGGGACAGGATCATTGGGAAATGGGAGACGCTCCTAGATGTGAGGAGACAAAAACACGTTGGGTCGTGAACACTGCCATTACAGAGAAGGAGAAACTCAAGCATTCAGAGTGGCCCCTGTGCAGTAACCCCACATTAACTTTGCATTCTAATAATAGGACAGGCCGGCACCAGACAACTAGAGCTGCCCACCTCTTATTACTTTCTTCCAAGCTGTGCCAAAGGTCAGTTTGCATAACTTTTTGAGGAGCGGGCGGGAAAGAATGATAATTCTGGGGAAAACAGTTCACCACTAATGGAGTGAGTTGGATTTACAGTTAAAAGGGGAAATTTTCCACCGATAGTGAAAATACTATCAAGGAGTAACCAGCTTTCACATCCGTTCTGTGTGCTGATTGCTGCTGGGAAAGTAGACCTGAGTGTTGCCTGGAAAGGTGTATTGACCACAGAGCCAGACCCCCACCTCTTTTCTAAGATGAAAGTGAAGTCACTCAGTCGTATCCGACTCTTTGGGACCCCATGGACTGTAGCCTATCAGGCTCCTCCATTCGTGGGATTTTCCAAGCAAGAGTGCTGGAGTGGATTGCCATTTCCTTCTCCAGGGGATCTTCCCGACCCAGGAATCGAACCCGGGTCTCTCACATTGCAGGCAGACGCTTTACCATCTGAGCCACCAGGGAAGCCCATCTTTCCAAGTTGGAGACCTGCTATTTTCTGTATCCTCTTTCAGAATAAGGAATGAGGACCACTGCACTTTTTTCAAATAATCTCCAAGCCTCAAAAAGTTACCCAAAACACTTTGCCTCTCATCTGAATCACCCACCATAAGAAATTTTTAACTGATGGAAATAAGTTTTGACCTTTTGAATGAGTAAAGTGAGAGAAGGCTTTATCAATCTTTGACTCAAGCACTGTTAAAGCCAAATTGTTTGTGAGCAGACACTTTAATTTTCTTCATTAGGGAGGATGAGCCTGACAGGCAGAATTCCAGTGAGCTGGACAGCGCTGTGAAGGAGCTAGAAGCAGCCCCCAGAGCCTTGAGATGGTAAGCAGAATGCAGAGCAGTTTAGTTCAGTCGCTAAGTCGTGTCCGACTCCTTGCGACCCCATGGACTGCAGCACACCAGGCTTCCCTGTCCATCACCAATTCCCAGAGCTTACTCAAACTCAATGTCCATTGAGTCAATGATTCCATCCAACCATCTCATCTTCCCCTTCCCTTCCTGCCTTCAATTTTTCCCAGCATCAGGGTCTTTTCAAATGAGTCAGCTCTTCACATCAGGTGGCCAAAGTATTGGAGTTTCGGCTTCAGCATCAGTCCTTCCAATGAGTATTCAGGACTGATTTCCTTTAGGATTGACTGGTTGGATCTCCTTGCAGTCCAAGGGGCTCTCAAGAGTCTTCTCCAACAGCAGAGAATCAGAGCAGGTGTGTGGAAATAGGAGTCTACCCTCCCCCCTGCCTCCACCTCCAAGAGCTTGACTGCATGAAGTACTTTGGGGACTGGGTGGCCTCAAAGAAGAGTGATGATTATAGATATCAAACTTACTAATGGGACTTCTCTGGCAGGTCCAGTGGTTAAGACTCTGTGCTTCCCAATGCAGGGGGCATGAGTTCGATCCCTGGTCCAGCAAGCTGTGTAGCATGGCATAAAAGAAAAAAAGCAACTTCTTATTAAACAGTAAGCAAGCATCTCTTTTGAGCCTCTGAATATCCATCTGGAAAGCATTTTTACGTGTCTGTCACTGATACTGAACAGTCAGGGACATGGATTAGAGGAAAACATTACATCCTGGGAGGGGTTGTATGTGGCATCTGGAAATCTGGGGGAAAGGAGAGACTTCCACCCACCAGATAGCACCCAATGTGGCATCCACTGCTGGTTGGGGGTGGCCCTTTTCATGCTCTGAATGAGTCTATTCTGAGAAGCTCTAAGAAAACCATAAAGGCCGTCTGTCCCCACATGTCACTGGTGCTCCTTGTCCCCATCTTTGCAAAAGGCAAAACAATTCATTCTGCATTCTGGGTTTTAGTACACATTCACTGTCTGATCTTGTTCATGAGATTTGTTTTTCCCTTTTTAGGCACCAAAAGCCAAGAAAAGAGTGAAAGGTAAGTGGGGATGAAACATCACCCATAAGCCAAAAATAATTCCCCCGCCTTGGGTCCACATGACTTAGAAATGTCTGCCTGAATGTTCTCAGTGAATGTCTTTTTTTTTTTAATATTTATTTGTGCCAAGTCTTAGTTTTGGCACTTGGAATCTTTAGTTGTAGGATCTAGCTAGTACCCTGGAAAATTCTATGGACAGAGGAGCCTGGAGGGCAACAAAGTCCATGGGGTCGCAAAAAATCAGATACAACGGAGCATGCAGTCACTAGTTCCCTGACCAGGGGCTGAATCCAGGCCCCCTCCCTTGGGAGCATGGAGTCTTAGCCACTGGGCCACTAGGGAAGTCCCTTGGTGTGAGTCTTGCTGTTTTCCCTGTAATCCCAAAGGTAGCTTGTGCTTTCCTACGGAACTCCCTATGCTGCCTTGCTGGCCCTCAGAGTAATTCAGAAATAAACAACAGATGGGACTCAGGGAAGAATCCTTTTTGTTGGGCTCTGTATCCAGAAGTATCCAGTTGGGGTGTCCTGGATGAGGTCTCAAGCTATGAGGCCCTAAAGGACCCTTCTCTCCTCCTGAAGTCACGGTGGCCCTTTTCCTGTTCCAGACTCCATCGATGATGTCCTTGGTGACCTCCTGGGAGAGGAGGGTAAGTGCCCCTTCCCCAGAACTGCCTGATTCAGGCTTGCTCTCTCTCTTTTATTAACTGAGATATAATTCACATAAAGTTCAGTCTTTTATAAAGTGTACGGTTCAGCGACATGTAGTATATTGACAGAAGTGTGCAGTCACCACCACAGCCGAGTTTAGAACATTCTCGTCACCCTGTAAAGAAACTCCACACCATTAGCAGTCACTGCTCACTCTCCCCTCCTGCACCCCTAGGCAGCCACTTACTTAACTTTCTTTCTCTATGAATTTGCCTTATCTTACATTAAATGGAGTCATGCAGTATGAGGCTTTTGCATCCGGCTTCCTTTCACCTTCCCCGTGTTCGAGGTTCGTCCGCACTGTAACAGTCCTCTCTCCATTCCCTTCCATGGCTGGACAATATTCCATTGTTCTATGCGCCCCATTTGTTTGGCCATTCATCAGTTGATGGATGTTTGGGTTGTTTCCACATTTCAGCTAGGCTGTTATGAATAATGCTGTTATGAACAACCATATACAAGTTTTTGTGTGGGCTTATGTGTTCGGTTCTTTCGGGTGTAAACGCAGGCGTTGAATTACGGGATTATATGATAACTCTGTGTTTAAGTTTTTGAAGAACCCCCAAACTATTTCCCACAGGAACTGTACCAGTGTACCTTCCCATCAGCAGTGTAAGGGAGTTCCAATTTCCCCACATTCTTGCCAGTAATTGTTATTTTCTTTTTCATTATATCCATCCTGGAGAAGGAAATGGCAAGCCACTCCAGTATTCTTGCCTGGGAAATCCCATGGACAGAGGAGCCTGGCAGGCTCCAGTCCATGAGGTCACAGAAGAGTCGGACACAACTTAGCGACTAAACAAACGACAACAAATAGCCGTCTCAGTGGGTGTAAAGTTAAATCTCATTGTGATTTCGATGGGCATTTCCCTAATGACTAATGATGACTAATGACCTTGAACATCTCTTCATGTGTTTCCTGGCCATTTATATCTTTGAAGAAAGGTCTATTCAGATCTTTACCCAGTTTTCAAACTGAGTTATTTGCCTTTTTATTGCTGAGTTTGTAAGAGTTCTTTCTGTATTCTGGACACAAGTCCCTTGCCCTGTGTGTCCGTGTCTGCTGCCCTGAGAAACAGGGCTTTGGGGTCAGCAAAGCTCACCAGCCACAGCGTGGCTGAGATTCCCCCTGCCTTGGCCCAGGAGCATGCACAAAGCAAGCCCGTGGGTGATGGAAGTGCGTTGTGTCCGCTTTCCTGGTCGGGGTTGGGAACAGCCTCTTGATTTGGCACCAGCTGGGTTGACTTCCTGCTTGGAAATATATGATGCCCTCCTCCATCCAGGTTTTTTAAGAGACCTGCCTCAAGGGTCAGTTTCCTTCCTCCAAAAAGGCCCCTCTCTCAGTAGGAAGATGTGGGAGACAGCTTGGTGGGCAAGGCGCAGTCCTTTCCATCTTGACTCCAGTTCTCTGTGGCCGAATCACATCTTTTATTTTCTTTTTTTCAGTGACACCACCTGAGAAGCCCGTTAAACTTACGTCACGTGCCAGAGACGCCCCAGGTGGAGCCCAGGTGCTCCCTCCCTCTGGGCCTAGACCAAAGTGAGCACATGGGGCCGCCAGGGTATCCAAGCCCCATTTCAGGCCGAATGCTCCTGCCCTTCCCTCCCTCTCCACTCACGGTGGGTCCTGCTTGTAGGGCCACGACCTTCCTGTCCTCCCTTCAACTCCAGGGCAACGGAGGATCCTGGCGGGGTGGGAAGGGAACTGAACTGGAGGTCAGAGGTTCCGGCTTCCAGTCCTGCTTACTGTGTGACCTTGGGCAATTCCTGAAGCTCTCTGAGCTTCCGTTTTCTTACCCTCGGAATAAGAGGATTGGCCTAGATGCTTGACTCTCAAATTGGTGACTCAGATTGTTCTTCTGAACTTTCCCACAGTTGTGAGAAAGAAGGAGGCACTTTGTGAGCACTCCACTCTCCACCTTCATTTTAGCCCAGATAGTTCTGTTTTTCTCTCCTACCTGTTGCTTTTAAAGGGACTGTACATTTTTAACAAACTTAAAAATCATCACATTCGGTGACTTGTGAGATTCCATTCAGCAATTCTGTCCTTCTGGAGTCTGTCTAGGCTCACTTGGCCCCTCTAAGCTCCTTCTCCTTCCCTGAATCATCTAGTGCCCTGAGGACCGTGGGGGTGGGGTGCTGGTATAGACTCTGCTCCTTTGCAGGTCCCTCCTGGAAGACGACGCCTTCATCACCCAGGCAGGCCTGGCGGGAGCTGATGCCGAGGTGAGCCTGGCCTGTTCCCTCTTCCTCACCGGCTCTGCTCACCCCCAGAGACAGTGAGACGGCTGTTGTGTCCGAGGGACTGCCCACAGAAGGCTTAGAAGTCCCCACAAAGCCAGTTTGTTCTTAAAACAGTACCCAAGGGCTGCCAAGTGGACTCAGAGCAAATCCTTTTCATTCCTCCCGGTGAGATGAGCTAGAAAGGAGAGCTCCGAGCAGCTGATGGAGGCTCAACGGTTGCCCCTTCTTATGGCACTTCCCATAATAAACTCCACGCTGTCCGATCACGTGGAGGGAAAGTAGCTTAATCTGTTTTGTGATGGCTATAGACTTCCTTTTGGGAGGACCCAAAAGCAGCAGCGCTTTGTGAGTGTCCACAGCTGGTCAGGTTTGACTTCATATGAGCACTGTGAGGGCAGAACCCTCCAAATTATGCTCCTCCCCTGCCCCCAGCTGTGCTCCTGCCCTAACAGGAGCCAGGTGATAAGGGTTATGCTCCTCCCCCGCCCCCAGCTGTGCTCCTGCCCTAACAGGAGCCAGGTATTAAGGGTTATGCTCCTCCCGCGCCCCCAGCTGTGCTCCTGCCCTAACAGGAGCCAGGTATTAAGGGTTATGCTCCTCCCCCGCCCCCAGCTGTGCTCCTGCCCTAACAGGAGCCAGGTGATAAGGGTTATGCTCCTCCCCGCCCCCAGCTGTGCTCCTGCCCTAACAGGAGCCGGGTGATAAGGGTCCTGACTTTTGCTGGGCCTTGACCAGCATGTCTCTCCTGACCCTCCCATCATGTAGGTTTCAGACATCTCTGATGCAGACCCGCAGTCTCTGCTGCAGGCCATGAAGGTAAGGAAACAGCTTCGAGGAGATGGGCTGGGACACCATTTTACACCAAGCCTTCATTCTCCCTCTTGTTCCTTCATTTATTTATTTATGTATTCATTGGCTGCGCTTCACAGCATGTGGGATCTTAGTTCCCTGACCAGGGATCAAACCCACACCCTTCCCTGCAGTGGAAGGCAGATTCTAAACCCCTGGACCACCAGGGAAGTCCCAACCTTGGGTAACCTCAAACCCCAGGACCTTGCTGTTCTGTTTCTACTGCAAACAGCTTCAGCATTTGCTAAGCTTTTGTGAGAAGCTGCTGAAAGCAAGTTTGAGGCTCCCTCCCATTCTCACCTCGAAGCGGCAGCTGCTCATGAGGGCTGGTGGGAGCACCAGCCGGAAACCTTTCGGGCTTATCTGAGACCAACTGTGTGGAGCCTTTGGGTTTCGGCCCTGCCTCTGTCTTTCTCCTGTAACCTTGTTGGGATGGGTCCCCCACCCAAGTCCCCATCTGTTCCACATGGAAGTTGGAGGCAGCATCCTTACCAGACTTCTCAGAGCCTGGGGGTGTTTAGCACCTGCCAGCTGAGCACCTGTGGGGATTCCTTCCTCCTTCCTGCTTTTCCAGGACCTGGATGAAATGGATGCTGACCTCTTAGGGCTGAAGCCAAGTCTAGCCTCAAACAAAAGGCCTGCAAAGGGCTCTGGGAAAGAAGAGCCGCCTAGTCCCCTTAAAATTGCCGGTGTGTTAACCGCCAATGAGAAAGGTGAGTAGGACATAGCTCCTCGAATGAGAAGACACTGGGGATGTGGGAGATGCTTAGACAGAAGGCCTCGTGCCCTATGGGTTCTCTCTGCCTGGGAGGGGGAAGACCAGGATCTCAATGTGCACCTGTGTGTTGGAGCGTTTATGGTTGGGGAGGGAGATGGGTTGAGCTTCCCACCGCCCCCACCCCCACTTCCTCAGACTCCTGGAGAATCCATTTGAGTTAAATTGCAGAATTTTATGGTAACTTTTGCATCGGCCCAACCCATGTTCCTGTTTGGAGCAACTTGTGAATAGAGGGCCGAAGGTCACTTCCAGACCGCATTTCCAGGCCAAAAGCCTGATTGAGATCCAGGGCGGTATAGACCTGTCCCACAGCTGTGTCCACGGCCACAAGCCCTCAGCCACCAGATGGAAATACACGGCAGCCCGGGTCCCCATCACGGTGTGGCAGCATGTAGGCCAGAAGAGACCCAGGCCTGTGACCTTGGCTCCTCTTTGCTGCCTGTAGGAGATGCCATTCCCACCAAGAAGCTACCTCCATCTCCCTCCAGCTTTGGGCATCAGTACAGGAAGTTCTCCTTGGAAGGTACCACAGGCCTTCTAGGACACTTCAGTTTCCATGGCTCCAGTTTCAATGCTCGTTTGCCCGAGGGCTGACAGACTGTCTGTCAGATGCGGAGCAGACAGCTGGTGCCGTTGATTTTGTTCCTCAAGAATTGAGGGAGGGACTAATTGTGCCCCTCTGGCTGGGATATCTGGGCACTTATTTGCCTGGACTTGGAAGCCAGGGGTCAAACTGAAGATTATAAAGCGTGAGGGAAAGTCCCTTGTCCTTCATGCACTCCCTGACATTTTACTTGCCTTCTCAAGCCTCAGGGATGTTCCTAGAATGCTGGTACAGACAGCAGAGCCTGGGGCAGTCACGCTGGAATGCGGGCCCTGGGGCCGCTCTCCCTGCTTCCTCTCCCCTGGCCCAGTCTGCCCTGTATCGGAGCCCCGCTACCCCAGGCCCCCAGATGCCGGGCGCCTTGCATAGGTGTCAGAGCAGCTACAGCTCTCCGGTCAATAACTCCCCCAGGGCAGTACAACGCTGGTTTTCCTGAACGCGACATACAGTCTGCCCTTTGCTTCCCCTTCTGCCCGTGAGACTCAGAAGACCCCCTGGCAGGACTTCTCTCTGATGATGAGGAAGGAATCCCCAAGAAGCTGCCCTCCACGGAGACGAAAACCTCTTCCAAAAAGAACCCAGCCCCAGTCAGAGATCACGGTAGGGTGGGCTTGTTAGGTTCCTGGGGCTGCTGCAGTTGACTCACTGAACTTGCCAGTGCAGATCCAGAGACCCCACCAGGCAGGGACCAGAGGTCTTAGATCCTGGACCAAGAGGTCATCAGCCTCTGGGAAGAGGGAAGGGAGGGGGATGGGAGCGCCCAGGAGTCGGGCTGGGGGAGTCGGGTGCCAGGGTGGGACCAGACGCTGCTGTGCCTGCTGTTCCACTCAAAGGTAGAGAAACGCCCCCTCAGCCCATTCAAACCGCACAGTTGAGGACCAGAAGGCTGAGGCCACTGTGCCCTGTGTTCTGGTTCTCAGGGCCCTCTATCCCTCTAACTCCTGGGGACACTCCAGTCCGAAAGAAGGAAGAGCTGCTCTTCGACGATGGGGACGACATCATGGCCACCCTGGGGTTTGGAGACAGCCCCAAGGCAGAGAAGAGGCAGGCGGGCGACCAGTAAGGGTCCCTGGGCGTGGAGAGTGCCACCAGGGAAAAGCGAGAGGGAGGGTACAGTGTGGCCCCCCTAGGAGCCCCTGGTGCTCACAGGTACCTGCCCCTTGTCCCTTCCTGCAGGGAAGGGCCCCTCCCTGCCCGCTCCAAGCTGGATGAGCTGCTGGGTCGGGGCCCTGCTGCCAAGCTCCTAGCCCGGCCAGGCACCAGCGAGCACAGGGAGTTCAAGTTGGACAAGAAGTACCAGCGGCCACAGGGTGAGGAGGCTTGTGGGGTGGGGGCAGAGGGACAGAACAGGTTTTTACCAGGAGCCATAATAAAAAATAAGCTTTACCTCATGACACACACACAGTGTATTATTCATATTTATGAACTGGGTCAAAAGTGTCAGAAAATAACCGTCACTGTGTTTAAGTCTCTGTTGTTTTTTTTTGTTTATATGCTCTTTGACTCAGAGAAGGCAATGGCAACCCACTCCAGTACTCTTGCCTGGAAAATCCCAAGGACCGAGGAGCCTGGTAGGCTGCAGTCCATGGGGTCGCTAAGGAGTCGGACACAACTAAGCGACTTTACTTTCACTTTTCACTTTCATGCATTGGAGAAGGAAATGGCAACCCACTCCAGTGTTCTTGCCTGGAGAATCCCAGGGACGGGGGAGCCTGGTGGGCTGCCATCTATGGGGTCGCGCAGAGTTGGACACGACTGAAGCGACTTAGCAGCAGCAGCAGCAGCAGGAAATGGCATCCCACTCCAGTGTTCTTGCCTGGAAAATCCCACTCGCAGAAGAGCCTGGCAGGCTACAGTCCATGGGGTCTCAAAGAGTTGGACACGACTGAGCAACTAAGCACTTTGACAATTAAATATATCGGTTGTAACTTACTAGTTTCTCAACCTGCTAATAGGCAGCAGCTCACGGTCTGAAAGACGCTGCTCTGGCCAGTGTTGCTCTCTTCAGAGCATCGGCCCACGGCCTGTCGGCTCGAAGCCCTTGTTGGGACACACGATCTCACCCGGCCTCACCCGCAGGGGTCGGGGCCGGGCTTCTCAGGTGCTCTTTTCACAGCTCACGGTGATGTTCTGTGTGCTGAGGCTAGAGGTGTAGACCGACGCCCAGCCCCTCACTCGGCTTCCTCCGACAACGCATTCCCATCACTCGTCTTACCCGTCAAGCTGCTAGCTCAGCCCTTTTCAAACCCAGCATTCTGCAGCACTCACAGGTCGACTCCGCCTGCTCTAGATCATGGGTTCCTTCATTCACAGACAAAGAAGACACCTGGGGTGATGAGGACTTCACCTTTGGGGCCTACCAGCCCACCGTGGGCTCCTCCGAGGGCCGCCAGTCCCGCCGGCAGTCTGTCAGGTAAGCCTGAGGCAGAGTTGCCTGCTGAGAAAGTGGGGGGCCCCCTCACCCCATCCCACCACCAGGCTTGTTTGGGAGGCACTAGACTCCGTGGACGCCAAAGGAGGGGAGTGGCCAGTGCCCAGCAGTCCAGGCCAAGGGGTCGGGACAGCCCCCCCAGCAGGAGTGGACCCTGGATTCTGCTCCCAGCCTCCTTGGAAGAGTAAGGAAGAGGTGGACTTGACTCAGCTGGAAGCCCTGGGGAACCGGAAAGTGCTGTGACGTCAGCTGGTCTGCTTCTCCGTGAGGAACACCCAGACCCGGGGGAGCAAGAGGGAACCTCGGGCAGCAGCTTCTCAGACTCAACTCCCCGGAAGCCCGGCCCTGGGCTCTGCCTTGACCGTCCTGACAGTGGTCTCGTCCCATTTGGCAACAAAATGTTAAGCTAGTGCATAGATTTTTCTGAATTTGGAGATTTTTTTTTCTCCCAATATATATTTTAAACTTTATATTTTGAAATAATTTCAAACTGATGGAAGAGTTGTGAGAACAACTCCCTCCTATCCTTTCTCCAGGCTCCATGGTGTTAACGTTATGTCACGTCGGCTTCCTCAGCCTCTCTTTCCATCTCAGTAACCTTGCACACATGTGTGTCAACTCTTCCCTTAAACCTTGGAACCTGCTGCCGCCTGCCAGTTAACTCATAGAGTGAAGTCAAAGTCGCTCAGTTGTATCTGACTCTTTGTGACCGCATGGACTATATAGTCCATGGAATTCTCCATGCCAAAATACTGGAGTGGGTGGCCTTTTCCTTCTCCGGGGGATCTTCCCAAACCAGGGATCAAGCCCAGGTCTCCCACATTGCAGGCGGATTCTTTACCAGCTGAGCCACAAGAGACAATGGCCAAATGCATAAGTGAGTGACAGAATGACTGTTGACGGAAAGCCTAGAAGTGCTTGACCTGGCTGACTTTTCTCTGGGTGTGTGTGCCCGTGGTTGGTCCTGTTTGTTGCAGATGGATTTGTCCCTGGTTTTCGTGACTGAATCAAGGTGTTTTGCAGACCTCACTTGGCTCGCCGTGGCTCTGGCTGAGCAGGGCCCCAGGCATCCTGACTTCTTACTGTGGGCCCCCTAGTCCCCCCAGGCAGTGAAGGGAAAGGCCCGTCAGGAGTTCTTGGGAAAGGCTGCTTGGCCTGCCTTAGACTCCCTCTTCTCTGTCTTGAAGTAGGTTCTTAGATGGCGGCACAGACCCCAAGGGAGAAGCTGGCTCCAGGCAGAGCACCCCCGCAGCCTCCAGCCCTACCCCGCCCAGGAGGGGAGGCGCCGACTGGCTGGGTCTCAAGGACGATGGCTCGGACCTGCTCCCCAACTCCCCAGGCCGGGAGGCTCGAAGGGGTCCCCCTCCTGCGAGCCAGCATTCCGTCCCCGTCAGCCACCCTGCCCCGGCTGGGCTGCCCTCCTCCTCGGGGGTAAAAGCACCCGCCGAGGGTACCGGCCCTCCTGCCAGAGGCAGCCAGGCTGCGGAACCAGGAGCATCTGAGGAGGAGGCAGACGAGGACTGGCTGAGCCACGCCCTGTCCCGGAAGAAGGCCCAAGGTCTGGCCAGAGCGGAGCGCACCTCGGCCTCTGAGGGCCAGCACTTGGCGGGGGCAGCCGGCCGGCCACGTTCCTGCAGGTAGGGCTCAGGCCGCCGTCTCTCCGGAGGGAGGACTCAGCGCCTTCGTCAGCAGCGCCCCCATTGTGCTGACTGTGGGCAGAGTGCAGTCTCTCAGCCGTGCTTCTCCCTATCTCTGGGCATGGGGAGAGCGTCTGGCTCCTCACCTTTGGGAGCTGGGGGGCTGCTGATGCTCACGCCCTGCTGCCGTGGGGCCAGGCGCTGGCCTGGTTGGGCAGGAGACCCAGGGTGCCCTCATGTGGCTCACACAGCCTTCCTGGTGCCTCCAAGCAGGGCTCTGTCCATAACGCCCTCGGGCTGGCGGGAAACCCTGTGTCCAGTGGCTCTGCTGACCAAACTAAAGCAGGTGACACGTGTGGGGGATCACTTGTGCTCTTGAGGAGTGTTCGAGAAGACAGTGGCTGCCAGGGGGCTCCTGGGGGAGGCTCTGGAATGTGAGGGAAGACAGGGAGCAGCCCCAGAGTGGGCTGGGACCATCCAGAGGAAGCTCTGCAGCCAGAGCAAAGGGGAGGCGAGGTGGGCAGTTGTGTGACAGGCTGGGCATGTCACCCCACCCTGGGGTTGAGTAAGCAAGGAGGGCAGTCTGGACCTGGACCTGAAACCCAAGGGAAGGGAAGGCTTCCTCACTGGCCCTGAGAGCCAAGAACGGACAGGGAAGAGCGGACAGAGACGAGAGGAACCACGGGGCACTGGAGCCGGTGGGCGAGTGGGCAGGGCCTCAGTGGACGCTGCGGGCATGGCATGGACCAGAGCATGGCCATGGTGCCCGTGCAGGGCCACAGCTGCTCCTTAGACGTTACCAGGTGGTTGCCCCTGGGAGGGCTGCAGAAGGCCAGGGGCTCAGACCGTGAGGAGGATTCCCAAGACGGGATGGTGGCAACAGGAGGAAGGTGGAGGGGGTCGGGAAGAGGGGCGGCCTTGCAGCTTCCCTCCTGGGCTTTGTCCCAGCCCGCCCTCGTCCAGCCTAACCCACACCTTCTCCTGCCTTCATACTGACAATTGCTTTCTCAGTCAGCCTGCTGCCAGCACCCAAGGGCTCGAGCCAGCAGCTGCTGGGGAGGTCCCAGGAATAGCAGCACAAGGGCCATGGTCCCCACCTGCCACCTCTGGGTACGTCCAGTCCGAGGCGGGGCTGCAGGCGGGTGAGGCGTCCCTAGAACAGTGGGCGGTTGTGCTGGGCTCCATGTGGTCAGTGTGGTGTATGGGATCCAAGACCATGCACGAGACCCACTGAGTCAGGGGACCTGAAGCCAGATCCCCGTCCCCTTTTCCAGCTGAGACCCCACTCTTAGTAGGATACCAGCCTTCAGGCCTTTCCAGTCTATGACTTGACCCTGGCCTTCGCCTTTCCTGCCAGACCAGCCCTCCCCTCCTCCCTGTATCCTTCACAGCAGGCTGCTCACCTTGCCACCCCCGCCCCATGTCCACAGGTCCCCCGTGACTTGGAACAAGGCCGCCTTGGCCCTCCATGCAGGTGACCCAAAAAGGGGAAGAGCCCCTGGAGACCACTCTGGCACAGGTGTGTGTTCTGCTTTGTTTGGGAGGTTAACTCTGGGTGGAGAGGCACTGAGAGCTTCCTTCGGGGGTCCCTGCAGGCAGACGTGAAGCCAGGCTCTCCCGAGCACACGCCTAGACCTCCGGCCTCCCTGCGCCTCCTCATTTCTGTGCTCTTGATTTTTCAGAGCCTGCAGTTGTTTTCCCGAATTCCCAGGAACCCTCAGGGCCTTCTGTGCCTGTTCAGGTAGGGAGGGTGAACAAACAGGCGGGCCCATGGGGCAGTTCTCCTGTGCTCAGAGGCAGCACCTGCCAAACTGCCAGGAGGAACGCGTTGTCCTCTCAGCCGGCTCCCCTGTCTCCCCACCAGCACTCGCCTGCCTCTCCCGGACAGGGTTGGGTGCTCACTTGCCGGCACCAGTGGAGAACTGAGGTGGCCCCCAGGCAGAGGCAGCTGAGAATGCTTCACTCAGAGTGCAGGGCTCAGCTGTCCTGCTGCTCCATCCAGAAAACCTCCTGCACTGCCGTCCTCCCACCGCCCACACTGCCCAGGTGCAATAGCACCTGTGACCCCCAGGCCTGAGCAGGCCTGGCCCCACAGGAGCACCTGTGGAGTGCTTCCCGGGAACCCGGAAGCGCCTCTGCGATGGTGGGTGGGTAGTGGGCAGCCTGCAGGA
Organism: Bos taurus; assembly: GCF_002263795.3. Taxonomy (NCBI): domain Eukaryota; kingdom Metazoa; phylum Chordata; class Mammalia; order Artiodactyla; family Bovidae; genus Bos; species Bos taurus. The sequence continues at coordinate 55,708,826 of NC_037346.1, forward strand.
CCCAGAGCATCACTCTGCACTGGAACTTCAGGCCTGACAGCAGGGCCGGGGTCACCACCTTCTGTTGTAGCTGGAACTCTGCGGGGACCCGCTGTTTATGTGGAACCCCTGCTGGGAGGATGTTGTTCTGAGGGCGTGGGGGAGACTCATTTTCCCCAACCTGACCTGAGAGGGGAGGACGGGGACCATATGACCCTCCAGGTCTCATCCTTGGCCTCTGGGTGTCATGACCCTGTCCCTGTCTCCAGCCACAGGTCAGGCGCAGAGCCTGGCAGGTCAGAGGTGAGCTCCGCTGGGGTCCTGTCCCCTACCTGATGGGGCACGTCTCTCCCCCTCTCCTCCAGTCCCTGGCCCGGAGCCTGCTGCCCGGCTCCGAGTACCAGCAGCAGCTCCTGGCGGCACAGGCTGAGCTTCAGAGTGGCACCGCTGAGCTCCAGGCCACCCTCCTGCAGAATCAGGCCCGGCTGGCAGAGCTCGAGGCCCAGGTGAGGGGCAGAGGGGCAGTGGCTTCCAGGGCAGGGCTAGTGGGACGGCTTCCCCAGGCAGCCTGAGGGACTCTCCACTCCATCCCCTCCCTCCATGCCATGGCCCAGGTGCGGAAGCTGGAACTGGAGCGGACCCAGCACAAGCTGCTGCTGGAGAGTTTGCAGCAGCGGCACCAGGCAGACCTGGAGCTCATCGAGTGTGCTCACAGGTACCCGGCTCCTCCAGCCCGGGCTGCCCCTGGCTCAGGGCCAGCCCCAGCTCGGGTGCCCTAGGGCCCTCTGGCCTCCCCTTCTGAGCCTCACGGTTGGGTGTTCTGTTGGCAGGAGCCGAGTCAAGGTGCTAGAAACATTGTACCAGCAACGGGAAGAGCGGCTGCGGAGAGAGAACGAGGAGCTGTCTGCCCAGTATCTGTCACACTGCCAGGAGGCCGAGCAGGCCCGCGCTGAACTCACAGCCCAGCACCAGCGGCGCTTGGCAGCCGCCACACAGGAGAAAGACCAGGAGATGGAGCGGCTCCGGGAGCTGCAGCGGTGAGGAGGTGCCGGGGGCCGGCTTCAGGGCTCCCAGAGGAAGCCAAATGCCCTGAGACCCCAAGCTGTGGGCTCAGCAGCCTCTGTACCAAGGCTTGACCGCTTGCTTCCAGATGAGGACTAAGAACTGAGGCCCACCTCCCTGACCCATCTCACGTACCCTCCCACCCCTGGTGGGGATGCCCCCCACTCCTTCAGAGTAGCGAGGGCATCCCGGCAGGGCCCAAGGTCACTGGCTATTCAAGCAGGGCCTGGCAGCAGCAAGCAACCCAAGCACTAATTAAGCACAGGTGAACCAACCCATCAGCCGGACCACTCGAAGCTAGTGACTGCATCAGCCCTGGAAAAGGTTGTGCCTGGCCTGTGGATCTGATTGCCTTTCCAAAGGAGAGCAGAACTAAAGAAAAGGCACATGAGGGGGTCGGCCAAGGTGGGCTGAGTCGGCCTTTCCCCACGGCTCAGATTGGCTAGACACGAAAGGCTTGTCGGGCCCCCGTCAGGTGTCCTTGGCTGAATAACAAGGAATCTTCCCCCAGAGAGAGGATGTGGCATCGAGGCAGCAAGACAGATAAGAAGACGTAGGAGCCAGGGAAACGGAGGCAGTGCCTGGTGCCGGGGAGGAGAGGCCACAGAGCACGGACCGTCCAGAGCAGCCCCCTCCCGGACGGAGCCGCCCAGGGTGTTCACTGCGCTGCCCTCCCCCGACGACCCCATCCCCTAGGGCCTCCATCCTGGAGATGCGCAAGGACCACGAGGAGCAGTTGCAGCGGCTGAAGCTGCTGAAGGACCGGGAGATCGACGCCGTGACCAGCGCCACCTCCCACACACGGTAGGCTCGCCATCAGGCTCTGCTCCCCCAGCAGGGTGGGGCTGGAGGACCAGGCCTTCATGACCCAAGCCCCGCCCCCTGCACCCCAGGTCCCTGAACGGCATCATCGAGCAGATGGAGACATTCTCCAGCAGCCTGCACGAGCTGTCCTCCCGCCTGGAGGCCTCACACCTCAGCAGCTCCCAGGAGCGGGAGCTGGGGATCCGGCAGCAGGACAAGCAGCTCCAAGGTACTGGGGCCCCGGGCTCCTCCGTCCTGTCCCTGCCGACGGGAAGGCAGGTGGGTGGGCAGTGAGCACCCTGTGGGCCACCTCCAGCGCTGCAGGAGAGGCTGAGCCAGCAGCAGCGGGACATGGAGGAAGAGCGGAGTCGGCTCCAGGAGGTCATCGGGAAAATGGAGGCACGCCTGGGCGAGCAGAGCCGGCTGCTGGAGCAGGTAGGGCCCATCCTCCTGCCCCTGCTTCGGGGCCTGTCTACCCGGCACTGGGCAGCTGTACTCTGCCCTGGCCTCCTCGGTGCTTTTCTTTGTCTCTTCTGCCCCTTCCTGCCTTTGCAGGGACTCCCACCTCCCCAGCCTCCAGAAGTGCCCCCAGCCCACCCCGTCCAGCCCCTACCTGCTCATCACTGATGCCATCACTGATGTGCCTTTGGGAGAAATGCTCTTGTCTCCTGAGCTGTCTTTAAACTTCCTTCATCTCTTGCATCTATAAGAGCAGGCTTTGTGCTTTTAAAAAATCATGCCCTTTTGTGCTTGTTTCAGCAGCACATGTGCTAAAATTGGAATGACATAGACAAGATTAGCATGGCCCAGTGCAAGGACAGGCAAATTGGATATAATCTAATAAGTGGTGAAAACAATTGGCTGCACTTGTGGGGAAAAAACAACTCCCATTGACCCCTACCAAACAAAAAAGCAATTCCTGAGAGAATTGATACAGTAAATATTTGATCAATTCAGAAATAGTAATAACCTTTTCTTTTTTTGTACAAAGTTCTAAGATGATACGTTTCATTGAAAAAATTAAAATAACTGGCAACAGTAAAGAAAAATTATCCAGTAGCCCGAGGTAGCCACTGATGACATCACAGATACCCTATAGACCTGTCAGTATGTGGACACAGATGTTTTTATATCCTGAACCATGTTTATTCAGCCCTGTCAGCGCTTGACTCAGTGCCTGCCTCAAACCAGTCCCCAGGCTCCTTCCCATTTTTACTGCTCAGGAAAGGCGGTGTTTGTGGCATAGCGTGGGAAAAGCCAGATGAGGGTGGTTTGCCCAGCTCCCCGGGGAGCATTCAGGCCTGTCTTGGGAGCTGGTGGAGCCTCCAGGGGCTGGAGCGCTCAGCCGTGACCCTGCCGGGCCTGCAGGAACGCTGGCGGGTGCATGCCGAGCAGTCCAAGGCCGAGGCGGCACAGCGCGCTCTGGAGGAGCAGAGGAAGGTCATGGTCCAGCAGATAGCCATGGAGCGGGAGGAGCTGGAGAGGGCCAAGGTGAGTCCAGATGCACCACGTTTGGCTGCGTCCCTGCCATCAGGCCCAGGGATGCTCACCGGGGCCCTCGCCCCCTCGCCCCAGAGTGCCTTGCTGGAGGAGCAGAAGTCCGTCATGCACAAGTGCGGGGAGGAGCGGCGGCGCCTGGCGGCCGAGTGGGCCGAGTTCTTCGCCCAACAGAAGCTGAGTAAGGAGCGGGCCGAGCGCGAGGCGGAGCGGGCGCTGCAGGTGGACACCCAGCGGGAGGGCACGCTCATCAGCCTGGCCAAGGTAGGACCCAGAGCCTCCCGGACGGTGGGAACCCCGCACAGCCCTGCCTCTCTCCCCACCCTGGCCCTCACAGTCTGATCCTCCTCAGGATGGTCAGCTTCAGAAAGCACGCAGCGGTAATGAGTCACCACTGCAGGATTGAAACAACCACAATCATCATAGTAACAACTTGCTTTTACTGCTTCTTTATACTCATTTGCTCTTTTAATCCTCATCACGTTCCCATGACTTAGATATTCTAGAAATGAAGAAACGGATTCAGAGAAATTGAGCCTGGGGTTTGGCCCCAGGTCTCCCGCCACCTCCTCCCAGAGTCAGGGTGGAGTTCAGCCCCAGCAATGAGGCAGGGTGACCTGTGGGTCCCCAGAGCCCAGTTCAACTCCAGGAAGGAGAATGCAGCCAGGCTTTGCCATCTCCAGGAGCAGGCAGAGCTGAAGATCAGGGCCAGTGAGCTCCGGGCCAAAGAGGACCAGCTGGCAGCCGAGAGGGAGGCCCTCGAGCGGGAGCGGCAGGAGCTGCGTCTAGAGAAGGAGAGGGTCAGTGCCGCTGCCCAACGCATCAGGCTGCGTGCGGAGGAGGTGGAGAACATGAGCCAGGTGCCACGGTGCAGCTGGGGGGTCGGGGGGCGGCATGCTGACCTCTGCCAGCCCAGCTGACCCAGCCGGGCTCCCCACAGGTGGCCTCGAAGAAGTACGAGGATGGGGAGCGGGCCCTGCGTGATGCCCGGCAGCTGCAGTCGGAGCAGCAGGCCCGGCTGCAGCTGGTGCAGGAGCAGCAAGAGCGGCTGCGGCAGCAGGAGCACCACATGCACCAGGCAAGGCGCCTCCCAGAGGCTCTGCCCCCAGGACCCCTCCCCAGGACCCCTCCCCCACCTTCTGCCCTCACTGCGGTGTCCTCCTCTCTGGGCCCGGGACAGGAGCATCTGAGTCTGGCCCAGCAGCGGCTGCAGCTGGATCGTGTCCGACAGGACCTGCCCTCCAGCCCAGTGGGGCTGCTCTCCAGGGCCCAGGATCCCGCAGCCTCCGGCCTGAGTGGTAAGTAACTCTGGGAGGAGGGGACATCGGCTCAGCCCGCCCACTGGGCAAAGCATGCCAGCCACATCCTGCCCAGCCTCCTGTGTGCTCAATATAGGAGGCAGCTGAGTTTGTTTTTTTAAAACCTAAGTTAGTTATTTTTATTTCATTTTTTTTTTTTTAAATTTTGGCTCTGGTGGGTCTTTGTGACAGCACACAGGCTTAGTTGACCCGTGGTATGTGGGATCGTCCTGGACCAGGGATGGAGCCCATGTCCCCCGAATTGGAAGGCAGATTCTTGACCACTGGACCACCAGGGAAGTCCGCAGCTTAAAGTCATCTTGTTATTTCTTTTTTTATGCTAGTAATGCATGTTATAGAAAAACAGGTCAAAAATAGAAGAAGGGAAACTAGTTTTTAAAATATTTCCCTCAGGACTTCCCTGGCAGCCCAGTGTCCAAGACTCCAAGCTCCCAGTGCAGGGGGCCGGGGTTGAAACCGTGGTCAGGGAGCTAGATCCCATGTTCTGCAAATAAGACTCAGCACAGCCAAATAAGTTTTAAAATGGACCATGCTTATATTAAAAAAAATACCTTCAACCCACTCTCTAGAACCACTTTATAAACATTTTGGTGCATAATATTCTAGACTGTTGTGTATATGTTTTTAAAAACAAAATTGAGTTCTTGAGGCGCTAGCCCATACCCCCTTTGCCTGGTAAAGAAATAAAGTTACTCTTTCTCCTCCATTAAAAAAAAAGAGAGAGATTGCATCATAGATTGTTTTGTACCTTTATTTTTTCCATTCAGAAATATTCAGATGGAACATATTTCATGTCAGTAATTACACATTTAACTCTTAATCCACATAATTTTCATTATGAGTTGTCCTATATTTTTACTAATTTCCTACTGATTTTTTTGTTGTTGTTAAGGTAACTAGTACTTCAGTGGCAATTTTTGTATAATACATACATCTCTCCCTGATTATTTCCCTCAAATAAACTTTCAGAATTGGACTTAGCAGCTGAGATCCCATGAGCATTTTCTGAGGCTTTTGAAAGCTGGATGTGCCCGGAAGGTCGGTCGGGTCGCACCCACCTGCAGTGGTGAGAAGGCCCCAGGATCCAGCTGTGGCTGTCCTGGTCTCCCGCCACGCTGCCCTCTGATCCCGCCCTCCTCTGCCTTTCAGCCACGGTGGCACCTGCCCCCGCCGTTCCTCGGTGCAGCCAACCGCCAGTCAGCCTGGGTCCCTCACACCTCTACGCCAAGCTGGTGCTGCTGAAACACACAGCTGAGCAGGTAAGCGTCCTGGAGCAGAGGCCACCCAGGCCCACCCGCTGCCCCTGGACTCAGGGCTCCTCGTGTTCACAGTGGGGACAAGAAGCTCAGGCAGAGGAGGGAGAGCACAGCCTGGCCCCGGGGAGGGCCGAGCCCACCCCACTCCCGGCGGAGAGCAGCACGGCAGGTAAAGGCCAGGCCTCGCAGACGCTCGCGGTGTCACTGAGGGAGCATTTCCTACCCGCCAGGCTCTGCGCTGAGCCTTGTGAGCCTCCCCTCGCACAGCCCTCCCTGGCAGGTACTGTAATTTTTTCCAGTCTGCAGACAGGCCAAGCGGGCCCATGTCATGTGCTGACACGTGGCCTCCCCCGGAGGGAGAGCTGGTGCGTTCCCTGCCCTACCCCCTCGGATCCAGAGCCAGGCAGAGCCAGGACGTCAGCCGGGAGAGGACTGATCGATCCGCTGACCCCCAGGGTCCCCTCACGCCCAGTCCAGCAATCCACATCCCTGTCCACAGAAGCCGGTGCAGGAGGGAGCCGGAGGGCGATTGCTCACCCAGCTCTGCCTTTCAGGACCGCGACTTTCTGGAGAATGAACAGTTCTTCCTGGAGACCCTGAAGAAAGCCTCCTACAACATGGCGTCCCACTCAGCCTGAAGGCTCAGCTGCCTCCTCACCAGAGGCTTCAGACCCTGCAACAGACCCTTTGGCCGCCAGCTCATAGCAGGGGCGCCTGGGAGAGCCCCTCAATGCCCAGGGCCTAATTACAGCTCTTCCTGTGGACAGGGTGCCGGCGGGTTCTTTGCGAGCCCTCCAGCCCATGGCTGAGGCAGGTGGGTGCGCCCAGGCCTCTCAGACACCCCAGGAGGCAGCAGCCTCTGGGGAGATGCCGTCCTGAGGGCAGGCAGCCCCACGACACTGTCAGCGGCAGCAGTGGATCTGCTATCCACAGACTTCTACCTCAGGACCCAGGGTCTGACTGGGCTCTGTGGGCCCCTCAGCCCATGGATGGTTTTAGAATCTTTTCATCTGGGCCTCTCCTGAGGCCGGGGGCTTCTCTACCCCCTTGCCACAAGGAATGGCCGACAGAGAGCATGGGGTCTCCCCGCTTTGGGGATGTAGAGTCAGGCCACACATGTTACAGGGCCTCCTGGCCTCCTGGCTGACGAGGTGGGGGAGCTGCAGGGACAAGGAGGGCGCCGTGCCTGGTGCTTTTACCTCGAGTTCTGACGTGCTCTTGGGGCTCAGCCAGCCCGTCCTGCTCTCAGGCTGGCACACAAAACCTGCGTCTCGTTCCCAGCTGCCAGGGCAGCCAGCTCACTGGCACAGACCCTGGGCTCATCGGCTTCTTCTGATACACTCCCCAGAGGGTGACGGGGTGCGGGGAAGGATGGAAGGCTTTTCTCCGTGCTGTTCACTGGCCGCAGAAGCCCAGCGGTGGGAATGAAGATGACAGAGCAAGCCCCTGTCTGGGAGTATACAGAGCGCTGGGGATCAGAAGGGGCCGCACCCTGGCTGCTGCCCGAGGTGGGGGGCTTTGCCCTTCTCCATGTACAGACAGTGGGCCAAGGCCTTCTAGAGGGGCACCAGGAGAGGGCTGAGGGGGTTGGTAGTTGTCTGCTGCAGACCCAAGGACTCAACTAATAAAATCGCAGTTATCAGAACTTCCCTGACAGTCTAGTGGTTAAGACCTGGCACTTCCACCGCAAGATGCGCAGGTTTGATCCCTGGTTGGGGAAAAAGAAAAATAAGCAGTTACCTCAAGAGCGGCTTCTCTCACCTCCCATCAGAGAGAACTGTCCGAGGAGCAGGAAGGTGGAGGAGGGCAGTGCCGAGGGGATCGTGAGGGCCCAGGGGCGTCTCTGCTCTTTGAGATCAGCCTCCAGCAGGATCTTGTGTTATTTACAACCTTCTTCCTGGACCCACTGAACTGCTATATCCTTCATGACTGGGTTCGTAGAATTTGCCACGGCTCATCAGAGTTGGAACCTATTTTTCAGAAATGTTTGTTCTGTAGGGCTGTTATTTGCTCTAAAACTGACTGGCTGGGACCCTCCAGCCGCCCCTGCTCTCCTGGCTGGACCGCAGGCCAGAGGAGGTTGTGATTACCACCCTTACTTCACAGATGAAGGGACTGAGACTCAGAGGTTAAATAACCTGCTCAAGGCGGCAGCAAACAGCCAGACCTGGGTTTGAGCTGTCCTTGGGCAGTTTCCAAAGCCCAGGGCGCTCAGCCATATCACAGCTGCCTCCTAGAAAAGTGTGCTGTATCCAGAGCTTTTGTGAAGTAGAAGATCCCCTACTGCTGCTGGGGGTGGTGCCCACACCCAGGAGGGGAGCATCCATGTGCTATTCAAAGCCTTGTTGAAGTTTGGGAATTCAGTCCTCTCAACACTCTTAATGAGTTCCCACCTGTGTGGTGAGCTGGGGGCGTGGCCTACGGTTGGGCGTGGCCTAGGAGAAGCTGGCATTTAAGCAAGCACTTGACAGATAGATACATTGGTGATCACAGGAGGGGATCACATATGATGACATGCTGGAGGCTGTGCAGAAGCCCACAGTGAATGAGCTTAGAATTAGGGGGCAGTTGATGAGGCTCTGAATACCTTGTTAAAGTTTGAGCTTTTACCTCCAGGGCAATGGGTATGCAATGAAGGATTTAAAACAGCATGGAACCATACTTGTGGGTTTTTTAAATTAATTTTTTGACTGTGCTGCTGAGTCTTCATTGCTGCGTGCAGGTTTTTCTCTGCTGTGGTTCATGGGGTTCTCCCTGCGGTGGCTCCTCTTGTTGCGGAGCCCGGGCTCTAGGGCGCAGGCTTAGTGGTTGTGGTACACAGGCTGAGTTGCCCCATGGCATGTGGCATCCTCCCAGCTCAGAGATCGAACCCGTGTCCCCTGCACTGGCAGGTGGATTCCCAACCACTGGACCACCAGGGAAATCCAACCATATTCGAATTCATGTTTTAGAAAACCTGCTGTGGGTGGAGCCCAGACTGACTAGAGCGGGCAAGAGTGGGGACAGGAAGGCACTGCGCTGGACATGGCACGGGGACCCAGGGTCTGACATGGAGGGTCAGGAAGGAGACTATGCCAAGGAAGACCCCAGCTTCCTGGCCTGGGCAACTGGGTGCCCATGAAACAGCCACGTAGAGATGTTCCAGGGGCACTGAGTCATTCTGACTCACCCAGTGCCTGGAACTGCTCTGAATCACCGTCCCCAGCATTAAGGTGTGGCGGGTGGCTTGCTCATCCCCTTTTCATTAACGTTCTCCTAGGCCACAGGCGCGGAGAAGGCAATGGCACCTCACTCCAGTACTCTTGCCTGGAAAATCCCATGGATGGAGGAGCCTGGTGGGCTGCAGTCCATGGGGTCGCTAGGAGTCGGACACGACTGATCGACTTCACTTTCACTTTTCACTTTCATGCATTGGAGAAGGAAATGGCAACCCACTCCAGTGTTCTTGTTTGGAGAATCCCAGGGACGGGGGAGCCTGGTGGGCTGCCGTCTATGGGGTCGCACAGGGTCGGACACGACCGAAGCGACTTGGCAGCAGTAGGCCACAGGCGGGAGAAGGCTGCTCACAGGAGTGTTATGTATGTATGTGCTGATCTTTCTTTTTCCCTTCATAATGATAAACAGCTCCTCAAGGTCATAACCTAGATGTTCCCTGTTAGAGAGAGAAATATTGGTAGAGAGTAACAGTGATAAAAGACACCGGTGGGGCTAATACTTCCGGTTTCAAGAGTTATTCATGTTTATTATTTGTTTCAAGTTGACGCAATTGGGAATCCCTGCTTGGGCTTTTGAATTAGAACCCAGTGAACCCCCTCTTAGAAGGTTCTAGGACAGTGAGAGAACAGAATGTTTTTCAAAAGTAAGGAATAATTGGAACTACCCTGTTGGTCCAGTGGTTAAGACTCCCAGCTTCCACTGCAGGGGCATGAGTTTGATCCCTGGTCAGGGAACTAAGATCCCCCATGCTGTGAGGTGTGCCCCCCCCCAAAAAAATGCAGAAATAAATCACCTTTTAAAAGAAAGTAAGGCATAATGGAGAAACAGGAGCTACCTGATTGACCAGCAAGCTCTGTGCCTCTGCCCCTGGAGGTCCCATGAGTCTTCAATTCTAGAGGGCGGGGTGGGGGTTAGAGGCCAGTAGAAGAGGATTCAGAGCAAAAGTAAAAGATAAAATAGCAAAGGAGCCAGGTGTAAACACACAGGACGCTAAGAAGGTAGGAACCCCTGTGTTCCTGGCCTGAGGCATGGTTCTGCTCTGTTTACAGAACCTTTGGCTATACTGTTGATCAGCTGCTGCTGCTGCTAAGTCGCTTCAGTCGTGTCCGACTCTGGGCGACCCTGCAGACGGCAACCCACCAGGCTCCCCCATCCCTGGGATTCTCCAGGCAAGAATACTGGAGTGGGTTGCCATTTCCTCCTCCTGTTGATCAGCAGGATTTCACAAATTAATAAGCAATGACTCCTTCAGGGCAGAACTGGGTCTTACTGGCCTTAACATACAGCAGCTGTGCACTGATGGTGAGTTCAGCTGTTCAGCTGCTATTGATGAAAACCAAATTCAAGGTGTGGCCACTTCCTGCTGGATGAAGAGATCCCTCACACCATTTCTGTGTGAATGTGAGGGTCAAGCTTCTGCTAGTACCAGAGCAATTGAATGGGTCACCAACCCTGGTTGGGACATCAGGGAAGCCTTCCTGGAGGGACAACTTCACTGGATCTAGGAGGTAACTTAGCAACAGGGGGGAGAGGTAAGGAGGGAAAGGCAGAAGGATCAGCACATGCAAAGACCCTGTGCAGGGGAGAAAAGTGCTAAGTAACTGAAAAATGTGAAACCAAGTCCCCGTAAAAACGTGTTCCCTTATAAAGTTTATAATTAATCTCTCAGTCCAAAACTTTATTCCCTTTCCTTTACCTTCTGACCTCAATCCTGTGCTAACTGGACACTAATCAGAGTCAGATGACTAAAACTGCTGCTGTTGATAACATCGTTAATATACTAAGATTGCTACTAGAGATATCACCGTTAATGTGCAAACTGTGTTTCTCCAGGACAAGATGAGGCAAAAGACCCCCTCAAGCCATGGACCACCTGGCTAGAGAGTCGTAAACCAGAAACATCCAGATACCCAAAACTTCAACTAAGAAATGTCATGGGGGGTGGGGTGGGGAAAAAGTCACAAAATGATGACCCCAGCTTCGTTCTAGCCTTAAAAAAAAAAAAAAACAAACCCTCCGAACTCAAAGACCAAGTTGGGGTAGATCTGAGGCTTGTCTCCCACTCCCCTCCTTGGTGTCTGGCAGTAAGTCTTTACTTTGCCACAAACCAAACCCACTGTCAGAGTCTGGCTCTGCATCATGGGCACACGAGCCCTTTGCTGGGTTACCAAAGGGTTGGTGACATGGAAGCCTGAATTCCAGGACAGAGGAGCCAGAGCAGAAGCCACTCCAGGTCACCTTGGGTATCAAGTTTTATCTTGTTAGAACCGGATCCCAAGAACAACACAACTCTGAAAAGGTTTCAGTTCAGTTGCTCAGTCATGTCTGACCCTTTACAACCCCATGGCCTGCAGCACGCCAGGCTTCCCAGTCCATCACCAACTCTCAGAGCTTGCGCAAACTCATGTCCACCAAGTCGGTGATACCATCCAACCATCTCATAGGGCAGAGGCAAAAAACTGGAGGTAATCAAAAGCTAACACACATACCACAGTTTTGGAGGAGGAAATGACAACCTATTCCATTATTCTTGCCTGGAAAATCACATGGACAGAGGAGCCTGGTGGGCTACAGTCTACCAGGTCGGAAAGAGTCGGACACGACTAAGCAGCTGAGCACACATACCACAGTTTAGTCTTCCCTGGGGGCTCAGACAGTAAAGAATTCACCTGCAAGGCAGGAGACCCAGGCCCCACCCCTGCGTGGGGAAGATCACCTGAAGGAGGAAATGGGAACCCACTCCCGTATTCTTTCCTGGGAAATCCCATGAAGAGAGGACACTGGCAGGCTACAGTCGGTAGGGTCACAAAGTGTAGGGCAGGACTGAGCGACTAACACTTTCATACCACAGGAAATGCTTTATGTTAATTCATTTAATCCTGAACACCCTCTGAGATAAGCACTACTACTACCAACTTTCTTTCCAAATGAGGAAAACTGCAAAGGCAAAGGGAAAGTCACATCCTAGAATATGAACCCAAGCAGGGGGACTCCTGAGTCCCTGCTCACAGCCCCTACTGCTGCTCGTGCTGCTACACCACTGCGGGGCTGAGGACGCCACCTTCAGGAGTTAGATGACCCTTGAGAACAACACGTGTCAGACTTTGCGACGCCATGGACTATCCAGTCCATGGAATTCTCCAGGCCAGAATACTGGAGTGGGTGGCCTTTCCCTTCCCCAGGGGATCTTCCCAACCCATGGATTGAACCCAGTTCTCCCACACTGCAGACGGATTGGATTCTTTACCAGCTGAGCCACCAGGGAAGCCCGAGAACAACACCCAGAGCCCTGCAACGGGCGGACCTTCTCCAGCAGAGGCGGCTACAAGCCCGCCCGACCGCCCCCAGTCTGTGTCGCCCCCTGGTGGCCGACGGCAGGCATGGGGCGGGACCGCTCGCAGGTCCGCCCTGCCTCCCACTGGGTACTTCCGAAGCCGGGGAGCCGGATACCCGCAGCCACCTCCAGCCCGGAAGAGGAGGACTTCGGGCCCAGGACGCGGGGGGCGGGGCTCCCAGGACGCGGGGGGCGGGGCTCCCAGGACGCGGGGGGCGGGGCTCCCAGGACGCGGGGGGCGGGGCTCCCAGGACGCGGGGGGCGGGGCTCCCAGGACGCGGGGGGCGGGACCTGCGCTGTGCGCTCAGGCGCCGCTCCGGCCTCCTCTGCGGGGTCCACAGAGCGGCGGCGCGCCGGCCTGAGGGAAGATGGCGGCACCCTGGTGGCGGGTCGTGCTGAACGGGAGTCGGAATTGGCGGGGCTTCAGCACCTCAGGTGAGGGCTCTGCGGGGTGAGGGGCTCTTGGAGGTCCCCGTCCAGCCGAACCTTGAGGCTCGAGCCGGCTCCCGCTCCGGGTCTCCGCGGGAGCCGGGCCGGGGCCAGCCTGATGTCCTGCTCTCCGCCCGCAGCCGCCCTGAGCCGCCGGGCCGCTCCTCTGGGGCCGATGCCCAACGAGGACATCGACGTGAGCAACCTGGAGCGGCTGAAGAAGTACCGCAGCTTCGACCGCTACCGGCGCCGTGCGGAGCGGGAGGCGCGGGACCCGCACTGGTGGCGAACGTACCGGGAGCATTTCGGAGAAGAGTCAGGTGGGGGTGTCCGGAGCTGGGCGGTGACCCCACCGCCTTGGGACTCGGAGGTTGCGGCGGGGGTGGATTCCGCCAGCTTGGATTCCCCGAGGTTGATGGAGAAGGCCTGCTCACGTTCCTGTGTGCACTGGTGGTGGCTTAGTCCCGCCAGCATTTTTCATATCTTTTGGTCCCCCTCCTTGGAAAATTCTCTTCCTTTATCATTAGATTTCCACCTTTGATGTTTCTACACCGAAAGTCTTTTCCTGACCAACTGCCCCCGTCCCAATTCTGGGTTGGAACGCCCCTCTGTGTTTCTGTAACACTGTTGATGTCGCCTTGGCCACACTGCATCCTGACGCTTCGCTGCTTCCCTCCCAGACTGTGAGCTCTCTAATAACGGGGATCCTGTCTGCCTTGACCACCACTAGATCTCTACACCTGCCACACATGACCAGTACTTTGCTGAGTTAAATTGAAAACCCTGGGGATGGTGACTCAGGGACCCTGCACGGCCAGCTGTGAACAGGCTTGAAGGTGATCCTAGCCATAATTAGGTCACCATCCGTCTGGGTTTCCCATGACCTAGACAAATAATGCTCTGGAGGAGGACATGGCAACCCACTCCAGTATTCTTGCCTGGAGAATCCCATGAACAGAGGAGCCTGCCAGGCTACATGCAGTCCATGGGGTCGCACAGATACTACTGAGGTGACCTAGCACGCATGCACGCAGACAGATGTAACCTTGGTTAGGGATTAGAAAACAGAATCTCACGTTGTATCCAGTTTACTTAGTGACTGGAACAAGTCCAGATCTGTGAAGCTGACAGCACAGTATGTTTTAGTCTTGTGAATTAAAGGCTAAGCTTTAGTAGCAGAGTTTGCCCTGTGAAAGGAAAAGTATGGACAGGGAGCTTAGCGAAGCCCTGATGCCACTTTCTCCAACACATCTTCCCTCCGCAGATCCCAAAGACACGGTTGACATTGGCTTGCCTCCACCTAAGGTCTGCCGGACCCAACAGTTGCTGGAACGGAAACGGGTCCTGCGGGAGCTGCGGACCAGTGTGGAGGAGGAGCGGGCCTCTCGCCTCCGCACAGGTAAGCCTTCCTGAGGGAGGGGGTCCTGGGTGTGTCCCTGCCCCCACTCCGCATCCCCACTGGCATCATTCCTTTCCAGCGAGCATCCCCTTGGAGGCCGTGCGAGCCGAGTGGGAGAGAACCTGTGGCCCCTACCACAAGCAGCGTCTGGCCGAATACTATGGCCTCTATCGGGACCTCTTCCATGGGGCCACCTTCGTGCCCCGAGTCCCCCTGCATGTGGCCTATGCCATAGGCGAGGACGACTTGGTACCTGTGTACTATGGCAATGAAGTCACTCCAACTGAGGTAACTGTTGGCCTGTGCCCCTCCCTGCCCTGTGTGCACAGACACATCCCACATGGGGCCAGAGACAGCTCCTTTTTGAAAGCAGTTACAGAGGCGGTTTTTATGGTGGTCAAGGGCACAAGCACATGTCTGTGTAGGCTCACCTGGGGTTTTCTTGTTCTCTGTCTCTTTTTGATTTCCCAGTAAACAACACCATGACAAAGTAATCACAAAGAAGGGAATGTAAAATAAAAAGCTCCATCAGAGTGCCCTCCCAGCCCCTAGCCATTGGCCTTCTTGGGGTTCAGATCTCTGGACAGGCAGCTCAGTAGGGCTCTTTTGATAAGTCTTTGCTCATTTGCCTCTCAAGGGGCTGTCCAGGGTACTTGGTCCAGAATGGGCTCTCCTTTCTCCGAGGCTCCCTCAGGCTCCTGCCCTCCAGAATAAAGGTCTATTTAGAACAGCTTGTCTGTCCCTGATGGGGTGACAGCGCCCTCGTTCTTTCCCCACCAGGCTGCCCAGCCCCCGGAGGTGACCTATGAGGCAGATGAGGGCTCCATGTGGACGCTGCTGCTCACCAACTTGGGTAAGGGTCTGGGGGCTCACGGGGATGTCTGCCTCCCTCATCTCCCTGGGGAGGCCCTGGGGAGCTGGGGGAAGGGCTAGGTGGAAGCTCCAGCCCCAGCTCCTTCCAGGGGAGGAGGAGGGAGGGGGCGGCAATGCCCGCAGTCAGTGGGGTGTATTTGTGTGTAGATGGACACCTGCTGGAACCGGACGCCGAGTACGTGCACTGGCTGGTGTAAGTACTTGGGATCGGGGTGTGGCTCAGCTTTGGAGGAGGTTCCGGCATCCTAGAAAGAGCTGCACTTGAACTTGAGTCTTGGCTCCACCATGGATTAACCACCACCTCCCAGCCCTAGAGGTGGTCCCTCACCTCTGCTTCCTGAGGGTGTCAGGGGCCCTGAAGGATGATCAGGGGCTGACCCAGGGTACAGAAGCAAAGCAGGCGGTGGGTTCCGGCCCCTCCTGCAGGGCCCTCTGTCTCCCTGAACTCATTTCCTCACCTGTGAGACTAGGGTCGTGCCGCCACGTGCCTCAGCCACTCAGGGGCTCAGTGACAAGCAAGTGGGAAAGGAGACCATGAGAGGCCTCTGGCACCCATGGGCTGCCTTTTGTTTGCTCAGCAGCCCTTGGTTCTGAGCACCAGGCCTGGAGGCAGAGGTCATGCACTTTATTCGACTGCAGTTACCACCCTGTGCAGCAGGCCCTCTGGCGAGTTGTACCTGGGGCAGGTACAGTGGCCATCCCAGTGCCAGGCTGGGCAGACACTCCCTGACAAACCCAGAGCCTTCGGGACATCAGGAGAGAAGCCGTCCCAGGTGGCGTGGCTCTCCCGCCTGAGCAGCCCTGCCGCCCCACCAGCCCCCCGGCACCAGGAAACCAGCTGCTCGAGCTTGCTCTCATCCTGACAGTTCCTGGGGCTCTTGTTGGCCTCTGAGCCCCTACTTTCCCTGCCCCCCACACATTTGCTCTCCATCTGAGGGTGTACAAAGCTCTTCTTCCTACCTGACTGTGTAGTGGAGATCATCTTAGGGTCCTCCTGGAGAGTTGTAGCAGTCTCTAGGGAGCATTGGGTGGGGATGTTCCTACTGCTGCCTGCGGTGAGTGGCAATTAACAGATGCTTGTTCTCCCTCCAGCACCAACATCCCGGGCAGCAGGGTGGCTGAAGGAGAGGAGACGTGTCCCTACCTGCCCCCCTTTCCTGCCCGAGGCTCCGGCTTCCACCGCTTTGCCTTCCTTCTCTTCAAGCAGGACAAGCCAGTCGACTTCTCTGGGGACACCCGGCCCTCACCCTGGTAATCTGTGCCTCCCCACCCCTGGGCTCAGGCCAGCTTCCCCCTGGGCTCAGGCCAGCTTCCCAGTAATGGGCAGTCTTCCTCAGGTCTCCTCTCTCATCACTTGGGCCTTGAGGCGAGCAGAAGGGTAGTTGTGCTGTGCTAGGCAGACCCGTAGGGGCTTCTCAGCATTGCCTGTGGGACCAGAGGTGGGGTGTGGGGCTCTGGTCCCCCCACAACTCTCAAATGCTCACCTCCTCCTACAGCTACCAGCTTGCCCAGCGGACCTTCCACACTTTTGATTTCTACAAGAAACACCAAGATGCCATGACCCCAGCTGGCCTGGCCTTCTTCCAGTGCCGCTGGGATGACTCAGTCACCCACATCTTCCACCAGCTCCTGGGTAAGGGCAGAGTGGGCAAGGGGGAGGGGGCGGCTGGTCTGAGCGCACAGACCTCCCCTGACATGCCAGGAGAAGCGCCTGCAGGAGAGGGCCAGCAGCAGGCATGCTATTCCTGGGGTGGGCTGGCTGGGCAGTCCCCTGGAGCAGACAGACGGACGGGCTCAGGCCAACAGCAGTCCACACCTGTGTCTCTCCTTCACTCTTCTGCAGACATGCGAGAGCCTGTGTTTGAGTTTGTGCGGCCGCCCCCTTATCACCCTAAGCAGAAGTGCTTCCCTCACCGGCAGCCCCTGCGCTACCTGGACCGATACAGGGACAGTCACGAACCCACCTATGGCTTCTACTGAGTGACTGGAGTGCCCCCCACCTCAAAGAGTGAACGGGGCTTCTCAGGCCACCCTGCCAGGCTCTGCAGGCGGGGGCAATAGAGGGGCCAAGCAGTGGGGTTCTCCTGCCTAAGGCTGCCCTTCTGCCACCCTCCCAGCAGGCTCAGGGCTTGGGAGGGAAGAAGGCTTAGGGGGTAGGGTTTCCAATAAAGATTTTTGCTGTAGTTGGTCTGGGTTTGTGTTCTGGGCACCCCCTGGTGGAAATCTGTTGCTTTATTGGCTGGCAGAGGGCTGCCTCCCACCCTGGGAGGTGAACCCTCGGCTGTCAGAGGCCCTGTGGTGCAGTGGCTGAAGACAGGTACAGAAGAAACGCAGGTGGTGGCCCTGGCTGCTCCCACAGGCCTCGTGAAAGAAATTTGGCAGCCCTGGGCATTGTCCCCTTGCTGGCTTTCCTCATGCTCCCAGCCTCCATGTGCTTTGAAGGTTTGTCAGGTGGGGCACAGGCAGGTCTCTGGGCACACCGCCCTGCTCAGGGCCCTGGAAGCTCCTGCATGCTTGCTGGGTGGTTAGGGTATCTCTCTTCTCTAAAGGAGAAGACTGCTTAGGAGCCAGTCAAGAGATCAGGAAGAAAAACTATACACATATTAAAAAACAAGACAATATGAGGTTTGCTGCATCGAAGTGAGAGGATGTCCTGCCTCAAAATTAAACCAGCTGGGTCAGAAAGAAAGGAGAGAGTTAACCCTGCCTCTCGCACTGGCCCAGCACACTGCCCCAGGGATGGTGGGCTAGTGGTCAAGACCCCCTCTTGCTCGGCTGCAGGGGAACCAACTCTCTTAAGAAGTGGGGTTCCAGAACAGTTTGGACCTGCAAACCAGGGACTCTCACCGGCACAGTATTCTGATGCAGTTGAAGACTGCTTTGAGTTTCCATTAAAGGGGGTAGGAAGGAACCACTATTTTCTGGTCTCTGTCTCTCGGTAACCAGACATTTCCACCTCACTGTTTACTTTAAAAGAACCAAAATTAGGCATGGCCCAGAGAAGGGAGACACCCTAGTCTGGCAAGTGCTGAAACTCAGCTCAAGGAAAAAAGTGCAGCAGAGCCCCATGGTCCAGAGGGCATTTAATGAGCACCAGCTGTGTGCCCCTTGCTCCTTGCCAGACACTCCCACGTGCTGTCCTGATTCATTTAATGGCCAAACCCCCTGGGAGGTAAATAACGTGTTGTCAGTGTTACTTGTATTAGATTTTCAGATGAGGGCTTCAGAAGAGGTTCTGGTGGAGGCCCTTGGCCAGGAGGAGGCTTGGAAGCCCAATGGCTTTCCCAAGGCTCTAGTCTCCAGAACCTGGGGCCAGATCCCCTGCACGGGAGCTGTTGGACTGAGGATCTCGGGAAGTGGGATGAGGTCCCAGGGTGGGACCAGAGAGAGCTGGACCCCATCTCCCAGGCTGGGCAGTAGAAGGCAGGCAGGAGTACCTCGGAGCCGGAGCCATCGGCGCTGGGCGGAACGGGCGTGCTGCAGCGGGCAGGCGCTGGGAGTGGCGGCTGGTCTGGTCGGTGGGGAAGAAAGGTGGTCATCCCAGCGGGTCCTCGCTCCGCCCGCTCCACCCACACCCCGGCGCCCGCGGTCCCTTTAAGAGGCCCCGGCCTTCCTTCCGCGCGCCCGGGGCCGCCCGCGGCAGCCATGGCCGCGCAGCAGCTGGAGGACAAGCTGACCTGCTCCATCTGCCTGGAGCTCTACAAGGAGCCGGTGACGCTGCTCTGCGGCCACAACTTCTGTGGGGCCTGCATCCGGGACTGGTGGGGCCTCTGCGAGAAGGTGTGCCCCGAGTGCCGGGAGCCCTTCCCGGACGGAGCCGAGCTGCGCCGCAACGTAGCTCTGAGCGGCGTGGTGGAGGAGCTGCGCGCCACGCCCGGCCCCGGCCCCGATCCCAGCCACGGCGCGCGCTGCCCCCGGCACGGCCAGCCGCTCGAGCTCTTCTGCCGCACCGAGGGCCTCTGCGTGTGCTGCGTGTGTACCGTGCGCGAGTGTCGCCTCCACGAGCGGGTGCTGCTGGACGCCGAGCGCCGGGCGCGCGAGGTGACTCGCCGGGGACCCGCACAGCTCTCTGCGCCCGGGCGGGGGCGGGCGGCTTCAGCCGCGGGCTTGGCCCTGTTTTGATTCCGGGTTGAGAGGAGGTGGCAGTCAGGACAGCTTGAATAGAGATGGCAGGGCCGGTGCCGGGTCTAGGGTGAGGATATGGGAGTGAGTAGCCGGGATGGAGTGAGGAGGTCAAGGAGCCGAGTGCTGGAGCACAGACAATCCCCGGAGCTGCTGAGGACGCAGTCAGGACAAGAGGTTACTGCCTTGGGGGCTGAATACAGTGCAGGGGGTGTGGAAGTTTGCCGGGAGGACTAGGTGGTGCAGCTGGACGGCAGAAGCACTGAAGGAGCTAGAACTTGGCTATCGAGAGGGGCAGTGATGCTGGAGTGTGAGGGTAGGACTGTGCGCCCTTGGGGGAGAGTCAGGGTGAACCAGGAAACTCTGCCCTGCCCCTTCCTACCTCCAGCACGTTGTACTGTGCTGGAGGCTCTGTGGCTCGGACCGAGACGCAAGCATTGCACTTGGGAAAATCCAGTGACCTGGCCAAGTTATGAACTTCCCTGACCTGCTTCCTCTTCTGTGAAGTGGGGATAACATGGGTCCCTCACTTCAGGGTGTCGCCGGGAGGAGCAGAAGCAAGACAGGCTCTTGACCGGGTGCAGGGCCCCAAGTCCTAGTGGGGGTGCCGTCCTGCAGTCCTGAGGGTATAGCAGCCGTCTTGCTCGTGTTCAGCCCGAGGTTTCTGTACCACCTGGGCACCACTCTGCTCCCCGCAGGGCAGGGGCTTTGTCCAGGCCTCCCTGGGACCCTGACCCAGTTCCCCCAGGGCTCAGAACCAAGACTGGTGCCCTGTGTGCGGGCCTCACCCGGGTGGCACAAGGGGAGGCTGAGCATCTGCAGGTGCTTGCTGACTGGCTGAGGGGGCTTCACAGCCAGTCCTGGCTCCCTCTTGTCACTTGTCCCCTGATGGGCCCACAGGCCCAGCTGAGAGCCACGCTGGAGGTCACCCAGCAGCAGGCCGCCCAGGCCCAGAGGCAGCTACAGGAGCTGCAGCAGCGAAGCAGCCAGATCCAGGTACCAGGCTTGTCCCCCCGCCACCCCCAACGTGTTCTTGTGCTGTGTCCTTCAGGCGGCCACCGGCAGCCCCTGGGACACTGGGCAGTAGGTGTGAGCCACCTTGAAAATGCCTCCCGGCATCAGGAAATGAAGGGCCGGTGGGTGGGGGGCAGAGAGACCTTGGCTCCCCACTCCTCAGCCCAGTGGGCAGCCCAGGGCCCTAGCTGTCCTCAGCTCCTCCTGTGCCCACCCAGAACTCAGCCTGCACCCTGACCTCCGTGATCTCTGGCAAGTTCAGCTGCTTGCTGCAGGCCCTGGAGATGCGGCGGGTCAGGGCTCTGAGGGACATCAATGTGGCCAAGACCCAGGCCCTGGAGCAGGCCCAGCAGGAGAAACAGCGCCTGCAGGGCCACCTGGAGGCCGTGTCCTTCTGTGATCGAAGGATTCGCCACCTCCTAGAGCATCTGGATGACTGGACCTTCCTCCAGGTACCAGACCTCAGGGAGGCGGGCCGGGGGGCCGGTGCGCCTGCCCTTTGTACCCAGGCTTACTGCAGCTGTCCCCTGCGCTCAGGAATCACAGCAACTGGTGCCCCCAGGCCCTCTCGGGCCACTGACTCTCCCACAGTGGGACGAAGATCAGCAGCTGGGCGGCCTGAAGGAGTCACTGAGCCAGCTGTGTGCCCTCCTCCTGGAAGAGGGGGCTCACTCCGGAGTACCAACCGAAGCCGCTGACTTGGGCTCTGTGGGTAAGGCTGATCCCAGACCTCTGCCTGCCCCTCTGGGCCCAGCTGTCCCTCCCACTGGGAGTGGGAAAGGAGTCAGTGGCCTGGCCCCCCATGAGCGCTCCTCCTGATGACTCCCCTAAACCCCTGCTTTGCTCCGTAGAGTCCCCAGGTCCCCTGGCACCAGTCCTGAGCCCAGTGTGTCCACTGAGGAGGAGACTCTGGCAGAGTAAGAAGGCCTAGAGCACACGTGTGTCTGCACCTGTGTGAGCATATGTGTGTGAGTGCATTGTATGCACACGTGGGTATGTGTGTGTTCATGTGTGCACTGTGAGCACATGTGTGTGTCCCTCTGTATGTGTCGGGGGGCACCTACTCTTTCCTGACTATTCTGTCCAGGAAACCTGTTTCACGCCCCTCCCTGGGGCCGGCCTGGCCCCGCCCCCCCATGTACCTGTTGCAGGGTGCACACCTCTTACACATGCTGCGAGTGTAGTGTTTAAGGAGATTCTGGGTGCACGAACCTGGGATCGACCACGATTCTTCCACTCACTATGAAGTTAGCTTTCTGAACCTCAGTTTTCTCATCTGTGAAATGAGGCCGATGGAAGGTTCCACCTCAGGGGTCGCGTGGAGGATCAGATGCTGAGAGGATGTCCGCGTTTGCTCAGCTTCCAGTGACCCCCGCAGATATCTGGGGGTCCGTCGATGGAAGTTCAGTTGCTGTCTGTCCCCTCTGACAACAGAGTGATGGCTAGACGCAGGCACCCTTGCTCAATCACCTTCCATCTGCCTCTGCCCAACAGATTATCGCAACCTGACCTTCGACCCTGTCAGCGCCAACCGCCACCTCTACCTGTCCCAGCAGGACCAGCGGGTAAAGCACCTTCTAAAGCCCCGGGGCCCAGACGGGCCCGGCAGCTTCGAGCTCTGGCAGGTGCAGTGTGCCCAGAGCTTCCAGGCTGGGCAGCACTACTGGGAGGTGCGTGCGTCCAGCCACTCGGTGACGCTGGGCGTCGCCTACTCAGAACTGACGAGGCGCAGGCAGGGGCCCCACACGGACAACATCGGCCGCGGGCCCAGCTCCTGGGGGCTCTGCATTCAGGAGGACTGCACCCAGGCCTGGCACGACGGGAAGGCCCAGCGCCTCCCAGTCGTGTCGGGGCGGCTCCTGGGCGTGGATTTGAACCTGGCCTCTGGCTGCCTCACCTTCTACAGCCTGGAACCCAAGACCCAACCCCTGCACACCTTCCATGCCATCTTCACCCGGCCCCTCTACCCCATTTTCTGGCTCCTCGAGGGTCGGACCCTGACCTTGTGCCATCAGCCCGAGGCCACCCTTCCTCCAGGGCTCCAGGAAGAGGCCTCGGGGCTCAGCGGAGGAAGGCAGGGGACAAGTGCCACCCCGGTGGCCAGGTGCCACCATTCCCATGGGCCCCAGAACCGCCCCAGCTGCTCCCCTGGGGACCTGAGGCCACAGCTCTAGTGGGACCAGTTGTTGGCTGGAAGACCAGCTCAGGAGCTGGCTGGGCCACTTGGAGAGAGGTGGGAGGAAGCCTCCAAACTGGAGTTCACCTTCCCCTCCTCTCTGAAGGGGGCGAGCCTCAAGGGAGGAAGATGGGAGCCCAGTTCTAGGGCTGCCTGGACCTCAGAGACCAGCGCAGTGCCCAGGTCTTGCAGGAGCGCACGTGCAGAGCAGGACACACCATAGCGGGACAGAGTCACTTATAGGGCAACACCAGTTTACCTCCTACCAAGACAGTGTAGACCTCGGAACAGAGGATTCCTAGAGGCAGTCTTGAGAAGGTTGATTTTTATCTTCTCCCTCCTCATCTCTTTTCTATTTTCCTTCACATTTTGGTATATTTTCATCTTCTCTTTTACTTTGTACATCCTGTGCTCATATTCTATAAACAATTGTGTTTTTCTGCATCTTTTATTTAACATAAGCATTTTCCACATTGTTCAAATTTTCTCCCTGAATGACGCAACATAAATGGTCATCCTAATGACAAAGCCAAATTCTAATCAGAATTTATTTACCCATTATTGGACTTCAAAATGTTTTATTTGGGGGCTATAAAAATATGGCCGTGATGACTTTTTGGGAGGAGGCCACACCCTGCAGCATGTGGGATCTTAGTTTCCCCAACCAGGGATCAAACCCTTGCCCCCTACAGTGGAGAGTCGGAGTCTTAACCACTGGGCCAGGGAAGTCTTGAGATGACGATTTTTGAGCCGGAAGTTTTGGCCTTATTTATTACCCTGTACGTGGGCTGCATTCCCTACAGAGGAATCACTCAACAGAGACACAATGGAGACTTGAAGATTTTATTCTTATACAAGGGACCGAAATGAAGAAACCTTGCATCAGGCCAACTGACTCCTGCCCCCCAGGCCGCCAGCCAATCGTCACGGCAGAGCCTCAGCTGCCATCATTCTCCCCTCATCCCTACCCAGGTTGTGGGCATCAAGTGTAGGTGCCAGCACAGCTCCCGCTCCTTTGATTTTGGATTTTGCCATTCAGAACATGTTTCCCTGCAGGTCCTTGTACATGTTTTATCTTGTGTTTCTGGAGATGAGGGTGCTGGGTCATTGGGGAGCAGTAATTTTGTACAAGAAAGTGCTTCTTGATCAGGGTAGTGGTCCCAAGGGTGTCTGCTTTCTAATTTTTTACACTGTACATGCATGTTTTATAGACTCGTGTGTATTTGACAATAAAAACTTTTTTAGAAAAGAATAACATGCAAAAACACTCCAAAAATTAGAAAATATTTTTGTATTTCTATAAGACAGATTTCCCTCCCCACATTGTCACTGGTCCCTGCTGGTGCCGCGGCTGCAGACTCCGCCTTGTGGCCTCACTCGTCAGGTCTCGGTTTAAGGGCAGGGCCAGGCCTCTCATCTGTGCAACCTGGGCAAGGAGCTTCCAGAAAGATTCCTAAGGTGGGGAGATCCCCAAACAGGGTAAGATGGTTCTGAGCCTGGACAGTCAGTGTGACAGTCTGACTGTGTGACAGTCTGACAGCTGGGTTAACAGCAGGAGTTGAAAGCCCCAGGAGGGTAGATACAGGATTGGGCTGGCCAGGTAGCCATTATCACTGGCTACCCCAAGCGGACAGATTCTAACCATCCCTCCTGATGCCAGAGCCCCTACACAAATGTCCAGCTAGCCAAGCCCACAGAAAAAGCGACAGAGACAGGAAGAACAGCCCCTTCTCTGCTTCCATAGTGCAGAGTGTCTTGGGTCATTTAATCTATGGATGTACTTTTTTATCGGGTTGTTGATCCTTTCCACATTGTCCTGTGGGAATGTTCTATACTGTGACCACTAACTTTTGTTTACATGACACTACTGCCTTTTTGAGGGGGAGGGCGAGTGCCATGCCATGTGGCATGAGGGACCCTAGTTCCCTGACCAGGGGTTGAACCCACTTCCCTGTACTGTGAGCTCAGAGTCTAAACCACTGGACCACCAGGGAAGTTCATATTTATATGAACTCCATAGAGTGCTGTGGGGCAGTGCTTCCCATGCCAGTGTGAGGGCGAGAATTAACTCTCCGGGACAGTTCCTTCCGATTAAATTCTCTCAGCCCTGCTGATTCTAACAACTCTCCACCTCCTCACCAGGAAAAATGCCTTGGTGCAGAGGGAGAAAGAAACATGGACTCTGGGGCATAACATTTGTAAAGGGGACTCATCTGATGAGCCTGGGAGTGTTTCCAGCATCTCTGCTCCAGTCCTCACAGTTTCTGGGCATCTCTGAGGCAGAATCAGGAGGGTGGGTGCCGGGGTCCAGCCCCGGTGGATCCAGGGAATTTGAAGGGGGGACAGCGTCGGCGATCAGGAAACAATAGCTTATTTAAATGTTAATTAAAGATACAAACAGCGGTTAAATAGGGATAGCTCAGTGAAGAAATTCAGTGGAGAAAAGAGGCTGAATAACTTGGTTTACGTGGAAAACCAATAAAATTCCAAGACAAGGAATTTGCGCCACCTACGTAGGCTGCAGGCGTCCTCCCGTTCTCCTGAAGGAGAGCAGACACTAAGGCCTCCCCGGTCAGATCTTAGAAGCCCAGGCAAAATTAGTAGGCTTGATGAGCCTCCACGCTCCAGATGGGAATTCAGCCAGAAGATGAGAGAAAGAACGACATGGGGAGACCAAGCTTCAGTGAGCAAGGCCCGTAGCTTTATTTTCAACAGGGGCTTTTATACCCTAAGTTGCACATAGAGGATAATAGGGGGTGTGAAATCATGCAAAGTCAGCAGTCTTTGATCCTTATCGAAACCAGGGTTTCTCTTCTGCAAACTTATCATATACAAATGGTTTAGGTGATTTACATCATCTTCTGGCCAGAAGGCCTGTTAACATTTTATGACTCTGATAAAGGTTTGTCAACCATAAGACTTACTTTCTCTAAGACTAATCATTTTAAAGTTTGGCGCCATCCTCTGAAGGTGTTAGAAAAGTTGCATTCCTATAGGGCAGAGGTGCAGTGGGTTTACAACAAAGGAAAGAATTTATTACCTTAAGATCTAAAGTTGTTAACACCAAGGCCACTACTTATTTTTTCTACATACCAACTATATTAATTAATACACTTCCAAGGATACAATACAGGAGATGTGGAAACTTGGCAGCAAGCATTGGCTCAACAATGAAATCTTCTACTAGTTCTATTCTGACAATTTCTAACTCTCCGAGAGGCTCCATACTATTTGAATATCTTACGCTTCCCGTGCCTCTCACGGTTGGGAGACTGTAAACAATCGTATGCATAGCTGTAGGAGCCCGGGTAAGCCTGTCAGGCAAGTTAGAGAGCCATCTGAGGGGTTTGGATTGAAACACTCCTATTATGCCCAGGAGGCTAATTAGCTAGAGCTCTAAGTTGATTTCCTTCAGAGAAAAGGTGGTCGGGGATAGCCCCCCCCTGACCCGCCCCGTGACTGTCAGAGGAGTTGGTGAAAGTCATGAAGCAGTAAAACAGACAGACTCTGGTTTTGGGGTAGACGCTCAGGCAGACCCAGAGGGGCACCCCTCGAGTTCTGGCTCGCCTTGCCCACCAGAACTCTCCCACATAACCTTGTTATGGGTGGGGACTCCCGTGCTGGCTCCCGGCAGGTGTGCATAGGAACAGAACAAGAGAAGGGAAGGGCGGGAGAGATTTTAAAAGACAGGGACCTCTGGGGCTGGTGGATTGGCGGCCAGAGAGGGGAGGGGTAAAGAGACTCAGAGGCTATCCTGCCTGTGGAGGGAGGAACGGAAAGGAGCAGCGTGGTGACTAGGAAATGTGTCTTGAAGTAACGCAGGGCTGGAAACTAGAAGACAATGGAGCCAGGTCTTTGGGACTCTGAGGGAGGAAAGGATTTCTATTCAGAATTCCATACCCAGCCAAACTGTCAATCATGGGGAAGCCTGAACAAAGACATTTGCAGACACTTCCGCATCCATTACCAGGAAACTCCCAGAGGATGTAATTTTCAAAAATAAAGAAATAAATCAATGAAGGGAAGGGAAGCCCCGGGATCCAAGCAATGGGGAATTTAACATAAAGGAGAAATGATAAGGAATCAAGATCTTGCTTCCTGACAGTGACGACCTTGCCATGAGAACATGCCTCTTGCAAAGGATCTCCTTTGTCCCTCTCAAGAAGAGGAGAGGAAACCCCAGCAGAAGCACCTCGTGCAGAGCTCCAATTCCTATTTCATGGATGTGAGATGCCCAGGATGCTATAGAATCACCAACAGCTTTAGCCATGCACAAACGGTAGTTTTGTGTGCTGGTTGCTCCACTGTTCTCTGACCGCCTACAGGAGGAAAAGCAAGCCTTCCAGGAGGATGATCCTTCAGATAGAAGCAACACTGAAAGTACCCTGTATCAGAACGCATGGGAAAGCATCCCAATAAACACATTTTGGATATCAAAAAAAAAATCTGGATATCAAAATCTCCAGAAACACAAGCACAAACATCCAGATGTTCAAGCTCACACCCGTGTGCTTTAGGCATATGGAGGTAAGTGCTAGAAGAGACAGGAGGGTTGAACCTAGTTGTCCATGGAACCCAGAATCTGAAAAAGGTGGGATACAGGACTGCAGCTTTTATTATACACCTCACTAAATTGTTTATTTTTCAGATACTCTAGATATATTATTTTGAAATAAATGCATATGTTTTAAAGTACATCAAAAAAAAGAAAAACAAAATAAAAATAACAAAAAAAAAATAAAGTACATCAGTAGCATAAAGAAGAAGTGCTGTTGTGGGATATGGCTTGGTTCCCATTTCCTTTTTCCAGAGAGTCAAGCAAAGCTAAGCTTGGCTTGCTGAGTACTATTGTTTGTTCCACTGCCTTTGCAGTTTGTTTTTGTTTCTGCTTGACTTTTTTTTTTTTTAAGCAATACTGCAGCCAGACACAGAGAAGGCAATGGCAACCCCACTCCACTACTCTTGCCTGGAAAAATCCCATGGATGGAGGAGCCTGGTAGGCTGTAGGCCATGGGGTCACTAAGAGTCGGACACGACTAAGCAACTTCCCTTTCACTTTTCACTTTCATGCACTGGGGAAGGAAATGGCAACCCACTCCAGTGTTCTTGCCTGGAGAATCCCAGGGACAGGGGAGCCTGGTGGGCTTCCGTCTATGGGGTCGCACAGAGTTGGACACGACTGAAGCGATTTAGCAGCAGCAGCAGCAGCAGCCAGACAGGGTCATTTATGAGGTTTAGGATTATTTTCAGGGTGCACGTTCTGGGTTTAAGTTCTGCCTCCTCTGCAAGACTAGGTGTGTGGCCTCTGGCAAGATACGTAACCTGTTGGAATTCCATTACCCCTCCTTCATGAGAGTCCTGGAGAGGACAGAGTGAGATGCAGCTGTGAGCAGAGTGTCAGTTACTTAAGAGCCAATTCATTTCACGAATAATGAATATAGGGCTTCCTTGGTGGCTCAGTGGTAAAGAATCCAGCTGCCAATGCAGAAGACACGAGTTTGATCCCTGATCCGGGAAGATCCCACATACCGCAGGGCAATTAAGCCCGAGTGCCGCAACTACTGAAGCCCAGGAACTCTAGAGCCCATGCTCCACAGCAAGAGAGTAGCCCCCGCTTGTGCAACTAGAGAAAAGCCTGCACAGCAACCAGCACAGCCACAAAAAGAATAATTAATATATTGGGCAATTTTAAAAGCTTCCATAATGGAGATGAGATATCAAAAATGCCACCACCCTGACAAATCACATCTCCAGGCATTCCTGGAGGAGTACACCTTCCTGAACAGGCTGTGAGGTGGGGAGCGGAGGGCGGAACTTGTCCCCTGTATGTACCCCCAAACCCGAGTGGCACCTCCTCTCCCTTCCAAAGCCAAGTGGGTCTGTGATCTCAGCAAGCCCAGGCAGCCTGACTGCCCAGCCTCTGATGTCTGAGCCTCTGAACCATCTCTCATCTTGGCAAACAAGAGACAATCAAGATCAAGTGCTCTTGTGGAACTCATTAGACGCCTCTCTGCCAAACCAGGCACGCCCAGGCTGGTCCACCCACTGCTCTGCCCAGAAGGTCTTTTCCCACCCTAGTTTCTGCATGCTTCCGAGCCCTAGCAGACTGTGAAAGCACAACTCAAATGACACTTCCTCCATGAAGGCCTCCATGACTTCACCCCCACCCACGTCCCACAAATTCCTCAGGAGTGGATCCCACCCCTCTTTTAATATTTAATAGATCTTAGTTTTCTTCTCTCCTTCCAGGAGGCTCTGCACAGCATGTTTTTACATCAGATTTTATATTTTTATTGGAGTGTAGCTGTTTTCCAACGTGTTAAGTTTCTGCTGTGTGGCAAAATGCATCAGTTATATGTACACGCATATCCCCTCTCTTTTGGATTTCCTTCCCATTTACTGAGTAGAGTTCCCTGTGCCGTATAGTAGGTTCTCATTTTATGCATAGCAGTGTATACCCTTTACATTGTACACGGTGAATCCCAATCTCCCAATTTGTCCCACCTCCTTCCCCCCAGTAAGTTTGTTCTCTATATCTGTGACTCTTTCCCTGCTCTAGATTTTTTGTTTTTTGACTGAGCCTCATGGCTTGCAGGATCTTAGTTTGCCAATCAGGGATTGAACCGGAGCTACAGCAGTGACAGCACCAAGTCGTAACCCCTGGACCACCAGGGAATTCCCCCTGAATTAGACATGTTTAACCCAGGGTTTTGAGGAGGTGGGAATTTTCTTTGTTTTCAATGTCCTCTAATGGTAATCTAGTGTTTCTTTCTATTACAAATGGAGAAAAACACCACAGTGATATTAGCCATAGCTGTGACTTGTCACCAATAAAAAATGACAGATTTTTCATAACGTATTACAGAAATGACAGAGAACTTGAAATATGTTTACATTCATCGCTGTCTCAAAAACGCAGGAATTCTTAGGCCTCCATCAGATCTTGTTACTTGTTCTTGTGTTAAAGAAACACAGATATAACTTTATCACAAATCTGTTTTCTTTATATTTTGCACCTGTATTTCAATGTAATTGATTGCCATGGAACCCTGCGCATTTTATTTTGTGCATTTAAAAGCATTACTCTGGGGATTTCCCTAGTAGTCCAGTGGTTAAGACTCCACACTTTCCCTGCAGGGGACATGGGTTCGATCCCTGGTCAAGAACTACAATCCCACAGGCAGCACAGTGCGGCCAACACATAGAAAAATAAATATATAAAAATAAAAACATTACTCTGGAAAGACGTCTGAGACTACACTAGCCTTTGAGAAGGGCCCTAGAGGAATAAGAAAGGCTAATCCCCACCTCTATGTGGATCAACCCTCTCCATCTGTGTATTCCTCCCACTTTGGCCTCTCATTAGCAGGAAGTCTGCAGGCCTGGGTGTAGGAAGCATCGCCTCGGCTACTTTATTTTTTTTAATGAATTAAAAAAAAAAATTTTATTTATGTATTTTTGGCTGTGCTGAGTCTTCACTGCTGCTCGGGCTTCTCTCTAGTTGCAGTGAGCAGGGGCTCCTCTCTAGTTGGGGTGCACAGGCGTCTCTCGTTGCAGAGCACAGGCTCTAGGGGGCTCAGGCTTCAGGAGTTGTGGCACGTGGGCTCAGACATCGCAGCTCCTGAGCTCTGGAGCACAGGCGCAATAGTTGTGGCGCAGGAGCTTAGTTGCTCCGTGGTATGTGGGATCTTCCTGGATCAGGGATCAAACCTGTGTCTCCTATACTGGCAGCAGATTCTTTACCACTGAGCCACAAGGGGAACCTGTTTTATGAACTTTTAAAATAGTTACACGTTTACAGAAAAGTTGCAAAGATCACTCAGAATTCCCCTACACCTCCCTCCCAATTTGTCCTTTTGCTCATATCATGACTATGGTATATTTGTCACAATGAAAGAGCCAATATCAATACATTCTTATGAACTATATTCCATAACTTATTTGCATTTCCTGTTTCCCCCTAACATCCTTTTTCTCTCTCAGGAACATGTCCAGAATACACAGGACATTTATTTATCACGTCTCCATGGACTTCTCTTGGCTGTGACGATTTTTCAGACTTTCCCTGCTTCTGTATCAGAGAAGGCAATGGCACCCCACTCTAGTACTCTTGCCTGGAAAATCCCATGGATGGAAGAGCCTGGAAGGCTGCAGTCCATGGGGTCGGGAAGAATAGCACACGACTGAGCGACTTCACTTTCACTTTTCACTTTCATGCATTGGAGAAAGAAATGGCAATCCACTCCAGTGTTCTTGCCTGGAGAATCCCAGGGACGGGGAAGCCTGGTGGGCTGCCATCTATGGGGTCGTACAGAGTCGGACATGACTGAAGTGACTTAGCAGCTGCTTCTGTTTGACGACTTTGAGAGTTTCAAGGGGTTCTGATCAGGTGCTGTGTAGACTGTGTCTCCATTGGGATCTGTCTAAAGTTTTAATAATAATTAGAGTGGGGCTGTCGGAGAAGGTAATGGCACCCCACTCCAGTACTCTTGCCTGGAAAATCCCATGGATGGAGGAGCCTGGTAGGCTACAGTCCATGGGGTCACTAAGAGTTGGACACGACTGAGCGACTTCACTTTCACTTTTCACTTTCATGCATTGGAGAAGGAAATGGCAACCTACTCCAGTGTTCTTGCCTGGAGAATCCCAGGGACGGTGGAGCCTGATGGGCTGCCGTCTCTGGGGTCACACAGAGTCGGACATGACTGAAGCGACTTAGCAGCAGCAGCAGCAGCAGAGTGGGGCTGTGGGTAGGAAGACCACATCATATCAATGGTACTTACTGCCGAACATGACATCACTGTTGATGTTGACCTTGATCACCTGGCTGGGCTGGTTTTCATCACTGTACCCTGTCAAGTTACTCTTCTGCTCCCCTTGGAAGGAAGTCACTCTGCACCCTCCACACGTGCGGAGTGGGAAGCCACTCTCCATCTTGGAGAATGTGCCAAAACTGCTCACACTTCCTCTGAATGGGAAATTTGTCTATTCTCCCTCATTTATTTATTTATCCAGAGATTTATTTAGAACAGCATGAACTCATGGAAGTTTGTTTTATACTTAGGGTTACAAACCAGTGCTCCTTTAGTCATTTTGTTGCCATTCTATTTTTTTAAATTTAACATTACGGAGGTATAGTTTACATATACTAAAATGCACCATTTTAAGTGCGTGGTTAGACTAGTCTCAGAGAACACCTCCACTTGGGGAACCCGCAGCCTGAGCCCCTGGCACATTGCGCGAGTGTCCACGGGCTGGAACCGAATTCCCAGGGCAGTGGACTTG
The DNA here is from genome assembly GCF_002263795.3 of Bos taurus. Taxonomy (NCBI): domain Eukaryota; kingdom Metazoa; phylum Chordata; class Mammalia; order Artiodactyla; family Bovidae; genus Bos; species Bos taurus. The sequence continues at coordinate 55,740,591 of NC_037346.1, forward strand.
GAGGATGACATCAACTTCCCATTTTAAGTTTAGAGAAGCCCAAGTTCCCCACTGGAGGTAAACAGAGTCACTAAGAGGCAAAAACATATGCCCATCAGCAGTTACTTTTCCCTGCAGCTCAGCAACTTTGTCTTTTTTCTTTTTATATTTGGCTGAGCCGGGTCTTAGTTGTGGCACGCAGGATCTTTGATCTTCGTTGTGGGCATGTGGAATATTTAGCTGCTTAGTTGCAGCATGTGGGATCTAATTCCCTGACCAGGGATGGAACCCAGTTCCCCAACATTGGGAGCACGGGGAGTCCTAGCTATGGGACCACCAGGAAGTCTCAGCAGCTCAGCAACTTGGCTAAAGGTGCTGCGGAGGGGTCTGGAGCGCAAAGGTGCCTGCCTGACACCGTGCGGTCGCCCAGCCCCTCTGGAGGCCCTGGCTGGCCATGGGGTGGACCCCCATCGCGGGTCATAGAAGGGTGAATTCCTCTCCTGCTTTCAGTGTGGCCCCTCCAGTCGCCTTCTCTGCTCTCTCTCTCTCTCTCTGCCCTTTCCTCCAGGAGCCCCTAGGGGTCAGACTGGGGCCCAGAGGCCACCCCACGCTGTCCGGGACGGGGCAGGGTACAGGCCGGCCTTTTGTGCTGGGGGGCGGTCCGAGCTGGGGGCGGGCGGGGGCCGGACCCTTGGCCTCTGTCCCAGGGGGCGGCGCCGCGTCGCCAACGGTCCGGGTCCCTCCCAGGCGAGAGCGGCGCAGGCGGTGCGCCGCGGCCGCGGAGCCATGGACGGGAGTGGACCCTTCAGCTGCCCCATCTGCCTGGAGCCGCTCCGGGAGCCGGTGACACTGCCCTGCGGCCACAACTTCTGCCTCGCCTGCCTGGGCACGCTCTGGCCGCACCGCGGAGCGGGTGGCGCCGGCGGCCCCGGAGGCACGGCACGCTGCCCGCTGTGCCAGGAACCCTTCCCCGACGGCCTCCAGCTCCGCAAGAACCACACGCTGTCCGAGCTGCTGCAGCTCCGCCAGGGCTCGGGCCCGGGGCCCGGCCCCTGCCCGGCCCCGGCCCCCAGCCCCTGCCCGGCCCCGGCCCCCGGCCCGGCCCCGGCCCCCGAGCCGGCAACACCCAGCGCGCCGCCCAGCGCCCCGGAGCCGTCGGCTCCCTGCGCGCCCGAGTCATGGCCGCCCGGCGAGGAGCCGGTGCGATGCGATGCGTGCCCCGAAGGCGCCGCCCTGCCCGCCGCGCTCTCCTGCCTCTCCTGCCTCGCGTCCTTCTGTCCCGCGCACTTGGGTCCGCACGAGCGCAGCCCCGCGCTGCGCGGACACCGCCTGGTGCCGCCGCTGCGCCGGCTGGAGGAGAGCCTGTGTCCGCGCCACCTGCGGCCGCTCGAGCGCTACTGCCGCGCCGAGCGCCTGTGCCTGTGCGAGGCCTGCGCCGCCCAGGAGCACCGGGGCCACGAGCTCGTGCCACTGGAGCAGGAGCGCGCGCTCCAGGAGGTAGGGCGCGGGCGCGGCGGGCGGGCTGGGGCGGGTGATGGGGCTCGCGCGCCGGCCGAGGACCCCTCATTGCTTTGCCATCCTTAATTCCCCTCTCTAACCTGAAGACCTCTGCGGTGCCTTCCAGCCCTGACCGTCATCCGCTCGCTGTGGGACATTCTTTTCGGAATGAGAATGAGGGTTGGAGGGACCCAGTGAGAACTCGAAAAGGATGCAAAAATCGGGCTGGAAGACTTGAGGCTGGGGCGGAGCCCATGGTGGGAGGGTGGTTAAAGGAGCCTGGTGGGGTCCGCAGGGTCCCCGGCGGGCGGCCGGTGCCTTGGCCGGGCTCCCGCCTGTCCCGCTCAGATCTGCCTGGGCTGAGGGTCTGGATGGGTGTGGCAGACGACAGGAGTGCGGCGGAGGGTGGACTGAGCACACAGACCGCTCTGTCCGGCTGTTCCGGGGGCTGGTGGTGGGCGCATGTACTGGCTGTCCAGCCCTGTTACCTCCGCCCCCAGTTTCCTTTGGCCCCAGGCCTGGTCTTGGCGCCTCTGGCCTTGGGATTTTCCGTCTCTCCTGCCTGAAGTGGTGACTCATAAGACCCAGGGGATTTGCCCGGAATCCCCATTTTTCAGGCTTGGATTGGGGACACAGATTCTTGAGGGACGGTGATTCTCAGACCTTGCGCAGGGCCCCTCCTCACTTTCTGCTTCTTTCCTGCGGAGGGAAGTTCTCAAATCACAGTGAGCAACATGGAGAACCCAGAGGGCCCTGGACTTGCTCACCAGTCAAAGAGGGGAGGCAGGCAGCCCATGGCCCACCAGCCTGCCCTCTCCAGGGCATTCCGAAAGGGCACCAGCCTGGGCTTGAGGCCCCTCTGGTATATCATAACCACTCCCTGTCCACCTGGACCCAGATACCACTCCTGGTCACCCCCACCTCCCCCTTGGTGAGGCCTGGGACACTACTTCCAGACCCCTTTCTCCTCGAGGGTGTCGTCCACAGGCCGAGCAGCCCAAAGTCCTGAGCGCCGTGGAGGACCGCATGGATGAGCTGGGCGCGGGCATTGCTCAGTCCCGGCGCACGGTGGCCCTCATCAAGGTCAGATCTTGTCCAACCCCGCCCCCATCCACCCCTGCCGCAGGCTCCCAGCGCTGTGAGCTTTCAGCATGGCACCCTCCACCCCAGAGAAACCTGTGCCCAGGGTGTGGCCCAGCTCCACTGAGCACGCCTATCTCCCCCCTGACCTGGCACAGACCCAGGGCAGTTCGGGCTTGTGCCTCTGTCCACCCCCCCACCCAACAAGACATGGTGGGAAGGCGGGGGTCTGAGAAGGTGGCCAAAACGTCTTTGGGGTGTTCTCTGTCCTCATTGCTTGCCCCCCACTGTCCTGTGCAGAGCGCAGCCGTGGCAGAGCGGGAGAGGGTGAGCCGGCTGTTTGCCGAGGCTGCGGCCGTCCTGCAGGGGTTTCAGACCCAAGTGCTGGGCTTCATCGACGAGGGGGAGGCGACCATGCTGGGCCGCTCCCAGGGCGACCTGCGGCGGCAGGAGGAGCAGCGGAGCCGACTCAGCAGGGCCCGCCACAACCTCAGTCAGGTCCCCGAAGCCGACTCGGTCAGCTTCCTGCAGGTGAGGGCGGCTCCGTGGGTGCAGCGGGCACCGAAGCTGCAGGAGGAGGCTGCGGGGGGCTGCCTTCATGGCTGTGCCGGCCTCCTGGCGGAGCTGTCTGTCTCCTGCCCGGAGGAGCTGCTGCGGCCGGCTCAGCCTTAATGGGCATCTGTTTGGCACAGGAGCTCCTGGCACTCCGGCTGGCCCTGGAGGAGGGGTGTGGCCCTGGGCCCGGACCACCGAAGGAGCTCAGCTTCACCAAGTCCTCCCAGGCTGTGCGCGCGGTGCGAGCCGTCCTGGCTGCAGCCTGTTCCAGCCAGTGGGAGCAGCTGCGGGGGCTGGGCGGTGACGAAGACGGGCTGCAGAAGCCGGGCACGGAAGGTGGGCACCCCCCGCAAGTGACTCACCCTTCCCCAGGCTCCCCGAATGGGGCCCCAGGCCCGGTGCCCGCTCAGGAGTGGAGGATGGAAACTGTGCCTAGCACAGGGTGGGACCCCAAACCCTGCCAGGGACTCGAGCCACCACCCTGTAATCACGAGTCAGCCCCTTTGGCCGCAGCCCGGGGGGCAGAGAGGGCCTGTCCTGGCACACCCTCTGGCTTCAGAGGGGATGAAGCCCAGGGAGGACATGGGGCAAGGCGGGGGTGGGGAGGGGACGTAGAATGAGGACCAGCATGTGTGTGGACACAGGGTACCGTATTTGGGCATGTGCCTGTCCCCAGGTGGCCTGGGGTGCTGGGAGGATGGAGGAGGAGGAGAAGGATTTCAATCATAGGTTCAGAGCGGGGTTGCCTTGTGCAGCCCAGCCACAGGCAGCTAAGGAGACCCTCACCGTCTGTCTCCTCTTTGGCAGCAGACGCTGAGTCCCAGGACCCTGACAGCACCAACAACCTGGAGAGTGAGGCTCCTAGGGATTACTTCCTCAAGTGTAAGTTGACACCTGGGCTCGCCAGGATGCTCACCTGGGCTCTCCCAAGGCTGCTGGGCTGGGCCCTAAGTGCCCATGGGCCGGGATTCCTGTCCCCGGTTCAGAGGGTGAACTAGGTCAGCTCACGGGGGTCTCCCCGTGATGGCTGAATTGTGCCCGTTGCAAAGGACAGGAGAGGTGTTTGGGGGAGGTGGGCCCCTCGGGGAAAGGCTGCCCTGCCTGACCTTGGACCTGAGCCCTGCGTTTCTCTCCGGTCCGTGGGGGCAGTTGCCTACATCGTGGACTTGGACAGTGACACGGCCGACAAGTTCCTGCAGCTGTTTGGAACCAAGGGCGTGAAGAGGGTGCTGTGTCCTATTAACTACCCCGAGTCGCCCACCCGCTTCACCCACTGCGAGCAGGTGCTGGGCGAGGGCGCCCTGGACCGGGGCACCTACTACTGGGAGGTGGAGATCATCGAGGGCTGGGTCAGCGTGGGGGTCATGGCCGAAGACTTCTCCCCACAAGAGCCCTACGACCGGGGCCGGCTCGGCCGCAATGCCTACTCCTGCTGCCTGCAGTGGAACGGACGCAGCTTCTCCGTCTGGTTCCACGGGCAGGAGGCGCCCCTGCCGCACCCCTTCTCGCCCACCGTGGGGATCTGCCTGGAATACGCTGACCGAGCCCTGGCTTTCTACGCCGTGCGGGACGGCAAGATGAGCCTCCTACGGAGGCTGAGGGCTTCCCGGCGCCGGAGTGGCACGCCGGCTTCCCCCGTCGACCCCTTTCAGAGCCGCCTGGACAGTCACTTTGCGGGGCTCTTCACACGCAGGCTCAAGCCCGCCTTCTTCCTAGAGAGTGTAGATGCCCATTTGCAGATCGGGCCCCTCAAGAAGTCCTGCATATCCGTGCTCAAGAGGAGGTGATGACCCAGCTCCTGGGAAGCTTGCTTCTCTGCACCCCTGGTTTGAACCAGAGAAGGCACCAGCCTCAGACCCCCACACATTCCCCAGCCTTCTCATTCCTAGAGGCCTCCACCTTCTGTACCCAAGGCCTTCCACCTCTCAGGGAGGAGGCCCCCCAGACCCTGTTCCCCTGCAGGCCTTGTTTCTGGGAGAAGGAACCGCAGCTTGGACAGTTCCAGGCTACCCTGACCCCTCCTCTCCCAGGTTCCTGGGACAGTGCCTGGCACATAGTAGGTGTTCAATAAATGTTTGGTCTCTGAACGACTCCCTTTTCTACCCTTCTCTCGTGAGTGCGTGCTCAGTTGTGCCCCACTCTTTGTGACCTCATGGACTGTAGCCCTCTAGGCTCCTCTGTCCATGAGATTTTCCAGGCAAGAATACTGGAGCAGGTTACCATTTCCTCCTCCAGGGGATCTTCCTGACCCAGGGATCGAACTCGCATCTCCTGTATTGGCAGGCAGATTCTTTACCACTGAGCCGCCTGGGAAGCAACCTTCTCTGCATCCACCAAGAATTCCCCGTACTTCTCATCTTTCCTGAGCTGGTCTTGAAAGGCAGGAGAAGGGAGCAAAGCCCTGGTCCCAGGATTCCTACTGGGCGGGAGAGCCCTGACCCAGGAAAAGGAGGCTGAAACAGGGTGCCTACCCTTTGCACACCCCCTACTCCCAGGTTCTGAGCAGGGAGAGCCAGAGGTGGCTTCTCCCAGAGGGGTACACCCCCACAGTCATTCTGGCTGCCCGTGTGTCTGCTTTGGATGGTCTGGTGCCCACCAGCTATTTTCATCCTTGTTGCTATAGCCTAGTTCTGGAACCTGCCGGAGAGTGTCTGCCCAAGATTCAGCGCAGACCTCACGCTCCGCAAGAGCAGGGCAGGACTCCTGGGCGTGGGCAACAAAGTCTGAGACGAGAGCTGTTTTCATTCGCACACCTTCTCAGCTCATGAGGGCTGCGGCTGAACCGACCCCAGGGTGTGGCTGGAGCTGGGAATGTCTTCCCTAAAAGGACCTGTCTCTTCCTTCAGAGGCTGCCTGACATCTCTGCACCAGCTGGGTGGCTGGAACCAGGCTCAGCCTCCACGCTGGGGAGACCCTGGGCTCTGTGCCCCAGTAGAGCCTCTGCCTCTCTCCCAGGAAGGTCCAGGGCCCCCTGCGGCCCTAGGACCACCCCCCACCCCACCCCATCCCAGCTTGGGACGCCTGCATGCTGATTTCAAGGCAGAGAACTTGCTCCCGAGGCTACAAGGTGTGTTCCCAGGCCAGCCTCCGCCGCCCGGGGGGTTCTCAGTGGCTCAGGTGCACCCCAGGGAGGGCCGAGCCTGGAGAGCAGGGGCAGACAGAGGCCTCTGAGCCCCGGGCCTAAGGTCAGGCCGGACAATGGCTGAGTTATACAGCCAGACAGCAAGGCCATACAAGTCCTGCCCGGGCTGCCTCACCAGCTAAAAATAGCCCCTCCCACAGAGCCTGCTGGTGCCCTACAGCCAGGATGTTGTTTTTCCGGGCGGGGCCTGCTGGCTCCTGGGGCTCTGTGTTCCCTGCACCGTTTCCTTGACAGCCAAGGGCCCCAGCTCACCGGGGCCGGGGGGCGGATGGGGGAGGTTGCGCCTCCACGTTGCTGTGGTAACGTAGACCAATGGAGAGTCCCCTCACCTCCGGAACCCTCCCACCTTTCACAGAGCCCCGCCCACCCCTGCCCTGGAACGCCCCCTCCCACTCCTCTTACAGAGAACACTCAGGCCCCGGATTCTGCAGGGTCCCGGCATGCCACCGAAAGTGAGTTAGATGGACGAGGCGCCTACACAGGACTGGTGCTTCCTTCCTGCAGTTCAGGCCTGACTAGTCAAGTCTGCAGCCACAGTGTCCCTGCCACTTGCAGAGCGACTTTGTTGATGTTCAGTCTTTGCGACCACATGGACTGTAGCCCACCAGGCTCCTCTGTCCCTAGGATTTCCGAGGCAAGAATACTGGAGTGGGTTACCATTTCCTCCTCCAGGGGATCTTCCCGACCTAGGGATCGAACACGCATCTCCTGAATTGGCAGCCGGACTCTTTACCACTGAGCCGCCTGGAAAGTTACCAGAGTGACTGCCAGCTTCGAGACTCACAGAACCTTGTACACCTTAATCTCGGATCCCAGGGTTAACATTTACAGCTCAGAGCAGGGGACCGGCTCACCCAGGGCCGCATAGCTCACAAGATTTTGGCTGAGGCTGACCCCAAGTTTCATTGTCATCCTCAGTCTAGAGTATTAGCTGCAACCCTGCACTTCCTCTCTGATTGTAGGATCATACTAGAGCTGGAGAGATGTGGTGTATGTGAGCGTCTATGTGTTTCTGGGTGTATCTCTCTGCCTATGTATGTGTTTAGGTGTCTGTGTGTGCCTCTGGGTGTGTCTGTGCTTGTATGTTGTTTGTGCATTAGTGTATAGGTCTGCGTGTCTGTCTGGGTGTAGTTGTGTGTGTGGATCCAGCCTAGTGACTTTTCAAACATGCTCTGAGAACATCTGGAATTCTGAGGAGGGACACTGAGGCAGGCCAGGCTGGCGGGGTGGGAAGGGATACCAGGGGGCCAGCCCTTCATCGGCCCTGCCAACGCTTTATAATCAGAACAGATTTTATACAAGATGACTTGCGAAAAAGAGAAGCTGTTCAAAAGACAAAGGTTAGAAAACCATCGATCTAGTCCAAACCTGCTTTTACCACCACCATTTGCAGATGAAGAAACTGAGGGTTGTGCTTAGATATGTCTACACACACACACACACACACACACACACACAGAGGCTGCTCCCCAGTGCCATCGCCTGTGGAAGAGCTGCTCCCAGCCCAGACCCCAGTTTCCACAGCCACCAGAGTCCTTTCTTCCAGAGTGGCCTGAGGCCCTGTGGTTGCCGAAGCTCCCGTGGGAGCCGGGCCAATAACAGACATTGGCAGTGTGGGAAGAGTGTGAAGGGTCGTCGGAGGCTGCGTTGCTATTAGCCGAGTCTGGCTCCTTTGGGCCAGGCGGGGAGCCAACCGCCACTTGAGCTTTGTTTCTGTGGGAAAATGAGCCCCAGAATTCCAAACAACAGGCTGATCAACGGACTCAAGCATCTCTCCCCGCTTGGCAGCTAGGTCCTCCACCCCTCCCTGCTCCCACCATCCCCCCACCCCCGATTCCAGGAGGGAAGGGGTAGACACATCCTCCTCCCTCCACCTCCTCCCCCTCCTCCTTGTCCTCCTCCTCCAGCCCACTCAAGGAACTCACAGAAGTGCCTTTCTTCACTTCCCAGGCACAGGGTGAGGCTGGACTGAGACTGTGGCTAAAAGTGAGGGCCTGGCCAGGAAGATGGGGCTGAACTGGGAGGGGCGGAGGCTTGCAGTTGTCTCTGCTGTTGCTGGGTTTTCTCCCCTGGGAAGAAGACAGCATTTAGCTGCAGGGTCTGTGTCCCATTCAGCCCCATATCTGTCCCCCAGATCTGCGCTCCCTGTCCACCGATGCCAAATAGAAACATGGAGACAGAATTTGGAGGAAATAGAAAGATGGCTTACAGGCTTCCCTGGTGGCTCAGTGGTAAAGAAGCTGCCTGCAAGGCAGGAGACGTGGCTTTGATCCCTGATCCGGGAATATCCCACATGCTGTGGAGCAACTAAGCCTGAGCACCACAGCTATTGAGACTTTGCTCTAAAGCCCAGGAGCTGCAGCTACTGAGCCCATGTGCCACTTCTGAAGCCTGCATGCCCCAGAGCTTGTACTCCTCAACAAGACAAGCCACGGCAATGAGAAGCCCGCACACCGCAACTAGAGAGCAGCCCCTGCTGTCTGCAACTCGAGAAAAGCCCGCGCAGCAACGAAGACCCTGCACAGCCAATAAATAAATTAATAATAGCAACAATAAAAGGAAGATGGCTTAATTCCGCTGCCATGCATGGGGAAAAGACACAGCAGGATAGCATCTCAAGGACTGTACCCCCTTCCTAGGAGAATTGAGAGACGTTATATAGCCTGGATTTCATGGTTTTAGGGTAAATAATAAACTCAAAGTAATGAAGGTCTTGTGTTTTTCTTCTTCTTGTGTTATTTCAAAACAGTCCGGTAACTGGGTTTATTTGTCTCTGGGTCATTTGCATTTGACCTTCTTTCTGAAAAGCAAACAGCGATAAGGGGTGATTTGCTTCAAGAGAGTGAGGAGAGAGCTAACGCCAGGTGCAGGATGCAATAAACATAGCATCAGGGGGCGATAGGTTAGCTTTGTGAAGGACGAATCTAACAGACACTACAGATTAGTGACAGGTGAAATAAAACCAGGAGTGATTAAGTCTTTCAGGCCCCTTTACATTTCTTCTCTAGCCTGTTCACCATTCTCTTTACTTCCTTGTTCTCAGGAGAGGAAACACTTCATTTCCATTTTTGCTGCCACACACTCAACATTTGATGCCAATGTTCAAAATCTAGAACACAAGGTCACTCCTTTTCTGCACCATCATGTCTTCCAGGAGATGCCTAAGAACTGCAGGAGGTCCTGAGTAGTCCTTTACGGGCCCCACCTGGGTGCAAGCCTCCATCTGCTTCCCAGCATCCTCAGCGAATTGGCCGGGGAGGCGCTCACAGCCCGAGCACGGAGACAGGTAGGAGGTAGTCTTTGAGGTCCTGGGTACTTTGTCTGTAAATGACACTCAGTTTTTAATTTTACTCTGTAATATCTCTGATTGGCTATAACGTAAAGAGTAGCACTTCTCTGCTCCAGCAGTGGAGAAGAATGGTTTTGTGTGTGAGTTCTGGAATCAGAAAGTCTGGGCTAAAAATTCCACTTTGGCCATTTCCTAGCCATATGCCTTTAGGCAGGGTACTTAGCCCCATCTCGGAGAAGGTAATGGCACCCCACTCCAGTACTCTTGCCTGGAAAATCCCATGGATGGAGGAGCCTGGTAGGCTGCAGTCTATGGGGTCGTGAAGAGTTGGTCACGACTGAGCGACTTCGCTTTCACTTTTCACTTTCATGAATTGGAGAAGGAAATGGCAACCCACTCCAGTGTTCTTGCCTGGAGAATCCCAGAGACGGGGGAGCCTAGTGGGCTGCCGTCTATGGGGTCGCACAGAGTCGGACATGACTGAAGCGACTTAGCAGCAGCAGCAGTTAGCCCCATCTGTACCTCGATTTCCTCACTAGTAAAATCAGGATAATAATAGAAGCGCAAGGACTTCCCTGGCAGTCCAGTGATTAAGACTCCTCACCTCCAGTGGAGGGGGCACGGGTTTGATCCCTGGTCAGGGAATTAGGATCCCACATGCCGCCCAGGGAAGCTGAAAGAATAACAAATAAGTAAAATAAAAATCTGTGAATCTAGACTGCTAATGATTGGTAGTGGATTTTAAAAATAATAGTAGTAGAATTCAAACACAGATACAGAGAACAAGCAGGTAGCTGCCAGAGGGGAGTGGGTTGGAGGAGGCAAAAAATCAGGTGGGGGAAATTCAGGGGAAAGTGCATAGTGTTTTTTTGGAGGATGAAATGAGCTATTTAGATAAAGTGCTTGGCACAGTCTGGCACAGAGTGAGCCTTCAATACATGTTACTGGTATTATTATTACTCTCTTGAATGGATACTGGAGGGTTGTTCCTGCTGTTATGTCCACAACGAGCCTCCCTCTTTCCCTACCCCACTGATGACTACGATGCTCCCCAAAGCACTATTATTTATTCTCCGTCTTTCTTCACCAGGACCACTGGCCGCACGGTAAATGGTTCTTGGAAACGTACCGGTGAGGCTGTGGTCTGTGTCAACCATGCTGCTTAGTCATACATGTACATGTCCTGACTCTAAAATATGAATATATCCTTAAAAATAAATGAAAACGTGTATACTTATATTTCAAAAATAAATAAAATTGATACTCTTGGAAATTTTGTCAGTCCTTGGGGAACTCCATGAATTTGTTCTTTGGGAGCTAAGATTAGCCCAGACTACATGTGTCAGGACGCTCCGTGTTGCTCCACCCACTAAGATGGGGCACTTCCCTCACTCAACTATGCATTCAGTGCGATGTGCTGTACTCAGGGCTGGGGATACCGTGGTGAGTAACCCCAGCGGAGATGCCTGAGCCACGCCACCGGCCCCGTGATAGTCGTAGCCGTAATAAGTACTGCACAAGAAAAGGGCAGGGACTCCACCCCTGGGACACATCCAAAAGAACTAAAAGCAGGGACTCAGATGCTTGTAAACCCAAGTTCATAGCAACATAATTCACAACAGCCTAAGGGTGGGAACAACCCAAGTGTTCATCAATGGACGAATGGATAAACACAGCGTGGTCTGAACACACAACAGCCTTAAAAAAGACTGAGATTCTGACACATGCTACCACATGAATAAACTTTGAAGACATTATGCTAAGTGAAATAAGCCAAATGTGAAAGGACAAATCTCTTGTGTTTCCACTTATACAAGGCACTGAGAATAGGCAAATTAATAGAAACAGAAAGTAGTGGGGGGGGGCAGGGGCTGGGGGGCAGGGGGATTGAGGAGCTAGTGTTTACTGGAGCCAGAATTCCCACTTGAGGTGTTGCATAAGTTCTGGAGAAGGATAGTGGCATAGTCTCACAATAATGGGATCATGCTTAATGCCACCGAACTGCGTACTTTAACGGTGGTAAATTTTGTGTGATGTAGCCAGTGTATTTTTACGCTGAAGAAAAGTTTTGCCTCTGCGATATTACAAAACGAAACGAGACACAAATTTTCCAGGGACAGAAATTTTTTTAAAAAAGGAAATTAGATAGTGGTCTTGAGAAGGGGCCCTAGTGGGGCTGGCGGACAGGCATTTTCAGGAAAGACCTCCCTGAAGGGACAGCTGAGGCCTGGAGGGCAAGGAGTGAGCAAGATGGAGAGGATGGGTGTGGGCTCGGGACTGGGCCAAGCACCCAGGGACCAAAGTATTTTAAGGAAGACAAGTGGTGGTGTGAAGTGGCAGCCAGGCCTGGTAGGGCAGAGCCTGGTAAGGATTCTGGATTTTAATTAGGAGGAATGGCCAGCCCATGGCAGGGTTTCACATGGATAAACAACACAATCAGATTTGAAAGTTTAAAATCACTCTATAGGGAGTTCCCTGGTGATCCAGTGGTTAGAGCTCCATGCTTCCACTACAGGCAGCTTGGGTTAGATCCCTGGTTGGGGAGTTAAGATCCCCCATGCCTTGCGGGATGGCCAAAAAAAACCCCAACCCAACTCTATTATTTAAGTGAAAAATGGTTTTAAAGAAGGAAAAAAAAGGGGATGAGAGAGATCATGCATCTTTCCAGGGAGATGGAGAGGAGCCTCCCTGCCTCCCACCCTCTTGGAAGGAAGACCCAGAAATAGCAGGAAGGGGCCCAGAGCCACAGGAGCCCCTCCAGACACCTCCCTGAGCTTCCTCCTATACAAGGGTCCCTCCAGGCACAACTCCTCGGTGCTGGGGTGGAGACAACGTCAGAGGTGATGCCTGGGTCTTCCTGGCTTTCTGGCATGTGGGAGGCACAGAGGGGAACTTGAGAGCAGGGGCGTTGTGTAAACACTCCCACAGCAGGAATCGCTCAGAATCGGCCTTGCAGCTGTGCCTGGGATACTGAACTCCACAGAGCAGGGAGGTCTGGATGGGGAACCGCCGGGTGGAGCTCATCTCCATAGTAACCAGAAACAGCCCCAGACAAGCCCTGGCTGGGCTTCCTGATGGAGGAGCAAGGAACCTGTGTTACTGAAATACCCACGGCCAAAATGACATGCCCTGAAACAGCTCACTTCCCATCACTGCTGCCCCACGTGGCATCTACCGCTCCAGCTTCGAAGCCCAACCAACCAACAGCAGATGGCGGAAAGTTGAGGCTTACCAAGAGTTTTCTTTCTCAAGAAGATGACTGGCTGACTGAAGGAAAAAAATGCAGGTTATCGAGTATGAAAAGGTTCCATAATGCTCAGGTACAAGAAATGTCAATTTTGGTATTTTTCCTAAATCATAAAATTTGATTATGAGCTGCTCTTCACCAAGAGGGTAAGAAATTCAATCTCGGGAATTTTTTTTTTTTTTTTTTTGCAGATTTGGGGGGTCTTCCCCTCAGTAGAATGATAGTCTGCGTTTATACAGTGCCATTGGAGAAGGAAATGGCAACCCACTCCAGAATCCTTGCCTGGAAAATCTTATGGACAGAGGAGCCTGGTGGGCTGCAGTCCATGGGGTCTCAAAGAGTTGGGCACAACTGAGTGACTAACACTTACTCACACTATACAGTGCCATGGGGTAGAATGGGGCTTCCTGGATGGCTCAGGGAGAAAAGAATCCATCTGCAATGCGAGAGATGCAGGTTCGGTCCCTTAACCCCTGGAGGAGGAAATGGCAACCCACTCCAGTATTCTTGCCTGGGAAATCTCATGGACAGAGGAGCCTGATGGGCTACAGTCCAAAGGGTTACAAAGAGTCAGACACGACTCAGTCTCTAAGAAAAGAGCATACACATGGGATAGGAAAACGTCCAATGGGGCAGCAGCTGAGATGCCCGTGGTCTGGGCCCCAGGGGTCCTTGTATGGTGAGCCTCCTCTCCCCCAAGGATTTGGAGATTGTGACCAACTGTTGTCTTTCTGCCCCAGCCCCACCTTGTGAGTCTGCTTGGGTTGAGCAGACTGACGAAGTAACACAAACTAGGTGGCCTGAACAACAGAAATGCATTGTCCCCCAGCTCTGGGGAGGCCGGAGTCTGAGATCAAGGTGTTGGCAGGATCAGCCCCTTCTCAGGGGAATGTGTCCCAGCCTTTCCCATACTTCTGGGGGTTTACTGACGGTGTTTGGCAGTCCTAGTGGCACTCTGCCTTTGTCTTCACATGACAGTCTCCCTGTGTGCATAGCTGTGCCCAAATTCCCCCTTTTTATAAGGACACTAGTCATGTTGGACTAGGGCCCACTCTAATGACCTCATCTGAACTAATTATATCTACCACAGCCCTCCTTCCAAATAAGGTCACGATTTAAGGCACTAGGGGTTAGGATTTTGACACATGCATTTGAGGGGGGACACAGTTCAACTCACAACATCCACCCTGTAAACGGGGCTCTGTGGGACAGGGGCTTGTTGTTGTTCAGTCGCTCCATCGTGTCTGACTCTGCAACCCCGTGGACTGCAGCACGCCAGGCTTCCATGTCCTTCACCATCTCCCGGAGTTTACTCAAACTCATGTGCATCAAGTCAGTGATGCCATCCAACCATCTCATCCTCTGTCGTCCCCTTCTCCTCTTGCCTTCAGTCTTTCCCAGCATCAGCGTCTCTTCTGAGTTGGCTCCTCGAATCAGGTGGCCAAAGTATTGGAGCTTCAGCTTCAGCATCAGTCCTTCCAATGAACATTCAGGATTGATTTCTTTAAGATTGACTGGTTTGATCTCCTTGTAGTCCAAGGGACTCTCAAGAGTCTTCTCCAACACCACAGTTCAAAAGCATCAATTCTTCTTTATGGTCCAACTCTCACATCCATACATGACTACTGGAAAAACCACAGCTTTGACTAGACGAATCTTTGTTGGCATAGTTATGTCTCTGCTTTTTAATACGCTGTCTGGGTTGGTCATAGCTTTTCTTCCAAGGAGCAAGCATCTTTTAATTTCATGGCTGCAGTTGCCATCTGCAGTGATTTTGGAGCTCAAGAGAATAAAGTCTGTCACTGTTTCCATTATTTCCCCATCTATTTACCATGAAGTGATGGGACCGGATGCCATGATCTTCGTTTTCTGAATGTTGATACAGGGGCTGCTACTGCTACTGCTAAGTCGCTTTAGTCGTGTCTGACTCTGTGCGACCCCATAGACAGCAGCCCACCAGGCTCCCCTGTCCCTGGGATTCTCCAGGCAAGAACACTGGAGTGGGTTACCATTTCCTTCTCCAATGCAGGAAAGTGAAAAGTGAAAATGAAGTCACTCAGTCGTGTCTGACTCCTAGCGACCCCATGGACTGCAGCCTACCAGGCTCCTCTGTCCATGGGATTTTCCAGGCAAGAGTACTGGAGTGGGGTGCCATCGCCTTCTCCGTGATACAGTGGCTGCTGCTGCTGCTGCTAAGTCGCTTCAGTCGTGTCCGACTCTGTGCGACCCCATAGACGGCAGCCCACCAGGCTCCCCCGTCCCTGGGATTCTCCAGGCAAGAACACTGGAGTGGGTTGCTATTTCCTTCTTCAATGCATAAAAGTGAAAAGTGAAAGTGAAGTCGCTCAGTCGTGTCCAACCCTCAGCGACCCCATGGACTGCAGCCCACCAGGCTCCTCTGTCCATGGGATTTTCCAGGCAAGAGTACTGGAGTGGAGTGCCATTGCCTTCTCTGGATACAGGGGCTAAGACGCTGCAATTCTCCAGTACCTGCTGCTCCCTGTCGGGTTCTGCCAACAGGGGGCGCTAGAGGGCCTGCAGGGCGGGGAGAAGCGGGCCGACTGCTTCCCAGTTGCTGGCTGTTTCCTCATCACTGGAAGGCTTCCTCACCCCGGAAGCTGCAGTTCCTTTGTTTAGTCGTTTAGTCCTGTCAGACTCTTTTGCCACCCCATGGATTGCAGCCCCCCAGGCTCCTCTGTGCATGGGATTTCCTGGTTAAGAATACTGGAGTGGGTTGCCATTCCCTTCTCCAGGGGATCTTCTGGACCCAGGGATGAAACCCATGTCTCCTGCATTGGCAGGCAGATTTTCACCACTGAGCCACCAGGGAAGTGCAGCTGCAGTTCCTTAGCAGCAGCTAAACGCAGTTTGCCAGTTTCTCCATCCCTTGCAGAACTAGCTACCCTGAGCCCTGTTCAGAGACACCACCACCAGCGAGCATGTACCCCACTCAAAGCATTAGGTTTTAGTCCCCAGGGGCATTTCCTTCACACTCCTATGTTTTATTATAATTATTCCGACTTTGCCCTTTGGCTCCTCCAGTCCTAGGTTCAGGTCCCTTTGGGACACCTTAGAATTATTTATTTTCACCTTTTCTGTAACCTAGCAACCTACCTTTAAAGCAACATTCCTAGCTTTATTCCTATGTTAATTCTTTATACTGAATTCTCTGTTCAGATAGCTGGACAATTTCACACAACCCCCCAAAGCACACTTCAGGACCCTGATTGACCACAACCCACCTCTTCGGATTGCCATGTGGCAGCAGGACAGATAAGAGGGCAGGTTGGAGGGGTACCACTGGAGAATTCCCCAAACTCTGCTCCAGTTCAGGGCTCTGGAAAACACCCCTTCCCTCTCTATGCTATGCTATGCTAAGTCACTTCAGTCGTGTCTGACTCTGTGTGACCCCATAGACGGCAGCCCACCTGGCTCCGCCGTCCCTGGGATTCTCCAGGCAAGAATACTGGAGTGGGTTGCCATTTCCTTCTCCAATGCATGAAAGAGAAAAATGAAAGTGAAGTCGCTCAATCGTGTCCAACTCTTAGCGACCCCATGGACTGCAGCCTACCAGGCTCCTCTGTCCATGGGTTTTCCAGGCAAGAGTACTGGAGTGGTCCAGTCATTCTGTTATCTGCAATCTCCAGCCCCTACAGCCCCCGTCACAGATAGTAGGCTCCAGGCAAGAGCCTGGGGCTGTGTACCTTCAGGCTATGTGACAATTTCTGTGTTCAGCCAGAGCTGGGAACTATTATTAAGGAACAGGAAGGCTTGCCTGCCCTCTTGGTTGAGAAAGGGAAAAAAGCCCCTCAGTCTTTTGAGTCTCCTAGACACGACTGAGCGACTTCACTTTCACCTTTCACTTTCACGCACTGGAGAAGGAAATGGCAACCCACTCCAGTGTTCTTGCCTGGAGAATCCCATGGACGGAGAAGCCTGGTAGGCTGCAGTCCATGGGGTCACACAGAGTCGGACACGACTGAAGCGACTTAGCAGCAGCAGCAGCAGCAGGCCTTGAAGGGTGAAACAAAGATGTGACATGTAAAAAAAACTCTCAGATGTGCTCGGTGGTACAGGGAATAAGAATCCACCTGCCGATGCAGGGGACACAGGTTCAATCCCTAGTCCAGGAAGAGTCCACACTAAAGCCTGCGTGCCACAACTACTGAGTCTACACTCTATAGTCCGAGAGCCACGAATAAGGAGCCCGTGTGCCACAGCTAGCCTGTGCACCTAGAACCTGAGCTCAGAAACGAGAAGCCCACCACAACAAGCCTGTGCACCACAGCAGAGTAGCCCCCACTCATGGCAGCTAGAGAAACCCTGAGTGCAGAAAGGAAGACCCAGTGCAACCATACATAAATAAATAATTTTAAAAAGTACTAAGAGAAACAAAACTCTCCTCCTCACCAAGAGGATGAGAATGACCTAAATCTCACTGACACACCCTTTAGTAAACTAATCCGGGAACTGTAAACAAGCTCCAGGAGTTGGGCGGATGCAGGTCCCATCTCTGGCGGGGTGGCGTGGGGAACGTGGTGGGGTATTGCTGCTGCTAAGTCGCTTCAGTTGTGTCCGACTCTGTGCGACCCCGTAGACGGCAGCCCACCAGGCCCCGCCGTCCCTGGGATTCTCCAGGCAAGAACACTGGAGTGGGTTGCCATTTCCTCCTCCAATGCATGAAAGTGAAAAGTGAAAGTGAAGTCGCTCAGTCGTGTCCGACTCTTAGTGACCCCATGGACTGCAGCCTACCAGGCTCCTCCATCCATGGGATTTTCCAGGCAAGAGTACTGGAGTGGGCATCAACTCCAGCACTCTCCTGTCCTCTCCTCCGCTTCCCCCACCCACACTACCCTCATCCTTCCTTTTGGAATAGGAGTTTTCAAAGTGAGGATTACGAAATCAATTTAGGGCACAAGGATTAGCAGATTTTAAAAGACAACGTATTACAGAAAACCTCAGAGGACATCACAATATAAAATTAAAATTGTCTCAATCCTGATCTGTGACTCTTTTTTCCTTTTTAGGTGATACACTTCACAGTCTCCTTCTGGGGAAAAATAGCATTCATGACAAAATGCTTAAGCAGTTTTTGTTTTATTTACTTTATTCTTGAGGTACAGTTAATTTATAATGTGTTAGTTTCAAGTGCACAGCACAATGATTCAGTTACACACACACACCCATATATTCTTTTTCAGATTCTTTTCCATTATAGATTATTACAATATATTGACTGTAGCTCCCTATGCTATACAGTAGGTCCTTTCTGTTTGCTGCTGTTTGCTGTTTAGTCGATAAGTGGTGTCTGACTCTTTTCGACCCCATGGACTGTCACCCCCGAGGCTACTCTGTTCAGATTTCCCAGGCAAGAATACTAGAGTGTGCTGCCATTTCCTACTCCAGGGGATCTTCCTGACCCAGGGATCGAACTTGTGTCTCCTGCTTGGCTGGCGGATTCTTTACCACTGAGCCATCTGGGAAGCCATACAGTAGTATATGTAGTATACGTTAATCCCAAATTTCTAATTTATCTCCACCTCCACCCCTGACATGGTTCAACAATGAACTGCCCTTGAGTCCCTCAGTGTGGTCCTGGAAAGGATCTGCCCTGTCCACCGCCTGGGAGCAGCCCTAACAATGCGTTCACATGGTCACGTGTTTTATGAAACTTGCAAAAGTTGGACACTTAAGCCAGAATGGGTTAAGCCTGCTATCTTGCTCCACTCAGACTTCCTCTTCATCACATTTCCCCTCCTGTCATGAGGCCTCAGTGTGGCCACAGCATGGTGTGTTTATAATCCTGTGTTTTAGTTCTTACAAAGGGCCTTCAAAACGGGAGGCTTCAGGCTTCAGGCTCCACAAAACGAGACTCTCCCTCTTATGGTACTTACAGCAGCTGTTCTTGCACCCCCATTATTGGGGGAGTTTTCTCTTTTTTCCCTCTCTTTCTTTTTGAAATGTATTATTAACATTTAAAATGCACACAATAGGGACCTCGCTTGTGGTTCAGTGGTTAAGACACCGCGCTTCTACTGCAGGGGACACGGGTTAGATCCCTGGTGGGGGAACTGACAGCCCGCATGCCGCATAGACAAAAAATAAATAAAATGTGCACAGTAAACAAACAGGAGAAAAGAGCATGAGAGTGACGCCGCTCAGTTGTGTCTGACTCTTTGCAACCCCACGGACTGTAGCCTACCACACTCCTCCATCCATGGGATTTTCCAGGCAAGAGTACTGGAGTGGGTTGCCATTTCCTTCTCCAGAGGATCTTCCCGACCCAGGGATCAAACCCATGTCTCCTGCATTGTAGGCAGACGCTTTACCATCTGAGCCACCATGGAAGTCCTATAAAAGAGCATACAACGCACAAAAAGCAGCCTGCCCACCCCAATTCCCAGAGCTGAGCTTCAAAGCAGTAATGCCCAAAACTATGCCTGGTGGATCTTTCAAGAGACTTAATACCTAGATCTTATGTTTTAGACAAATGTAAGTATATTTATACACCATTTGTTCAGACGAACCTTAGCAGTCTTTTCACTTCAGCACACAGAATTTGACTTCATTCTTTTCAACGACTGCATAGATTCCATGTGTGGATTTTTTTTTTTTTTTTGGCTGTGCCAGGGATATAGGCTTTGCTCTGCCTTTACCACCTGGTGGCTCAAACCGTAAAGAACCTGCCTGCAATGCAGGAGGACCCGGGTTTGATCCCTAGGTCCAGAAGATCCCAGTATTCTTGCCTGGAAAATTCCACGGCAGAGGAGCCTGGCAGGTTATACAGTCCATGGAGTTGCAAAGAGTCAGACACGACTAGGAGACTTTCATTAACTCCCTGACCAGGGATGGAAACTGTCCCCTGCAGTGCAAGCAGGGAGTCTTAACCACTGGACCCCCAGGGAAGTCCATATGTATGGAATTTAACCTAACCTTCAAGGGCAGATTTCATCATGTCCCCTGATGTACTACTTCATCGCACTTGTCCTGCAATGTCCAACCTGGTTTTACACAAGACCTTATAGAAAACTGTTACCTGCTTCATAATATTTTCTAGTTTTTCACCCTTAACCTAAGAAATCTCACTCAAAACGAAAGTCAAGCAGGTGGATCACAAAGTTGGCCACCACGTGTCAGGAAATTAGCAGTGTGCTTCAAATCAAACTCTGATCCCTTAAAATCAATGATGCACCAGCACCGCCCCGGGGGGAGTGAGACACCACCACCACCCCCCTTGCCCCGCCCCAACTCCCACTCCCACAATTCCCGGGGAAGACCCGCCTCGGAGGTGGGGGAAGTTACAAAACTGTGCGGCCGAGCGGGGACCGCACAGTGCCGGGTCACAGTGAGTCAGCCTTAAGCATTCGGTCCCGCGCTGTGCCCAGTTGCATTCAGTTCCTCCTACTCTGGTTTAAAATCTTCGAGCCTGGAAAATGCTGGGAGGGCCGGGCGGCAAAGCCATAACGTTCTAGAGGGAGCAGCGCCACCGCGAGGCTAGCTGCTGTGGACGAGGCGATGAGATGCAGGCGTTGGGCTCGGGTTCTCCTCCCCGCACCGAGATTCCCACCGCCCACTTCGGAGGGTCTGAGTTTGATTTCATGGGAGCGATCGTAGTTTTTCCTGACTATTCTCTGCCAAACAGAGACTGGTCTTGCACTCATCTGTCTGGCTCAGTGATTACTCAAGTGTGTGTGTGTGTGTTGGGGTGGGGTGGGTGAAGTTCTCCCCAAACGTCTGTAGACGGAATGAAGCTGCCCCACTTAGTGATCAGCGCTCCTACAGCTGGGGTAGGTTACAACCCCCGTCCTGTGGGTATGAGCTTTTGCCTCCAGCGCCTTTACGATTAATTCCTCTGTGGCGAATCGAACATTCGGCTCCCTGGGAGGACGGAGTGGAGGTGGGTGGGGATTAGTTATGCAACTCATGGAGTCAATCGGGGCCTGTCGTCTCGGAGACTACAAGTTCCAGAATGCATCCTTCCGCTAGCGTGTAGGGAGAGGTCGGGGGTTGAGGGAGCGTTGCCTTCTGGGAGTTGTAGTCTTGAGCTTGTTTGTGATGCAGGCGCTACTCGGGGAGTGGGGAGGGGGCGAGGCCGTAAACTATTAGCACGTGACGCCCGGGATCAGGCGGTAGGGCCAGCTTCCGCACGGGAGCTGTGATTGGCTGGCACTTATCTGAACGACGCCACCAGGGGCGGGCAGAAGAAGGGCGCAAGCGCACTGCGTCGCCAGGTTCGGGACCCTGTTCCGAGGGACTATGGCGCTCAACAAGAACCACTCGGAGGGCGGCGGAGTGATCGTCAACAACACCGAGAGGTGAAGACAGTGCGGAAGAACCCTAGAGGCCCGCAGGGGCGGGCGTCGAGGGTGTGGGCGGTGGGCGGCGGGGCGTGAACCCGTGGAGAGGGGAAACTGATGGGTGTTGGGGGGGTAACGGCTGGGGGCGGGGCTGCGGGAAGCTGAGTGGGTGTTGAGGGAGGGGCCGGGATGTTTCGATCAGGTGTGGGATGGGGTCGGGGCGGCCGGATGGGGCCGGGGGCTTGCAGAGACAAGTGGAGCCCGCGGGTCGTCCTCGAACCCCTTGCCCGGAGTAGGAGACATTAGGATACACGGAAAGCTTTAGACAAAAATAATTGCCATTTGTTTAGGCGTTTACTGTGTGTCGGGGAGGGGCTACATCTGTTCTGCCTTTTTTCAGTGTGTGAATCCTGTGCGGCAGATGCTGTTACTCTACACATTTTACATGTAAGGAAACTGAGGCACAGGAAAGTTGAGAAACTTGCTTGAGCTCACAGAGCTGTAACAGCAAAGGAGTCTTGATTCCAAAGTCAGTAGCCTTAACTACCAGTATGTAGCCTTCCAGTATATTCCAGAACTGCTCAGTTTCCAGGCGAGAAACTGAGGCCCAGAGGTGAAATTACATAGTTAACGATCGTCAGATGCCTGACATATTTCCTATAAAGGTCGATCTTTGCCTCTTTCCCTTGAATTCCTGTTGGCTCGGGTCACTGCCCAGAGCAGTCTCCCACCTGTCCTGCCCACCGCCCACTCAGTTCTGTCTCTCCTCCTACCTTCCACTCCTTGAATGGCTTCTCTCCTCTTGCTCCTTGGGCGTTGAGAATCAGACCAGCCATCCCTGGTTGAGTGACCCAAAAGCACCTCTTGAAGGAGCAAAGAAAGAATCCCCAGAAGAGACTTGGTGGGATCAAAGCCTAGACACTGGTTAAGGCCAGCACTCAGCCCAGGGCTATAACCCGGCATGCTTGTTGAGTCAGAGGAAAGCACTCAGGGAGCCCAGAATACTGACTCTTTCTCCATGTTACCGGCTCAGGGCCTGCCAGACCCAGCCTGTTCCTGATGATGACCTCTTCTCTCTGAGCTTTCCTTGTCTTTTCTGGTACTGGTCCTCTTTCCACTCAGCCCTCCCCAGCGAAGGAAGCTGTGATATCTGGGAGGGGAAAAAAGACAAACAGAACCACGTGAACTTGGACTGCGTTGTCTTGTAATCAGAGAAACCTCACATTGCCCTGGGTGTGTAGCCTCTCTGTGTGCGAGCCAGTCCCAGGGTGGACAAACCCCGCTGATGCCATTTGGTACCATCTCCTGGGACTGTTCTTTCTCTCTCAGTGGGGCTTTTCCAGGACAAGAATGTTATCTTGAAAACAAAAAAGAATGTTATCTGTCCTCCTGGGCCTCCTACCTGGTTTAGGACTCAGTGCTGCTGCATAATGGTGTGCCTTGTTTTTAGCAAATGCTTGAGCCCATTTCTGAAGAAGTTGTGTAAACAGTAACTGAAGTCTCCATTCAGCATATAAAGCTTAAATAGTGAACCTCACTCTTCAAATCAAGAATCCCTGTGGGAGCGATGAGAGCTGTGGACTGTCACAGGAAAAAGCACGTGTGTGATCATCTCAAGGACTCATGGACTGGTACCCCTGCAGACTCAGCTTAGGCACCCCAAGTTTAGAGGAACCCTCAAGTGAGCCCTTTGGTAAGGTGGAGAGTCATGTCTTAAAAAGTTAGGCATCAGGCTTAAAAAGGCAAACCAGCAGAAACAGAGCACCTGCCATAAGGATCTGGAAGAAAAACAGAAGAGTTAACCCAGATGGTCTAACCTGATTGGAGGGATTATGGTGTCTGCAAAGCCCTGCGCCTCTTCTACTGCACTGGTCACTTTTTTTTTCCTGGCTGTGCCCTGCGGCATGTGGGATTTTAGTTCCCCGACCAGGGGTTGAAGCTGGGCCTTCCGCAGCAAGAATGGGGAGTCCTAACCACTGGACGGCCAGGGAAGTGCCTACACTGATCACTTTGGGGCTGTGTGGGTGGGGTTCCGGGAACCCAGCGTGCTCATTTTTTCCCTGGCTATGTTGTTATGCTCCTCACAGCAGTGTTGAAACAATCACATGCTGGCAGCTACTCATAAGCAGCTGCTACCCAGGAGGGTTCAGTCCTTGGGGGTGACAGATGGTGACTCCAGCGGTCTCATCAGGGCCTGTCCTCTTTTCTCACAGCATCCTGATGTCCTATGACCATGTAGAGCTTACGTTCAGTGACATGAGGAATGTGCCAGAGGCCTTCAAGGGGACCAAGAAAGGCACCGTCTACCTTACCCCGTACCGGGTAAGTTGTACAGTGAGACAGCTGGTTTGGACACTCGTGGCTCCAGGAGGCTGATGTGAGAGCCTTAGGTCAGCCTCAGCCTCGTGAGTCTAGTGGCCTCTGAACCCTGGTGAATGTCAGCATGTTTCTGTCACATCTCCCTGGTTCTCGAACCACCAGGCTCTTTGTGCAGCAAACCTGACGGCTGGACAGTGAATCCATGCAAATTCCCGAGCGGCTGCTGCAAGCAGTCAGGAGTTCAGTGCAGCTGGTGGGATGACCTGGGCCTGGGGGAGAGGCCGTGGTTACTTTGAGTTCTGTAGGAGTAGCCCGTGAGGCCCTTGTGCACGTCCAGAGTGATAAGTGTGGTCCACAGGATTCAGTAGCACAGCCGCAGTCTCTGGGCTGGGCAGAGAGCCCAGCCAAACCCAGCAGAGCAAGAAATGCCAGCCTGCAGAATGGGCCTCACCTAAGAGTACCCCGGGCACACTCAGAGAGACTTCCAGAGAAACACAAATGATGTTCTTGGAAGAAGATGGCTGCCTGGGGCCACCCGAGAGCTGACTTAGAGGTGGAGAGGCGAGAAGCGCACAGGCCTTAGAGGAGACCCGGGTGGGGGTGGGGAGGGGTGTCTCAAAATGCTGTCTCTGGGGGTTCAAGTTGGCATCTCCAGTCACAGATTAAACTCATGGATATAAAACATCAGGTTCTCTGCCCTCGGGGTGAGAGCCTGGCTGATTGGGCAGAGTCCACGGGCGGGTTAGTGCTGCCCCTTCTCCTGGGGTCTGCCACCCGCTGCCGTTGCCCCCTTTCAGTTCTGTGGAGCTCAGGGGACCCCCGCTTCGGGAGCCCTTCCCCCACCTCTGCCCTCGCCTCGCAGCCTCTTCACTGAGGCTCCGCGTCCGCCGCCTCCTCACCACCCGTGAGTGACAAGAGCAGGCCGTCCTGTTCACACATGTGGCCTGAGTCTCGCGTTTTTCTTGTGAATTCACACATCTGGCCTCCCCAGTCCAGCTGCACATGGGGCCTTTTACTCCAAAAGGCACCCTCCAGGGGTGGCTGTTGCAGAGAGTGCCCTGGGGCTGCTGGGTGCTGGCTGTGGCCACCCACCCCAGCCCTGGGAGCGGCGGCCTCACACAGAGGAAGCGGTAGCCAGGCTGGCTGTAGTCTGAGCGGTGATGGCCCTGGTCTCTCCTTGCAGGTCATCTTTCTGTCCAAGGCGAGGGATGCCATGCAGTCCTTCATGATGCCCTTCTATCTGATGAAGGACTGTGAGATCAAGCAGCCTGTGTTTGGGGCAAACTACATCAAAGGGACAGTGAAGGCCGAAGCAGGAGGTGGGTGACGACGGGGCTCTGGGCTCCTGAGTAGCTTCCAAGACCAGCCTTTGGGCTGCCAGCCATTCAGCGGGGGGCTGAAGTTGCCAAGAGCTGGGAAATGCTGGCATTCAGGATGACAGCTCAGATCAGAGAGAGAGCGAGCGAAGGCAGCTCAACGACTGCAGACCCAGTGAAAACGCTCATTGTGACCTGGGGCGTGTGTCAGACGTTAGGTGTGGGAGGGAGCCGTGTCAGGTGCGCGGGAGGCAGGGGCCTTTTCCCTCAAGCCCGTCTCTCACGCCCAGCCTGCTTGCAAGCAGGCTCTTGGCAGACCCCAGAGACCCCGGCGCCATTCTCACTTTCCCCCACACTCAGCCCGGCCTGAGCCTTGCTGAGCTCACAGTTCCCCTTTGGACAGAAGCCAAGCTGGAGGTGCAGGGGTTTGTTCTCAGCACCACCACCCCCTCCCCTGGGAATGAGAGATCTGCTCTGAACTTGAATCAGCTGTTGCTGCTTTATTGGGGGCGGGAGGCCCCAGTGCAGCTGTGCTTACAGGACTGCGCAGGAAGTGCATGGGGTCGGCCTGGTCGCAGCGCTGGCTTGCGATGTGCGTGGCAGGCCATTGGATGGGGCCTGGAGAGGACGTATAGCCATCTCTTCAGATGGAACGCTCTTCTCCTGAGCTGTTGATGCGCTGTTCTCTTCTCAGGTGGCTGGGAAGGCTCTGCATCCTACAAGCTGACCTTTATGTCCGGGGGCGCCATCGAATTTGGACAGCGGATGTTACAGGTGGCATCTCAAGGTACCGAGGCTCTCAGAATCCGGGGCTGAGGACACGTGGAATGTGTGTGCTATTTTGTTCATTTGGGTTTGTTTCCTTTTAGTTCTGCTTTTTAAGCAGTCAGGAGGTGAATTCCTGGGCCCCGGGCTGCCCAGGGCTGGGAGTTGGGAAGGGGAAAATGAAAGTGTTAGTCACTCAGTCCTTTCTGACTCTTTGCAACTCCCTGGACTGTAGCCCGCCAGGCTCCTCTGTCTATGGAATTTTCCAGACAAGAGTACTAGAGTGGGTAACCATTGCTTTCTCCAGCGGATCTTCCGACCTAGCATCGTAGGCAGATTCTTTCCTGTCTCAGCCACCAAGGCGATGGGAAGGAAACCTGTAATTAACATCACCGCCCTGTACCCCAAAGGCTGAGGTTCCTTTGCCTGGAGCAGGTATAGGACAATTTGCCAGAGCCATTCTGCCTCCAGGACATTTGGCCTCACAGAAACAAACCCAGCCTTTGTGCTCCTGTGAGGCAACCTGTGAAGTCCCCAAGGGCTGTGTTCCGCAGACCTCCTCACCTTGGCTCCAGGCTCCCCCAGCTCTGTTCTTGCCCCTCCCTGAGCCTCCTTCCTCCCATCCCTCCCTCCACCCCATGCCCTCCGCCCCATCTCTTCTGCCCCAGCTCTGACCTCTGTCCCCACCCAGACCTCTGGCCCTGTCCCTGCCCGAGGCAGCCTCGAACGAACGGGGAGGGCTGAGGCGCGTGGGACCCTGCAGCTCCCCGCGCCCGAGGCCGGAGACACTCACTTCTCTCTCCCCTTGTACTGTAGCCTCCCGAGGCGAAGCCCCCAGCGGAGCCTATGGTTACTCTTACATGCCCAGTGGGGCCTATGTCTTCCCCCCGCCAGTCGCCAATGGAATGTACCCCTGCCCTCCTGGCTACCCCTACCCACCGCCCCCACCTGGTGAGTGTGTCCTTTGCTGCCCACCCCGCACCCCCGCCTCCCGCCCCCACCCAAGCCAGGGGGTTGCAGAGGGGAGACTTGTTCTTAGACCTGCTTCAGGACGGATGGAGCAGCTGGAGGGGCCTGGGAGGGCACTAGCCGAGGGGCCAGGGCAGCGCCGCTCACTGGGTCCCGCCCCTCTCGCCGAGCAGAGTTCTATCCGGGACCCCCCATGATGGACGGGGCCATGGGGTACGTGCAGCCCCCGCCGCCGCCCTACCCTGGGCCCATGGAGCCTCCGGTCAGTGGCCCTGATGTCCCCTCCACTTCTGCAGGTGAGCTCAGCCCCTGGGCTGCTCCCCACGGGTGCGCAGAAGCCCCAGATAACACACGACCACTGGCCTAGGGACAGTCCCAGGGGACCAGCCGCGTGGTGGCCGGTGGTGAAGAGAGATCAGTAGATGGCAGCCCACTCTCTTGTCTTTAGCTGGCCGTGCTCCCTGGGAAAGGTTTCCCTCTGTACCTCAAGTCTTCTCATCCGCAAAATGTGCCAACAGAACCACCTGGGGGTGTCATGGTGAAGATTGGATGGGGGGTTGTACAGGGGGTGTCTCCGTAGTGCCGGAAGCACTCAGGGAAGGTTAACCACTGCTTGATTCATGGAACCGCGTCCTTGGCACCAGCCACCCGAGCACTGGGGGGCCGGGGTTGCAGGGGCGGCTGGAGGCAGCGGGGAGGCCTGTTTTTGGGGCTCATCTAGAGTGTGCGTGTTCTCACAGCTGAAGCCAAGGCCGCGGAAGCAGCTGCCAGCGCCTATTACAACCCGGGCAACCCACACAACGTCTACATGCCCACGGTGAGTGGGGCGGGCACACGCTGGAGGGGGACCCGCAGCCCCAGCTGCTGGTGTTCAGAGGCGGGAGAGACCTCTCCTTGTTCGGACGGTCCTAACGTGATCTTTCCTTTCTTCCTCAGAACCAGCCTCCACCACCTCCCTACTACCCCCCCGAAGATAAGAAGACCCAGTAGACCCCGCCACCCCATCCTCCTGCCTCCCCTCGCTCTCTCCTCCCCTCCCCTTGGGGCTGAATCGGGGTTGTGGGGCGCAATGGGAGGGCCTTGTCCTTCCTCCAGCTCTGATATAAAACAGTTATCAGGAACTCGCCTCGAGAGAAGGGGGAGCCCCTTGACTCGGGGCGGTGCCTCCCAGTTTCCCACGCAAGCCCGGAGCCCACCGGCTTCCCACGTCGTCCCATGGTGGGGCGGGGGGCGCCCCCCGCCCCCGTCCCCATCCTGCTCTCGTAGCTTCTGCCCATGGAGGGACTCTCTGGCCACCTCCTCCGCCGCAGTCCAGCTCTCTGATTTTGTAGCTGCTTTACCCCCAGCCTCACAAGCCCTGCCCGCGCCCCTGCCCCCTGCCAAGCCCCACTCTCTTTCCGTCTGCCCTCGTTTGTGCTTGGCTGAGGAGGGCCTCCTGCCCACCGACTGTCCACCTGCATTCCATCCCCAGCCGGCCACGCACCTTCACACTAACCTTCCTGTCGCTGCCTCGTCCTGGGTCTTCCTGTCGCCTCCGCTTTCGACGTTTGGGGTTTCCCACCAGCCGCCAGGGGTGGGTGGTCTGAGGGCAGCCATGGCTGGGGGCAGAGCCGTCTGCTGCCTCACTGTTTTTTCTGGAATTTGTTTCCGTTCACCTCTCCTTTCCCTCTAGAGGGGGCCTCTCGGACTGGAACTGGAGAATGCATATCCACTTGGGGGCTGCCGGGTGGGCTGGGAACAAGACCCCTGGGGCCCGGCCTGGACGTTGACCGTGAGCTCTTGCCAGCCCCTCAGCCTGCCTTCTTCCCTTTAAGCTTCGTACCTGGTTGGCAGTGTGTCCCCTGGATGCACTAACATTTTGCTCTCACTTGGTCCTGGACTGGCTGTGAAGAGAGGAGATGGTTATTTAGAGGATTCCCTATTTATTTGACCAAAAAAAAAATTCAGTTAATATATTAATGTGAAATAAATCCTGTTTGCACCTTGATTTGTTTGCTGAAAATGTGAACTAGTAAAAATGAAGTGACTGGACCCCTGTCTGGCTCTGTGTGGCGAGGGAGGCGCTCTTGGGAAGGAGAGCTGTCTGGCCTGCAGCCGGGCCAGGAGGGCGGGGAAGGCTCCTGTATGATGGCGTTCCCTCCCATGTGAGAGTCCCTTGTTCACTCGGCCTGTTTGGGCCTAGGATGCAGAGCCTCTCCTGTGTCCATCTCATGGGGGTTGCTCAGCAACAGTGTCCACCCACGGAGTGCCCCAGGGCCCAGCAGCTGCCTGGAGTGGGAGGCCTGGGACACAGGAGCTGGGCTGGATGGGTGTTTGTTCCACGCCCCTGGCTGGCATTGTCACTGCCCTGCCCTGAGGTGCCGGGTGGGTCTAAAGGGCGAGGCAGCCCTGGGGCCCTCCTTGAGAAGAGCCTCTGTGCCTGAGGTGGGAAGGGTGGGAATCGGCCACAGCCCACATCCAGGCCTGCACCCCCAAGGACCCTGACCTGGAGGGAGGTCCTGGATGTGCTGAAGCCCAGCCTAGCCTGAAGCATCGATTTTCCTGTGCCTTCTTGACCAAGTCACCTCCCCAGCCTCTTCCTTCTGGCCAGCCCTGCCCAGCAGCCCCTGGGCCTGGCAAAACCCTCTGCAAGGGCATTTGAAGAGGACGCCCTCCCTGTGGGGGCAGGGCCATGGGGCCGTCCCCGCCTGGCACAGCCTGGTCCCGTCAGCTCGGTGGAATGTCACCTGTGGGGCAGAGCAGGTTGAGCAGTTGGCTGGCCCCAGGGGGAGATGCCTCTCCGGGTCCCCACCCTGTGCCCTGCCCACTCCCCACCCCAACTCCAGGTCTGCAGCCCATTCTGGGGAAGCTGCGGGTGAGGACCGGCCAGGTGAGCCTCCCTCAGTCACCTGGGGGGCTGCTGTTCCCCTGCCCTCACGCCCCTCGCTGGATGGTGCTGGACAATCCCTGGGCCCCCTGTGTGGGAGGCTGCGGCTGGGCAGTCTGCCTCTCCCTGCAGTCCGCCCAGGTTCCTCCCAGCATCCCAGCCAGCCCCAGGGAGGAAGGTGCAGGGGCCAGGGGCCAGGGAGCCAGGGGCCCCCACCCCGAGGTGGTGAAACCCTGACCTGACCCTCCCCCGGGCCTGCCCTTCCTTCCCCCTCCCCTGGAACCGGGTGGCAGCCCTGGGCTCTTTGCATAACCCTGCGGCTTCGCTATCTTCCCCCAGGCGAAGGGGAAGGGCTGGGCTGTACACCATGGCTATGCTCTTCTCCCGGCCCCAGCGGCGCCCTCCCCTCATGCGCCAGGCCATCAAGATAAGGCGCCGCGGGGTCAGAGATCTGCAGGATACCCGGCCCCCACGGGCTCAGGAGGTAGGAGGGACCTCAGTGGGCAGCCCAGCAGGCCTGGGTGGGGCTCTGCCGGCTCTGGGTACTGGGCCCCACCTCTTGCGGCTCTACTCCCCTTCCTGGCCCTACCCCAGCCCCGGGCAGAGCCTTTGGGTCAGCGGAACAGTTGTTCTCTGGGCTCCCCAGAGCCTCAGGCCCAGGGTCTGAGCCTCCCTGAGACCCCTCCCTCTGGTGGGCCCCCGCCCACGGCACCTGTCCCTACCCCTGCTGGCCGTCCTGAGCTCCTCCAGTTCCATGGGCTCCATTAGGCAACGAGGATCGCTGCTGTGGACTGGGCTTTGGGGGACCCCCTGAGCAGCCCCCAGGCCCGCTGGGCATGACCCCCAGTCTCCTACCTCGCTGCTGGGCCTCACTTCCGCCGCTGGGGTGCGGAGCGGAGCCGCCGATAAGCAGCCCTATTTCCTCTGGGGAAGGAAGGAAGGTTGGGGCCACGGGCCGTGCTGAGCTCACGCTGCCGAAGGGCAGCTGAGAACTGATGGACCCGAGCCATGGCAGGCCAGGGGACAAGGAAGGTGGCCCAGGGGCTGGACCCCCAGGAGGCCTGCCGCAGGAACAGGTGCGCAGCACCACTGGGCTGGACGCCGGATGCTGGGGCCCCTGAGCCCTCGGGCTGGGCCTGCCCTGGGGGGAGCCGTACGGGCATCCAAAACCCGGTCCTGGCCTCTGGGACACCCTGTCTTTTTGCCTCACTCTCCAGATCGAGCCTTCATCCCACCACTTGTCTCCTGAGGAGGTAAGAATCTCGGTGTTTCGGGGGTACAGAGGGGCACTAGGAAGTGGGCCAGCATCCTCCCAAACAGCCCCCTGCCCCCTGCCAAGGCTGGGTCTCAACCCTCTCCCTTCCCTGTGTGTGCAGACACCTGGTCCCCGCTTCGGGCGTGTGCTCTGGGTGCCAGGGTGGCTGGTGGTGCTCAGACCTTGTGGTGGTGGGTGGACGGGGGATCCTGCGGTGACCCTGCTGTGTCTCAGCGGGCCCTGCTCTACGAGGAAGCTCTCTACACCGTCCTGTACCGGCTGGGGCAGCCAGAGCCCAACCATGTGGGGGAGTCCTCCGAGCTGCTGCGGTACCTGCAGGAGGTAAGCCCAGCCCCTTCCTGCCCACCTCCCTGAAGCCTGGCCGCCCCCACCCTGTGCCCCCAGCTTCCCACTCCTGCCCCACCAGGCCTTTCGCATGGAGCCCGAGGAGCATCAGCAGATGTTAAAGAGGGTCCAGCAGCTCGAGGTAACCCGCCAGGGCCACCCTGGGCCAGCAGAGGGGCTGGGAGGGCCAGCTCCCTCGGGGACTCAGCCCCTACCTCCTGTCGCTCCAGAAACCAGTCTTCTGTCTGAAGGCAACAGTGAAACAAGCCAAGGGTATCCTGGGCAAGGATGTCAGCGGTGAGTAGGCAATGGGGACCCTGGGCCTTCTTCCTGGCTCCTTCCTCTCCCCGTCACAGCCTGTCCCAGAGTTACCATCCCCCAAACGTCCCCTGGGGCTCAGCTGGGGGCTGCTGGCCCCTGGCCCTTGGAGTCTGGGATGGGGAGGGGGTGATAAGGACTCTCCCTGGGAGCCTAGCCAACACCCTGACTGCTTCCTCCACCCCCTCCTCCCCAGGGTTCAGTGACCCCTACTGCCTGCTGGGCATCGAGCAGGGGATGACGGTGTCCGGGGGCAGCCCAGGGCTCCGGCGCCGGCAGAAGGCCGTGGTGAGGCACACCATCCCCGAGGAGCAGACCCACCGCACCCAGGTCATCACCCAGACACTCAACCCCGTGTGGGACGAGACCTTCATCCTGTACGTGGTCCTGCCCCAACTCCTACCCGCTCTGGTTGTCAGGGGCTACTCGGGTGTGGGGTGGTGCCCCCCATCAGTGAGATCAGTGGGACTTCCTGGCTTGGGGGAGAGCGTGGCTTGACTGGAGGTGGAGGCTGCTCCCAAGGCAGGGAAGACAGATCAGAGGCCAGACAGGGCAGGGCAGTGGCATAAATGCCATGTGCTGGGGGAGGGGGGTCAGGCACGGCTGGGTTAATGGGGGTGCAGGAGGGGGCGATGCATTTGAGAAGGAGGAGGAGTTTGCAGGCAAGAGCTAAGACTTGAGGATGGGTAGCTTTGAGAACATGGGTAAACTCCGGGAGGTGGTGATGGACAGGGAGGCCTGGCGTGCTGCAGCCCATGGGGTCGCAGAGTTGGACACAACTGAGCGACTGAACTGAACTGAACTGACTTTGAGGATGGCAGACTTGGGCCTGGGGTCCAGTGGTCTGGTCAGGGGGCCTAGCCGTCCAAGCCCCTCAGCCATGCTCTTTTCTCACTACAGAGAGTTTGAAGACATAAGCAACGCCAGCTTTCATCTGGACATGTGGTGAGGGGCGGGCCCCGCCCAGGCCCCGCCCATTGGGGTGGGGAAGAGAAGGGGCCGGGGGCTCCCAGGACACCCTGTCCCCTTCCCGCTGAAGCCTCTGCCCACACCAGGGACATGGACACCGTGGAGTCCGTCAGACAGAAGCTCGGGGAGCTCACAGACCTGCATGGGCTGCGAAGGTGAGTGCCGTGGGGTCCTCCCTGGGGTAGGAGTCGGGACTCCTTCTGCCTGCACACCCCCGCCACGTGTACCCCGGTGGCTGGGCTGCAGGTTCTGGCTGCGCCCAGGTGGCCAGAGGGAGGGAGCAGATCCCAGCCTGACCTGGCCAGGCTCTCGGCCCCTCTCCTTGGGACAGGATGTTTAAGGAGGCCCGGAAGGACAAAGGCCAGGATGACTTCCTGGGGAATGTGGTTCTCAGACTACAGGTGAGTGGAGTGGGGGTAATGAGGGGTCCAAGGGAGGGGTTCCAGGTCTGCACTGGGCGGAGCCTGGGGTCTGCCTCCCATCGCCTCCCTGGCCCCCAAGCATTAGCGGCTCCTGCGGCTCAAGGGCGTGGGCACATCTTGCCTGCCTGGCCTGCCAGGATCTGCGCTGCCGGGAGGATCACTGGTACCCCCTGGAGCCCTGCACAGACACCTACCCAGACCGTGGTCAGTGTCACCTCCAGTTCCAGTTTATCCACAAGCGGGTAGGTGGCCCGGCTGGGTGGGGAGGAGGTGCTGTCCTGGGCGTGGGGTCCTCTGCTCACAGCCATGCCGGTCACCCCCCGCCCTGCCTGCAGAGAGCCACCAAGGCCAGCCGCTCCCAGCCCAGCTACACGGTACACCTCCACCTCCTGCAGCAGCTGGTGTCCCACGAGGTCACCCAGCACCAGGTACTGCCCTGCTAGGGCCGGGCGGGACCAGGGCCTGCCTGCCAGGTCCTGACTCCCCTCCGCCTGCCTCCTCAGGCCGGCAGCACCTCCTGGGACGGGTCATTGAGCTCCCAGGCGGCTACCATCCTCTTCCTCCATGCCACGCAGAAGGACCTGTCGGACTTCCACCGGTCCCTGGCGTGAGTGCCCAGCCCAGCCAGAGCGCCCAAGGGCTGTCTGCACTGCGCCCCCCGCTCCCTCCCTGCTTGCCCTCCTTCAGGCTGGCAGCCCCAAGTCTAACCCTCCAGAGATTTCTGTTTGGGGCCCGAACTGTGTATTTTCAGTTTTGAGTCAGTTGGCAACTGACTCAGCTTTATTTGTTTTTTGCTACCCTGGGTCCTTATCTCTGTGTGCGGGCTTTTCTCTAGTTGCGGCGAGCAGGGCAAATACTCTTCAGTTGTCATGTGCGAGCTTCTCACTGCAGTGGCTCCTCTTGTTGCGGAGCAGGGTTCTAGGGCGTACGGGCTTCAGTAGTTGTGGCAACATGGGCTTAGTTGCATGGGGCATCTTCCCAGACCAGGGATCAAACCTGTGTCCCCTGCATCGGCAGGTGGGTTCTTAACCGTTGGACTACTAGGGAAGTGCAGTCGCCAACTTCTAAAATCTGGAGATTTCCCGTGCAGATTCACATCTCCAGCTTCCCATGAAAGATTCATGCCGAAGCTGCGGGACTGTCGCCTTGCTGGGCGGCAGGGGGTCAGGGCAGGGAAGCCTAGCTTCCCCCGTCCATCATTCATCATGGCTGCCTTCTGGACACTTCACTCCTGACATCACCTGAGTCCTTCTGGGCAGTTGAGTCTGCAACCCCAGCCGCAGGGCCCCAGCAGGAGTGCTGGCAGCCGCTGCGTCCCTGGATGGCAGAGGCCTGTTCTGTGCTGCTGTGCTGCCCCAGCCTCCTTCACCCTCCCGCTTGTTGCCACTCGGCCCCCTCTGTGAAGTCTCCCCTCAGCTCTCTAAAGGGATGCTCTGGCTGACTTGGACTTGGACTTGAAGGCTCAAGTCTCCAAATCTGATTTTTCGAAAGAAGCAAGAAGTCCTGAATTTTAAAATCACAAATATTCTAATTTAAGAGACGGGGCAGTTCATTTACATGTTTTGAAAAACTCTCATGGGAACAAAGGGCTTCCCTGGTGGCTCAGATGATAGAGTATCCCCCAGCAATTCAGGTTCGATCCCTGGGTTGGGAAGATCCCCGGGCAAAGGGAATGGCTATCCACTCCAGTATTCTGGCCTGGAGAATTCCATGGACTGTATAGTCCGTGGGGTTGCAAAGAGTCGGACATGACTGAGCATTTTCACTATGGTAACAAAAGCAATCCCATGGGTTACTTTCAGTCACTGGTTTTCAGCCTCTAAAGGCTGATGAGA
This sequence comes from Bos taurus, assembly GCF_002263795.3. Classification (NCBI taxonomy): domain Eukaryota; kingdom Metazoa; phylum Chordata; class Mammalia; order Artiodactyla; family Bovidae; genus Bos; species Bos taurus. The sequence continues at coordinate 55,775,056 of NC_037346.1, forward strand.
AACCCTGGGAGGTTTTGGGGTGGAGCAGGGCTGGGGAGGTTTGGGCACTGTCCATCCCTGACCCCCTCCCCCAGGCCAGGCAAGCCGTGGGATAGGAGGTCCCCCAGCTGGCTGAGGGCTTCCTGTCCGCCACAGGCAGTGGCTGGCCTACAGCCGTCTCTACCAGAGCTTGGAGTTCCCTAGCAGCTGCCTCCTGTTCCCCATCACCAGCATCGAGTACCAGTGGATCCAGGGCCGGCTCAAGGCGGAGCAGGTGGGCTGTGGGGAGCTGTGGGGGGAGGTGTTGGGCGGGCAGGGCTCAAGGAATGGCTTCAGCCCCCTAAAGCAGCCCCTGCCTCACGGAACCTTACGGGCCTTGCAGCTGGAGGAGCTGGCCACCTCGTTCAGCTCCCTGCTGGCCTATGGCCTCTCCCTCATCCGGAGGTTCCGGTCTGTCTTCCCCCTCTCGGTGCCTGACTCCCCAGCCCGGCTGCAGTCCCTCCTCAGGTCGGTGGTGACCCCTGCCCCCATCCGGGGGCACCTCTGGGCGGGGTGGCAGTCTCCTGGAGGAATGAGGGGGTCGTAGGGCAGCGGCATCTTGGACACAGCTCCCCATCCCCACAGGGTCCTGGTACAGATGTGCAAGATGAAGGCCTTTGGGGAACTGTGCCCAAACAGCGACCCCCTGCCCAGCCTGGTGTCCGAGGCGCTGCGGGTACGGCGCCTGCCCTGGGGGTGGGGAGGGCGCGTGCCTGGGCCTGGCACCCCTCCCTGCTCACGGCCTCTCTGCCCCCAGGCTGGCACCGTGGGATGGTTCCACCTGAAGCAGCAGCACCATCAGCCCATGGTGCAGGTGAGGGGCTCATCCCAGGTGGTAGGTGGTGGGACCGGATGCCCACCGCTTGAAGCCCTGCCTGGCTCATTTCTGTCCCTGCCAGGGGCTGCTGGAGATGGGCAAGGCCTTACTGAGCCTGGTACAGGACATCATTGGCGACCTGCACCAGTGCCAGCGCACGTGGAACAAGATCTTCCACAAGTGAGCGGGCGGCGGGGCGGGGGCAGTGCATGGGGGCTCGCACGGGGTCCAGAGGGACCCGGCTGTGTGCCGCCAGGTCACGCCTGCTGCCTTTCCTCCAGCGTGCTCAAGATCGACCTCTTCTCCATGGCTTTCCTGGAGTTGCAGTGGCTGGTGAGGCTCCCCGTGTCCCGCGGCCGCGCCTCTCGCGCCTGCCTCTGGAGCTCCGCCCACCACGCCTTCCCTCCGCAGGTGGCCAAGCGGGTGCAAGACCACATCGGGGCGGTGGGCGGCTCGGTGACCCTGGAGGTAGGCGAGAGCCTGTTCCAGCTCTACGTCAGCCTCAAGGAGCTCTACCAGCTGGGCCCGCTCCCCTCGGAGAGGTGGGTAGTCGACTGGCTGCTGGGCAAGGAGGGCTTGCAGCTCCCCAGGCTGACCCCCGCTCTCCCCAGGGATGGCGTCCTGGCCCTGGAAGGCTTCCACCGCTGGTTCCGGCCGGCCATCCCGTCCTGGCTGCAGAAAACCTATAGTGTAGCCCTGGCGCGCGTGCAGCGCGCGGTACAGATGGACCAGGTAAGGGTGGGGCCTGCTAGGGGCGGAGTCCCAGATTTGGGGGTGTGGCCTTGCAGCAGGTGCGGAAGCGGGTAACCAGCTTTGAGCGGTGATTTTGAGGCCAGTTGCAGGTGTGAAACGCTGTCTCCTGTAATACTCCGGGGTAAACCGTGGCTTCCCATAAAGGCTCATCCTGGCAGCTTGCGGGCTCTGAGCGGAGCCCTGCTTGTGCGCCTTGCAGCCTCCTGCCCAGCTCAGAGCTTGCTGGCTGTATGAACTCTGGATGCTTGCAGAGGCAAGCAGGGAGGAGGGGGCATGGATCTGGCAAGCCTTGAACTCTCCTTTCTACACACTCCCCCATCTCCTAGCTGGTGCCCCTGGGGGAGCTGACCAAGCATAGCACGTCCGCTGTGGATCTGTCCACCTGCTTCGCCCAGATCAGCCACACCGCCCAGCAGCTGGACTGGCCTGACCCAGAGGAGGCCTTCATGATCACTGTCAAGTTTGTGGAGGTGCAGCCTCATTCCCACTCCACCATTTCTCCCAAGTTCTCACCCAAGTTCTCATCTGGTTCCCTGAGCAGGGATCGGACCTGAGCCCCTGAGTTGGGAGAACAGAGTCTTAGCCACTGGTTTCTTTATTTTAGTTGCTCAGTCGTGTCCAACTCTTTGTGACCCCATGGACTGTAGCCCACCAGGCTCCTCTGTTCCTGGGATTTCCTAGGCAAGAATACTGGAGTGGGATTGAAGTACTAGGAGGAAAAAAAAAAATATTAGAGTGGATTGCCATTTTCTTCTCCAGGGGAAGGGCTTGCCTGATAGATAGCTCAGCTGGTAAAGAATTTGCCCGCAATGTGGGAGACCTGGGTTGGATCCCTGGGTTGGGAAGATCCCTTGGAGAAGGGATAGGCTCCCCACTCTAGTATTCTGGCCTGGAGAATTCCATGGACTGTATAGTCCACGGGGTTGCAAAGAGTCGGATATGACTGAGTGACTTTCACTTCACTTTTCTCCAAGGGAATCGTCCCAACCCAGGGATCAAACCTATGTCTCCTGCATTGGCAGATGGCTGCTTTACCATTGAGCTACCTGGGAAGTCCCAGTTCTCACCCTAGCAGCATCCAGAACACTCCACCTTAAATCGCCCAGGACACTGAGGTTCCTGTGCCTTCCCTACCTCCCTCTCCTGGCACCCTCCCCCACCAAACTGATCATCCCCTCCTCACTCCAGGATACCTGTCGGCTGGCCCTGGTGTACTGCAGCCTTATAAAGGCCCGTGCCCGGGAGCTGTCTGCAGGCCAGAAGGACCAAGGCCAGGCGGCTAACATGGTAAGGGCCGGAGCTGGGGGCTGGACTGGGCTGGGGGCAGAGCCGTCCAATGCTGACACTATTCAGTAAAGCCTGTCTCCTTGTGCCCCTGCCTGCCTGCAGCTGTGCGTGGTGGTGAATGACATGGAGCAGCTGAGGCTGGTGATCGGCAAGCTGCCCACCCAGCTGGCATGGGAAGCGCTGGAGCAGCGGGTGGGGCCTGTGCTGGAGCAGGAGCAGCTGCAGAACACACTGCATGCCCAGCTGCAGGGCGCCCTGGCTGGGCTGGGCCATGAGATCCGCACAGGCGTCCGCACCTTGGCCGAGCAGGTAATTTGCTGGACACACAGTGACCCCGCCCCACCCAACCTCAGCCTAAAGTCCTCTCCCAGCAGGACTGGGTTCAGTGCCCTGCCCCCTCCTCTTCCTGAACCTAAACGCAGGCCCCAATCAACCTCTCCCGACCACCGCCCCCCCGCTCCCCGCCGCTCCGACTCATGCCCCTGGCCTCCCTCTTTCCATTTTGTGTCTCTAGCTGGAGGCGGGCATTGCCAAGCACATCCAGAAACTCGTGGGCATCAGGGAGTCCGTCCTGCCTGAAGACGTGAGTGGCCCGCCCTGCTCACTGACCTTTGCCAGCAGCGTGGGTCAGGGATTGCTGAGGGGCTTAGGGTGGGCAGGGGGCTGAAGGCTGTGAGGTGTCAGAGTTAAGCTCCCCAGACGTGGGCAAGGAATGTTCCCTCCTGGCTTCGGTTTCCTCCTTGGATGCTAAGCGGGTGGGGCTGGGTCATCCCACAGGCTCTCCTAGCACTGACAGTGTCGGGGGTGCAGTGGAGAAGGGCTTAGACTTTGCAGCCAGATAGCCCTGCATCCTTCTCAACTGCCTAGTCACATGACTGTCCTGGTTACTCAGGCCAGCTGACCTGAGGGTCCACATCTGCAATCAGGGATAGTAATGTACACCTGTGACTGTTTGGGAGCCTAGTGAAAGTTGCTGAGTCCTGTCTGACTCTTTGTGACCCCGTGGATTATACAGTCCATGGAATTCTCCAGGCCAGAATACTGGAGTGGGTAACCTTTTGCTTCTCCCGGGGATCTTCCCGACCCAGGAATAGAACCAAGGTCTCCTGAATTGCAGGCGGATTCTTTACTAACTGAGCTATCAGGGTTTGGGAGAAAGTTACTTATTAATTCATCAACTATTTAAGCACCCACTTTGTCCCAGGTATTGATTTAGACACTGGGGATATATATCAGTGGACACCATGATAAGAATCCCTGCCTTCCTAGAGTTTTCATTCTAGTAAGGGAGGTTAAAAAAGAGCTAAGTATAAGCTTCACTGTAGCCATGATTGGAACTATACATACGTGTGTGTATAAATGTATATATGTCTACGCATGCATACATGCTAAGTCGCTTGCGACCCCATGGACTGTAGCCTACCAAGCTCCTCTGTCCATGGGATTCTCCAGGCAAGAGTACTGGAGTGGGTTGCCGTGCCCGTGTCCAGGGGATCTTCCCGACCCAGGGATCAAACCCTCATCTGTTACGTCTAACCTGCATTGGCAGGCAGGTTCTTTACCACTAGCACCGCCTGGGAAGCTCACACATATTAGATAATGATAAACTCTCTAGAGAAAAAACACACAAGGGAGTGGAAAGGATCAAAGGATTGCTTTTTTTTTTTTTTTGGCTGCACCATGTGGCTTGTGGGATCTTAGTTCCCTGACCAGTATGGAAACCAAACCCCCTGCAGTGGAAGTGTGGAGTCTGAACCACTGGACCACCAGGGAAGTCCCTGAGGACTGTAGTTTTAGATAGTGGCCAGAGAAGGCCTTACTCAGAGGGTAACAGCTGAGTCAAGACCTCAAGGAAGCAAGAGAAGGAGCCACGAGGATTTCTGTGGGAGGAAATCGCACAGACAAAGGCAGGACCAGGCCTGGCAGGTTCAAGGGCTATAGAGGAGGCCAGCGTAGCTGGAGCCCACTGGGGCTGGGGTCGGCTCTGCAGACATTTCACTGATGGGCAGGAAAGCTCTTGGCCCTGTTTTCTTTCTGGTCAGGGGCGAGGGGACGGGGGTGGGACCCAAATGGGCCAGAGCCAGACATACTGCTACCCCTGCCCAGGCCATTCTGCCCCTGATGAAGTTCCTGGAGGTGGAGCTCTGCTACATGAACACCAACTTGGTGCAGGAGAACTTCAGCAGGTCTGTAGCAGCCGCCTGCCCCACCGTGTCCCACCGCTTCCTCCTCTCCTCCCTCCTGCCCCTCCTTCCCGGCCTCAGCATACCTCCTCGAGGGAGAATGCAACTGGGTTCTTAAAATGCTCGCTGCCCGGGTCAGGGCGCTCAGGACTGCATAAGCCCGTCCACTTCACCTCCGGCTGAGCTGAAACCTGCCTGTGACCCTCCCTTGGCCCTGGGCTGCATCTTCCGGGGGCTGCATCTGCCCTCCCTAATATTCCTGGAAGCTGGTGTTCCTCTCCCATGTTCCAGGAGAGCTTCCCGTTAGTGTCTCTCGGAGCGGGGCCCCGCACACAGGCAGCAGGGTGTAGAGGTCAAGGCCATGGGCTCTGGATGACCTGGGTCCAGATTCCAGCTTCACTGCTGCTTGGTGGACGGCCTTGAGCAGATCACTCAAGTTCTCGTGCAGTTGATCATCGTTCTGGCCTCTGTGGAGGACTAAATGAGTCACGGGAGGAGCTGAGAGCAGAGCTTGCAACAAAGGAAGTGGTCGGTGACTGAGCCGCCGTGATGGTGACGGTGATGCCGACTGGTCCCTAACATGGGGCCGCTGGTCCCTGGAGGCCTGCTCCTCTCCTGCTGGGGCAGCACAGCTTTGGGAGCCCATCTGAGGGCTCCTTAGTTGCTGTGTGTGGGATCTGAGTTCCCTGGGATTAAACCCAGACTCCCTGCATTGGGAGCACAGAGTCTTAATCACTGGACCACCTAGACCTCCCCCATTCTTAAGCACACATTTTTTGTGTGTGTTTCTCTGCCTGACTCTACTTTGACAAGTGAAATTTCCGTTATTTCAGGTCATTATTAGGATGGACTGTGGCTTGGTTTGCTTTTTTTTTTCCTCCCTGCAAGTAGTACCTGCTGATCCATAAGATCCTATTCATTTTGGCCACTCGCATCTTCACTCAAGATTCTGTCATTGGGGGACCACCCCTCCCCCCCTTGTTTATTGGGTTTGAAAATCCCATGAGGATTCTTCACTAGCTTGTAGACAGGACTGGGCCTGACTGCCCCCTTATCCCCTCTTCCCTCAGGAGCCCAGCCCTCCCTCCCTCCCCTGCCTGTGCCTCAGGTCCCAGTCCCACCAGGTGGAGGGTGGGGGCGGGGCAGACCTGGGCACAGGCCCGGGGGCCCTGAGGCCTCCCCTTTCTCAAGAGCATCTCGGCTTCCTTCTCTGTCCTCCCGTCCTGTGTCCTGCGTCCCTCTGCACGTCCCCCCAGCCTCCTGAGTCTGCTCTGGACACACACGCTCACGGTGCTGGCGGAGGTGGCTGCCTCCCAGCGGAGCTGCCCCCGGGCCTGTAGCAGGCTGAAGTTTGCACTACAGGTAACGCCAGTGACAAGAATGATGACCCTGCTGGGTCGAGCGCCTGGGGGGCTCATCTCGCACCTCTTGCCCCCTCTAGAACCTGGAGGTCTGCTTCTACGCAGAGGGATGTGGCCTGCCGCCCGAGGCCCTGCACACCGCCACTTTTCAGGTAGGCCCTTTGGGTGAGCTGGCGGCATTGGGGAGCCTGCCTTCCTGTGCTCGCCTGTGTCCAGGGCCTGCTGCATAATTTACAGGGCTCAGCACAAAATGAAAATATGGGTCCTTTCTTAAAAAAAAAAAAGAAAAAATTTTGAAAAATTTAAGACAGCAACAGCAGGAGCTTAAACCGAGTGTGAGGTTCTTCTAAAGCCGGTTGGGGCAGGGCAGCTGAGACACACCTGCGGAGCCCGCTGCGTCGGTGCCTCTGGCTGTCGCAGGGACAACCCTGGCTTGTGGTCCCAGGGCACCCGGTGCTTTCCACATCACTCTGTGGGCTTCCCCATCGGCCGTGACCTTCTGAAGGGCAGCCCTGGGCTGCGGTTGGGGGTGACGGTTCAGGGTGTGTCCCCTCCTCAGGCTCTGCAGAGGGACCTGGAGCTGCAGGCGGCCTCCAGTCGGGAGCTCATCCACAAGTACTTCTGCAGCCGCCTCCAGCAGCAGGTGAGGCCCGCGCTCCGCCGCGGTCACCGCGCGCCTGGAGCCCCGCCCCGCCCCCTCGGCCCCCGCTGACCCCGCCCCTGCGCCCCGCCCCCAGGCTGCAACCACCTCCGAGGAGCTCGGGGCCGTCACCGTCAAGGCCTCCTACCGCCCCTCCGAGCAGAAGCTGCGTGTGGAGCTGCTCAGCGCCTCCAACCTGCTGCCCCTGGACTCCAATGGTGAGTGGAGGCTGCCCCGGCCGCTCTCCGTGTCTGCTCTCGGGTCCCCCAGAGTTCCTGGGCGCTCGGTGCGTTTCCCCTGGCCCACCACTAAGGGGGAGTGCTAGCGGGCAGGGCACTGCTGCTGGGGGGCAGACTGCACTCAGGGCTTGGGGTATCATCCTTGGCCAACGTCTCCTCCCGGGCCACTTGCCAGGCTCCAGCGACCCTTTTGTCCAGCTGACCTTGGAACCCAGGCATGAGTTCCCTGAGCTGGCCCCCCGGGAGACCCAAAAGCACAAGAAGGACCTTCACCCACTGTTTGATGAGACCTTTGAATTGTGAGTGGTCCTTACACTGGCTGCATTCCCCAACCCGACCGCCTCAGGCCTGCTCCTCCCAGTTGGGGCCCAGGGGCTCCCCTCAGATGACCCGGTGTGAGTCCCAGGGAGGGGGCAGTGGGGACAGGTGTTTGCTGGCACATGCCGCAAGCCTGCACCCCTGTAGGTGGAGTTAGGGGGCACTGTTGGGGAGACTCCTCTCACATGTTGGACTGAGAGGCTTGCTTTCAGGGAAGGGGCATGTCTCCAAGGTCCTCTGTTCCACAAGACGGGGGGCCTGGGTACACAGGGGCCCCTGGTTGAAAGCATCAGCCCACAGTCAGAGCAGACACGACAGCATATGCGCCGAGATACGCCAGGCTGAGAGCTGACGTTGTGATCCTAATCTCCACCCGTCTGGGTGAGCCCGTGTGCAGGGGTAGGTGGCCATGGCACTACGCGGGGCGGGCAGTTGAGCTGACTCTGTCCCCCGCCCAGCCTGGTGCCTGCTGAGCCGTGCCAGAAGGACGGGGCGTGCCTCCTGCTCTCCGTGCTGGACCACGACACCCTGGGGACCGATGACCTGGAGGGGGAGGCCTTCCTGCCGCTGTGCTCCGTGCCTGGCCTGACAGGGATGGAGGAGCCTGGCGAAGTGCCTCAGACCCGCCTGCCCCTCACCTACCCTGCACCCAACGGTAGGCCTGAGCCCTTGGGCAGGGCAGAGGCTGTGAGTGTGGGTCCTGGCCCAGCACGGGGATGCAGGGGAGGGGCTGCCAGGCTCTGGAGCCCCCAGAGAGGCGGCGACGGGATCAGAAACACCTCCCTGGAGGCGGAAGCCTGTGGAGCTGGAGTGGTGATCAAGGACCCGTGGTCTAAGCTGGGCTGGGTGTGCACGCCTCTCCCTGGTGGGATAAGGTCACCGCATTTTGCTTGGGGAGAGGGGCCATCTCTCTGCCCAGGGGGATGTTTCTGCAGAGCAGCCCTCGAACTCGATGAGAGGAGTAGGAATTGTGTCTGAGCACTTGTGATGGGCCTGGACACGTTAACCCTCATACCACTCCCTTACGACCACCCAGCGAGGCAGCTAGCTGTTGCTGTTCTCCTGTTCTGATGAGCAAACCGAGGCACACATTGGTTAACTGGCCCAAAGTTTTCGTATGAAAATGTCACAGTTGCCACCTGAGGCACATCAGCCTCTTGCGCTGCAGCTGGGCTGAGAGTTCAGGCCAGCGCCACTGCCAGGCTGTCCTGTGAGCATGGCTGGGTGGGCCAGTCCCTAGGCTCGGGAGGACGGGGCGGGACTGCAGCCCCGGCCACTCGCCAGGCGTTCCCAAGTCTGACCCCCAAATGCCTCTCTTTGCAGGGGATCCGATCCTGCAGCTGCTGGAGAGCCGGAAGGGTGACCGCGAGGCTCAGGCGTTTGTGCGGCTGCGGCGGCAGCGGGCCAAGAAGGCCTCCCAGCACGGCCCGCGGCCGGGACGGTAGCGGTGGAGGCTCGGTCCCTGGGGGGGCGGTCTGGGTTCTCCCACCACAGGGCAGCCCTCCCGCCTGGCCTAACACCCCAAAAGGGCCCTTCGGGTCTGGGGAGCCCCAGCGTGTGGGGGCTCCTGCTGCCAGAGCCAGGCGCCCACAGTGATGGGAGCCCGGTTCCCAGTATTTATACTCCCTCCCTCCTCCCTTCAGTCCTGGCCTCAGCATTCCCTGCAAGCCCCGTCCAAGGGGTGGGGGGACAGCAGTCTGCTTCCCTTACCCCTGCCCCCCTCTTGGGGAGAAGTTACTCTGGCAGAGCAGGGTCTCAGCCCCCATGTCCTGTTCTAGCCGCTGGGGTGGGGGCCAGGCTCCTGGGGCCTGTTGTTCAGTACCTGTGATGGAGGGAACCTGGGTCCTCTCCTGAGGGGCTTTCCGGCACCCAGGCTGAGAAGCCGGGAGCCAGGGACCTTCTCACTCAGAAGGGTGAGAACTGGCAGGCCGTGGGGACGGTTTGGCGTTGTCTGCTGAGGACCCCTCCTCCTTGGGACAGTGCCTACCACCTAGAAACTGTTTTAGCAAAAATAAACAATCTGCTGTCCTCTCACCAAACATGAAGTGTTGGCCTGCAGTGGGCCCCAGGTTACAGTCAGGCCACGCAAACTCCCTCCTCAGCCCTCAGGAGACCTTGAGCTGCCTCAATCCTGGACCCCGGCCCACCCCTCACTCCCCTGTGTTACAGAGCTGCGAGGCAGGCGTGGAGGTACTGATGCCGGGGCAGGGACTGGGGCAACTAGGATCACTGGTATTTTGGCTGAAGGCTTCAAAGAAACCACCCACCAGACATACCAGGCTCTGTGGCCGGTGCCAGCACAGGAACCTGGCACTCTCGTGAGAGCACCTGGAGTGGGGGGCCTCCCCCGGCGTAGGCTGAGCCCGAGGCGCCGCTCTAGACGGCAGGGCTTAGTGGAATGGCACCCCAGAGCTGCCTAGGGGAGTGGCCCACAGGCTGGGAGTCAGAGCCTGGGGCTCACTGTCATTCCCTTGACTGTGGTTGAGTCCCTTAACCTCTGAGTCACTTAACCTCTCCGGAGTCTGCATAGGGGTGATCAGATAAGGTCATCTCCAAAGATCCGGGCAGCTCTGTTCCCCTGAGGCAGGGGGAGGGAGGTAGCCCAAAGGCTCCCTCGAGGGGTAGGCCCACCCTTCTTTTGATGCTTTTATGAGCAGGCACTGTCTGTTCCTGAGAAACTCCTCCGAGCCTTGTCTTTTGGAAGACAGGTACGCCAGTTGCCACTGACGACAGAGCTCTGAAGAGTCCTCTGGCCTGGGCGGTCTCCCGGTCCAGGATTAAAGGCCCCAGCAGGCCTGCGGCAGAGAACACACTGTCTAGGAGCCTGGAGCAGCCCTTGGGCCTGGGTGGGACAGCCAGGCTAGGTGCCAGTCCAGCGCATAGTAGGGAGGCCCTCATTTAGGGCCCCGCTCTCCCGCACCCCCATGTAAACAAGCTGCCATCACAAGTTCATATTTTATTTCCAATATGTTTGGAGCTTTGATTTTTGCATTTTTGTAAAAAAGTTTTCACTTGATTCACTGAAAGCCCTTTCGTGCTAAGCCCAAGGTGGGGCCTGGGCCAGGCCAGACCCTCGGCGGCCCTCTCGCTCCCACCCCAGACCCCCCGTGCGGGGAGTGGGGTGGCCTCCCTCTGCCCACTCTGCCCTCCCACCCCTGCCGCATCTCTCTGTACAGAACAATGTTTAAAATGGAAGCTAAGACACAACATACATCGGACAGGCACGCACACACATGCACACGGGCGCCTGCTCCCCACTGGGGCAGGACGTCAGCTGCACTCAGAGAGCACCACGGAATGCGTACGGAGCCCCGCCTGGCCAGGAGGGCAGGGCCGGGCCCCGCCTTGGTCCTCACGGTCCGCAGCTCCTCCCCACCCACTGCCCTGCTAGCTGCCAGGGGGAGGGCTGTGCAGGGGTGGGGGGCAGCCGAGGGCCGCAGGGGGGTGGAGAGGGCAGTGGCAGCCTCCAGGTGCCCCAGGGCCAGGGAGGCTGCTCCAGGAGCCCAGGGCTAGGGGAAGGGCTGGGGAAGACCCCGGCCTCAGGTACCTGAGGGGTAGAACGCCTGGGCTTTGCCCCTCGAGGAGCGTCAAGGGCCCAGGGTCGGGAGTGGGGCTGGCCCCACAGCTTTGGCCTGCCAGCCCAGACTAAATACACATTTGGTAAACCTACGAGCTCGGCGGGCGTAGACCCCCTCTCAGCCTCACAGCTGGGAACCAGGGTTGCCCCTGAGTCCTCCACACTCTGGCGCTCGCCCTGGCCTGGGGAGGTGGGGTGAACAGGGCCTGCCCTGAAGGCTTGTCCCCTCCCCTCGGCCCCCTCGAGCTTCCCACCTTGACCTGCTCAGGCCCCAGGAAAAAGTTAAAAATAGTTAGTTCCTACATAAAAAAGAGACAGAAACAAATTCCCTGCCAGAAGGCTGGTGGGAGAAGAGGGGACTTTGTCTCTGCAGCAGGAAAGGTAGGGAGCGGGCAGGGGGAGAACTGCAAAATAGTTTTTTTCTTTTAAAAAGTGCTTGGTAAGTCTGTTTTAAAGTGTGTGTCTATATCTATGTACAGATATACACACACTGTTCACACGCTGGCCGCCCACGCATACCTGCATACGTACAGAAGTGTATACATATACATAATCATATACATATACATACATACATACATACATACATACATACATATATATATACTTTAAAAAGTCCTAGGTGAGAAGATCTGAGCCAGGCGAGGGCCGAGCCTACAGGGTCACGACTGGAGGGAATGGGCCCGGCCCGGCTGGCAGACGGGGCACTCACTGCCCTCGGCACAGAGCTCACACAGCACGGCGTGTTGGCACGGCAGCACCGCTCGGTTCTGCTCCTGACACTTAAGGCATTTCACCGACTGCATGTGGAATACGGCCTGCGGAGGAAGGGACACTGCAGTCACTGGCCTGGGCCCGCGTGGGACAAGGAGCTCCCTCAACTCTCACTTCAGCCCCTTCGGGTGAGGAAACTGGGCACAGAGTTCTAGAGCCTGCTCACAGCCCCCAAGAGGGCAGGGTCAGAGGCCAGGCTCATTGCGTTGAGGCACCCAATCTCTGCCTTCAGCTGCCAGTGGGCCCAGTGGGGCCCGGTGGGATGCGGGAAGGCCAGGGCTGCTCTGCAGCTCCCGCTGGGTCAAGCCTTTCCTCGCACCGAGGCTTCCTGCCTCTCGTCTTGTTAGATCTTGTACTGACCCTAGGTCCCCTGTGACGACTCTGGGGTCTGGAGAGGGTACCACTGCGCCTGGCTGCCGGAAGTCCAGTGAAGGGAAGAAAGCTCTTCCCTGCTAGGTCGTGCTCCCAGGACCCAGCAGGGCACTGAGGAATGCCGACAAGAGCCCCAGGGACCTAACATTCTGGAACGTCTGCTGGCGTGCAGAGCTCACAGAAAGGGAAGTGGTCAGGATGAAGCCTAGGGCGCAGGCGCACTATCGCAGCTCAGCTCAGGCCTGCCCTCCAAAGAGCGGGGGTGGGCCCTGGCGCCCCCTATCTCCACTCTCCCCTCCCCAGTGTGGGTGTCCTGGGTCAGCTCAGCTGCAGCAGAGGCTCTCAGGAGGAGGGTAGCCAGCCCCGAGAGGCAGGGACCCATCTGAGTCCCAGCACTGGCCAAGGCCACAGTGTAGCCTCACCCGTGCTCCCTGGGGTGCTGACCTTGTCCACTTGCTCCAGGTGAGCCCGCAGCCGCTTCTGGAGAGAGTGGAGGGTGGAGAGTGAGAGGGCCTCCAGGCCCGGGAAGGCGGGCAGGGCCTGTGGGTCAGGGCCCGAGTGCAGCCGCTCCAGCTCCTCCTGCAGCTTCTTCACCTGCACCTCCAGGGCATCCCGCTGCTCCCGGGCCAGCTCACACTCCGCGCCCGCTGCGCTGGCCCGCTCCCCGGCCTCCTCTGCCTCCTTCTTCCAGGCATCACAAGCCTGTGGGCCCAACACGCAGCACCTTGTCACGATGGCCCGCTACCCTTCTCCCCTGCCCGAGAGTGCGTCTCTGGGGGCCAGTGGGGGCCACCGCGGCCGCGGGGCCTGCTGGGAGCTGGGGCAGGTGTCTGGGAAGGGGGGCAGGGAGGAAGGCTGATGCTGCCTGCAGAAAAGAGAAGTTTCAGGACCTGCGAGAGACCCTCTGTGGGCAGGGCAGGGGGCCAAGCCCAGCGGAGCAGGGGAGCGCCAGGCGGAGCTGGCCAGCACCTCGAGGGGCAATCAGGCCGTGGCCCATCTCAGAACCTAGAACCCTGGACCCAGAGCTCAGGAGTCAGGGCTTCTGGGGAGAGGCACGCGGTACTATAAGACCAGACCAAATGAACAGCTTGGAGAGGGGATTCCAGGCCTGTGATACCAAACACTCCATGGTCCCGACTGACAAGGCAAGTTTTTCCACGGGGGAGAGAATAAACAGCCGCATTCCTGCCCTGCTCTCCGGGACCCCTGGCTCCCCCAGCCCCTGCACCCACTCCACGTAAGGCAGGCTCCGGCTGAATGCCCCGGGCCCTGGGGAAGGCGGGTGGGCCTGGGAGCTCAGTACCTGCTTGGCCTGCTTCCAGGACTCCTCCCACTGCTTGATGGTGCCGTTGGCTTCGTCCAGCTCCTGCCGAAGCCGGGCCAGCTCGGCAGCCCCCGGCCCTGACAGGAAGGCAGGGGAAGTGCCCGGGGAGAAGCTTCCAGAGGCAAAGTGCTCCCAGATGCTGCTGTTCATCCCATTCAGACCTGCCCCAGGAAGGGGAGGGCCATCAGCGCTCTGAAGGGCTTTGGGCCCGGGCCCTGTCAGCCCTGACTGGGGGCTCCCGGGGGCTGTCCGTGCCAGGCTCCAGCAATGCCAGGCTGGGAACTTCACAGGGATGTGTAAGCCCCACGTGTTACTTCTGTGTCTCAGCATTCCTGTCTGTAAAGCAGGGTTCCCCTCACTTGCCTCCCAAGGTGATTCGGGGGACTAGGGAGAGCAGCCAGAGAGCGTGGTGATTTGTGATCCCAACTTTACTTTCAGGCTAGAGGAAGGGAAGCCTTCTTGTGACGTGAGGGCCCAGGAGGAGATTCAGGAAAGCAAGACATGGGTCAGAGCCTCAGACGCTGGCAGAGCTGGAGCAAGAAGAGCTCAGGGAGTCCTGGGCCCAGCCCCCTTGTTTTACAACGAGGAAACTGAGATAAAACATGTTGCCAGGAATCACAGAAGTATAAGCGGGAGAGCCAGTACAGTCAGGACATCTGGCTGCAAAGGCCTGCGCTCTGCGATAGGCTAAGCCATGTGCTCACCCAGCGCCCTCACCTGGCCATTTGGTGGGTGTTTGCTTAAACAGACTGGTTCCAAATCGGGAGAGGGGTACGTCAGAGCTATATATCGTCACCCTGCTTGTTTAACTTCTATGCATAGTACATCATGAGAATCGCTGGGCTGGATGAAGGACAAGCTGGAATCAAGATTGCTGGAAGAAATATCAATAACCTCAGATATGTAGATACCACCACCCTTATGGCAGAAAGTAAAGAACTAAAGAGCCTCTTGATGAAAGTGAAAGAGGAGAGTGAAAAAGTTGGCTTAAAACTCAACATTCAGAAAACTAAGATCATGGCATCTGGTCCCATCACTTCATGGCAAATAGATGGGGAAACAGTGGAAACAGTGACAGACTTATTTTCTTAGCTCCAAAATCACTGCAGATGGTGATTGCAGCCATGCAATTAAAAGATGTGTGTTCCTTGGAAGAAAAGCTATGACCAACCTAGACAGCATATTAAAAAGCAGAGACATTACTTTGCCAACAAAGGTCCATCTAGTCAAAGCTATGGTTTTTCCAGTAGTCATGTGTGGATGTGAGAGTTGGACTATAAAGAAGGCTGAACGCTGAAGAACTGATGCTTTTGAACTGTGTTGTTGTCGGAGAAGACTTGAGAGTCCCTTGGACTGCAAGGAGATCCAACCAGTCCATCCTAAAGAAAATCAGTCCTGAATATTCATTGGAAGGACTGATGATGAAGCTGAAACTCTAATACTCTGGCCACCAGATGCGAAGAACTGACTCATTTGAAAAGACCCTGATGCTGGGAAAGATTGAGGGCAAGAAGAGGGGACAACAGAGGATGAGATGCTTGGATGTCATCACGGACTTGATGGACATGAGTCTGAGTGAACTCTGGGAGTTGGAGACAGACAGGGAGGCCTGGCATGCTGCGGTCCACGGGGTTGCAGAGTCACGACTGAACGCCTGAGCTGACCTGGGCTGCTCATACTGCGTGCCCCTGCTCTGTGACCCCTAAGGCGCCCGTCTTCCAAGGGAGACCTATACCCACCTCTGGCCTCATTCTGCCCACATGTATCACTCTAATGACTTCTTTCTTGCTCCCTTTCCCACTAATCCAGCCAGGATTTTCCAGAACCAAACGGATTTAAGAAAGTCTGTCTTCCAAGCAGCACAAGCATGGCCATGTGACCAGTGTCGTCCCGCGTGGAGACGCAAGGCCCTCCGCCCGTCCTGGAGGTGAGGCAATCCACCGCACCTGTCCACTCGCTCGGGCGGTGTTTCCTCCAGGTTAGGTCCCCCCGTCATCCTCAGTCACAGAGCCGGCCCTTTGCCTCCACACAAGTGAGGGTCTCTAAGTATGCCCTCGTGGCTCGGCGCCTGTGCCTCCCCCAGCAGCCACGGCAGCACGCCAGCAGGGACGCCCGGGTCCACACTGTACCCATACACTTGCTCAGTTAACCATGCGGGGAAGGAATGAGTGAATGCGTGGCCAGTACGGAGGGCTACAGTCAAGATGCCTCCAGAATGTATGAGGCAAGTCAGACAGACATAGCTCTAAGCCTCCGAAGCTGACAGCTCAACGTCATTCCTAAGTGTCTCCAAAGAGATCAGGGCAGAACCCACACCTGGTCAGAAAGTCAAAGCACACCTCAGAGGCTCAGAAAGTCAAAGCACACCTCAGAGGCTCAGTGTGACCAGGACAGCCAGAACCCTCAGGGGCCCCAGGGGGCGCAGCAGGGGGGTTGTTTCTGATTTCTGGGAACAGCTGCTGGAGGGGGAGTCAGAGCAGTGGCTGCTGGTGACCGAGAGGCAGCGGGCTGGATGTCGCCGGTTTGCATCTGTTCCCGCAGTGAACGCTCACCGGGCCCCGCTCACATACGCAGGTCCCCTCCTCGCCTTTCTAGCCCCTCTGCTCTGACCTGCCTTCCAGAGCCCCAGTCCTCACAGTTCCAATGGTGGGTTTGGCAAACAGCCTTTGGGGTTAGAGCTGTGTCTCCCTGGTGCTTCTGCCAGCCAGGAAGGCCACCCTGCGCTGGGGGTGAGCCTGTTTGACCTCTCCCTTGGCCTCTGTGAGCTCTGGGTGATGGGCAGAGCAACCACACTGGCACGAAGAACAGATGGAGGCCCTGGCAACTCTGAGGCCATGTTTCTCACTGTGTACTGGTCTGGCACCTGGCAATTCATTCACATCATTTAAGCCTCAGCGCCAGCTTACGAGGTGGCACTGCCATTATACCCACATGACAGAGGAAATTAAGGCAGAGAGGTTAAGTCACTTGTCCAGGTTCACACAGCTCAGAGCACTGTGGATGAGGGGCCTGACTCACCTCTGAGCCCAGATCCCCGGCTCTCACCTCCACTCTGTACTGCCTCCAGCCAGGACAGAACGCCCAAAGGCACTTTCCAAAAGCCCAGACTCCCGCCCCAGGCCTTAGGGAGCCATACTGGCTCTTACCCAAAGATCCATGGGATGCTGAGGTCCCCAAAAACGTGTTCTCTGACTGGCTCAGGTGGCCCTGTGGCTGCTGCAGGAAATGCGAGGATAGGCTGACGGGAGGGGACGGGGACGCGGAGTGGAAGGAAGCAGAGCTGCCCAAGGAGCCGGGGATGTTCACAGGCGCGGAGCTCTGCAGTAGACTGCCGCCTGCAACAGAGGCCAGGAGCGGGGCTGAGTGAGGGCTGGGTGGGCCATGTGGGGCCACGCCGAGCAGTGGACTGCCCGCTGGCCCGCCCCTAGGCCAGGCTGGACCCTCGGAGCCCGCCCCTACCCTTGCCCCCCACCGCCCAGTACCCATGGTGATGCTGCCTGGGTGGGACACCGTGCTGTTGTCGAAGGTCTTCTCTAGGGCAGCCACCCCAAACTCGTTCAGGTCAAGGTCATCCAGCGCGGACTCTGGAGGCAGAGTGAGCGGCGTATGAGCCGGCCGGCCTACTGAGGGGCCACATGGTCCCCAGGTTCCAGCCCCGCCGTCTGGACCCACCTGCCCTTAACTGCCTCTTCTCCTGCCCCTGCCTCATCTCAAGGCTCCATAGTGCATGGGCTGCTCCTCCGCCCAGACCGAGCCCTGGCCAAGTCCAGCTCCAACGGCTCTCTGTTCTGAAGCCGTCTTTGCTGGCCCCAGGGGGGAAACAAGTCCCTGCTGGCAGGCCTCCTCCCGAGCTCCCCGAGGGCGGGCAGGTCTCCGGACCCTTGGTGGCTAGTGCCTAGCAGTTGCCGGGCACCTGTCCACTGGGCTCTGCGGAGCTGGACGGGGAGCGCAGGAAGGGCCTGTCTCATCTGTCACCCCGGTGCCTGTGAGGACCGGGCACCAAGCCTCACCCGCACGTGCCTGCTGAGGAGAGGGCAGGGGCATCTAATGACCAGGCGCTCTGAGGACAGCTGGCAGGCTGTTCCCAAGGACACCTGGTTGGGGCTGACTGATACCCCCAGTGTCTCTGACTGAGACAGCACACCCCCACGGGGAGAGGCCCCTCTTCCAACGTGTACAGAGGAGCACACGGAAGGGCTCACGTGCTCAAAACCCATCTCAGCCCTGCACCACGGATGCACGTTCCATCCAGGTCAAGGACTCGCGGCGCCCACCTTCCGATCTCCCCAGACTGATGTCTCAAGTGACCAGCCTCACTCCAGAGACCCAGTGTCCCTGACTACAGACCTGCTCCTAGACTCGCAACAGAAGTGGCCCAATTACCTATGACCGACTCTACCGTGTCGCTGGTGGGATAGAAGGGCAGAGCATTTGCATTCATGCCAGGGACGCTGCTGGTGCCAGCGGGGCTAGGGGGAGTGGCTGCTAGGCTGGAGGTGATGCTGGAAGAGATGCTTGAGGTGAGGGGGCTGCCCACGGGGAGGATGCCCAGCATGTCCTGCAACGAGAGTGAAGAGAAGATGGAGTTGGACACCCACGGAGGCCGTGGCCAGGAGCTGGCGGCAGGGGCTGGCTGGGCAGATGGGAAGGGTGCGTCCCAGCTCTTGGCTTGTTCCCTCGACACCCTCCTGGGGGGCTGGAGAAGGAGATGTGTGGCCTGAAGATTGTAGGCCCCTTCGCCCCTAAAACCCTGAAGTAGGGAAGAGGGAAGCAAGTTTAGCGCCCAGCTTGTTCAATGAGTTTTTTGACTAATGAGTCCAGGTGGTGAGGGGCTCCAGGGCCTGACCCCCCCTACACCCTCTGGATTTGGGGCCCCACCTTGATCTTGCTCTCAGTCTGTAGAGAAAGTGGTGCCCGGAGCTCCCTGAAGAAGCCTCCTGGCGTTCTGGGCCTGTCGTGTCTGCAGCAGGTGCCAGAAGGGGGAGGCGGGGGCTGAGGGCTCTATACCTGTTTGGGCTGAAGCAGAGGCTGCTCTTGACTCCTGGGCTCTAGTGAGTGGGGTTTTAACTTGGCCTGAGAGAAAAGTCAGGGAGCAGGAGATGAATGTGGTGCTAGGAGACCTCCTGAGCCCGAGTCCTCCCAAGCATCAGCCCGTGGAGGCTGCAGGGACCAGGGGCGAGGAGACACGAGGCGCTGTTGTGTGGCCCCCCTCACTCACACGCGCTCTCCGTCCCTCCCCTGGGGACCGGGGGCGCTGCTCCTCTCCTCCCTGGTGACTCCAATCAGAGAGAAGCCCGGTTCTGGACCCCTCCTGTCCTGCTCCCCAAGGCCCTACTGCTCCATCAAGGCGGCACGAGGCAGAGCAGAGACTGGATGCAGGGTCAGAAGACCGTGGTGGGAACCCCTAGCCCTCAGCTGATGGCTCGGATGCTGGGTGAGGTGCTTGCCTCTAACCTGCCTGTCTTCATCTGTAAGATGGGATGGCCTCACCCACTCTCTCAGTGTTCGAGAGGCTGGGATCAGGGACTTTCTAATTCTGGGTCACGTTCCCCGTAGCTGGGCCAGGACAACCCTCCAGGGCTTCTCCAGCCACAGGCAGAATGTGGCTAACCTCACTGGGCTGCCCCTACATCCCTTACCTGGCATTTCAAATTTTTCAGGTACTCAGCTCCCACCTGGTCTTCCCTCTCGAAGCCAGGAGCCTTCTTATAGCTGCCAGGGGCAAGACCAGACTCTCCAGGGAAGACAATGCCTTCCAGATTGGAGGGCTTCCGGATAGAGCCCGGTGGGGAGCCACAGAGGTTAGATGGGCTGCCAAGGCTGCTGTTTCTACAGAGGAGCTGCAGCGAAGGAAGAGAGTGGGCCGGTAACCAGGATGCAGGTAGGGGCACGGCCACCCTCCATCCCCTTGTTGGAAGGAGAGTCTCCAGCAAGAAGCTCAGTTCCATTTCCATTTGCCAGGGAGAGCAACCAGCACCCGGGAACTCAGAACCTCAGGAGGCTCTCTGTCCCTTCTACAGCTCTACCCAGGCTGATCATAGGCCCTGGGGACACCACCCTAGCCACGATCAGCTTGTGACAGAAGCTGGAGCAGAAAGGGCAGAACCCCCTGGGCAGAGGCCATCTCCCCAAGCACAGGGCAAGAGAGGCAGATACTGGATCTGGGCAGGAATGGTGCCCCCACCCTCACCCCCAGACAGGCACGTACAGCGCTGAGGTCAGGGGCGTGCGGGCTGGAGGGGCTCACGGGCACCGAGTCTCCTGCAGCAGACGGCATGTACAAGACGGGGCCTGGCTGGGTGGGGCTGGACACAGCTGAGGAAGGCTGCAGGTCGTCACTGAGGGGGGGCTCTGCAAGAGACGGGGCAGGGTGTCAGCAGGCCCCTGAGCCAGCTCCGGCCCTCCAGAACCGCATCCGGATCCCTTTAAAGGAGACCACATAGCCTGTGTGTGTGAACCAGATCCGGCCCTCCAAAACCGCATCTGGGTCCCTTTAAAGGAGACCACACAGCCCTGTGTGTGAAGGGAAGGCGCCTCCTTGTTTCTCTCGTCACACACCGCACTGTGCATTTACTATGCACCAGGCAGTTCGCATGAATCGTGAATCTTCATAATGACTAGAAGATAGGAGTAATATCCTGGTCTCTATTTTACAGATAAGGAAACAGGCTCAGAGTGGTTAGGTAAATCTCTCAAGGTGGCTGAGCTGGGAAACAGAAGAACTGGGATTTGAACCCCAATCCGCACGACTCCAAAGCTTGGGCCATTCATCAGTTCTCCGTGCTGCCTTAGCCAGGCCCACCTCTGAGCCAAGTGTACGCTTCCCCCTCACTTGGCCTGCAATTTCTTCTTCACTCTAATCCCTGAGACAAGGCCTAAGGCTAGGGAGGGCTTAAGAACAAACAGCAGTGGTCTGGGGTGGACAGGGGCAGCAACTCAAGCCTGTCTGAGACAAGCAGGGCGGTGTGGAGCTGCACTGAGCAGTACGGCAGGCCAGAACCACAGGCTGCAGCTGAGACCAGAACGTGGCTGGTCTGGACTGGACTGTGCTGCAGCTATTCAAGTACACACCGGCTTTCAAAGACTTGTTTTGGGAAAAAAACATCTTGATTTTATATTGATTATATTTTAAGTTATTTTATGTTGGGTTAAATAAAAGTATACTAAAAACTAATTTAACGCTGTTTCTTTTTTTTAGGTGAGGTTACTTGAAAGCCTGCGATGACTCAGGGGGGCTGCACTAGGTTACGCTTGGACAGCTCTGCTCTCAGCAGGGCAGAGCATCGTGTACCACCAGTGGTGTCCGCCACGGGAGAGGCACAGTGGCCGGGGCTCTGCCTGGGACTGAGCGCGCCACCAGGGGCACAGTCCCTGCTGTCTCACCACCCTGGAAGCTCTGGGTTTCGAGCCAGCTCCAGAGAGGTGGGGTGGGGCGGCGGGGGAATGGAACTCCCAGTGTGGGCAGGGCCCAGTGCTGGCTGACAGACTGAGCTTCGGAGAAGGGGAGTGGGGCGGGGGGAGTGGGCCCTGCCCCAGGGCAGCGGGAAGAGCGTACGTTCTACGTGCGCGAAGGCGCAGAAGGGTCCTCGAGGACAGCTGCCCGACTGCTGCATGTCGTTGCACTTGGTGGATTTATAGATCTGGAGGGCAAAGCAGAAGAGAGGCAGGTCAGGCCTGGGCAGAGAGGGATGGCAGCTGGGGTGCCTTCAGCAGGGCTGGGTTAGCTCTTTCTCGTCCCTACTCGAGGCCACTTCCCTAAGTCTCTCCCTACCAATTCCTTGCTCAAGACAGTAAGCAGACACGGCCACCCCCACGCCGGGGACCACCTTCTTTCCTGGGTCACACGCCCCACCAGCCCTGACCCAGCTCTCACAGAGGGATCTTCCCCACTCATGATCTTGGTCAGGGCTATGACTTCCCAGCGTGCCTCTGGGCGTTAAGGGAGCCACGTTCACAGGACACCCGCCCCTCAAAGGATCCCAGCTCCAAGGCCCACCTCGGGGTGGAACTGCTGCTCCGTGCGCGTGTGGCAGTACTGGCAAGAATCTCCGTTCTCACACTTGCCAGGGTCTCCCCACTCGTCCCCATGCTTTACGTTTGGACATGGAGACGACCTGGTTCAATAACAGGGTGGGTCAGAAGGATGCAGACTGGACCTGGGGGATGCTAACAAGATTGCAGCTCAGGGCCCCTCTCAGGTCTCCCAGCTTTGCAAAGCCAGGCTCAGAAACAGGAAAGATCACTGTAGAGTGAACGCCTTACTCGGGCCAGAAGCCAGGCTTTGCTTCGCTGCCCAGCCTGGCTACATCACCAGAAGGACACTGTTTTCTTCCCTTCAGCCAAGTCCTCCCCTCCCCACAGCACTGTGCCGCAAAAGGAGAGCCAGGCTACAGCCACATCCTGGCTTCTCCCTAAAAACACCCTTCTGGGTCAGAACTAGAGGGGTTCCTAGTGAAAAGATCCTCATTTCACGGCAAAGGATCGTTCAGCTCTCCTAACCATTCCCCTCCCCTGTAGTGGGGTCCTGCGACCCCCGGGGCTGGCCTCCCTGCCCCCACCCTGGGAGCACAGTGGAAGCAGCCTCGGCCCTGATCTGTCGCCTGCCACCCTCCTCCCACGGCTGGCCTGCTGGGGCCAAAGCACCTGTATTTGTGTTTCCGGGGGCTCCGCCGCCGGTCCTTGCTGTTGTGGTAGTAGGGGCAGGCGTAACCCTGACGGCACAGCCGCGGGGGCTTCTTACACGGCTCCGTCTTATAGTTCCCCAGCACGTAAGCGGTCTCTGCATGGGGGGCAGACGCAGGGATCAGGTGGGCAGGGAAAGGAGAAGCTACTGGGAAGGGTCCAGGAGCCAAGATTTTGGCGACAGGAATGAGCAAGGCCCCCTCCTTGTGGGCCAACACCAAGTGTGCGACCCAGGAGAGAGGTAAAGAGGGCACCACCATCCCTCACTAAAGATGCTCACAGGTCAGAGAGTAAACAGGAAGTCCTCAGGAGGGCTGAGAATACACCAACTCGTGTACTTGCTCAGCCAACGTATGTGTGAAAGCCCCTGAAGGTAGTTAGGGAGCGCCAGGCTCCTCTGTCCATGGAATT
The DNA here is from genome assembly GCF_002263795.3 of Bos taurus. Classification (NCBI taxonomy): domain Eukaryota; kingdom Metazoa; phylum Chordata; class Mammalia; order Artiodactyla; family Bovidae; genus Bos; species Bos taurus. Next base: position 55,797,812 of record NC_037346.1, read on the forward strand.
CTCCAGGCAACAATACTGGGGTGGGTTGCCATTCCCTTCTCCAGGGGATCTCCCTGATCCAGGATCTCCCTGAGCCGGGTCTCCTGCATTGTAGGCAGATTCTTTACCGTCTGAACCACCAAGGAAACCCCTAACACTTTGGGATGACAGGACCAGGGTCAGGGGTGTCCCTGCAGGACTGGGCTGTAGGTGGTTGGTGTGAGGTGGGGTGAGGGGGCACAGGCCTCCCAGGAGAGGTGGTGGTTTGGGGTGGAGAAGGCCATGGTGGGTGCTCAGGGAGGCTATGGGGAAGACAGGGGAGAGGACAGGCAGCTGGTGGCAGGGGCACGGCCACCCGTGTGGCCACCCTTACCTTGCCACCGCGGCTCCTCACTGAGGATTTTTTCTATCATGGCGTGGCTCGCGGCCCCAGCCGACTGGCCTTCCATGCTGCCCTCTACTGTGGTCTGGCCATTCTGCAAGGCCTCCATCGCCTGGAGCTCCCTGCAGGGACAGTAGTGGAGGAGAGACAGAGCAGGGAGGGAGCATGAGGAGGAAAGCAGCAGAGTGCCAGCCCTGCACTCCAGCTGCGGTCCTGCCTAGGGCCCTCAGCCCGGCATGGCCTTCAGCCCACCTGATGTCATAGACAGGGGAGCGGAGGTCATGGGGCCCGTGAGCAAAAGCACAGTGCAGGCCGTTTTTCGTGCAGTTGCCCTTGGCGTCGGTCTCATGGATGCAGATCCCGGTCTTGTAGTAGCGGAGGTGGTAGCGGCGCTCCGTGTCCCCCGTGGTCCTGTGCAGGAACGGGCACCTGCAACGCAGTGGGGCTGCGTGTCACTTTGCCTCCCCCGCTGCAGCGGGCTCCCAGCCCTGCCCTTTCCTTGCCCGTGGAAGGCTTGTCATGACCCGGAGGAGGCGCTGATGTGGATCGAGCAGGCAAGCAAGCGACAAGTCCTGCTGTGGAACAGAGCCACCCTCCCACTGCTAGTGGGGCTGCAGCCCCAAGTGGCTCCTGATAAAGCCTGGCGTTCCACGTAAACTTCTCAAAGGCTACTCAGTCGGGGCCCTAGGCCGTCCTGAAAAGAAGCTTCCCAGAGGGAATTCTTGGGAGAACACATGCTGCCCAGGTCAGGGGTCTTCAGAGAAGCAAACCGCCTTGAGCTCTGGGTGCTGCATTAGGCTGGGGGTGGGATAAGCAAGCCTCTGACCCCTGAGAGAATGCGGAGGGCTGGTGCGAGACGGCCAGTGAGGCGCACCCACAAACCCCCAGGATGGTCCCCTCGCCACCTCTGCACGGGGGGAGCACACATCAGGCAGGGTCGCAACACGCGCCCTGAGACCTTCCCAGGTTTGCCCCTCCTTATGCTTGTCGTTTGTCATGCTGTCTCTTCACAGAGCTCTGTGGCAAAATATTTTGCTGTTCTTTTAGTTGCTCAATCATGTCTGACTCTTTGCAACCCCATGGACTGCAGCCAGGCTCCTCTGTCCATGGGATTTCCCAGGCAGGAATACTGGAGTGGGTAGCCACTTCCTTCTCCAGCGGATCTTCCTGACCCAGGGATTGAACCTGCATCTCCTGGATTGCAGGCAGATTCTTTACCACTGAGCCACTGGAGGAAGCCCTGGCAAAATATTCAGTCAGCAAAAAGGGGAACTGGAGAGGGTCTGTGTAAACGGGCTGTGGTGGGAACTGCGCAGGCTGAGGATAGGGTCCTGTGAGCTGCAGGGGACCAGGACAGGAGGCCCAGGAAGCCACCTTGGCTTAGGCGTGGCCTTCAGGCTTAGGAGAAGAAAGGCCTGCACAGGGCCTCCCAAAAGTGGGGAAAGGAAAAGGGGCTTCCCCTGGGGGACGGCAGGCTCCGAGCCCAGGTCCAGGTCACAGGAAGGTGGGCCAGGCTGCAGCAGTCCCCCGAAAGCAGCCTCTGGCCCAGGAGACGGGCTCCTCGGAGGGTGGGTGGCCGGCACTCACTCGTCGCCCTCCGGGCAGAGGCCTGTGGCCTCATCGTACTTGGTGCAGTAGACGTCAGGGCTGTAGTTGAAGGTGCCGTCCCGACGGCGGATGGACCGGCGGCGACGCTGGTTCACAAAATGCCAGTGGAAGCAGGTGTAGGGCCGGTGCTGAGTGCATTTGTGCTGCACAAAGAGCGGGCACTGCTCAGTGCGGAACTCCTTCAGGTACCTGCAGAGGGAGCCCTCGGTGAGCAGGCCAGGAGCGCAGTCATGGCCCTTGCTTCCCAGCAACACATGGGCCACCCAGTCCCCCAAGGGCCCTACTCTGCAGGGGCCAGTTCCACTGAGACACCAGAGAAGACCAGGCTGAAGGCAGGACCTTAGCGTGAGGATCCTTCCTGACACGCAGGTCCCTTGCCAGCCTGCAAGGCAGAACCACAGATGCCCTCCCCGGTCAGCTGCCTCCCATGGTGACCAGGGGAGGGCTTCCTCAGTGGCCGAGTACATCCGAGGTTTCCTAGGCCAAACCACTGATCGCAGGGGAAAGGCTGCAAACAGGAGCTTAGGGCCCTCTCTGCAGTGTCCTGCGGGGTCTCTGCTGCCTAGATCTGCCTGCCAGGCCAGGAGGCCTCGCTCATTCCAGGAGCAGGGATGGGCGCCAGGCTGAGCGCCAGGAAGGCTGCTGCTTTGGGGCTGAAAACCCAGGTCACCAGGTGTCCCTCCAGACCCCTGTCCCAGGTAGCCACTGTCCTCTCTGCCAAGCTCTTCCCAGAGATGTTTCCTAAAGCATCACCCAAACGTCTGTGAGGCTCATGTTAGAAGCATCTGAAGCCACTCCCTCTTGGCCACGCCTCAGGAATGACCACCTGCAAGACTAAGGTATTTTATTTCCATCCTGACTCACCCCGGCTTGGGGGCTGTCCTTCTGGCTTCGTCCCAACCTGCGTCTCTCTCCTTTACTCTGCATCTAATGACCAAGACAACTCCAAGCCCCACCCGCCATCACCACCAGCGGAGGCCTGAACCCCTTACAGAACCACACTGTCTGTCTGTGTTTTGTTCACTTTGTGTCCTGGTGAAGTGTTTCTTCGATTCATCCCCGCCCCCCACCCCACACACACACTGGGGGACAGGCAGGCAGACCAGTTCTTATTCAAGTCCTAACAACGCAGGCGACAAATGCCTTGATAGAGAGCGTTTGATGCCAGTGAGGATGGTTCTAGAAGGTACAAAAGGTTGTGGGCAGAAGGGAGCAGGGGGGCCAACTGACCTGGAGCCTCTGTCCAGACTACAAGCTCCACCTGGAACTGGGAGGCCTGGGACACAGAGAAGCAGGCCCAGCCCTTGTCTGGCTCATACCAGGGTGTTCAGGGCCCTGCCAGCCTGGGCACGTTGAAGGTGTGCGGGCATGGCCGAGACCTTCCAGACAGGTTTTCTTTGATGCTTATTAAAGTGCTGAAAAATCCCCCCAGACAAGGGGAATTGCCTGGTGGTCCAGTGGTTGGAACTCCACACTTTCGGTGCCGAGGGCCTGGGTTCAATGCCTGGTTGGAGAACTGAGATCCTGCAAGCCATGTAACGTGGCCAAAAAAAAAAGTCCTCCCAGCCCTGAAGTGTGGAGAAGTGTCCAGGCTTCCGCACTGGGCAGGGGGAAAGCCGGAAGTGGGTGCTCCCTAAAGATCACAGAGAGGTGTTTAAGGGGCAGTAAAGCTTTCAAATAGTGTTCTATTCATCCCACATGTGTTTGCTGAGCACCTACTAGGTACAGGTGCAGCAGTGAGCACTGAGGAACTGAGGCAGCAGGTCCTTACCCCCAGGAAGCCTGCATCACCACAGGAGACACACCAGTGATAGGTGCAATCAGTCAACTGTAGAAAAGGCTATAAGGATGGCTTGCTGTGGGTTCCTCGGGAACCCAGAAGGATCCTTGACCCAGGCTGGTACAGAGAAATGGGAAAGGGAAGCAGAGGTACTTGCGGGTGAAGAATGTAAGAAGGGTGTTTTAGGCAAAGGAAACAGTATCAGCTTAGAGACAGCTGTTGTTCAATTGCTCGGTCATGTCCGACTCTTTGTGACCCCGTGACTGCAGCATGCCCGGCTTCCCTGTCCTTCACTACCTCCCAGAGTTTGCTCAAACTCATGTCCCTTGATTCGGTGATGCCATCCAACCATCTCATCCTGTCGTCCCCTTCTCCTCCTGCCCTCAATCTTTCCCAACATCAGGGTCTTTTCTAATGAGTTGGCTCTTCGCATCAGATGGCTAAAGTATTGGAGATTCAGCGTTAGCATCAATCCTTGCAGTGAACATTCAGGGTTCATTTCCTTTAGCACTGACTGGTTTGATCTCCTTGCAGTCCAAGGGACTCTCAAGAGTCCTCTTCAGCACCACAGTTCAAAAGCATCAGTTCTTCGGCACTCAGCCTTCTTAGAAACAGTATGTGGAGGTGAAGAGCTCCAAGTGCCTTTGTGGAATGGAGTAGGGTAGAACTCGAAAAGGGAAGTGATGAGGAGGTGAGGTGTGAGAGGGGCCAATCTTAGGGACAGCGTCTCCAGGCTGCAGGTATACTCTGAGACACCGGGGAAGCCTGCAAGGCTCCCTAGGACCCCTCTCACCCTCTTTGGTACTGGAACTCAAGGTGTTTCTCCCCGTCTGATTGTAGACAGAACTCTGCCCTGCGTGCTGCACACAGGGACCAAACCCTGGCACTGAGCTGGGACACTAAGCCCTCAAACGGCTGGACTGACCTCTCCCGGGCAGCACATACTCTACCTGACTCCCGGCCCACAGAAGACTCATTCGGGAGGTAACAGGCAGGGAATGGGGGTGGAGGAAACTGAAACCAGGGCCAGAGAAGAGTGAGAAGTAGTCAGGATTGGCAGATTAACTACAGAACATCCAGTTACACTGGAATTTGATAAATTAAATACTTCATAGGACATGCTTGTACTAAAAAAAATTTTCCATCATTTGAAATTTCAATCTATCAGGCATCCTGTATTTTTCTTTGCTAAATGTAGCGACCCTAAGAGTGGCACCTATCTGCTTAGTATCAGTGCCTCAGTAGAAACCCAAGGAGGCTGTCCAGAGAACTGCCTTTTTGGAGAAAGAGGTCCTGGCAAGCCTGCTTCCGTGGGGCAGCACGTCTGCAGTGCTGCGTGCAGATGCTGGGGTTCCAAAGGGCTCCAGCTGGCAGGGATGCCCCGGAGAACAGACGTGGAGGCAGCAGATTACCTCATCTGATGCTTCTTCATCGGCATCACCACTGCCGTGGGGCAGACACTTGAGACCTTTTAATAGAAGGGCCCCTTGCATCTGGCCTCCCATGTCCAGTGGATGCTGCACTGCACCCATCATTCCTCCCAGAGTCCAAGTGGAATTCTTACTTTCTTAAAAGCCTTTAGCTTCCACCAGTAGCCACTGATAAAGACCAACTATTTGGCCTGGCATTTCAAGCCCTACACATCTGGGCCAGTGTACTTTTCCAGCTTCATTTATCTTGATTCCACCAACTCTGGAGTCCTTGGTGTCTTGCAAAGAGATCTTTAACTTCCCTGCCTTTGCACCTATCCCCTCCCTCACCTGGAAAAATCTTTTAAGGCTGAATTCAAAGGTAATGAACCTTCTGATGCCATCACCTCCATGAAGTTTTCCTTCACCTCTACCTACCCTCCCCTTCCTGCCCTTGTCCCCAATTAAGTTATCATCCCTAAGTTTTTATGGCACTTTCTCTAGACATTTCTTATAGCCCTTATCCTGCATTGCATATTAATAATGTGTACATTTTCCTCTGTTACTAGATTATAAAGTCCTTGATAGCCAGCATGTAAGAACCCACTACAGTAACAAAGTTTGTTGAATGAATATAACAAGAAATAAAAAGTTGCACAAGGGGCAAAGTCGACAAAGCAATACCAAGAGTTTTATGATGCCTCCAGCAGGCAGACATTGAGAGCTAGAAGCCGAAACTATTTATCTCCCTGTGAAAAGGATCACAGTGCAGGAAATTTGTAACTCAGGGGATAGGGCAGACTGTCCTGCATAAAAGCCTCTTGTGAGAGAAGGGGCCAAATGACCAAACCCAGGCAGGCAGAGTACCCGCTCTCAATCCACAGTAATTAATGAGAAAAATTTCTAAGTTTTTGCTAACAGAACCGCACCACCCACCACCTGGGAACCAAACTGTTTAGTGAGAACTTCCCAGCTCCCCTCCAACCTTGTGCTAACTGGCAATGCAGTGCCCAGACAGCAAAGAGAAACCCACTCAGAAGTCACTCTTTCATGGATTGAAATGAAACAAATTTTCAGAAGAAATGCACAATTTTCTCCTTTAAGCTCCAACCCATCTTTCTATTTTATAAAGGTTTCTCTTCAATTCAAGCAGCTCTCAGGAAAACCAAGTTGGTCCTGGAATCCTCCCTTAGGAGAGAAGACTCACCAGCCACCCTGGCCCCACTCCAAGATCTGAGGGATGCACAGGGCCACAGAGCTCAATTCTTCCCACACCACCTCCTGGGAGCACCCCACTCAAGGATAAACGTCCATGAACACAGACTAGCTGCAAACTGCAAGGCCTCGGTGACCCACTGTGGCCAGGATGAGTTGAGAAACCACCAAGGAAAAAGAAAAAAAGAAACCACCCAGGCCCTGAGTAAATAAGAGCTGATGGAGACAGCCACACCTTCGCCCAGCAGAAGCATCAAGGAAGGTTAGAGGGACACCACAGCCGGTCAGCGGCTCACCTTAACTGAGGAGCAGTGCCTGCATGCCTGTCCCACCGGGGGCTGACTTTCAATCAAAGCCATCGCTCATTCCTTTTTAGGATATCATATTAGTTATCCTCTAAATGGTTTACTTATAAAAGTAAAAGATCATTGTGAAAGTAACATGTCCACTTATAAATTTTAAATGCAGAAAAGGGCAAAATTATCCTAAGTTCCACCACAAATACTGCTAGACTTCTGGTAAATCTTCTCCCAGTATTTTTACACAAATATAATCATAGGTATCAAGTTACTAAATTGCTTTATAAAACTAATACTTTTCCCTAAAAACTTTAAAAATCAAATACATGCAAATATCTTTTTAAAAAAATCAAATAATACTTTTAATATTTACTGGATTATTTTTATTTTCCAAAGTTCTAAAAAAAATGACAAAAATCTGCCTACTTGATATCTAAATTCACTCACTTGGCCCAATAACCCAACAGTGATAACAGGTAAGGGATTAACAATAAATTCAGTAAATTACATCACTCTTAAGTAGGTGTGAAAAGAAGTGCTAACTGCTACCAGCTCAATTTCCAGCTAAACTTTTTCTTAGTTTATTATTTTTGGTCACACAGTGCAGCTTGCGGGATCTCAGCTCCAAGGACCAGGGATGAAACCCGCACCCTCGGCAGTGCTTTAAAGAAGAGTCCTACTGCCAGGGAATTCCAACTAAATCCTATTCCAAGCTGTCTCATTTAATAGCTTTATCCATTTAGGTTTTTTACTCTTCTGGGGAGGAGTGTGAGGAGAATCTGGATAAACAGAAAAATACTAGAGATGACTGTTAGAAAAACTGTGTAAATTTGGAGGCAACAGGCGAGCAGCAGCTGGTGTCTCGATCCGTATCTAGCTCCCCACTGCTCCAAGAAGAGCGTTTGGCATGGCCTCACTCTGCCACCCCTGCAGCCAGGGACCCACTCCCCCCACCAGCAGGCTGACCTCCACAGCAGGGTCAGCAAACTTTTCTGCCAAGGACCATACAGTAAGTAGTTTAGACTTTGAGGGCTAAGAGCCCAAACTGAGGATACTATGTAGGTACTTACATAACAAGAGAAAAAACAAATTTCCACAAATTTTTATTGTTGGAAGATAAATAACTGGCCACAATTTTTGGTAATACAGGTCTACTAATAAGAACGGGCTTGGGGGGCAAGTATAACATTTGCAAAGTTGGGGGTCCCCTGCATCAAAACTTGGTTACAAATGTTCATCTGTTAATACTGACTCTGTAACAGGATTTGACCGATTTCACTTTTGGAAATGTCTGTTCACATAGATAGGTCCTGCCAAATGCGGTTATCATTCTACAAGCATGACTTTAACTGAGCATATATTAGTTTTGGAAGACATTTATAGAATTGTATTAGTGCCCTGATACTTTTCTCTTAATCACTTTCATCTGAAGGTTTGGTATAAACTTCTTATTTGCAAATATTTTGAAATATGGAAATTTCCTTTGTATTCCTATCGAGATGCAAAGTCACTTTTCAAACAGTAATTTGTGTTCAGCAATTATATCCATGGTAAATCTGTGTAGGAATAGAGGTCTCACCTTTAACTTTTAGCAGCAGAGAAAGTGTATAAGGCATCTTGACTTATGATTCAAATATTAGTTGTCAAAATGACTTTAATGCAATGTAAAGTTTGCATATAAGTGATGTTTTTCCTTGTAATTTTAGAATGAATTAAGAAAAATCAAGTCTGCAGCAAAAGCTAATTTCCAAAGCCATTCAGCGTTCAGGAATAGTGGCTGAAAATGGTTGTTCTTTCAGAAAAATTTCAATCTCGGCCCTCAATTCAAAAAACAACAAGAGAATTTCACCTACTAAGCTATCAAATGGTGGTGCAGTAGGGCATGTCAGAATACTCAGCTTTTATTTCTGATAAAAATTCATGGAACTGAGGATGGTTAAATCCCACAAGAGGGAGTGAAATTCATCACTGATCCTAGCATTGCAATCGCTCATGACAGATTACATCATTTTCTACTCTGCACATATTCCTACCATCATGTGTTGTGACAGATATTAACTGATTATACTTCATGTTGTACTGAATTAGTATTTTCTTGTCTTTTTTGAAAATATTCTCAGCTGCAGCTGTTTTAAGTAGACTATTCAAAGAGGCTACTTCTTTAGTCACTTCACACATGGCATTGACTCCATGAATAAAACAACTAAACAGCTTCTGTTGACTCATCAAGAGCCAAGAAAAACTACACAAAATCATCTGCCTTGTTTTTAATTGACTATTGATGTTGCTCCCATTGACCTCAGCATTTTGAGAAATTGTTCTTGCTGAACGGCTAACACTCTTTTAAACAAATGCTCTGGACATATTTCTTCAGTTCCTGCATCAAATGCAATTTAATTAATTCAATATCAGTATGGCTTCCCTTGCCTGGTTAACAAATGAGGCCTCATTTTCCGTCGTAGCCTCATTTTCATTTTTGTGAAGAAATACCGCTGTAACAAAATAGTCTCTTTAAAAATTTAATTTTTCTGACAGTTGCCTTCCTGTGAGTTGGGAATATTGTGACAACTGTGTAGTCTGGTAGTGCTGATGGACTCCTTGAGCACAGCTTTTTAATTACAGATAGCTCGGCCAACTAATTCAGGGACAAGAAAATCCACTCCACTGTGCCCTAAAAACACGGTATTTCAACTCCATTTTCCCCCTCCTCTCGTTCTGACATGATAGTCAGGCACTGGTGATGAAGAATAAAACAAAACACTGTGGCGCTAGAAACACTGTCGAGTTGTAACCACGTCACCGTGATTTCTGGTGCACGGCGCAGCAATTCAGAGCCGTTTGCACCACATGTGTGAATGCAGAGCAACTGCCTGGTCTCCATCAAAACTACTGAACTCTGTGGTTAAACTGCAAACGTGGCCATAGACGATATGTAAGCCAATGAGTGCGTGTCCCAATAAAGCTTTATTTACGGATGCTGAAAATTAAATTTCATGTAATTTTCATGTGTCACAAGATATTATTCTTTTTCGACCACTAAAAATGTAAAACCTGCTCTCGGCTCACCTGCCGCACACCAGCAGGCAGCTGGGTGGGTCTGGCCCAGAGCCGCAGGTCGCCGCCCGCGGTCGAGGGGTGGGTGCTCCGCAGCACACCGCAGCCCCGCCTCACGGTTCCTCTCCATGCTTTTGGCTGTGCTGCTCCTGCCTCCAGATCCCCTCTGCGCTGTGCCTCGCTCTGCAGGGAAGTTTCCTGCCCTGCCCAGGGGTGTTAATGGCCTCCTCCTCTGTGCTTCCACCACACTGTTTGAACCCGGCTGGTATGGCCCCACCATAGAGCATTTCAACTGCTCTGTACACAGCCACGTTTGCTCATCTTTGTACCCTTGCACAAAGCCAGCTTGCAGCAGGTGTTCAAGACACGTTTGTCCAAGAAAAAGCAAAAACATTAAAGCATCCCAAATGGTATAAGCCTGGTCCACAGAAGCTGTGCACTAACCTAGCGAAACACTGAGAGGCAACTTAGATGTTTCTCCTGGTGATTAAGAAACCAGTAACTTCTCTAGCTACCTTCCCCACAGTGTCTGCACGGCCATGCTTCTCACATTCAACGCTAAATTTAAGATCTTCAGCCTTACAAGCAGACTAGAAAAGCAACCAGTGGGATGGCCTGCTCTGTAGTTGTTGCTGGGAATGTGCAAAGATAAACAGAGATACGTTAAGTGAAAGAAAAAAATACATAAATATAACCAGACAACTAGCTAAACTATATACAGAAAGAAAAACTGGAAAAGAAAAATACATCCAGTATTAATAGTTGATTTTAGTGGTTATCATGACTTTTCTTTACCGTAACTTGATGTTTAAGATAAAGAACTCGTTAGGAAAGAAGTCTACAATTTTACTGACAACTTGACAGGGAATCCTATCTGATCCAAAATTAAATAAAAGATATATGTTGCTAAGAAGTCAGAAGAGTTAAGTTAAAAGTCAACTGTGGTAAACTTTTTTGTAAAATGAATGACTCCTAAAACGTCATCCTGCTTCTGATACGTATCTTAGTGGATTCACATGTAGGACAGTCAGATCTGAACAAAAAGGCACACGGGCAAGACAATGATGGCCTCTGGAGAAGCAACAGAAGAGATGGTGCGGCAACACTAGGTGGGCTCAGGACTCCCAACGTGCACAGTGAACCGCAATCTATGAGCCCAACAAAAAGGAGACAACAGACTGAGCCAACAGAAGCAGCCCACCCTGGACGCCTCACAGCCTGGAGGTCTCGGGCCCTGCTCCTGGGAGCACGGCTGTTCTCCTAGCCAGTCAGTGGTCACTGCTCCTAAGCCTCCCAACGGGGGCCACAGAGATCTGGCAACATGACAGATGTACCCATGTCCCTAATAAGTCACCACTGTTCATCTTTATTACAGCTAGTCTTATAAAATCTGACTTTTGTCTGTTTCAGGCAATATACAAGCTTTATCATGGAAAAAGAAATCTTAAAATCCAACAAACAAATCTGTTCTTAAAAATTCCCTGTTGAGACCTAGTCATAACATGACAGGATTCCGAAACTAGCAAAAGGAAAAACAAACAAGCCCCCTCCTCACCAACCCCGGCAAAAACTCATTATTGTAGTGTTCAAAGGTTCAAATGACACTTATCTACTAATATAATCTACTGTTTTCCATATTCATATTAACCTTACTGACTACTTTTTTTTTCTCTCATATATAATTCCTATAAAGAAATTTGGTTACAGAACTCATACTTCATGGTTTACCAAAGATTCTTCCTTTTTAAGTTTGAGAATAAAATCCTTAATTTCAAGAATATTATAACAGCAGATAAGCAGTACATTAAGAATCCTAAATTATTTATCTGTGTGTGTGTAAGTATTTCTTACAATTTGCGAATAAATCTTCCCTCATTTTTGAAAAACGTTAGGTAAACTATTAGCAGTTCTAGATTCAACGTTTATAAAGATCTACAAACACATTCTGTTTCACACCCAACATAATCCAGAAACCATACAACAGTATAACAATGACCACACCAGTAGGATTTGCCACCCCCTCCCACTCCAGTGTTCTTGCCTGGAGAATCCCAGGGACAGGGGAGCCTGGTGGGCTGCCGTCTCTGGGGTCGCACAGAGTCGGACACGACTGAAGTGACTTAGCAGCAGCAGCACGAAAAAAAAGGTTTAAAAAAAACTGCACCAGGGACTTCCCTTGTGGTCCAGGGGTTAAGCATCTACCTCCCAAAGCAGGGGACACAGGTTTGATCCTGGTGAGGAAACTAAGATTCCACGTGCCAACGGGACAACTTGGCCTACATGCCACAACTAGTGAGCCAGTGGGCCACATGAAGACCCAGAGCAGCCAAAATTAAAAAAAAATAAATAAGAGCTAAAATTCGTAACTGGTAAATATTTGGATAAAACGCTGATAAATTCTGGTAAAGTGCTATCTTCTGATGTGATCCTGGTGTAGAACATTCTTTCTGACAGAAAAAGCAAGTTCAAAGAGTATTTTTCAGGCAAACAAAATAAGCATCTAGTGAATTTCTGTGTATGTCTAAATCTTTAAGACAGGCTTCGATTCTATAACTAGGTTTTAGCCAAACACTTTAGGGCCAGTAGCAACCTCAGAGATATAGTGAAACTATCCTAACAGAGATACATACACAGAGACCCACGGTACAACAGGCATTTTAGCAAGCAAGAATTTAAGGTGGGGAGTCACGCATTGCCAATGAATTCAGCCCATTCTTCACTGGGAAAGAGCTGACACCTGTGAACTGTCCCAGCCCCAAGAATGAACACGAACCATGAACAGTACCAGATGGTGTACCTGGTTCCCTCTTTCTAGGATCTTGCAACGGGTAAAACTGAAGCAAGTTCATGTAATCAGTGGCTCATATCATTGATTCTGGAGAATATGTGAGGACTGTTGAATACTCTGGTTTATTCTTCTCTAAATTAGATAACACCTTGTTTTGATTCAAAGTCTTCTTGTGTACGACTGGCCTGAAGAGCTTCCAATTTGATGAGCTAATTTAGTACAAAGTCTGAACTGATGTGTTATTTTGAACACTGTTTTCTGTACAACAAAGTCTGTATCCCTCAAAGAGTAGATCTGTTTAGAACAAATTCATCATGTAAGATATAACCAGGCTGATGAAGGCTGTAAGAACTGTGACTGAAGTAAAATTCCAATGGATACAGGAGAGAGGAGTATGCTCTGAAGACAACACAGGCTCAAGCTGTTGAAGGAGACAGCAATGCTACTGAAAGCAGTAACCTGGGCATTGTTCAGATACTGAGTAAGAACAGTACTTTCATCGTGCTAAATGCCAGGCGTGGTTTTCAGCACTTTATATACATTAACTCACGGAATCCTCACAACAAGCCCTTGGCACAGGTACTACCAGTATCGTCAGGAGACTGACGCACTAGGGAAGTCACTTGCCCAGGCTCCCACAGCTGTAAGCGGCAGAGTGGCCTTGCAACTCAAGGCAGGCTGGTCCTGGTGTCCTACTCTTCAACACCACGTGGATGTTAACTGTGCTTTTCTTCACTGAGCTACAGGAAAAACAGCAGCAGCAAATAAGTATAAGCAACTCTCTAGAAGCTGCTGAAAATACGTCAGGGAGTTTTTGACAGGCCATAATCACAATACCATAAAACAAAAACAGAAACGTTAGCTTCAGCATACCCTACCGGGTATATAATATCCATCTTGTGTATTCATTATAAAACACTTAGTTCAATAGTAAAAATCTGTTTGATTTGGTTTTAACTAAGAAAACACAAGTGTACGCTTCTAATTTATGTGGGGTTTTTGTTGTTCTGTTTGTTGGCTGCACCATGCGGCTCATGGAATCTTAGTTCCCCAACCAGGGACGGAACCCACACCCGCTTCGTTAGAAACATGGAGTCTTAATCACTGGACCACCAGAGGAGTCTAATTTAGGTTATGTTTGACTTAACACAAATCCTGAACTACCAGATGCTTGGCACTTCTTAGCAGTAAAAGTAAAATAAAAAGAATAATGCTCTTACCAAAATGAATACAAGCTTAAGATATAAAAACCACTGCTTAAAAACTTGCAAGTCATAACACACCACACCAAAGTTTTATCACCCTCTTCCTTCCTAAAGCATTAACTATCTCTCTTCAATGGCAGTAGTTTTGTGAATAGACCAAAATATCACAGGAAGGTGGGAACACCCATCGGCTTCTCACAAGAAGTCATTCTGTTAGGACTCATGGTGGCCATAAGATGTTTCAAATACTAATGGGAAACAAACTTATGAAGTCAACTTATGAACACAAAAAGCAAACTGTGATATAAAGAATAAGGAAAGGGAGGGAATATTTTAGTAAGTTCAGATATGACATGATAATACTATCACAGGCTTAATATCTTTGTTTTCTAAATAAACTGAGCCACCAACAGGAAAAAGGTCACCTCACAGAAAACGCTATGAGATTTTTAAGTCGCTAGACTCCTTTCCATCTTCTCTTCCTCATCAGCTCTTGAAACTGCTGTCAAATTCTACACACTGGCAAAGAAAAAAAGGGGTGAAAGTTGAGGGATTTTATAAAGAAATTAAAAGTTAATTGTGATTATTTGAATTAAAAGTATTATAGCCATTGATATCATTTTAAATGCCTGAAACACACGGCCTGTCCTTACAGAAATGCCCATGTGATCATTAAAACAATTATCACAACACCTGATGAACAGAATCAGTTCATTTTAGCAGAACAGCAACCTCTTCTACCTCCCACCCACCCCACTAAATAAACACAATTCATTTTACGAAGCTATTGGGAAAAGTGTGCTTGTTCTATATAATGGTTATCAATTCAGAGACAATTTAAAGTACAACTACAAACAACTAGAATCCCAAATTCACTTCTTAAAAGAATCTCCATAGACTTACAACATGGAGGCATTTGCCTAGTATGGATATATGGAGATGAAGCCATTGAGAAGGCTGGGAGAAGGGTGCCAAGGAGCTTTTTGAAAACTGTGGGCTCTCCCATGCTGAATGATACTACCAAGCCCTGACAGGCCATGTGTCTAAGGTCTCTTAAGTAGGAGAGACTCATATATACTGATTTTAAAAATCCTTAAAAAAAAAAAAAAAAACTGAGAAGTAACTTATACGCCATAAAAAGTCACCATTTTAAAGTGTGCATTTCAGTGGTTTTTAGTATAACCATCAACATGGTCTGATTCCAGAACACTCCCACCCCCCCAAATAAACCCCATACCTATGTTCATAAGCACTGACTTTACCCAAACTTTCTCCACAGATCTCTCTGTTGCCCATGCAGGTATTTAAGGTGGCTGGCTGGGGTAACTCTACAGAGAATCTATATGGTAAGAAAACAAGAAAACTACACTGTCCAGAAGGATACTGGTCACAAATCCTTGACATTTTTAGCAATCAGACTAACTGTACTTTTCATATATTGGCTAAGAATAACAAGAAACTTACATTCAACATCCATCTTCACATAACACATTAGTGTGCCCCAAAATTCATCCAAGATGTTAAAAGAGGGAAGACAATCTACTAGGATTAGCCATAACTGTCCACAGTTGTAATTGCAAAATACAGAAGATGCGTATGTGGGAAAACCTCCTTTAGTATCAAGAACAGCTGGATCAAAAACAAAACAAAACAAAATGAAAAACTTAATCATTAAGCAAATATCATCCCCATTTGGGAAAATAATCTCTAGACCAGTCCTCTAATTAAAGTAATGGAGCTTGAAATGCAACCTGACTTTTACCAAGCTTTTGACCTAACATCTTTCCTAAGGAGAAAAACAATCTTTAGGCAAAGGTCTGGTAGGAAAGCCTGCAGGTGAGTGGTGCTCAGGCTGTTGCAGGATTCTCATTACCTAAGTGAGCTTAATAGCTCCTAAGACACACAGGAAGGAGACTTCACCTTCAGGCATCAATGTGTTGAAAGCGGGAGGAAGTAGGTCCACGAGGGTGTCTTGCTTTGGGGCACTTATCTGGGGTGCTATTTCCAGAGAAGGAGCTCAAGATGGATTTCTCTAAGTTGCTCTCAGAGTTGTCTGGCTGCCCTCACCAATAAACCACAGTCTTTGTAGGTTGAGAGAAACCACCAGTCAAAGCAGATGCATATGGATGGTGGGGAAGCCTTCTTTAGTATCTAACATGGTTGGATTAAAACGAAAGAACTTAACCATTAAGGAAATTTTCACTTTAATCATTAATTTAGATGATAGCAAATATCAACTAGACGCTAAATTTAAGGCTATCCTTAGCATGGGCACTTAACACTTATTAATGGGGATTTTGTAGGCTTGCCTGAAGGCCACAGTGAGCTCTCAACTTTGTCCTGCAAGGAATTAGCTCTCCTTGATAAATGAGCAAACAAGATCCAGAAATGTTTATTGGTAATTTAACTCATTCCTGCTGAGGCTGCTAAGGAATGCTTCCACTGACTTCCACTGTGCAACAAGTTGTGCTCTAGAGTAATGTATTTACAATGTTACTGCAATTTGCAATAATGACTTAAATACTGTTCATTGCCTGGATTTTCCAAAACACAGTCAGATGCAATCAAGCTAAGCTCATGAGATTTACATAATGCATACACTAACAAATTTCCCTCAAAATCATTTATCTATGGAAGTACTGCTACATTATTCTTATTTAAAGACACCCAGGAAACAGTCCTCAATTAAAATGACAACTGGCTATAGATGAGGCTATAAAGCGTTTATCTCTGTCTTTCTGTAAGAGATCACCCAGTGGTCAGAAAGCTCCAAGAAACCTTTAATAAACTAGAATTTCACTTTCTTTTAATACAGAGCATTAAGAAGTCTGAGAATCAACTTCCAACTAAAAGAATCCAAAAATGATGTTTTTGAGGTTTATATCCACTTATGGGATCAAAATAATGAGGTCAAAAATTGAATTTTTTTTTGGCTAAGCTGCAGAATCTTAGTTCCCTGACCAGGGACTGAACCCAGGCCACAGCAGTGAACGTGCCAAGGTCTAACCATTGGACTACCAGGGAATTCCCAAAATCAAGGACTTGCCAAATCCCAAATGGTAAATTTTTTTGTTGACCTTTCAACTATACAGTTTTAACAATATTAATTATGTAGTAAAAAAGCCCAAAGTTAGCTAAATTTGTATTACTCCGAAATTTCCCATTCCTCAGTTTTCATAAAACTCTTCTAAAATATAAGATGGATTTGTTCTAAATAAAGCTGCATTAAACTTAGTCTCTGTCAAAAAAAGAAAAATTACCTAGCAAGAGGTCACGTGGTTCTTGTATTGAAGAGTACTAATACAGGCACATTATCATTTTACTTAGAGGTAATCAGACACGTGGAATTGTACAACACAGGAAATTCTGATATAACCACTTTCTAAAAGGGTCGAATTCCTCAGGCCTAGTAGTACAAGTGCCCAATACACCAATTTTCTGAAAGGATTACTTTTTGTTTCTCCTAAAGTAAGATTATTCAAGAGCTTAAAAAAACACCCAACAAAATAATTATCTTTCAAACTGTTATGATAATCCTCTTGGTTTA
This sequence comes from Bos taurus, assembly GCF_002263795.3. Lineage (NCBI taxonomy): Eukaryota > Metazoa > Chordata > Mammalia > Artiodactyla > Bovidae > Bos > Bos taurus. Next base: position 55,815,078 of record NC_037346.1, read on the forward strand.
TAAAAAGGAGGGCTCAAACTCTAGGAGTTGGCTGTGGGATAAGAATAAAGGGCAAGAAGCAAGCCAACAGGAAGGCAATTTTTCCTTGTGATGGATTCAAAAGCATTTGCCAACGCTGCCATTATGATGTGTGTGCTTAGTTGCTCAGTTGTGTTGGGCTCTTTGTGGACCCATGGACTGTAGATCAGTGGCGTTCAATTTTAATGCAAACCTCCTCTGAACTATTGCAAAATTACTGCTTATCACATAATCTCAAATAACATCAGGTACCAAAAAAAATACACAAATTAACATAATTTATGTATAAGCAAGCTTTAAAAGGCAAAAAAAATTGACAGGTAAAAAAATACAAACATTAAAAAAGGAGTCTGTATCTTTATTCGATGATGGGATCAGTGCAATCGATAAGGTCATCTTTATTATTTTTTTTAAGGTCATCTTTAGATTGGAATAAATTCTAGGAATTCATGCTATGAAGGAGAATAAAAAAAACGTGGGGCAGCTCAAAATTTTATAGCAAATACTGAAATCAAAATTAAAATGTTCCTGTCTTCTAACCCCCAAGGACAACAAATGGGTTCAGAGCCAACAAGTATACTGGTGCCGCACAGGGTCTTTATGCTTCCTGCTCCTCAGACCTCATGACAAGGGAATGAAGCTTTCCAAATCATCCAGGTTTCTGAAGGCCCATAAATCTATCAAGAAAGAGTTCTCTTTCCACCAACTGAGTTCTACCTCTGATTTTCGGAGATAAAAACAAACACACAGATACACATGAACAGATAACAGAAAATAGATGGTAACACCTCCAACCTTCCAATCAGACCTGAGCTTTACATCTGCTACTGTCCATTTACTAAGCCACTTCAAGAGCCAAGACTGATTACTCTGTACTTATCCCACAAGAAGCTGAAAGGCAGATTTTAAACAAATCTCATTTTAACAATGAGCATCAGGGACTTCCCTGGTGGTCCAGCTGCTAAGACTCTGCGCTCTCACTGTAGGGGGCCTGGGTTCCATCCCTGATCAAGGAACTAGATCCCACATATCCCAACTAAGACCCAGCGCAGCCAAATAAATAATTTTTAAACAATTAGCATCAAGAGAACAAAGACTCATATTAACATTTACACAGCTGTTGATTCATTTCACCTCTCAATTTCAAAATGGTTAGAAAGCCTAATACAGATTCCATAGTATACTCAATGACAACATAGAAACACAAGTTGCTGAAACTAAGATTCATATTACTCAAAATGTTATCCACATTTTACTGGGAAAAAAAAAAAAAAAAAACGTGATCTGAGCAACCAGAGATTATAAATTCCAATAGGATGAAGTTTGCAGATGTGCAAATCTAGACCAGGCTGTTGGACCATACCCTTCATCTGATCACTCAATTCTCTAAGACCATCTCACCAAAATCAACGGCCGGATTGCAGAAAGAACTCCAGCAAGGACGGACCAGCAAACCAATCGCCACATTAGAAAAGTTACAGTTAACGTGAGTCAGACTTAAGTCAAGAAAAAGTTTCAAATGATTTCAACCAACAACAGAGACTAACAAATAAACCAATACACTTCTTAAAATCGATATTCCTAATCCCAGAAGTTTCCCAATGGGTCTTACTTCCGTGACAAACAACAGCTCTTCCTGTCTTTTAGGTATTTCTACTCCAACGAAATGCTTCTTGAGCTTGGTTCACCAGGCCGCGTTATCGTGTGCCCCTCAAGGGTTGTTCAACCCCCAGGTTCCAAATCTCTAGCAAGACTGAGGTACACTTGGGGATCCTTCTAGGCTTGTACACGACTTGGGAGCCCAAGGGGGATGTCCGGTACTCAAAGAACTTCAGGGAAGATGGAAACCAGCATTTTACTCGACAGGAGGACCTGCCTCTTTTTCTCACTTTCTCCCAAAGCATCTAGCTCTAGGTAGTTGCTTAGAAGTACCCTGAAGGGAAATAAAGAGAAGACAGGGGACCTCCACTTAAGATACAAGCAGATTCTCAGGAAGAGGTTTTCCATCTCACTAGACTTGTAGAGTCAGCATTTGGGGCTCCCTCTGAGGCCACCACTCGGACCCCATCACCCAGGCTAGGGCAACTGTTTCTAAGTGAATTCAATCAAGAGTGGCCTGCGTGGACAACATATGGGCCTTGCGGTCACAAAAGGCCTCTGGTTCCTAGTACGTGGGTCGCCTGACAGGACTTCACGCTAACCGTCCATTCATAAGCGGGTCTAAGGTTGGCCGCTTAGGAACTCATCCTGGTCGCGTCTTGGACTTCTTATCGCCCCCAAAAGTGCCTGGGACTGTGGTTTTTACAGTCTGAGGAACAGTTAGGCCTCGAAAGGCGCCGGCCTACGAGGTGTGCACTCCGCATCCCAAGCTCCCGCCTTCCCAAATCGGCGCCGGAGACCGGGTTTCCCGCCCCTCAGCCGGACCAAAGGTTGGTGGCAGTTGTAGGCAGTTGGGACCGGCCCCAGCAGGTTGGAACCGGTCTGGGCCGGGCCGGAGGAGGAAGGGGGGGAGGGAGAGGCCGCCTCGCGCTCTCCCTGCGCGCGTGACTCACGCTGGCCGCTGACGTCAGGCGTGCGCGCGCGGCAGGGGGGGGGGGCTCTACGTACGTGTAGTGCTGCGGTTTCTCGGGCTGTGCCTGCAGCACCTGAGCGGTAGCGGCCGGGGGCGCCGAGGAAGCTGCGGAGCCGCCGGGCCCGGGGCCCTTCGACATGGTCCTGTCTTCCTGCCTCTTCGCCGCTCCCCTTTTATTATTCAGTCTGCGCGGTCCGTGCCGAGGCCCTAGTGCGGCTGCGCCGCGCCACGAGAACGTGAAGACCCCCCGCGCGGCAGCAAGGCTTGCTGGGAGTTGTGGTCCAAGGTTCGGCTGGAATTTTACCGCCGGCAGAGGGTTGCTGCCGAAGGAACAGACCACAATACCCAGAGAGCCTTGCGGGCGGTGTCCCGGATGCTGAGAGCCCGCGACGGTTTGTGGGGCTTGCAGTCCAGTTGCGTTACTTCTTAACTGCGTTTCCAGGTTCGTAGGGGAGCCTTTGCCTGCAATTGGAGCCCTTGGGGTCGAAAAGGTCCAGAGCTAGGGAGGGCCTAACGACTGCTGTGAAACTGTTCCAAGTGTAATTTCACTCTCAACAGAATAATGATTACCTCGCCTCCGTGCTTATCCCAGCTTGGGCTCTGTTCTGATGCGGGTCCCTAGCAGTGGGCCTTGGAGCTGCAGGCACCTGAAGTCCGCCAACATCCTCATTCCTGCGGCGGGACCAAGCGTGAAGGAAAGTTGGCCTGCTGGAAGTCAGCTTGAGAAAGCTTTGCCAACGAAGAGCGATACAACACAATACTCTGTTCCCGCGCCTTTACCGGGGCGCTCCATAAACCTTTACCAGCCCTGAAACCTGGAACTCCACACGACTTGAGTCCCCCAACTCGACACCTGGCCCGACCAACGTGTTTCCAGTACGTTAGGGGCCAAGAACGAATTTAATCTCCGTCTAGCATAGTCTCAGGTACACTGGCAAGTTGCAGGAGTGTCGAAAAGCATCAGAGGAAGGGCCTGGGTTTGAGTAGGGAGTACGATTTATAACCCACTCCACTCGTGCTCTGGCCCTCAGCCTTTCTACTGGGGAAAATGTCTCCTCCCCTCTTCCCGCCAGTTGGGCGAAGTTCTTCACAGATATTTTAACATTTTGTTAACAAAGTTAACATTTAACTTTGTTTTCCATGTTGAATCTACTCAAAACCCTGTTGTACAGGCTAATTACATTTTGTTAGATAATGTTAAATAATGATAATCTCATTAAAGAAACATTCGATTAACCTTAAGGGTGAAGCCCTGTCGGCTGAATGGAAATTTTTCATGTTTGAGATTGATACATATCTATTTTATGTTGTTCCGAGTAACTTCATATCAGAAGCCAAACCCAAGTTGAGAAACGTATTTCTTAAACAGACCAAATCAATTGTTTAAGCACTAGGGGTGTTTGAAGATGAAAAATTCCGAAAGGACAAAAAAGTTGTGTAAATTATGGTGTATGGCTTTAATCCTATTGTTAAATTCAAGTAATCAACTTATAGGTTATTCTCCAAAATACCCAAATGTGATTTGATTGAAGAAATACAGTTCAGCGTGCTAGATTTTAAATGAGTGTATACCATGAGCTTCAGAGTAAGTGTGTACTAGTAGAATTGAGAGATGATATCATCCAAACCGCTTAATTTAGAGAAGAGGAAACCGAAACTCAGAGAGGTTAAGAAACTTGTGCAAAGTTACTCAGCAAGTACGTGACAGAACAGGAATTAGGACAGTAACCTACATGCTGCCTCATATTCTGCATTGTTTTGATTGTATTAGCATTTTCGGTTGTTCCCTATTTTTGTGTTGTTTTTGCTCCTTTGCATTCACTTAGGGTTAGGAAAAAGAAAAACCTAGTGATAAGACTGCCAAGTAAGAGGGACAGATTCTTTCCACTAATCATTCTTAAAGGGATGCATGTAAATCCATACCTAGTTTAGTTTATCTCTAATAATTAGCAAAACTGGAGGCAGGGATGGGCGAGGGTGTGGGGTGGGGATGGATCACTACTGTATTCTGTAGAAAGCATGAGACAGCTAGGGTTCTGGAATTCCTAGAAAAGCCTCGGAACACAAAAGTGGGTGTTAATTTAGGATCCTGTTCCTTCTCCAGGCCATCTGAGCAGTCAAAAAAAGATGGCAGTGTATTTTTCTGGTTAAATTCAAGGACACTTGACAGTCTTTTACCTGAGATATAATCAGTGCCCTGTTTTTCAGCTTTACACAATTTCTGAGAACAGGGCAAGAACCTTCATCTTGGTTTCTCTTCTCAACCTGGTATGAAATAACTTAATGTTTCCTCTACCCTAACCTTTGAGCAGAGGAAAGAAACTAAAGTTGACTGAATTATGATATAAAAGTTTATAGATATATGATAACTAAATACATATTATGCGTGTTATGATTGAGAGGGCCGAAATAACAAATTTGGAACTAGAGGTTGGGCCAAAGATGTTTTTGCCATAGCTGCTTTGAATCAAACTGTGCATTTTTTCCCTCTCACTTTTGATGATGAGAGGGGTAACTTGACATCATATGTAAATTTTTGAGGTATTGTATTTATGTAGTATAATTCTCTGTTGAAATCTATGTGTACCTGATTTTTCTGCTTTTTAAAAATAATTTTAAAATATTCGGTGAATCCAGGGTAAAAACTGCGGAGTAGAATGCCCAAGGCTTTGTTTCAATTTTCTGAACTTTGTTTGGCTGGTCTTAACCTTAAGCCTGCTTTGATATTTTATATAACTGAATCATCTGAAGAACTAAGTATTAAAATCCATTCAAGACATGTAGGCAAAGGTAGGGATTACCATTTTTATGTTTTTTCAGAAGTAATATATTACAGGATAGACCATTAAATACAAGGGACCATATTTAATTTAGTTATCTTTTGTTTATTCTTTAGGGACTTGGAAATACTGGTTTAGAATTGACTGTTCCCATTCTGGCTGTAGTGATTTCGTTCAGTTGAACTGCATAATTTAAAAAAATACGTTGCCTAGTAAGTTACTCCTTGTTTAACTGTAAGCATATTGAAATCACAGTGTTTTGTGATGGTCTAAGGACATGCAAAACAGTCCTTATAAATAATGTATTGACATTTGTTTTTGTATTTGTTATTTACCTCTCCCCACCCCACCAAACAAAAGAACTGCATTTTGGTTAAAATGTATATGCCTGATAAAATACTTGATAACATGATTTACTGAATTCTAATTTTCATTTACACTACTACCTATCAAAATGTTCATGAAAAGTAAATAATCACAGGGAATGCATTTTATTTTACATTGGAAAATATTTGCAAAATTTTCATTAAAATGCCCTCTCCTTCATTGTATTAGCTTGATGCAAATAACGTTAGGCCCCTTGCCCTCCCGACTGTCCAGATTAAGGACCAGTCCTGATAAGGACCAGTGCAATTCATTTGCATTGACTTTCTATTGTAGAGCTTTGGAACCAAGGGAAGGATCCAAACATAGCTCCATTTTATCCAATCAGAAGAGCTGCTTGGTGCTAAACTCTGATTCGTCCATTCCTCTTTGCATTCATCCAATAGTTAGGCCACTTTAACAGCCAATCAGTGGTCTAGATGTCCGCCAATCAGGGAACGGGGCCGAAGCACGGCCTTTGTGTCGGGGGATGTCAGCGCGTCGGCGAAGGTGTCCACCAATAGAAAAAGTCATTGGTGTATGCAAATTAGGGTCCTATGACGCAGAGACGCAGCGTGAAGCGTGGGTATAAAAACGGAGGCATAGGGGGGCTTAGAGCGCAGAGCGGTTTGGTCGTTCGTTGGAGGGAGCTTTTCCCGTGTTTCAGCTACTGCGGTTCTTTCGGCAGCAGCGGCGGCGCGGTGGTCGGAGAAGCGGCCTAAAACTTCGGCGTTAGGTAAGTGTTCATGGATTTTATCTGTGACTTGAGGCCTGGCCAGCCGTTGATACCGCGGGTCGCAGCCGTTGAGAGCCAAGTGCCGACTGGTGCGGGCTACTTTGGCTGTTGGCGCCGGCTGTGGGGGCGGGTAGTTTTCCCTTGGGGTTTCGTTCCGGAACCGCGTCTCCGCCTTTTTCCCGCTGGTGATTCAGAGGTCCCGACGCTGGGTTCCGGGCAGCTGGGCCTCCGCCCGTCGAGGAGGGGAAGTGACTCCTCCCCGCGCCCCCCCTCCCGGAGGAGGCTGCTGCTACTCGCAGCCTGAGTCATTAGGGGAGGGGGAGGAGGCGGCGGCCCTCGGCCATCTGCCGTCCGCCTTGGGGCGCGAGGAGGCGGGAGAGTTGGGGCGCCGGGCGTCCGGGCCGCCGCACCCCGGGGGGCGAGCGTGCCTCGGCCCTGGAGTCACGGGTGTCTTCTACAGGTAAAAGAAAATGGCTCGAACCAAGCAGACTGCTCGTAAGTCAACGGGTGGGAAAGCGCCCCGCAAGCAGCTGGCCACCAAAGCGGCCAGGAAAAGCGCCCCCTCTACTGGCGGGGTGAAAAAACCTCATCGCTACAGGTAGGCAGCGCGACAGGGAGACGATGACTCGGCGGCGCTGCGGGCGGGAAGCTTCCCGCGGCTCGCGGGGCGCTGCCGTAACCGGTGTCACTTTGCGCTCTCCTGCTCGCTCCAGGCCCGGGACTGTTGCGCTTCGAGAAATCCGTCGTTACCAGAAATCCACCGAGCTTCTGATCCGGAAACTGCCTTTCCAGAGGTTGGTGAGGGAGATCGCCCAGGATTTCAAAACCGACTTGAGGTTCCAGAGTGCCGCCATCGGTGCGCTGCAGGTGAGCTGGCGGGGGCTGTGTGCGGCCGGGCGGAGGGGAGGGCTGGTGCGCGGCCCCCTCCTCGGAGAGAGTCTAATAGTGTGGCTCTTGTCCTCCACAGGAGGCTAGCGAAGCGTATCTGGTGGGTTTGTTTGAAGATACTAATCTGTGTGCCATCCACGCTAAGAGAGTCACCATCATGCCCAAAGACATCCAGTTGGCTCGCCGGATACGGGGAGAGAGAGCTTAAGTGAAGGCAGTTTTTATGGTGTTTTGTAGTAAATTCTGTAAAATACTTCGGTTTAATTTGTGACTTTTTTGTAAGAAATTGTTTATAATATGTTGCATTTGTACTTAAGTCATTCCATCTTTCACTCAGGATGAATGCGAAAAGTGACTGTTCACAGACCTCAGTGATGTGAGCACTGTTGCTCAGGAGTGACAAGTTGCTAATATGCAGAAGGGATGGGTGATATTTCTTGCTTCTCATGATGCATGTTTCTGTATGTTAATGACTTGTTGGGTAGCTATTAAGGTACTAGAATTGATAAATGTGTACAGGGTCCTTTTGCAATAAAACTGGTTATGACTTGATCCAAGTGTTTAACAATTGGGGCTGTTAAGTCTGACCATACATCACTGTGATAGAATGTGGGCTTTTTCAAGGGTGAAGATACAAGTCTTAACCACAGTGTAACTTACAGTTTCCTTAAAAAAAAAAGTAAACCTGGCAGCTATAGAATACACTATGTGCATTTATAATAGCTATTTTATATATTGTAGTGTCAACATTTTTAAATTAAATGTTTTACATTGACATGTGGTGGGGAGTGTTGTCTTTAAGGTGTGTAATTTAGAGTTCGATTGGGTTTCTCCTGAGTAGACTGCACTTGTTTATGTAGTAAAATGCTTTGCGCGTTATGCCTTGCATAAGTCCTCATTCTACCACATGTTAAACTAACCTTCTAGCTGATAATGCAAACACTAATGGGGAGGGGGATTTATTTATAAGGGCTCTAGACTATAATACAAGTTATTCACACCAGCATCATCTGTTACTAATATAGTAGTTAGTGCAGCTTTTCTTTGTGTTGTGATTGGTCTCATAACTAGGTTGAACTTTTCTCTACCAAGGGGGAACAATACCGAACTTTTTTTCCTTGTGGGATTTGTATTATAACTTAGGGTGAACTTGCTGTGGGGGAGGGACACAGCTTCAGCTTATGGAATCTCTGCCAGTTAAAATGGTGTTCATGTGGCATAGGTTCTGGGAAAATCACTTCATAGAGATGGCTTTCCAAGTGGTTTTAAAATTTATCCTTCTATTGAAGTTTTTAGGTCAATTATGTATGTTGACTAAATTTACAAATAAACTTGTTTATTCAACTAAAGTGTCAAAAACCTAAATTTGAATGCAAAGCTTTTAAGTTTAGCTTATTTCAAGTTTTACTTGATAGACAAAAGCAGTATTTACAAGAATAATTCTACAAAGCATGTAAACAGCCCTCTAGAAGCTTTTTTAAAATGTTATGACATATTTGCAGTGTGGGCCTACGACTAAAAGGCTTCCCTGCCTCCCCCGTATCTGTCAAGGAAAGGAAATTTAATTCTAGAACTCAAATGTGGGGTTTGTTCTGAACCTATTTGTGAAGAACGTTTATAGATTTTTAATTTTTTAATTGAAGGATAAGTGCTTTACAGGATTTTGTTTTCTAACATCAATATGAATCAGCCATAGCTGTAGGGGTACATATGTCCCCTCCCAGTATAGATTTCTTTATACAGTAAGTTATAACAAGTGACCACAGGTGTAGAACTCTGTTTAAGTCTAAGCTGCCTTTTCAGTGTGAAACTAGTGTTCCTAGCCAGTGATGGCCACCAGTGAAGTGTTAATATGGACACAAGAACCACCAGAGTCAAACGCATTCTGTATAATTTGAAGTCCGTGGCTGTAGAAAGATACTTTGATACAGTTCAGTGGGATTTAAATTTGGACTAGTTTCAAAGACTAAGGGTTAAGAGGTTCCATTGGAAAGCAGGGAGTTAATTAGGGTTGAGAATTGATAGTTTTTATGAGGTGCCAAAAGTGGAATCTGATACAGTATAATAAAAATAACCTGGTTTCCTAGAAGGTCCATCATACCAGTTCCGACAGTTGATTCATTGTGTTCCTGAAGGATGTTGAAATCCTAGCCAGTGGAATGTGTGATGGTGGGAACCCTGTCCAGTGGTGGTGAGGCTCCTTGAGAAGCACTCAAGTGGTTGACGCTTGCCCTTGCCTGAAGTCTGCATCCTGAGGTTGAATTTTATTGGGCAACTTGGAATCTGCTGCTTAAACAGTACAGCTTGTGCTTCCAGAGTGTATTTTTAACCTATAAGGCAAAAGTACTTTCTGGTTTTGGGAAACTTCCCATATGTTTTATCCCTGGGTTTAGGTAGTGCAAAAAAAGCAAAAATAAAAGTTTTCAAAGTTTAGACTTCCTTAGCTTTATGGTCTTGATTTGGATGGTATATTTTTTCACAGAGTTCTTCTCTGGGGAAATGTTCTGAAAGCTTTACCTTCCTCAGCTCTCCCCAGTAGCGGTCTGGGGCTCCCCTGTCTGGCCCCTTGTAAGCACTGCTGCTTGCCTGGTGTCAAGTGTTGATGCTGGGACCTGTGCTTCAATGGAGAGCAGGCCCCTTCTGGATCACCTTCAAATAGGGCAGCAGAGAGTAGAGACGGCCCTGTCAGCTGTTTTTGGATCAGCAGGAAACTGGGCTTGCCCTGAAGTTTCTGCAGGCAAAGGCCAGCCTGTACACGGGAACGATAACAGCAGCAGGGCAGCAATTTGCCTCAGGCTTATGGCCAACCTACCCTTCCATGGAGAAGGGTGAGTTTTCTGCACACCTTCTGTGGCTGTCGTGTCTCTGCGGGTGGTGTGGCCCATGAGGCACAAGAGCCTTGAGCACCCTTCCTGGGTACACAATCCTCGCCCCTCCTTCCCCATCCCTTGACTTAAGTCACCTCATGGCAATTATGGGAGTTCCCGGGTGGTGCCAGTGGTGAAGAATTTTGCCTGCCAATGCAGGCATGGGTTCCATCCCTGGATCAGGACAATACCCTGGAGAAGGAAATGGCTGCCCACGCCAGTCAGTATTCTTGCCTGGAGAATTCCATGAACAAAGGAGCTTGACGGGCTACAGTCCATGGGGTCGCAAAGAGTTGGCTGCTGAGTGCAGACAGCAGCATGGCAGTCACAGCCTCTTTCCTTCAGCCCCACCCCAGGGTCTGATAGAATACAACTGAGCGGACTGCTCTTTGTCTGTGCTCCCCGGCCTCTTCCCTCACCCCTGGTGGTCCTGCCTGCCTCAGTATTACTCGGGGATGTCACTGGCCCAGACCATCCCATCCAGCTGGGCCTGGCTTCTGGCCAGCAACTCCCACAAACAACCCGCCTTCCACCTGCCTTCCTCAGGGTGAGGCTGGAGGAAGGAAGAACAGACCCTAGCCCGGGTTGCCGACCCAAATCTTGCAGCACTGCCTGCGGGTCATGCCGTTGGGCCAGGTGGCCAGCCTTTGGACTCCCTTTTGTCCACAGGTCTAGGGACAGAGAGAGGCTGTTTTGGCCAAGGTGGGTGGGGGCAGCTGGAACAGCTTCAAGCTTAATGCATAGAAGCTGTGCTGTGAGGAGGGGCCAGAGGCTGTTGTCTTCTTTCCTGGGGTGGGGGCAGCGGTGCCTGCTCTCCCTATGGTCCGGCTGACTGCCTAGCTGTCCCTGGCAGTGAGGGATCCCACCTTGACAACCACTGTTACTCCAAGCCAGAGTCATGGGACTTCCGTGTGAGGTGTTCCCAGCCTGTCCTGGTGTCCCCACCTGAGCACTACATGCAGTGGCCAGCAAGGGTGAGGACCATCACGCATGCCCAGGAGCAGCACATCTCAGCTTCTGCCCTGAGGAGAGGACCCTCCACCCCCATCCCACCTACCCCAATGCCCTTCCTTTGGGGAGAAGCAAAGAGGTTGTGCAGTCACCTCTGCTATCAGCAAGACGGAGTGGAGGAAGCGCTTCAGTGAGGCTGTGACTCCTGGAGGAGCTGTAAGGCCACAAGTGATGTGCAGAGGGGCGTGGTTGGGCAGCCAGGGTCTGGAGTCTTCGACAGCAGCCAGCCCCTGTTTAGGAAGTTGCAGTTCTGGGACCATACACAGTGGGAGAGTGGGCTGAAAGGGAGGAGGCTGTCTGCCAGCCGCCAGCCCCAGTGACGGGAGGGGCTGCTGGGCTGCAAGCTTGGGGCTGGCAGCCTTTGCTGAGAGGTGTGGGAGGGACTGCACACGTCCCCAGGGAGGCGGTGCCCAGGCTCTGTTAACCTCTACTCCCTACTCCCTCTCTTTTGGACACACTGGCCCCCAGGACCATTCCCATAAGCTCTTCACTGCCTTAAGCACTGAGCCAAGAGCACCAGAAGAGGGGACAGGATGGGGCTGGGTCCAAGGCCCAGCCTTCATGCAACCTGAGAGTCCGGCTGAACCCGGGGGCCTCTCCCCGCTCAGTGCCCTGTCTAGGGCCAGTCTCAGTTTTGCCCACCCACAGTGGCCTGGGGACTGGGCCCGCTGCGGTGCCTAGGGCAAGGTACAGGGAGAGTCAGCTGCGGCTGCGTCCTTCCCTGCCTGGCCGCCAGCAGAGTAGTCATCAGCCTAGAGGGCAGGAACTTCAGGGACACAGTGGGGTTCACCAAACAAAGACAGGGCCTGCAACTGGCCCCTGCTTAGCAGGGGCACCTGGGGCCAGGGATGGACGAGAAGCTCCTGGCGCTCCAGAGCCAGGGCCTCTGGAGTCACGCCTGCTACACAGCAGAGACTCTAGGCATGTTTGCTGGCCAACCCAATAGCCCTGGCAGCCCCACAGCACAGCAGGTTGGATCTGCTCCCGGCCCAGGTGGCAAAAAAAATCAGTCAGGTTCCCAAGAGCTCTGCTTACTGGTCGACTTCCAAATTGGGAACGGGGGCTCCAGGGGTCCAGGAGAGCTGCTACCCCTCCTGCTCCTTACCAAGAGGCTGAGTTTGGGATCTTCAGTAAGCGGACGTCACAGCCCGTCAGAGTGCTCCTGGGGACAGGGTGATTCCTGAGAGAACAATCTCAGGGTCAGACAGACCCAGGTTCAAGGCCCAGCTGTCCCACTTGGATGAATTCCTTAATCCATTTGGGATTCTTTCCCTCATCCGTAAAATGGAGATAAAACCAGTGCCTACCCCGGAGGCTTGTAAGGATTTAATAAAACAATCCGTGCAAAGTCTGGGGCCTTTTAAAAGATTTGACAAAAAAAGTCTGGAGCATTGACTGTTCAGAACAGGCACTGAGCAACCAGTGCTGCCCTATAGACTGCATCTCAGTCCTGACACCAGGGCCCACCACGAACTCGATATCAGTATTATCAATACTATAGAAGTTGTCATCATTCATGAAACAGAAGGGCAAAGGGGGCCCAAATCAGGAGATAGGTTAACCCTCCGGGAACAACAACAAAAATGCTTCCCAGAATCCGTGGGAGGGAGAGCCATCTGCTGAGAGCAAGTATTTTCAGAGACTGTCCTGGGAGATGTGGACCCAAGCCCTACCAGGAAACGAGTCTTGGGACTTACTGGGGGTCCAATGGCTAAGACCCTGCACTCCCAATGCAGGGGGCCTGGGTTCGATCCTTATTTAGGAAACTAGATCCCACATGCCACAATTAAAGGAAACCAGTCTTGTCTGTAATTGCAATGGAGTCTTGTCTGTAAATGCAGCCAGAGCTGCATGAAGCACACAGACATTCACTGCCTGAAGAAAGACCAGGTCTAGCAGGGAGGCCCCAAGGACCAAGAATTGAGCACATGGACAAGCAGAGGACAGACTTTGGGTGGCAGTGTCCCCTTTAAGGTGCCACCTTCCCCCCAATCTTGTGACATTTGGCCAGGAAATGGGAGGGAGGGTCAAAGGTCAGAGGCAGACTTCCTCTGAACAAATTTTATGTAACATGCTAGACAGCATTCAAACACTGATAGTAAACAGTTCTTGTAGATGAAATCAGTATTTCAGAGTCCAGCGTGAGCCAATAGGAGAACTTGCCCTTGGGTCAAATTAAGGTTTTCCAGAAACAACTGAAACTATACAAAAGATGAAGATAGGTGAAAAGGACATCTTTTCAATCAAAATAAAACAGTGGAAATTAAAAAATAAGGGTGTGAGCTGCTTGCTGCTGCTGCTGCTGCTAAGTCACTTCAGTCGTGTCTGACTCTCTGCGACCCCAGACACGGCAGCCCACCAGGCTCCCCCATCCCTGGGATTCTCCAGGCAAGAACACTGGAGTGGGTTGCCATTTCCTTCTCCAATGCATGAAAGTGAAAAGTGAAAGTGAAGTCACTCAGTCGTGCCCGACTCTTCTCGACCCCATGGACTGCAGCCCACCAGGCTCCTCCGTCCATGGGATTTTCCAGGCAAGAGTACTGGAGTGGGGTGCCATTGCCTTTTCCGTGGTGAGAATTCCTCCTCTCTTTTAGAAAACTCTTTCCTCCTCTGTTGAGACATTTATCTCAGTGAGGGACGAGGGTCAGATTGAGACTATCCACTATCAGACAGTGAAAGCCAGAGGCTTTTATCTGGCCCATTGCTTGCAGGAGAGTCCAACAATGTATTAATGGGTGACTGATAATAATAACAAATATTTATTCTGTGCTTACCAAGTGCCAGAGGCTGGGCTGGGCACTCAGTGAAGCTGATCTCATTCACTTCCTCCTGAAACAGTCTGTCAGGAAGGAAACACCAGCCCCAGGAGATAGATGAGAAACTGAGGCTCAGAGAGGATAAGTCATCTGACTGAGATACCACAATAGTAAGGGCAGAGATTTGGGCTCAGAGTGGTTGGCCATCAGAGCTGAGATGGGTAAATGATTTGAAGAGCAGCGGATCCTTGCTCCTACAAGGGGTCTTTGCTCCCTACAAGGACGCATCTTTGCCTTGTAGGGAGGCCTGCTTTGAGTTTCCTTTCATCTCAGCCAGCCCCAAGAAGCTCTCATGCTTTATCCTGTTCTGTCTTACCTACGCCAAAAAACGCCTGTGCTTTACCGTTTTGTTTTACCTACGCCAAAAAACGCCTGTGCTTTACCGCCAGCGAGCGAGCGGAAGTCGCCCAGTCGTGTCGGACTCTGTGACTTCATGGACTATAGCCTGCCAGGCTCCTCTGTCCTGGGATTCTCCAGGCAAGGATACTGGAGTGGGTATCCCTATCCCTCCTCCAGGGGATCTTCCCAACCCAGGGATGGAACCCAGGTCTCCTGCACTACAGGCGGATTCTTTTTCTGTCTGAGCCACCAGGGAAGCTGAGGAGTGCTCAAAAGGAGCAGACCATTAGATGAAATTTGGAATTGCTTTTATTCCTCGTTTTTTAAAAAACAGTTTTATTAAGATACAATGCATAAGGACTTCCTGGTTGTCCAGCTGCTAAGATTCCAAGCTCCCAACGCAGAGGGCTCAGGTTCAATTCCTGTTCAGGGAACTAGATCCCCCTGCCGAAACGAAGATTAAAGGTCCTACGTGTCGCAACTAAGACCCAGAATAGCCAAATAAATTTTTTTAAAAATGCAGTGCACATACCATACAATTTACCCATTTAAAGCGGTTTTAGTGTATTTACAGATATGGCAACCATCACCACTGTAAATTTTAGAATATTTTCATCACTACAAAGAGAAGTTGGTATTCTTATCACCTCTTATTCTCCCATTTCTCTCAGCCTCAAGCAACTGGTAATCTACTTTCTGTCTCTTTAGATTTGCCTATTCTGGACATTTTTGATTGATAGAATCATACAATTTGTAGTCTTTTGTAACTGGCTTCCTTCATTTACTGTGTTTTCAAGGCTCATCCATACTGTAGCAGGTATCAGAACATCATTCTTTTCATAGCTAAATAATATTCCACTGGGACTTCCCTAATGGTGCAGTGGATAAGAATCTGCCTGTCAATGCAGGGGACCTGGGTTTGATCCCTGGTCCAGGAAGATCCTACATCCCACAGAGCAATTAAGCCCACGTGCTACAACCACTGAGCCTGAGCTCCAGAGCCCTCAAGCTGCACACGCCCTGCAGCAGGAGAAGCCACCGCAAAGAGAATCCCATGTACCGCAACTGAAGAGCAGCCCTCACTCTCTGCAACTGGAGAAAGCCTGTTTGCAGCAACGAAGGCCCAGCCAAAAATAAATAATTTAAAAAATAATATTCCATTGTATAAGCCACATTTTGTTTGTCCGTTTATCCCTTTCGGATCACTTCCACTTTTTGGCTAATGTGATAGTGCTGCTGTGAACATTAGTATACAAGTTTTTGTGGGGACACATGTTTTCAGTTCTCTTCAGTGTATAGTGAGGAGTAAAGTTGCTTGGTCATATGATAACTCTACGATTAGCATTTTATGGCACTGCTTAATTTTTTTACATTCCCATCAGCAGTGTATGAGGGTTATGACTTCACCACATCCTCACCAACACTTGGTATTTTCTGTCTTTAAAAAAAATTTTTAGTCATCGTAATGAATGTAAAGTAGTATCTCACTGTGGCTTTGATTTGCATTTTCTAAATGACTAATGATGTTAAACATCCTTTCACATCTTTGGAAGAATGTTCAAATCTTCTGCCCATTTTTTTCTAGCTTTTAAAACTTTTCTTTATTGATCCCCAGGACTTATTATTAATCTTTTCCCCCCCTCATTTTAAAGTTATATTTTTTCCTATTGTAAGATTTTTTTTTTAAGACTCAGCACTTTATTTTTTATTTACTTATTTTTATTTATTTGGCTGTATTGAGTCTTAGTTTTGGCCCATGGGAACTCCATTGCATCATGTGGGATCTTTCGCTGTGCCGAGGGCGCAGCTTTTGAAAGGACAGGGCACAGCTTTTGAAAGAGTGACAGAGCCAGAGGACACAACATAAACCAATTAGAATCAAATGGATCCAAGACGGCAGACAAGTCAACTTCCACTGGAGCTTGATTCCCAATCAGCAAGCTAAATGACACACCCAGAGGCTCCAGGACGGTTCCAAGGCCGACCATCAAAAGACCAAAAAGTGGGTAATGGCCCAATTGCTGGAAATCTCTATCCCTTCCCCCAAATAGTTGAAATAATACCCCACTCAGCCTATGAAATTACCCAGCCCATAAAAACTAACCATGCCACTTTTCAAGGCCACCGCACTCGCCTTCTGTAATGGCCCATACTCTCTGTTAAGCCGGTTTCTCTCTGATCTGAATAAATCCACTTCTTACCTATCACTTTGTCTCTCACTGAATAGCTTGTGTGCTGAGCGATCAAGAACCTGAGCTTCATTAGGTCCTGAAACCAGGTCTGTGATCTCAGTTGGAAGACCATGGGTTTTGGCCGAGTTCGAGTTGCAGCCACATGGGTTCAAGTCCCAGGCAGGGTTTTGATTGGGTTTGAGTCCCAGTGCTAAGTCGATTCAGTCATGTCAACTCTTTGTGACCCCCACGGACTGTAGCCTGCCAGGCTTCCCTGTCCATGGGATTCTCCAGGCAAGAATACTGGAGTGGGTCACCCTCTTCTTCTCCAGGGTTGAGTCCCAGTACATGGATTTAAGTCCCAGTATGAAGTACACTGTTCCAATTGCAGCACAAGAGCTTATCTTCCCCCGTTCGTGTGGGTTCATTGGAGAAGGAAATGACAACCCACTCCGGTACTCTTGCCTGGAAAATCCCTTGGACGGAGAAGCCTGGTAGGCTACAGTCCATGGGTCACAAAAGAGTCAGACACGACTGAGCGACTTCCCTTTCACTTTTCATGTGGGTTCATACAAGGGGGATTCTTAACCACTGGACCACCAGGTAAGTCCCTTTTATACATTCTTGATACAAGTCCTTTAAATATATGATTTGCAGCTATTTTTTCCCATTCTGTGAGTTGTGTTTCCACTTTTTCATGGGGTCCTTAGATGCACAAGTCTTTTACTTTGATGAAGTAGTTTGCCTATTTTCCTTTTGTTGCTTGTGCTCTGGAGTCACGTCTAAACAACCATTGACTAAGCCAATGTCCCAAAGGTTTACCCTTAGGTTTACTTCTAGGAGTTTTCAAAGCTCACTTTTGAATGCTCCTGGGGCAACTTCTGATCAGATCCCCAGCTACAGCCCAGGCCACAGCCCTCCACAAAGCTCCCCTCCCTAATTTCAGTCTGCTTATATTTCAGCCTTTCCCTTCCAAGGTTTCTATGGGGTGGCCAACTGTGGACAGGCTTGAAGGTTTAGGATGCAGGTTGGTGAGAGAGGAGATGTCACATTCAGAACACCAGACTCTGGGACCAACGTTCCTGACTGAGGAAGCACCTGCCTTGGCAGTTGGGCCCATCCATGCCCACTACCACCCTCCTCACTGCTCCATTGCTAGGAGCTGGGACAGCGGGTCCACTCTAGGAAAGGAGCCTATAGAAGGGACTCCACCAAACTCGGGCAGTCCTTATCTCTATGCTGATTGTCTGGCCACCCTCTTAGAGATTCCTGATCAGGGGTTGGTGACCTCTGCAGGACTTTGGGACCTGGGAGAGCCCTTTGGGAGACCCAGGTGTGCTGGAGGCCAGCTCTGTAGCTCTGGCCGAGGTAGACGGCTGGGTGGATGGGTGTGACACAGAGGCCAAGGAAGGGCAGCTCAGATCTCCCGGTCCGGCCAATCCCCGCCGCGGTGGGCTCCCAGCGATCCTTCCCGAAGCCCGCCGCCAGCCCGCCCCCTCGCCCGCGGCCGGTGGATTGGGCCGGCGCGGCGGGCGGGGCGGGGCCAGTGCGGCCCGGTTTTGGGCGGCGCGACCAGCTACTGTGAGCCGACGCCGCGCGGCCCCGCCCCAGCATCCCGCGCCTACCGGACTGCACCCGGCGGAGCCGCCGGGAGAGCGTCATGGCCGCTTCGGAGCAGCCCCAGGCCGGGGAGCTGCTGGCCAAGGCCCGGAGAGCCTTCCTGGAGGAGTTCGGAGCTGAGCCCGAGCTAGCCGTGTCGGCCCCGGGCCGCGTCAACCTCATCGGGGAACACACGGACTACAACCGGGGCCTGGTGTTGCCCATGGTGAGGGGCTGGGCGGGAGGCGCCCGCGTTCCGCGTGCACCGTTGCGCGGGCCGCTCTGAACTTTCACTCCCGCCGCGTGTGGGGCCCGAGCACGTAGGGAGGCCCTCGGACGGGGCATTTCCCACATCGGGAGGCAGGAAGGCGAGAATCCTCGAGGAAGTAGGCTGTGGACCGCGGATCCTCGCCATCTCCCTCGCCAGGCTCCCTGGGAGCCTCCTCACGGTGTGGGGGAATGCGGAAGGCGGGGTCGTAGGGGTAGATCCGGGCGAAGTAAAGCCCTAAGCTTCCTGGTCCAGCCCGTTCAATTCGCAGAGGGGGCTCAGAGACGGCTAGTGATCTGCCCAAGGTCCCACAGGGGCGATTGGACTGCCTTAGCCTGGGGCCGTGTCCATCCCTCGGTTGCAGCCTGGCAAGTTGAGTGAGTACAGTGCCTCTGAGGTTGCCTCCAAATGGGGAAGCGCCAAAAGGAGTTGTGTTGTTTTTTCCCTGTTGAACTCTCTCTCTCCCCCTTGCGTCACAGCCAGGAGCCCACGCTCAGGGCAGAGTTCAGGTCTGCACTCCCCAAGCACTGACCCTTCTTCCCCTGGGGCAGGACTCAAGCCCCCCCAAGGCCTGATGAGCGTCAGCTCTTCCCTGGGACACTCCCCATTCTCTTCACCTGGAGCCTGGAGGTCAGCTGCCGGTCTGTCCCAGGTGCCCTGGTGTTGGGAGTTTTGCATACTTTTGTTTCTCCTGCCAGGCCCTGGAGCTTGTGACAGTGCTGGTGGGCAGCCCCCGCGTGGATGGGCTTGTTTCCCTCCTCACTACCTCTGAGGATGCTGATGAGCCCCGGCGGCTGCAGTTTCCTCTGCCCACAAGCCAGCGGCCACTGGAGCCTGGGACCCCTCACTGGGCCAACTATGTCAAGGGAGTGATTCAGCACTACCCAGGTATGGGGCCCCGGGCTGGGTCAGATTCCTGCCTCAGCCACAAAGCCCATTAGCTCATCTGATCCACTTCGGGGTAGGCGTGCAGAGTAGAGATTCCTCAGTGGGCAGGTGAGGAGACTGATGCCCCCAGAGGTTCCAGAACTAGCCCTGGGTTGCCCATCCCACGATGGAGGAGCCAGGGTTCAAACCCCAAAGTGTTGGTCTCCAGAGCCCTGAATTCTGAGAACTGGGAGACTGTCTCGGACCCTCAGGGTGGGCGGGTTGAGGGCAGCGGACCCCTTGGCCCAGCAGGTTGGTGACCTCTGACAATTGAGACACATTCCCCCAGCAGCAGCTGCCTGGCAGTTGCCTCCCTTTGCACCAGAACACATTCCCTTCTTGTGTTCACCCTCCCTGGTGGCCCGTCTTACCGTCATCCATTCTTTACCCTGCAGCTGCCCCCCTCCCTGGCTTCAGCGCAGTGGTGGTCAGCTCTGTGCCCCTGGGGGGTGGGCTGTCCAGCTCGGCGTCCCTGGAAGTGGCCACGTATACTTTCCTACAGCAGCTCTGCCCAGGTACCTCCCAGCCCCCACCCAGCCCTCCTTCCCCGAGGTCCTGTGATCAGAGCTTCCCACCCCAACTGTGGCCTTGGCGGGGTAGGTGGTGAATCTCCCTGGAACGTCCCTGGAGCTACTGCTGCTCCCACCCGCGAACCCCTAGTGTCCCCTCCTGGGCCCCAGGCTCCCCACCTTGCCCTGTGCCGCAGACTCGGGGACAATAGCTGCCCGGGCCCAGGTGTGTCAGCGGGCCGAGCACAGCTTCGCAGGGGTGCCCTGTGGCATCATGGACCAGCTCATCGCACTGCTGGGGCAGAGAGGCCACGCGCTGCTCATTGACTGCAGGTCAGGGGCTCCCCTTGGACCTCCCACCTCATAGGAGCTCCTGGATGGAGGCTGCGTGGCCAGCAGACGCCCGGCCTTGTCATTGCCCCCCCCCCCTCCATCTCCGCCCCAGGTCCCTGGAGACAAGCCTGGTGCCGCTGTCGGACCCCAAGCTGGCCGTGCTCATCACCAACTCCAACGTTCGCCATTCCCTGGGCTCCAGCGAGTATCCCCTGCGGCGGCGCCAGTGTGAAGAGGTGGCCCGGGCGCTGGGCAAGGAGAGCCTTCGGGAGGTACAGCTGGAGGAGCTGGAGGGTGAGTGGAGGGTGAGGGCTGGCTGTGTATGCTCTGTCCTGGAGACTGCTGGGGCTGCTGAGTGGGGTGGGGCGGGGCTGGGCGGAGTGGGGCGGGGCCTCCTGACCTGGCTAATGTAGGAATGCTTGATATCTCAATATCGTTTTTTATAATCTAAGAATTTAATGTGCACTGTGGAAAATACAGAAAAGGACAAAGAAGAAAATAACAAGCGATAAGATCACTACCCAGAGATAGCCACTAAGCTTTTTTTTGGCTGCACTGGGTCTTTGCTGATGTGGGCAGGCTTTCTCTTGTTCCGGTGAGCAGGGGCTGCTTCCTTGTGAGGTGCGGGCTTCTCTTGTGGAACACGGGCTCCAGGCACACGGGCTTCCGTAGTTGCAGCCCATGGGCTCAGTAGGCTCAACCCTGTGCAATCAAGCGCACAGGCTTGGTTGTTCCCTGGCATGTGGAATCTTCCTGAACCAGGGATAGAACCCGTGTCCCCTGCATCGCCAGGCGGATTCTTAACCACTGGACCACCAGGGAAGTTCTACTATTAGCATTTTAATGTATTTCCTTTAGTGGTTTTCTGTACCTGTATTTTCTTTTTTAAAAGTACTTAAAAATTTTTTATCGAATTACGGTTGATTTACACTGTTGTGTTGGTTTCATCATCTGTATTTTCAAAGTTGAGCAAATACAGTGTTGCTATCTGCCCTTTTATTGCCCTGAACTCTCTCAGAACACTTCCTATACCAGAAAAGGCCAGTCATCACGATGGCTTCCCACCGACCCCAAAGATTTACAAAAAGTTTACAAAAGTTTTCAAGACGACACTTCGTTGTAGCTGTAGGTGGCAACAGATGTTAATGGCAGGGAGTCCAGATGTTTAAACAGGAATGGAAGTAACAATCATCATTGCCTCAGGCACAAGGAACATTTTTTGGCCAGATTTTCTTAATTCCTCCTGTGGGCAGCGGGCCTTTTGGCTTTGGCTTTTAGCTCCTCCTCCTGTTTGTGTTTGAATGCCTTATCTTCCTCGTCCCATCTCCTTGGCTTGCTTCTTGGAATGCATCAGGGGCTGCTTCTTGCCACCTTTGAGGTCCCACATGGTGCCTGCCACCCCTTCCCCAGACCCTCCCACTGGAAGCAATTTTTTTTGGCTGCCTGGGGCCTTAGTTTCAGCCTGTGGAATCTTTGGTTGCAGCATGTGAGGTCTATTAATAGTTCCCTGGCCAGGGAACATTCATTGGTTCCAGGCCCCCTGCATTGTGAGCACGGAGTCTTAGCCACTAGACCACCAGGGAAGTCCCCATCAACATGGCTTTTTAAAGCTACTGTAGCATTTCAGCATATAGGTGTCAATTTACTTAACCAGTTTCTGATAATCACATCTAACACCACGAGGGATGTTTTTATACATAATTATTTGTTTTCTCAGGATTAGATTGTTTGGAGTAGGATCACAGGATCAAAAGATAACATGTATTTTTAAGTTTCCAGATAGACATGGCCAGGAAGGTAGTCTGTTGAACAGTTTAAAGGTCATGTACACATTAACTCATTGAATTCTCTCACAAGTCTGTAGGACAGATATTACACTCATCTTTAAAAAGTCTTTATCTATTTATTATTTTTGACCGCCCTGGGTCTCTGTTGCTTTGCATGAGCTTTCTCTAGTTGCGGCGATCCGGGGCTGCTCTTGGTTGCCGTGCTCAGGCTTCTCACTGAGGTGGTTCTAGGCACGAGTGCTTCGGCAGTTGCAGCTCCTGGGCTCCGTAGCTTGGGCTCAGTAACTGGAGCACGGGCTCAGTTGCTCCATAGCACGTGGGATGCTCCCAGACCAGGAATCAAACCCTGGCCCCAGCACTGGCAGGTGGAGTCTCATCCGCTGCACCATCAGGGGAGTCCCTTTTTTTGTGATGGGATGTACAGTGAGTGGCAGGGCTAAGACTTGATCCAGGCAGATCAGCTCGTCCTCCTCCCTTCGGGGCCAGGCTGCTGGCCTTAGGAGCTGCCCTCCCTGGCAGCGTGGGGCCCATTTCAGGGACCATCTTGTCCTTGGTGAACCGTCACCTTTAGGCCACCTGCTCTGTGCAGGTCACGGTGGTTGAGCTTTTTGCCCTTGAGCACTTGTGGCGTTTCTCCCCTCCTCCTCGGCCCTTCCATTCGCCCCCCATGCCCCAGCCCTGGAGGCTTCCATCTCCCTCAGGAACCGTGCTTCTCTCTGCCTGCCTTTCTGTCCTCCACCTGCTCCCCACCTGCTTTTAAACATGCCCAGTCTTCTAGCATCCTCAAATGGAGTCTCCTTCCTATGCCAGTCCTCTGGGAAGGGTCCCCGATGTTCACGACCCCCATTTTCTCCTCTGTGTGCATGCTGAGTCACTTCAGTCATGTCCGACTCTTTGCAACCCCATGAACTGTAGCCCACCAGGCTCCTCTGTCCATGGGATTCTCCAGGCAAGAATACTGGAGTGGGTTGCCATTTCCTCCTCCAGGGGATCTTCCCGACCCAGGGATCGAACCCTCGTCTCCTGCATTGGCAGGCAGGTTCTTTACCACTCATGCCACCTGGAAAGCCCTTTCTCCTCTCTACTCATTTCTGAATCCTCTGAATCCAACAGCCGGTCTCCCATGCCACCTGGTTTGACAGCTCTCCCAGGGGCTCCCCGCAGAAACCTGGGGGCTGTCCTCTCCACCCCCTCAGTGCTGGATCTGCTTGGTCAGAGCCCTGTTCCTCCTCCTGGGCCTGCCCCAGGCTTTGTCCCCAGCTCAACTCCAGCCACCACTGCCTCACTGAGGACTCAGATGGGAGTCCGCCCCCCCATTCCCACCCGGGGTCCTGGAGCCTTCACCTGGCCCTGGCAGAACTCATCCTTCTGGGCACCTCTCCTCTGACTTGGCATTGTTATTTCCTCACCCTTGTCGCTCCTGTTTGAAACTTCAGAGTCACCCCTGAGTGCTTCCTGGCCCCCTGCCCCCTCGGGTCTCTGACCTGTTCTTCCTCCTCCCCTTCCTCCCCACATCGGGCCCCTCCTGGTCTCTGACGTTTAACAACCACCAGCTGGACTCCTGGCACCCACCTCTCCCAGCGGGGCCCCTGCCCAAGGCGGTCACTTTTGTCAACTAGAGCTCAGCTCTGTCCCTCCCCGGCTCCAGAATCTCACTGGCACCTGGAATTAAGTTGCGAAGTCTCCTCGGTGTTCAGGGCTGCCCTTAGTGACTCGGCTGGCTGTGCCTGCTTCAGCGTTAGCCAGTTGGACAGCCTGCTGGTTCCCTGGGGTGTCCCAGGCAGGCCTGCACTGTACCCCAGTTCTGGATTCCTGGCCTTTGGAGGTTTCACTGTTAGTCCAGCAAAAACACCAGCAGGACTTGTCCTTTCTGTTCTGTCTTGGCCTGTGGAAGGCAGCAGTGTCCCATTCGCCAGGGAAGCAGAGTATGGGGCTCAAACAGCTGTTTATTGAGTACCCACCGTGTGCCAGGCACACTGGGAGCTCTGCATGTGTCTGCCTCACTGAGTTCTCCCCACATCCCAAATGAGGTGGGTCATGCCCCCTTTTTTGGCCACACTGCCCAGCACGTGGGATCTTAGTTCCCCAACCAGGGACTGAACCCATGCTCCCTACAGTGGAAACTTGCAGGGGGTCTTAACCACTAGACCCCCAGGGACGTCCTGGGTACCCCCTTTTATAATCGAGGAGGCGAGGTCTGAAACCTTGCTCCCCAACCCGAGGTTCTACCCACAGCTTCGTCAGAACCAGAGTGGAGATGCCCCGGGGCCAGCGGCCTGGAGTCCACAGGGGCCCAGAGGCCGTGGGTGGCAGGTCTGCTGAGCCCCTTTCCTCCCCAGCTGGCCGGGACCTGATGAGCACGGAGGCCTTCCGGCGGGCGCGGCACGTGGTGGGCGAGATCCAGCGAACGGCCCAGGCGGCGGCCGCCCTGCGCCGCGGCGACTACAGAGCCTTCGGCCGCCTCATGGTGGAGAGTCACCACTCGCTCAGGTGAGGCCCCTGGGTGCCTGACACCCCGCAAGCACATGTGTTGCAGCTGGGGCCGGCTCCAGGCTCCGTATTCTCTCCGCAGAGACGACTATGAGGTGAGCTGCCCGGAGCTGGATCAGCTGGTGGAGGCCGCGCTCTCTGCTCCTGGGGTTTACGGCAGCCGCATGACAGGCGGTGGCTTCGGGGGCTGCACGGTGACCCTGCTGGAGGCCTCTGCCGCTCCTCGGGTGATGCAGCACATCCAGGTTGGCAGTGCTGGAGTCGGGGTGGGGAGGGCAGGGTGGGGGAGCAGGAGAGATGGCTCCCAAGGCAGCCCTGAGCTCAGACCCCCCGTCCACCAACAGGAGCAGTACCATGGGACGGCCACCTTCTACCTCTCCCAGGCGGCTGATGGCGCCAAGGTGCTGCACTTCTGAGGCCCTCGCAGGACAGCACGCGGCGGGCCTCCCCTCCTGTCTGGGTGCTCAATAAACTTGTATCTCTGACTCTGACGCCCGCCTACCTCAAGAGGTGGATGTGTGCTGGGGCATCAGAAAAGGGGTGTGTGAGAACTGCTCCCTGCTCTGGACGGGGCCTAGAAACATGGTCAGGGCAGAGCCAAGCAGTAGCGAAATCCTTTATTATAGCAGAACAAAGCCAGGCCCTTGTCATGCTGGGTCCAGCTCTTTGGTTACAAAGGGGCTGGGGCCTGGGGCAGGGGGGCAGCCAGAAGGGCCTTCTGGAACCTCTGCCCCCTCCACGCTGTCCAGAGGACACTGAGCCCCTGTGCTGTGGCCAGAGGCAGCGGCCTTGTGATCAGCATGCGGCTGGGGTGGGCCACCAGGGGTCCAAGGATGGAGTAGCTGAGGCAGCACATGGGGAGGGGGTGGGGCGGGGTGTGTGTGTTGAGGGGGGCGCTCAGGTCTGGAAGAACTGTTGGTCCACGTGGGTGCTGAGGGTCCCACTGGTGGTCAGAGTCCGGCTCACAAACTCCTGTGTCACATGCCGGGTGAGGGAGCCACTTGCTTCCAGATGCTGGGAGCCCAGGGTCAGTCCATCTGCAGGGGAAGAAGTGTTGAAGGACCCACCCCTGGGTCCTGACTGCCCCCCCCCACCCCTTCCTCTGTTAGCTCTGTGTTTCCTGGGGAGAGCCAGGAGCCCCCACCAGGCAACTCACCCAGTAGGAAGGGTTCAGTGGTGCTGGAGTGGGTGGTGATGCTGCTGTATTCCCCTGACGCTGGGTGCTGGAAGAGCCCCAAGTGGCCGCCCAGCTGTGGAAAGGGTCCTGGAGAGGGTGGGTGGGGGCACAGTTAGAGGATGGTGCCAGGAGAAGGCGTGGCCAGAGAAGGGGTGGGGCTGGGGAAGGGGCAAAGAAGCCTGCCTCCATCCTGGGACTCGATGGTGATGATTCCCTCTCGCTCCGGCCCGAAGCCTTGGGTGGTCTTGGCCTGCACCTTGAACTTGTAGGGCACGTTCTCGCTGAGGCCAGGCACGGTCAGCCGGCTCTCAGGGCTGTCGCCGTCAACCAGGAACGTAGTGGCTGGCTCTGTGCAGGAAAGATGCCTTTCAGCCTCTGCGGCTCCCTCTCCACTCCTCCCCCTCCGCCCCCCAACCCGGGGCAGGCAGCACCTCCTCCGTGGGCCATCTCACACGTCACCAGGTAGCCCAGAATGTCGCCATCTGGCCTGCGGGGCCGCTCCCAGCTCAGCTGCAGCGAGTCGGGGCTCAGGGCAGTGAACACCAGCGGGCCCGGGGCGCTGGGTGTGCTCAAAGTGAAGGCGGAGCCTGGGGGCAGCAGAGGAAGTTTGTCAGGGGACAGGTGGGTATCTGAGGGCCAGGTGGGGGCACCTGTGGGGGTGGGGGTGGCAACTCACCCGGCAGGGGGCAGAGCGGGCTCTGCGGGTGCACCTGTGACTCAATGGTGATGACACCCTCACGCTCCGGGCCCCAGCCCTCCTGGCTCTGGGCCCGCACACGGAACACGTAGGAGTGGTTGGGCAGGAGGTCCTCCACCACCACCGAGGTCTGGCTGGGGTTGGGGATGTTGAGGCGATACAGCTCACCTGTGTGGGGGACAGAGGCAGACCGTGGAGCAGCCTCATTCCTCATCCCTAGCCCCTGGCCTGATCTCGCCCCTCCCCTAGGCCGCAGCCCAGATCTGGTCCTAGCCCAGACAGGACCAGCTGTGGTTGGGGTGCAGGTCAGGGCGGCCTTGTGTGGTGTGGCTGGTGGTTCAGGCTGTGCACCATACAAGGAGTGAGTGGAGTCTGAAATCCCATCTGTATATGATGGCTGTTTATGGGCCCAGGTCATGCCTGCCCAGAGAAGGGCCACTTCTCATAGCCCAGCAGAGAGACCCTGGGTCCCTAAGCAAAACCTCACCGGGGAAGTGATCAGGAGAGAGGCCCAGGGAGATGGGTGAGGACGCAGTGGAACAGGGGATGCAGTGAAGGGGACACTGGGAGACTCAGAAGGGAAAGGCCCTCTCAGAGAGGCAGGGGGTGGCAGCGGGGGACATCAGTGGTCAAGCGGCTCGGCTGGGCTCCGGACAGCCCGAGCGCCTGTATGTCAGCCCACCAGCAGCCAGGCCTCACCGCCGTTCAGCAGCTGGTACTCCACACTGTAGCCCTGCAGCGCACGCTCACACTGCGGCTCCTGCCAGCTCACTTTCAGAGACGTGGGTCCAAGGGCGGAGAACACCAGGCGGGTGGGTGTGTTGGGCACACCCGCAGCCAAGCGGGAGCCTGCAGACAGGGGGCGCCGCAGTCAGCCCGCGGCGGGGTTATCTGGGCAGTAGTCCCTGGTTCTCAGCTGCACCTCCCTGACTGCTGGTCGGGCAGCCCACTCGGCCCTGCAGCACCCTCTCTAGGCCGCCCGGCGCCTCCCCACCGCACTCAGGGTGAGTGCGGGGTCCGCTTGAGTACCCGGCCCCCCACCCTCCTCAGCTGGCCCCAGCCCAGCACCCCGGGAGGACAGGCCGCTTTAGGCACCAGCGTGGATGTGGATGGAATGGAGGGTGCGAAGGCGCGGGCAGTGCTGATGGTGGGTGGATGGTGACATGGAGCGGGACGGCCATGGAGACGCAGGACTGCCACCTCTGTACTACCTGGGCCCCAAGAGGGCGCTGCTGGCTGCCCAGCCAGGATTATAGAGTCTCTCAAGTCCCCGGAGCGGGGGGCTCCCTTCATCTGAGCCCGACTCCGGGACCCTAGGGCCCAGGACAGCGGAAGCCTGCTCCTCCCGTGTTCCCAGATGGGAGGGAGGCCTAGGGCAGGACAAAACACAAGTGAGCTGGGGCGGGGCGGGTGTGCGTGTTGGGCGGAGGGCAGCAGCCCCCGCCCCGCCTCCAGGAGCTGGAAGAGAGGAACGATTGGCCGGAGGGCCGGGGAGGAGGCGGCACTCACTTTGGGAGGAAAGGGAGGTGAGAGTGGAGTAGTCCCTGGGCAGCGTGGCGGAGTGCGAGTGCTCCGTGCGGGTCAGCGAGTGGTAGTCCCGCGTGAGGGTGGACGAGGTGCTCAGCACGCGGTGGGACAACTGCGGGCTCAGGTGGGCGCCGTGGGCCGCGGTGCTCACGGTCATCCTGTGCAGGGAGTTGGCGCTGCCCGGGAAGGCAAAGTCCATCCGCCCGTTCACCAGGTGCTCTGCGGGGACAGAGCAGGGTCACTCCCACAGGCCCGGCCGCAGACCCCGGAGCCCCGAGGGGCGGGCTGCCGCAGCCCTGGGAATTCCGGGGGTTACCTACCTACCTACCTTCCGGGGCCCCCCTGGCATCAAAACACCCAGCCTCCCTCTGCCCACCAGGGCAGAGGCCCCTGGAGGAGTCCACGGCCCAACCAACCCCCGCAGGCTTCTGGAACACAGGTCCCCTGGCCTGGCAGGAGGCCCCCACGGACCCGACCTCCGCCGGGGCCTCGCAGCCCCAGCAGTCGGCCCCGCCCTGGGGAGAGCCCACACGCCTGCCCTGGGGTCCCCTGGCTCTGGGGTCACCGGGCAAGGCAGCCTGGCCGCGGTGGGCTCTGGCTGGAGCCGAGGTGGGTGCGGGTGGGGGCGTGCCGGTCACCTCCCTCCCCGCTGGCGCCCCGCGTGCCCCCATCGGCCCCATCGGCGGCGCCGTCTCCCGGGGGCCCGGAGTCGGAGGAGCGCCGGCTGCCGGCGGACAGGCGCGGGATGAGCTCCGGGGGCAGCCGCCACGTGACGCGCCTCAGGTCCAGCTCCTCCCCCAGCAGGG
This sequence comes from Bos taurus, assembly GCF_002263795.3. Taxonomy (NCBI): domain Eukaryota; kingdom Metazoa; phylum Chordata; class Mammalia; order Artiodactyla; family Bovidae; genus Bos; species Bos taurus. Next base: position 55,843,759 of record NC_037346.1, read on the forward strand.
GCTCGAACTTCCAGCCGCAGCCTTAGGAACAACGAAGGGCCGCGTTGGCACCGCCAGGGGGCGCCAGGGGCGCGGAGAAGAAGCCAGTGGTCCCCCGGCACATGCGATCTGGGTGTGCGGCGGCGGGGGAACCCGGCGGCAGGCGGGACCCTCAGCCCGGAGGTGTTATAGGGCGGCTTGGGCCGCAGCTGGCGAGGGAAGACCCCCTGGACCAGAGTCCTGGCTCTGCCGCGAGCCGTGAGGCCTCTGCTCTGAGCCTGCTTCCCGTCTGGATGAGGGAGCGAGTGATGTCTCCCAGGCCTGCCTCCCGGGAACTCCCCAGCGAGTTCCAGCAGCCGGAGTAGATCTGTGTAGTGCCGACAAGCCGAGGAACCTGATTCATACCAGCTGCTCTCTACCCCAGACCCTCAAAACCCTCAAGACCCCTGAACCCTAGCTTGACTCCATGGAAACCTGATGTAGGTAAGGAAGGAAGAAAATACAAATTCTGGGGCTTCCCTGGTGGCTCAGTGGTAAAGAATCTATCTGCCAATGCGGGAAAAACAGGTTTGATCTCTGGTCTGTGACTGAACCGAACTGAACTGAACTGAACTGAACCGGGAAGATCCCACATGCCGCGGAGTAACTAAGCCTACAGGTCAGAACTACAGAGCCTGTGCTCTAGAGGCCGGGAGTTGCAACTACTAAGCCCTAGAGCCCGTCTTGCGCCACAGTAAGAGAAGCCACCGCGATGAGAAGCCTGCATAGCAATGAAGACCCAGCACAGCCAAAAATAAATTATATAAAAAGGAAATACAAATCCTGGTGGATTTTCACTCAGCCTAGTATGACTGGTATCCCATTTCACAGATCAGAAAACCGAGGCAGAGAATGTACGTGATTGATCTGAATTCCCACAGTGGTGGCTTAGTCACTAAGTCCTGTCCGACTCTTGCCCCATGGACCCCATGGACTGTAGCCTCCCAGGCTCCTCTGTCCATGGGATTCTCCCGGCCAGAATACTGAAGTGGATTGCCATTTCCTTCTCCAGGGGATCTTTCCAACCCAGGAATTGAACCCAGGTCTCCAGCATTGCAGGCAGACTCTTTACCAACTGAGCTACAAGGGAAGCCATCCTGCAGTGAAGCCAGAGCTAAAACAGACCCCAGGAGTCCCAGTCGAGGGCTCTTTGCATCACAATGTACAGGAATCCAAGAGGGAAGTGGAGCAGGGCCAGTGCAAGGAGCACTGCACTGGGGGCCCCCAAGCCAGTGGCTGTTCTGGGGCTCCTGGACCAGGCTTGCCTCCTCGCCTGTAGCCCTGTCCCTGGGAGGTGTCTTGGGTGTCCTGACTCCATGGCACAGCTGGTGAGCTGGTGAGCCTTCCACACTCACAACTGTTTCCAGTCTCATGCGCACGAGCCCGTGTGCATGTGCCCCAAGCCCATGTCTGTCTGTCTGTCCTCACACAGAGACGTGCACACCAGCCTATGAGCCACGTCCACTTTGTCCCCTCTGTACCCAGAGCCAGAATGGTGCCTGTCAAATCGTTGATTTTGCAGAGAGGGGACTTTCAGTCTTGATCTTCATGCCCAGTGGTCCTGGCCCCTTTGCTGTCTCTGGACACCAGCGACAGCCCCACCCTCTACCCAGGATCCCCACCATCCTCGCCGGGATCCCCAGACCACTCACCGGTGTCATCAGAGACGCTGGGCCTCTGGCTGCCGGCTGGAGAGCGGAGCACATCATCGCTGTACATGAGGAAGCTCTCATAGTCCTCCCCACTCTGGGCGTCCACGATGGGGATGTCAGGGATGATGGGGACTGCGGGGTGGGGGGAGGGGTGAGCCAGGGCCCGACCTCGGGCCCCTGCCCGCCCCTGTCCGCCCTGTGCCTCCCTGCCCCCTGCTCACTGGACATGGGTCGCTTGGGCTGGGTGGCCAGGTTGATGATGGCCTCCCGCTCAGGCCCCCAGCCTGCCCCGTTGCGAGCCTTGACCGTGTAGCGGTATGGCTGGGACTCGCGCAGGTTCTCGATGAGCAGCGTCCGCTTCTTGGGGCTGTCCACCAGCACCTTCTTCATGGGCCCGATGGGTCCTAGGGCAGGGAGAGTGCCTCAGAGCTTCTGGCCTGGTCCTGGTCTCGGATGCCCCAGGACCGTCGCGCGGCCCCTGAACTGCACCCAGGAGTGGGGGGAACAAGGCAGGGAGCGAGCAACTATTGATGCCCAGCCATGGGCCAAGCCCTGAGAACCTGGGTGTGACTGGCTTAGAGAAGTGTCACCAGGGCTCCACGGGGTTCCTCGCTAAGTTGAGTGGCAGAGACACACTAG